>NC_139221.1:48861125-49461125 GCF_055691185.1 Crinia signifera | reverse complement strand
CAGATGGGAGGTGCAGAGAGAGAGGGAAGGACAGGAGGGGGCACAAAGAGAGAGGGATGGACAGGAAGGGGCACAGAGAGGGATGTACAGATGAGGGCACAAAGAGAGAGGGATGGACAGAAGGTGGTACAGAGAGAGGTATGGACAGATGGGGCAACAAAGAGAGAGGGATGGGGCACAGAGATAGGGGTGGAAGGGAGGTGGCACAGAGAGAGAGGGATGGATGGTTGGGGGCACAAAGATAGAGGGATGGGCAGAAGAGGGCATAGAGAGAGGGATGGACAGAAGGGGCATAGAGAAATAGAGAGAGAGGTCCTGGGGTTTTAACTTTTCATATTCAGTTACTGCAGTTTACACATCCTCTCCCACTACCACTCTCACCTGAATGATAGTATTTCAGACCCTTCAGATGCGCACCACCAGCAGCAGCCCTCCTACAGGCCAGACCCTCCTGCGTGTCTGTCTCCCATGAAGCATCCTCCCCGGCACCTGCAGAAGCCTCCAAGCCCCCCGAACCAACTCTAGCTGCAGCCTCTACTATCGCTGTCTCCTGCCGCCGCCTCCAACCCCGCTGGACCGGCTCCCGCAGCAGCAGCCTCCAGCCTCCAACCTCCACGTGATGTCCTCATGCAGATACACAGTGCGATGCCCTCGCGCAGACAAACAGCAGTATGCTCGCCGTCTTGCTGGTTCATGCTGTCCGGCACCAGCAGTAGCACAGGCTGTGCGTGGCTAGCAGAAGCCAAGAAGAGCACTGCTTGTGTTTTTGTACGACCGACGCCGCTGCTGGCCTGTAGAGGGCTTTAAAAAAAAAAATATATGAAATTAAGGGAAAAGAATGTAGAGGGTGCAGGGGATTGCCTCGGGCCCCCCAACCCGCCAGGCCCCGTAGCAGCTGCATCCCCTGCACCCTCTATAGTTACGCCACTGGGAAGCTATATAATACATAAGTGCATCAGAGGGTTATGTGTGTGGAACTTAAATATGATAGGCTTGCCTGAAGAGGTGAGTTTTCAGGAAATGCTTGAAAGTTTGGAGGTTAGCGGAGAGTCTTATTGTGCATGGAAGGGCATTCCATAGGAGGGGAGCAGCCCGATGAAAGTCCTGTAATAGTGAATGGGAGCTGGTAACCAGTGCAGAGGAGAGACGCAGATCTTGTGCAGAGCGGAGTGGTCGAGATGGGAGATATTTTGTGATAAGTAAAGAGATATATGCTGGTGCAGTATGGTTAATAGCTATAATTTACATTAAATGCATACATTAAGTTATTTTTAATAAAAAAAAATGTTACAAATTAACATGCGGATAAAAAGCTCACAAGAGTTGACTTAGAAAGAGCAATGCCTGCAAGAGGGACAATTGCCCAGGGGGAAGGCATAGTAGCCCTACAGTATATTAAGGTTCACTTGAGTTTAATATTGTGACATTTATGCTGACACAGATGCCATATGACACATATTTTGGTGACACATACATTTTAGAATATTATACAAGAAAATGAAATATTATTGTCCCATGCCCATGGTATTGTGACAAACAAACTGATACTTTGGTTAGGATGTTAATTTGGAGGATATTCAAAGATCAAGTTTATTAGAATTCATAGCACAATTAATTGCGGCATTATTGGATTATTTACTCTATATCATTTCTGAAATGGTTTGGTTTACTGTAGGTATTTCTTTCTTCCCTATTGTAGAGTTTCTTTTTTCATGCATTTATTACTAATTACAGTACTTATTTTTCAATATAGCCGTGCCAGACATGATGGGGGAAATTTAATAGGATGAGAGATTCAGAAAGTGAGAGATTTGGTGAGAAATCAGAAGGAGAGTGCCTCACTCCAGGTCAGGTATGCCGGTGATGTTTCGCAGCTTTAGGATCTCCAGTTGGTTTCGCTGCAGACAGCAGCTGCAGACAGCAGCTTTTTTTTTTACACCTTGAAAAAGCTGCTGTCTGCAGCCAAACGCGTTGGCCCAGGCTGCAATTTGGCCCTTTGAATACGCTGCTCCTCACCACCACTATCCACTATCCACTACCAACTGGAGATCCTAAAGCTGCGAAACATCACCGGCATACCTGACCTGGAGTGAGGCACTCTCCTTCTGAAGGCAAGCCGCCTATCTAATACCCACCCAGTGTCACCCAGCGGACGTCTCGACCTAACTTTCCAATTGGGAGGCTCGCTACCCCCACACTACATCTGGATAAAGTTTTACAGAGCACCGCTGTGGTCAAGCACTACAGGATCGAACCAGCATTTGGTTCCCATCGAACTGTGGACTTACAAAAAGGTGATATCAACCATTCAGTGGATGCAGCTTATTCCTTTTCTTCCCCCCTCCCTTCCCCTCTTCATTTTATTGTGAATTTATATTGTATTTTACACATGCTATCGTAGTATTAAAATATACTCTGTTTTAAATATCCTCATTCTGTCATCAATGAGCGCAGTCTACCTTCCTTTTTTCTGGCTGCTTGGGGTGTTTAGCTGTTTGATGTCCGCCAACGCGTTTCGTCCTGGTGTTGGCCTTCTTCTAGGGAGTGCATATGGTTTTGTCCATTAGAGAGTGATTGTGCCTTTCTGAGTGAATCAGAATAACCCCCTTAGGGTGAAATTGAAAAGGATGAGAGGTTCAGAAAGTGAGAGATTTGTTTTTTTTTAAAGCAGCAATCATTTACACGGCAAAATCAAACTGGTTTTGCAGTGTAAATGATTGCCGCTTTAAAAAAACTGGAGATTTCTTACCAAATCTCTCACTTTTTGAATCTCTCATCCTATTAAATTTCCCCCATCGTGTCTGGCATGGCTGTATTGAAATAAAAGTACTGTAATTAGTAATAAATGCATGAAAAAAGAAACTTAAATTCCATCTTCAACAGGGAAGAAAGAAATACCTACAGTAAACCAAAATAGATACTTGTGTAATAACTGGGTGCCCAATTTTGAGATCGGGTCGGAAAAATCGCATCGCATGCAACCAAATCGCATGCGATGCGATCTACGCGATTTTCAATAGGATTCAATGATAAAATGGTCCTGTTCATTTCCCCACTATCCAAGTGGGCATAGAGTTGATTTTATATAGTGTGGCGAGTGCAGTGAGCCACCGAGCCCGAAGCGTGGCGAGCGGATGCAGAATACATTTTAAGTAATCCGCGTCCCTTCGCTTCCTTATAATGTATTTTAGAATACTTTTATATAAGTTTGAAAAAAAATTGTATTAGTAAGTTGGTTTAACACTTTGAGGTCATATCAATTTATATTATGAATGATTTTATATTTATCATTATTTGTAAATATTTATCATTATTTGTAAATATTTATCATTATTTGTAAATATTTATCATTATTTGTAAATATTTATCATTATTTGTAAATATTTGGGGAATTTTGCGAATAAGCGTCAGGTGGGCTGGAATTGTGACCGTACAACCCCACCTGTATGGTGGCCCGGCGGCCTGTTCCCCTATTATACTGTTGTGATTTGCATGATGTCCATTCCAATTGCAAAAATGAATACATGAGTATGAGCCTAGATTCTAAGGTATAGTTGACATGTGAGTCCATCACCATGGAAACCTATATGCGAGGGCGTTCCATGGAGTTAGGAAAAGCTGCAACACGGAAGCTGTTTGTGGTTCATGATGGCGATGCAGCAGCTCCAGGACATGTGTGCATTCCATAAGACTGGAACTGGAAGTCACGTGCGGGTCACGGCAACTTCCGGAAGTGACATTTGTGCTTCAAATCCTCCTAAACCAGAAGTGGGCAGCCACAATAGCGGGAATTCCACTCCGGAAATGGATTCATTAGTATAACTATAAATACTGGGTTGGGTACCCATTTGAGTTACACTCCTGAGGAAGTCCAGCCGGACAGAGCACGGTTGAAACGCGTTGAGGGGACTCATTTTTTCATTTATCATTTTTTTACAATATTACACTATATTGTTCCTGAATGTTCTTTCATTATATATGTGTTAATGGTGAGAACATCTGTAAGGAGAACAAAGAGCATATAAGGTGTTCCTGAAAGCCTTAAAAATCTTACATCCCAAGCAGGGGCGTAACTTGATAGCAAGAGTTTGTAAGGGCCCCCTATTTAGAAACTGATTGTGATAAATGTATGTAAAACATATTACTTAGACAGTAAAGATGGGCCCCTTTCGGCTCTGGGCCCCATAGCAGCTGCACCCCCTGCACCTATGGTAGTTGCGCCCTTGATCTCATGCTCATAACACAGTGGCTGGATACCACTGTCCACGGTACTCCTTTATTTGTTGAGGTGCTGTGTTCATCTAAGGCAGGCATGTCCAAACTGTGGCCCTCCAGCTGTTGTGAAACTACACTTCCCAGCATGCCTTGCCATAGTTTTAGCATTCCCCAATAGCAAAACTGTGGCAAGGCATGATGGGACTTGTAGTTTCACAACAGCTGGAGGACCAAAGTTTTGACATGCCTGGTCTAAGGTGAAGGTTTTTCACGATTAATTACCCACATACTACACCAGAAGGTGATACTCTCACTCTTTTCTCTAGATCTGCTGTTGAGAGGTTTCCCGGGACAGGAACCCATTGGATAGGAGCTGCCACCCTGGAAGAAGAGGGATTGTGTACTTTTTGAAGACATTGACTGTTCCCCAAAAAAATCTTTTATAGTGTATATACATGTAGAGTGACCATCAGAGGGTTATTAGCACTGGTACCACCTATTACTTGAGGCACTCGCAGGACTTGGAAAAAATAATATCAGGAGACAGCAAGTTTGTAGCAATGTTTCGGTCCTTTATTAACCATCTTCAAGGACCGAAACTTTGCTACAGACTTGCTGTCTCCTGCTATTAATTTTTTCAAGTCCTGCGAGTGCCACCGGCTCCCCCATCTTTCTCTAGTGTTATCCATACACAGAAAGGCACCCAGACCCCTTTTTGACGTTTAACCCCTGGAATGCCAATCATCACTTTGCTATATGTATATACATACATTTCAATCTGTATTAAAGATTTTTTTCATGTACAGTATATCCTGACGAATCTCTGATACATACTCAGAGGGTTGTGTGTGCGGTACAAAAATATTATAGGCTTTTATATAGATAGATATATATCTCTCTCTCTCTCTCTCTATATATATATATATATATATATATATATATAGATATAGATATAGATATATAGATATATATCTATATATCTATATATATCTATATATCAAGGTGTAGGTGGCGGCACTCACGGCGAATGGAATAAATCAAGCAACAGCAAAGAGGAAGCTTAACGTTTCAATTCTGGACAGGAATTTTCATCAGAAGCTTCTGATGAAAATTCCTGTTGAGAATTGAAACGTTAAGCTTCCTCTTTGCTGTTGCTTGATTTATTCCATTCGCTGTGAGTGCCGCCACCTACACCTTGCTACCTACCTGAATACCCTGGAGGGCACCTGGCTTATTATTATTCACAGGAGGGGAGAGTGCCGATATCCAAACCTATATATATATATCTATATATAGATATATATAGATATATATATCTATATATAGATATATAGATATATACGTATACACACATTATCACTTAAAAAAAAAATACTTTACATGGAGGTCTCCAATAAGTTTAAGTAAATTCAAACGATAATGCTATAAAAACTCAAAATAACACTGTATGTATTACTAAACAAAAAAAAAATGTATTTGAAACTAAACAGAAGAGTTTGAAATAACGCATGCAAATCTACAAGGAGTGGTTTGGTATAAGTATACTAAGATTAGGGAATACTTTGAATAAATTTACATACATTAGGGGGTACTTAGTATAAATGAATACACTGTAGGGGGGAAGGTTGAGAATCCCTGCTTTAGATCTCTGAGCTAATAATTAATCTGTGAGTAGTAAGATTGTAGCAATGATTATATTTTGTTTTTAGCATAATTATGTTAATATATCTGTTATCGATCCCTTGCATGTTGCAGTGGTTTTGTAGTGTAGATTATTGATAAACAGAGACTTCTCTAGGAAGCTGCATTGTCATCACACTAGTCGGAAGTTTACATCTGCAGACTGAGCAATAGGGAGACGAGACGCAACCAGAAGATATTGTGGTCGACAGTTTATTCTAATTTACTTGAAAGAACATGTAATATGCCACCCTACTGCCATTTTTAGAAGCTTTAAATGCTAAATTATTATTTATTTGGAAAAATCATGTTGAAACTATTTGTATGTAAAATAACACCAAGCAATCTATTTCTCCTTCCCAGATAATATTTTCCATAGTATACCACTTAAAAAGCCTTAACACTGCGGAAACATGATTACATTAAAAGGAAATTGCATGAATTATTCATGACATCACATTTTGTAATCCTCGTGTTAATAAGCAGGAAATCAAGAGTTTATTTTCTGGAAAATATTTTCAAATCATTTTAATTATGTGCATAATGTGGACTATCAATGCTCTAAGGCATTTAGCACATATTCTTCATTTATTTGGCCTGACTCAACAAAAAAACATGCTTGTTCATATATATATATATATATATATATATATATATATATATATATGATGGTGGCACTCACTGGGCTATAATCAATAAACAATGGGACATGGGGGTCTCCAATGGCAACAATGTTCCCTTTGGAGACCGCCGTGTCCCATTGCTTATTGATTGTAGCAATGTTGCCATTGGAGTCTGCCGTGTCCCGTTGTTTATCGATTATACCCCTGTGAGTGCCACTGTTCACCAGCGTTGTATCCAGTGCTGTCTGCACATCGGAGAACAAGCAAGGTGTAATTGAATACACACACACACATATATATATATATATATATATATATATATATATATATACCGTATTTATCGGCGTATAACACACACTTTTTCCCCCCTGAAAATAGGGGGCAAATGATGTATGCGTGTTATACGCCGATATAATGTTAAGAAGCCATGTTTTACCGTATACACCGCCGATAGCAGCGTGGATCAGTAGCAGCGTGTGGAGTGTGAGCCTGTGAGGCAATCAGTAGGCAACGGCAAGCCGCGCCTTCCTCACGTCTAATTCTCGCGGCCGTCGGAGCGTAACCACGGCAACGCTCTGCACCGCTCGCTGAGGTAGGAGAACTTGTACCTGTCAGGTACAAGTTTACTGTATGTGCTTATGATTGGCGTTGTACAGAATGTAAATTTACACCCCCCTGATACTACGGTACCTTACTCTTTTTTTAAATTTAAACTTAGGTAAAAAGTATACCACTGCAGTGTGACTACTGGTATCCCTAATGGATTTAAAACAAAAGCGTGGAGCATATACAGCTGCTTTCAAGTTGAAGGTTGTGGAATATGTTAAAACAGTTGCTTTTACTGTCCTTTTAAAATATTTACCTTATAAGTGGTAATAATATTAATAAAAAAAAAGTTCTGAGCTACCCTTATTTTTTTCCTGAAATTTCCCTCTTAAAATGAAGATGCGTGTTATACGCCTGTGCGTGTTATACGCCGATAAATACGGTATATATATATATATATATATATATTATAAATATATATTATGTATTCATGTCTTTTGATAAGTAGATTAAATAAACATAAAGGTAGACCATGTCTGCACAATGCAAATAACTAAACCTTACATAGACAGTGGCAAGCTGTAAGTGAGTTATTATAACAATTAAAGGGCAATATGTCAAGTAATTAATGTTTAAGTTTATTATTTTGTCATAGTATCTGAACTGTTCCTCAAACGCAGATTTGTTCTGTTATTATGCTTTACTGGTAGTAGATTGTTGTGGACTCAAGATGTGGTTGATGTGTGTGTGCGTTTAATATGAATATTTTAATTCTAGCAGATTCACTGAGTTTTTGTGATACATCAAGAGCTCATGGCACTTTATCATTCTATCTATCTATCTATCTATCTATCTATCTATCTATCTATCTATCTATCTATCTATTTTTCCTATAATATGGTCTACATCTTTTTATTGGTATTATTTATGCTTTATATTATTCACACCGTTTCTGTAGTACACATTATTATTCTACACATCAATTATTACTGTGCAGTATCTCAAGCTGCAATAATTGTATACCTGCACCATCTGTGGCCTCCCTTTAACAAATCGTCCTGTGGACAGCTCAAGGGCTGTTATGTGAGGTCAGAGGCAACTCCTGCTGAGACAGTCACATATTTTTCTTGTAAAAAGAAACACAAGTTGGCATGTGTATGTCAGCGACGTTCATTGTGATTAGCATACCCTGAACATATAAACATAAAACAGGACCTATCAGGCATTTACATGGGGCCATCAAACATCGCCTTGGTGTCACGAAACATAAAAATGTCTCGCATAGACAGGCGAAACAGTTTATATGGTAATTATCTAGTTTTATTACTGTACGAAATATCACTAATAAGGATTAAGTCAAATAAAATAGTGCAGACGCTGTAATTTAAATGCATGTGCAATGATAGTCTGTTTATAGGGTTATCTGCAATCTGTTTTAAGGTGGCAGAGAACAGAAGAACAGGACAATGAGAAATTCGGGGGAAAAAAATGCTGCATTTTATATTTGAGAGATAATGCAATACAGTATTCTACAACACGTTGTTATAAAGCCAGGCACATGATATAATAAGACAACCTACAAAACACAACAAAATAACTTGGCAACATTAATACAGTTATACAGAATCATACTGAAAATGGCTCAGTGATTATAGCAACTAGGGCAGCATCTTAAAACAAAAATGTCAGTTTGATATAGAAACAACCTACACTGACAGTGTGTCATAATAAGCATCAATAATTCAAATGGGATTATTTAAAAACAGCTAAAGGTGACCATTTGTAATGTGTGAAGCTGCCTTATATCACAGAGTATTTTAAACCACTGCGTTTATTTGGAATTTAATTTTCTGCAGCCATTGATTCACTTCACAGAAAACGATTCTCTATTTCACCATCCCTCCTCCCACTACAACCATCATTGCTCAAAATGACATCCTTAGATTCCAAGATATTACTATGTCAGTACAAGCTGCCTTGCAGGGAAATTCATCGACTCTTACCAACCCCTGACACTCTGTTTTTTCCTTTCCTATATTCCTCTGATCAAGCCTTCTTTTATATATATATATATATATATATATATATATATATATATATATATATATATACAGTGGTCGAAGTGGGGCGGTATACGGGGGTATGCCATACCGCCACTTTAATCTGAAGATTAAAAAAAAACTTTTTTCCCCCCTCAGGATGCTCTCTGATCACTCAGCAGCACATATTGTGCTTTTGTAATACCCCTGTACAACGGGGCAGTCTGGCAGGGGACGTTGATGGACAGGGGGGTGTCCGAAGGTGCGCACTATATTCACTCTTTACTTTTCCATACCCCCACTTCAAAATTTCCATACCCCCACTTCAAAATGTCCACTTCGACCACTGTATATATATATATATATATATATATATATATGCTATGCCTAGTAGGGATTCCACTGCAAATAGCATAATATCATCTTTTATGGTACTTTACAAGGGCAGGCTTGGTATTTTAAGACAATTTGGAAACATTAACAGATTTGCCTAAGAGACTAAAAAAATATAAAGTCAAATGTGAATCATAACCTATGGGTTTAGTAAATGCTGTACACATCTTGTATTTTTAAATCAATGATGCTGAGGTCAAAATCAGATCAACCGCAGACACTGTGGATCTCATTACAAAGGAAAGGGAGTACAATTGAAGGTAGTGGACATTAGAGCCATTGGAACGCCAAAGCTGTATCAGTCTTGCAAATGTGTAACACAAAATGTGATGGAAGGATCAAGTAAGTGATGAGGATTGTAAAGTGGTCTGTGTGCAAATCTCAAAAGAATGCTGAAGAGCTGCAGAAGTGTGACTTTACCAGCTGCAGTCATGCTGAATAATGGCAGCAGATGCACTACCTGAATAACAAGTGAATGGAAGTGTTGCAACGCTCGCTATCAACCTTACAGAAACAACATACATCTACAAAAAAAGTCTCAGAGTTATGAATGCGCATGATCTGCTGCTCCGACTCTATTCCGGGATATCACCCCTAAAACCACAATACCAGAACAATGAATAGACCCCAAAGCGCTGTCCCTTATCTATGGATTGCAATCCTCCTTGGATCAGACGTCCAATAGCAGGTAGCAAACTAGAAGGACCGAAAGGGAAAAGTACATTTGTGTGTCAGTTTAACATGCAGACTGATTTCCTTTCATTCAGACAAGGTCCACTATGTCTTTAGAACTGACCTTCTAAAGGTTTCTTTTGGGTGTATAGTTGTCAACCACAGAAAGCCACTTGTCATATGTCAAACACTCGCCTATTGAATAGGGCCTTTGTGCATCGAAAGGTGTCTTTGGTTTCCATTGGCATTCCACCTAGGGACTGATTCTCACTCCATGGATGAATCATCTTTCCAAACTTTATTCCAAAGCATACAATCTTCATTGCCCTTTTCCAACATGAAGAAACAATAGGTGACAGAGTATAAGACAGTGTAACAGGAGTTGGATGCAGTGACAGCATGCACAAAGAACAAATATTATTATTATTATTATTAGGCCTGAATATTCTCCCAGACCTGGAGGCAAAGAAAGTGGCTAGTTGAGTGATTGGTTTCTCAACTGGCTAACCATTGGGCAAGTGCATGGGAGTCTCCTGCACCCTAATAGGTGCTTCTTAGGGGTCTCATTGTCCATGACGATGGGTGTTCTGACACCTTCAGTCAATCATAGGTGAGGTCATTGTGTAGGTTCACACACCACTAGGAATTGAGTCTGCGCCCTCCTCTTTTAAACTGCCCCTGTACCCCCAGATTACACCACATACAGTAGCTATTGGGCCTGTTGATAGATGCCTCACATTCCCATCAATGTCAAACCTAACAGGGGTCCGGTTGTGGAAAGTCTGTCCAAGGGACAACGGTCTTACGTTATGGGATGTGTTATCATGAGTTCTATAGAGCTTCTTACACATTGTTCTCAAGTTAGACTTGGTGGGAAATATGTTGTAGGTACACTTGGACAGCAGATATTCAGCAGAAAAGGGAAGCCTATCTCTCTTACTAGAGTATATGTCGAATTGAGGAGTGCCATAAATTCCTCATCATCTTAATAATAATAATTTTATTTTTATTATATATAGCTCTCTTTCTCCAACAGGAATCAATGTGCTTTGTAGACATTAAAATCAATTAACATAATACAGAAGATTTAAGCAATACAGCAGCAGACAAGCTACACAGACAGAACAAAGGAAAGGAGTGCATAGTAAGCATAAAACAGGATTGGTTTAGGCATTTTGGGTATCTTCCATGGGTTATGAATTCCACCCTCAGAAGATTCCAAGTGAGATAACTGTCTTGGGGACACTGCGTAGGATTACCTTGGGTAGAATAGTCCACCCCTAAAATAAATCACACAAAATGGGGTGATTGCAGTGTCCTAAAACTCAGAGTAGGGTTCCAGCAAAACTGCCAAAGTCCATGCAGTTTTCATCCCATCCAGATAAAGCAGCCAAGTTGGGGAAACCACCTGGTCCACCCCCCCCCCCTTCCATCCCTCCTGGGCAGCAACAGCAGCAAACACCTCTACAGCCTGTGCTGTACTGACAGTGTGATAACTCATGCTGAGCCTGCTGTTAGCACAGCACATGCTGTAGGTGTGTGTTCTGCTGCTGCCAGGGGGGGGGGCAATAACACCGCCCCCTCAACTTTAGAGTGTTTCTTCACCCCCTCTAAACATTTTGGGGGCATGGTTAGGCCGCACCCCAACATTTTTACCAGGGCCCAGTATACCTCTCAGCGGCCCTGGTCCAGAGTAAGTAGTGAATTAATTATTGAAAAATATACGTTGGTCTTAATATTAGACATTAGAATAAATGTTGTTCTTGCTGAAATATTAGTGAAAATTCTCAGGTGGAACTGTTAAAAGAAAGAGAATTATGACAGTGGACACTTACTATAATATTTGTGATTGTAAAAAAATGATATGTGAAAACACTCTCACTTAGGGCGGGATGTATTAATATACATCACCGCCCTTCGTCTGACCGGCGCCGCAATGCTGCCGCATATGTACTAACATATGCGGCTAGCATCGGGTTGCGGTGACGGAGATCCCCACGATACCTGTGATGTGGTCTGCGGGGGTCTCCGTCACATCCCGGCGGCTGCCAGTGTCCCCCTGCGTCTCCTCCTCCCCCCTGCAGCCGGATGTCCTCCCAGCTGTGACACCTGCTGGGGGAGGAGGAGATCAAAGGAGGACGGGAAGGGGGGGGGGCGCGTGGATGGCAGACGGCGGGCGGCGATAGAAGCCCATAGGCTTCTATAGGGTATTGCCACCCAGACGGTGGCGATACCCTGCCAGGCGGAGACGAGGCGGATGGCTAATGGTAAATAGGAAAATGCGGTAAAACCCCCGTTTTACCGAATTTTCCCTTTAGTACATCCCGCCTTTATAAAGATGATACAACGGTTAGAGTTACTTCCTCAAAGCTCTGAGGTCATGAGTTTGATTTCCACCAAGCCCTTACCTGTGTGTAGTTTGTACATACAATGGCCCTTATTCTGGTTGGCTTGCAAGGCTGCAAATTTTGCAGTCTTTCGAGTCCACTAGTTGCCAGCAAATAATCTATTCACAATGGCTGCACATGCGCACAACTGACTTTGCACATGCGCAAAACATCGCTCCCCTGCACGAATGCGCAGGGGGGTGAACAAACCGGAATAAGGTTCATGAGTATACGTATCCTCTCTGAAGAAGCCACTGACTGCAGGAAAACTGATTGGAGACCCATACAGGTGCACGGAGGTGCTGGGTGACTGACCTGAATCCTAATGGACACAACTTTTCTCACTTGTGGACTCTAAATAAAGCTGTGCAGCAGGTTCTGAGCATTAGCAGCTGGGAGATACTGATCGCTGTTGTCCTGGAGGGTTTGTAAAACCCAGTAAGGCATCTGATTTTGTCTGGCCACACTGAATATCGAACTTACATACGATTGCTTTACTAATAGTGGACAGCTAACTAAAAGACACAAACTATCCATACTAATTGTTCTCTATAAAGAAAACCATCATATGCATGGTATTACAGAACTGACTGCTACTAATAATACTACACTTGACCAGAGGTGGATACTATCCCTTTATAGCAGTGGTTCCCAAACTATGCACTGTGGCTTGAGTTGGTGGTCCAGACAGGGTCGGCTCTACCACTAGGCAGCTTTAGGCAGCTGCCTAGGGTGCCTGGCTCTGGGGGGCGCCACAGAGTCTGAATCCTGGGATGGAGCCAGTTAACTGTATGAATGTACATGATGTACATGAACTGTACATGAAGTGCATGATTTTGCATTTTTTGGCATTAAACTGTAGTTGCCATTCTCTTGACCATTTCTCTAATCTGCCTAGATCCTCAATCATTTGTTTTACCCCTCCTGGTGTGTCTACCCTGTTGCATACCTTTGTGTCATTTGCAAAAAGGCACATTTTACCCTCAATTCCATTTGCAATATCACCAATAAAGATATTAAAAAGCACCGGTCCAAGTACAGATCCCTGGGGTACTCCACTTGTAACCTTTCCCTCCTTTGACTGTACTCCGTTTACTACAACTCTCTGTTTTCTGTCCTGCAACCACGCTCTTATCCATTCAACTATCTTAGAATCCAATCCCAAGCTTTCAAGTTTATTTAACAGTCTGCGATGTGGGATAGTGTCAAAAGCTTTACTAAAGTCTAGATAAGCTACATCTACAGCCCCACCTTGATCTATTACTTTAGTCACCCAGTCAAAAAAGTCAATAAGATTTGTTTGACATGATCTTCCCCCAGTAAACCCATGCTGTTTTGGATCCTGTAAATTGCTGGTTTTGAGATATTCTACAACTCTTTGTTTTAAGAGTGTTTCCATCAATTTCCCTACTACTGATGTAAGGCTCACTGGTCGATAGTTGCTTACCTCTTCCTTTCTTCCACTTTTGTGCAGTGGGACTACATTCGCTGTTTTCCAGTCCTCTGGGATTACTCCAGTAGCTAGTGACTGGTTGAATAATTCTGTTATTGGTTTTACCAGCTCCCCTTTAAGCTCTTTTAGTATCCTTGGATGTATCCCATCTGGCCCCATTGATTTATCCACTTTCAGTTTTGAGAGTTCTGTGAGGACTTTCTCCTCTGTAAATGTACTTGTCTCTCTTTCAGTTTTCTGACTATACTTGCAACTTAACTGTGGCCCCTTCCCCTCTCTTTCAGCAGTGAATACTGAGCAGAAATAATTATTAATATTATCTGCTATTACATTGTCCCCCTCAAGAAAACTTCCACTCTCTGTCTTCAGTCTAATTATTCCACTTTTTGTTTTTCTCCTTTCACTTATATACCTAAAAAAAGTTTTCCCCCCTTTACCCACTGACTGGGCCATTTTCTCTTCAGCCTGTGCTTTTGCACATCTGATTACCTTCTTAGCCTCCTTCTGTCTAACAAGATACACCTCTTTGTCCTCATTCTTCTGCGTCTGCTTAAATTTCTTAAAGGCCAACTTTTTTGCTTTCACAATACTTGCTACTTCTTTTGCAAACCACAATGGCTTTCTTTTTCTTGTGTTTTTCCTAACTCTTTTGACACAAAGTTCTGTTGCTTTTAGAATTGCACTTTTTAATTTTTCCCACTTATCCTGCACTCCTTCCAAGTTCTTCCACTCTGCCAAAGAATCCCTTACAGAGTTTCCCATCTCTACAAAATCAGCCTTCCTAAAATCTAACACCTTTGTTTTTGTGTGCGATGAGTCAGTCTCTGTCTTTATTTTGAACCATACTGCTTGATGGTCACTGGATCCCAGATTTTCACCCACATTTATGTCAGATATTCTGTCACCATTTGTAAGTATTAAGTCTAATATTGCGTCCTTACGAGTGGGCTCCCTCACCAATTGCTGGAGGGATGCTCCTTGCAAGGAATTCAGCATGTCCCTACTTCTGGTGGAACTTGCAACAGGCAGCTCCTTGCTGACTAATTGTAAACCCAATTTAGGGTAACAGTGGTGTGGGGTGTGGTGCCCCTGGACTGGTTGGGCTGGGTGGCTTTAGTGCGGCATGCCCTTACATTCTATTAACACTTTTCCCTCACTAACACTCTCTCTCTCTTATTTTAATTACATTTCATTTATCTCTCTTTATGTATAGCTTCGGCTTCCTATCACTAATTATTAAAACTTAGTATCTCACTGGCATGCCGCGCTGGGCCTCCTAGCTAATGATAGTTTTTGGGGTGCCACACCCTGCACCTAGATATAGCGCTAGGGACCCCCAATATACAGAGAAGCCTTGACGCGGCTTGGGGGCATATCATACACCTGCGCAGGTATATGTAACCAATATCTCTGAATTCTATTATTATGTAGTGTTCAAGATTGGTTGCTAAAACTATTCAGTGTGCCGGGGGAACCAATGTCTTGTTACTTACTAAGTATTAACCCCTCCCTTGCATGCACCTGAAAAGTTTTACTGAACTAATTTGAGCATCTACCACTATCTGTATGTATGTTGTGAGAGGCAGAGAGGAGCTTGCATTAGGCGGAGATGCAGGTCCTGATATGCCACATGGAGTAGTCTGGGGTTGCTCCAAGGTAGGTAGCTCTTAGTTCAGATATACCAAGTAAGGAGCCATTATCATGTGGCTCCTTGCTGACTAATTGTAAACCCAATTTAGGGTAACAGTGGTGTGGGGTGTGGTGCCCCTGGACTGGTTGGGCTGGGTGGCTTTAGTGCGGCATGCCCTTACATTCTATTAACACTTTTCCCTCACTAACACTCTCTCTCTCTTATTTTAATTACATTTCATTTATCTCTCTTTATGTATAGCTTCGGCTTCCTATCACTAATTATTAAAACTTAGTATCTCACTGGCATGCCGCGCTGGGCCTCCTAGCTAATGATAGTTTTTGGGGTGCCACACCCTGCACCTAGATATAGCGCTAGGGACCCCCAATATACAGAGAAGCCTTGACGCGGCTTGGGGGCATATCATACACCTGCGCAGGTATATGTAACCAATATCTCTGAATTCTATTATTATGTAGTGTTCAAGATTGGTTGCTAAAACTATTCAGTGTGCCGGGGGAACCAATGTCTTGTTACTTACTAAGTATTAACCCCTCCCTTGCATGCACCTGAAAAGTTTTACTGAACTAATTTGAGCATCTACCACTATCTGTATGTATGTTGTGAGAGGCAGAGAGGAGCTTGCATTAGGCGGAGATGCAGGTCCTGATATGCCACATGGAGTAGTCTGGGGTTGCTCCAAGGTAGGTAGCTCTTAGTTCAGATATACCAAGTAAGGAGCCATTATCATGTGGCTCCTTGCTGACTAATTGTAAACCCAATTTAGGGTAACAGTGGTGTGGGGTGTGGTGCCCCTGGACTGGTTGGGCTGGGTGGGTTTAGTGCGGCATGCCCTTACATTCTATTAACACTTTTCCCTCACTAACACTCTCTCTCTCTTATTTTAATTACATTTCATTTATCTCTCTTTATGTATAGCTTCGGCTTCCTATCACTAATTATTAAAACTTAGTATCTCACTGGCATGCCGCGCTGGGCCTCCTAGCTAATGATAGTTTTTGGGGTGCCACACCCTGCACCTAGATATAGCGCTAGGGACCCCCAATATACAGAGAAGCCTTGACGCGGCTTGGGGGCATATCATACACCTGCGCAGGTATATGTAACCAATATCTCTGAATTCTATTATTATGTAGTGTTCAAGATTGGTTGCTAAAACTATTCAGTGTGCCGGGGGAACCAATGTCTTGTTACTTACTAAGTATTAACCCCTCCCTTGCATGCACCTGAAAAGTTTTACTGAACTAATTTGAGCATCTACCACTATCTGTATGTAAGCTCCCAGTTTACATCAGGTAGATTATAGTCTCCCATGATTATCACCTCTCCTTTTAATGCCATTTTATTGATGTCCTGCAATAGGCTCTTGTCTAGTTCCTCTTCCTGACCTGGTGGTCTGTAGATCACCCCTATACGAAGAATCGTCTTCTCCCCTGTTTCTATGGTCACCCAAAGGGCCTCCGTTTTTTCTTCAATACTTTGTATTAAGGTAGTCTTTATATATTTTTTTTTTGCATACCTCCCAACAGTCCCGATTTTATTGGGACAGTCCCGATTGTCATTGCCTGTCCCGCTGTCCCACCCGCGGGCGGCAGTGTCCCGCGGTGTGGGGGGGCTGTTGGGAGTCCCCCCTGTCAGCTGCTAAGCAGCGGAGAATAAACGCTGTGCGCATGCGCACAGCGTCTATTCTCGCAGCCAGGGGGCTGGGGGCATGGCTAGAGGCTCACAGAGCCATGCCCCAAATTAGGCCACGCCCCCCAAAAATTTCGGCACGCCTCCGGCGTCCCGACGGCTGCACTTCAAAAGTTGGGAAAATATGTAATTGGAATTCAATGTTTGTTATCTGCTCTACCACTCAGTTGGAAACCATCATCTCTGCTCTTCAGTGAAGTGAATTGTTAGGGTTAGCTGAGCTTCAGTTTAGTGATCCACTGCATGAACCAATCAAAAGATGGTTTGGAAATGTGACCCAATGGCTTATAGGTGATAAGAAACTATGGCCTTGATTCACACCCGATTGGTCGTGACCGAATTGCTCCCTGTTTCCGATTGTGCAGGGCGGCGCATGCAAATGGGCGAATATGTACATGTGCAGCCCCCCGTGCAAACGCCTTAGGCGATTATCACAGTGGCCCAGGTGTTCGCACAGGCGGGGGATGAAGGGGAGCGGTCAGGTGGCGGCAGCAGGGGAACACCCAGCATTTTATGGGCATCCCCATGAAAATGCTGGGCGTTCCTATGGGAGCGCAGGAGAGTCAATGCCTGCTCGGGGTGGGCGGCTGACGTCACATGACATCAGCGCCCGCCCCCTTTTTGGCCATCTCCTTCGGAAATAAAAGTCAGTGTAGACTGACTTTTATTTGTGAACAGTAAAAAAAATTATTCGATGGTCGGCGACCATCAAATTATTTTTCACTCATTCAGCCGCATGCGAGGGGATGTGTAAGCGTACACATCCCCTTGCATGCAAATGGGGGGATTTGTGCAGCGGGGTGGGCGGGCGGTTGCTGTTTACCTAGCCTAGCGAATATACGCAACCTAGCGAACAGGTGTGAATCAGGCTCCATGGGCCTAATTCAGACTGGATCACATAGCAATAGATTTCTCAGTACTCTTTACCTAGAAGGGCGCCCACGATTTTGATCATGGGCATCGTTAGTAAAAAATTGCGGCCATCGCGGGCATCGCATGCACTAAAAAATCGCATGCGATGCGACCGACGTGATGCCCGCGATTTCCCATAGGGAACAATGTTAAATGTCCCAATTGACCCGATTTTCCTGTTCAATGTCTCAATTGACCCGATTTTTCCATAGGAAACAATGTTAAATTGCCCAGAGAGGCCAAATAGGCACCCTGAAATGTGAAATGGCCCCCACAATTGTTAACGCCACCCCACGATCAACGTGAACCCGAAGCGTGGCGAGCGCAGCGAGCCCGCGAGGGTCGGCGGTACGCTTCCTACGACCTTTTCATACCCCCACTATCCACGTCGGCATGGAGTTGTGAATAGAAAGTGTGGCGAGCGCAGCGAGCCACCGAGCCCGAAGCGTGGCGTGCGCAGCGAGCCCCGCGAGGGGACGCGGACAGCTGTGAAGCCCGCGAGGGGACGCGTATACCTGTGAAGGTGTCCACGCTTCGGGCTCGCCACGCTTCGGGCTCGGTGGCTCGCTGAGCTCGCCACACTTTCTATTCTCAACTCCACGCCGACGTGAATAGTGGGGGGTATGAAAAGGTCGTAGGACGCGTACCGCCGACCCTCGCGCGCTCGCTGCGCTCGCCACGCTTCTGGTTGAAGTTGATCGTGGGGTGGCGTTAACAATTGTGGGGGCCATTTCACACTTCAGGGTGCCTATTTGGCCTCTGTGGGCCATTTAACATTGTTTCCTATGGAAAAATCGGGTCAATTGAGACATTGAACAGGAAAATCGGGTCAATTGGGACATTTAACATTGTTCCCTATGGGAAATTGCGGGCATCGCGTCGGTCGCATCGCATGCGATTTTTTAGTGCATGCGATGCCCGCGATGGCCGCGATGGGCGCCCTTCTAGGTAAAGAGTACCGATTTCTCTAATGGACAAAACCACTACAGGTGGGCCAGATGTAAGATGTGCAAAGACAGTTAATTGTAGGTGAGTTATTTTGTTTCTGTGCAGGATAAATACTGGCTTCTTTATTTTTTAAATATTTTTATTATATCTACTCAGGGCTGGTGCAAGCCTCCCCCCGCCCCAGGCAAATCCTCCGCCTGCCGCCCGATGCACCCCCCTGCGCACGCGCTACGGGGGGGGTTGCGGGCGATACTGCGGCGGGCGCCCGGGCTCCGGGGGCGGGGGCGGGACTGTTTTGCTAGCGATACCGCAGCGGGCACCCGCACTCCGGGGGAGGGGGGTGCGGGTGGATACTGCTGGCAATACCGTGTCCAGGGGGGAGGAGGGCAGCGTTGATTGATGGGCGGGATGGGGTGGGAGGGAGAGGGAAACCCACTGTCTTACCTGCTCCCCGCTCTCAGCTTTCTATGGTACCTCTATGGTACCTCTCCTCGGCGGCTCATTACCGCCCTCCAGTGGCCAGTGCCCTAGGCAAATGCCTAGACCTGCCTAGTGGTGGCGCTGGCCCTGTATTTACTGTAAATTCAGTTACAGTTATCTCCACCTGCTTCGCCTCCTTTACCCTAAACTTTTAGAAATCCTGCATTTGACTGCGGTTTTCATTAAAGATATTATACAGTATGCAAAATATATGATTAGATTTAATTGTAAGCTCACTGTGGAACAGTCTAATCAGTTTTACCAATATATGTAGTGATTGTAATTGTGAAATATTTGTTGCCTCATAAACATACAATATACTAGATATTGCATTGGCAAACCGGTCCAAATGTAGTATTCTCATTAAAAGTGTTTTTGTTCCTGTAAAATGGACACCATGGAATCCCTTTTGTTCTATCCCTGGGGGTAAATTCGTGTAGCTGCAAGCTTCCACTGGAGCCTTTTGCAAGGACACAATGCAGGATATTAGGGTAATAAAACATTACTTAGAGGTGTGAGTAAATATAATCACAAGTCCTGGCAATGCCTTCTAAAGATAGTTGTGGCTAATTGGTGTTCTGCCCCCTCATGCACTTAGTTTAAAAATATTTTTGAAAACATCTATTGGTGCACTTGATAAGAGCAGAAGAAGAACTTTGCTATATAACAGTCTCCCAGATTTCTGCCACAGCAAAGTACAAAAAAAGAACGTAAATTAATGATTGCTGCCATTAATTGCCAAAACTGGCTCATACAATCTATGCATTTTTTAATAGAAATGTATTTCCTAATTAAAAATGGAGGCAAACATTTTCTGTTTTAATTGCATTTAATTTGTGGTGTCTTTAATAAAAGGTAAATATTATTGTATTATCAATTAATATAAAATAGTTTATCAAGCCAGCCTGGAAGACTGAAGCTGCACTTGACAACAGCAATGACAAAGTTATACCCCTTTCAGACATACTCCAAAATCCTGGGTTTTTGCACATGAACGCGCATCAACCTGGGATTTTGGTATATCTGAAAGTTTCAACCTGAGTGTTAAAACCCAAGTCTCTGACCCTTCTTTTTACCTGGATTGAGGACCCGGGATTTACAACCCAGGTTGACCCTTTTAGACATAAGAAATATGCGGGTTTTTCAGCAAATTACCGGGTAGAGCTGCTTCACCCAGTAATTTGCTGCTGTAAGTGTGAAAGGATGCAGGCTGCACCCGGGAAAATGACCCAGCAGTCAAAACGCCGGGTAATTCCAAGGTTGGATTTCTGAAAGGGGTATTAATAAATATGTAAGCTGATGTATATGTTATACCCCTTTTAGACATACTACCCGGGAATTACCCGGCATTTTGACTGCTGGGTCATTTTCCCAGGTGCAGCCTGCACAATTTCACACTTACAGCAGCAAATTACCGGGTGAAGTAGTTCTACCCAGTAATTTGCTGAAAAACCCAGGTTTTTCTTATGTCTGAAAGGGTCAACCCGGGTCTTAAATCCCAGGTCCTCAACCCAGGTAAAAAGAAGGGTCAGAGACCTGGGTTTTAACACCCGGGTTGACCCTTTCAGACATACCAAAATCCAGGGATGATGCGCATTCATGTGTAAAAACCTGGAATTTTGCTGTTTGTCTGAAAGGGGTATAATAAAACACATATTCAACCGTAATACCAGTAATGCCGTGTTCTCACTGCGAGTGAAAACTACAGGACTTTTACCCGGCAGTAAAATGCCGGGGATTGCAGCGACGGACCCCCGTTTTCACTGCTAGGCAATTCCCGGGTGAAGAAGTTCTACCCGGTAATATGCCTTTTAACACAGGTTTTTATGCAGTGAGAACGGGCCAACCCGTGTCTGCATACCCGGATCTCAAACACAGGTAAAAAGAAGAGTTTTACCCGTGTATGAGATCCGGGTATGCGACCTGTTCACACTGCAATAATACCTGTGTTAAAAGGCAAATTTCCGGGTCTACATGCTAGACCCAGGAATTTGCTTGCAGTGAGAACGGGGTATGAGTGGAAACATCCTGATGTGTAAACCATAGAAAATTATCTCTTTGCTGATGAAAACAAATAGGTTACTGATAAGATTATTAAGAGCCAGATATATCAATATTCAGTGATAAAGTGGAGAGTGATAAACAAAAAGCCAATCAGCTCCTGTCATTTTTCAAACCCAGCCTTGGACATGACTGATTGGTTGTTTTTTTTCATCACTATCCATTTTATAAATTTTTGAAGCTTGATACATCTGGCCATAATTCACTTCTTGGAGAAGGTGATGGAGATGGCATAAAAAGCATCTTTAAATTTACAATAAAACTGACATGATGAACTACAGTAGTTTTCATTAAAAATTCCAAATTAGCATATATTATCCTCTTTCAAGGCCTCATAACAAGTAAAACAGTACAAAACTTGCACTGAAAACATTAAAAAAATGCATTAATAGCTTGTTTTTATTATTGGAACTAGGAACAGGCCCTGCACATATGGAAAATACAGATCTGTACGTTGCAGTGCAGGATGCCACTCCAACCAAAAACTGAATGACCCCAAATGGGTGGTACGACTTCCCGCCATTATATATGTAGGGTGACATCTATGGGATGAGATATTTTTTTTTGCGATTTTTTTCGCAAAAACGGCCGAAATCGCATGTTTTTCCATTTTCGCATATTTAATGAGCTGCGAAAATGTGAAAATGTGAAAAAAGTGCGATTTTGGCCAACAAATTGGACATTCTGGAAATGCGATGGCTGTTTTTCGCAGCACATCGCATCCAGATGTTTTCACATTGAAAAGAATACAAATCGCATATTTAATGGTTTGCGATTTGTATAAATGTGTCTAAAATTTGCCCAAAAATCAGACCAGGTTGTTTTTATTATTGGAACTAGGAAAGCTCCAAAAACCCACAAAATAAAAAAAACTCTCCATTCATAAAGATAGGCTAGGTAAGGAAGCTTATTGAATTTGTAAAATAAGATTGAAAAACATCCTTTACTGCACAGGACAAGAATGGAAAACTCAAATTAAAGCAAATTATAACAATAATATTATTTATGTAGCATTTTTTTCGTCTAATAGGGACCGAGATTTGCGGAGGTCCGGGATTTCAGCTGAGATTGCAGGTATTTTTACAGCTTTCATCATTTACAAGGCAAAACCAACCATGGTGCTTTAAAAAAAATAGACAATCTTGGTCAAAATACTGGACCTCCCTTCAAACTCAGACCCTTATTACCGTTCCCTGAAATTATTTTACAGTTGCCTTTACATCACAAAATACAACACAAGCTTAACAGTAGATATTGGTGAAATGCTTGCGTAAACAGGAAAGTCTTGAGTCTGTTTTGAAGAGTGGGGTCTTTTCAAACTGTGGAGGGAAGCGGGTTCCAAAGAGATGGAGCCACAAAGCTGAAAGCTTGACTGACAGATGAATTCAGAGAGATACTATGTACTGTAAGTTGTCCTTCATCTACAGATTTTAGTAATTGGGTGGGACAGTATGGTATAATAAGCTTTTGGGGGTAGAAGATTGGTGAAACCACCAACTTCTATTTTATAGGAGGCGCAGCTACACCCAGAGCAATAGACACAACAGGTATGTATTCAAAATTACAAATTTATTTTCCATACAGCATAAAACAATTGAAGTGCACTTCTTAATAAAAATAGACAGACAAGACAAACTACATATAACATATAACTGATTTCATTATGAGGCTATATTATTATTAGCTAATGAGGCTTTGGTAATTTAGGCTTTTGCAATGTATATGAGGCAATGGGTATAGTTACCAGTCCCGCATTTCAGAGAATCAATCCCATCTGTGACCATATGTTATGGCTATTGGAAATATTTCTCACTGGTGTGCTTTCGGCAGTCTTCTCCTTGTGGGGTATAAGTGCCCCCTTTCCTTGCATCCAACAGGACTCCACACTCCCAGGTTTAGATGTTGAATATGTCCATATGTCAGTCACAGTCTCTGTTAGCCAAATGGCTATGGATATTGCGATAGCAGCGGTTCTGGCAATTAGATAAGAGGCTTACATACGCGTTTCTCCGCCTCTTGTATGTCGGCGGCTTCCTCAGATCTGAGGAAGCCGCCGACATACAAGAGGCGGAGAAACGCGTATGTAAGCCTCTTATCTAATTGCCAGAACCGCTGCTATCGCAATATCCATAGCCATTTGGCTAACAGAGACTGTGACTGACATATGGACATATTCAACATCTAAACCTGGGAGTGTGGAGTCCTGTTGGATGCAAGGAAAGGGGGCACTTATACCCCACAAGGAGAAGACTGCCGAAAGCACACCAGTGAGAAATATTTCCAATAGCCATAACATATGGTCACAGATGGGATTGATTCTCTGAAATGCGGGACTGGTAACTATACCCATTGCCTCATATACATTGCAAAAGCCTAAATTACCAAAGCCTCATTAGCTAATAATAATATAGCCTCATAATGAAATCAGTTATATGTTATATGTAGTTTGTCTTGTCTGTCTATTTTTATTAAGAAGTGCACTTCAATTGTTTTATGCTGTATGGAAAATAAATTTGTAATTTTGAATACATACCTGTTGTGTCTATTGCTCTGGGTGTAGCTGCGCCTCCTATAAAATAGAAGTTGGTGGTTTCACCAATCTTCTACCCCCAAAAGCTTTCCTCCAGAGGATCACAAAAACCTCTGAATATAGGGGGCAGTAATCTAGACCCAGATTAAAATCCCTCCTCTCTGAAAAGGATATATATATATAAAAACTGATATCATCAGTGCTTCTGTGTGGCATATTGTCACAAAAACCCACCCCAGATCTGGTATAATAAGCTGCTTAGTACCTTTGACCGCTGGACATGAAGGGCTTTGTAAGTGAGTAAGCAAAAACGAATCACCATCTGTGCAGAGTTTGTATATTCTCCCCGTACTTGCGTGGGTTTCATCCGGGTACTTCAGTTTCCTCCCACAATCCAAAAATATACTGGTATGTTATTTGGCTCCTAACAAAATTAACCCTAGAATGAATGTGTTTGCGTGTACAAGTGGTAGGGAATATAGATTGTAAGCTCCACAGGGATAGCTGGGACTGATGTGAATGTTCAAATATTCTCTGTAAAGCGCTGCGGAATATGTGAGCGCTATATAAGAAACTGTTAATAAATAATAAATAATAATAATAATATAAGTAGCACAAGTGATGACAAGTATACCTCAAATTAAACACTCTGTGACCTGCCAGTGAGAAATTATTGGAACCAGATAAGCACTGTGCCATTTAGTCCACAGAAAATTCTTCAGAATCCCATGGTCCACACTCAAATGCTGCAGAGAGGTCCAGAAGGATTAAGGGGGGGGGGGGGGGGGGGGGGGGCAGTGGCAAACACAGGATTTTCAGAAGGGGGTCTCCAGAGGGGCGGAGCAAAGCACGGAGATGGACACTTAGGTGACCCAGTATATGCCGGGTCAGTTAAAGTATTATAGATAGACCAAATGTATATAAAAAATAATAATAATAGTAATAATAATAAAAAAAAATATATATATATATACATACATACATACAGGGGCGTCAACAGCAGTGTAGACCCCTGGGCATAGCAATGTATTGGGGCACCTACCGATCCTCCAGCGGTAGGGGTGGGGGAAGCTTTGATGTCCCGTGGGTGGTAGGGGGTGTTATATCAACGGTTAAGCATGTAGGGCCTGGATCAGTAATTTCCACTAATTACCCCTTTACTGCACAGATGGTGGGAGAAGGGGGCATTGGGCTGAATGAAGGGGCCCTGATACATAACTTCCAGGGTGGTAGAGGATGTTTAGTGGAGTGGGCTTATTATTCATAATTTTCTGGTGGGAGGACAGCTTGCTTGACTGCAGATATCTCCAGTTCCCAGAAATAGATTTCTTAGATTTTAATGGAATTAAAAACTAGAGGATCCCACCTACCAAATGGTATTGGGGACTAGGGGATCAGATTTCAGGAGGCAAAGCAATCTGCCAACGAGGATATAAAACTACATACCAGGTGTGTGGAGCTGGAGCAGTAACCAGCTGCTGAAAGGCTGATATCTCTGGTTCTAGAAACAGTAGAGACAAGCTACTGGGGGGTCCATCAAAGGGGGAGAGTCCCAAATTTTGGAATATATCCTCAGAAAAACTGTAAGTCAGACAGAACCTGAAATATCTGACTGGGAAGAACAATTAACAGGCTTGGATGGGGACCACTGCTTTGAAGTCAGATATCTCCGGTTCCCAAGGGCCGATTTTTAAAATTCTTGTACCCATGTAATGAAGGGACCCTCAGCTTTCAGTCTAGGGCCCTTAGACTCCTAAGGGGGTTTCTGGGTACTCAGAAACCCCCCCTGCGTGCGCTACTGGGGGGTGCACTAATATCGCTGGCTACCACATCGATAATAATTGCATATGCACTAAAATATGTGATTATCACAAAGAGCAGCTCTTGCATTAAGATCTGCCCCATGCGTAGCAGCCAGCGATGTAACAGCATGTCCTCGGCAGCTCTCCTGTCCTCCAGTGGCCGCTGTGCTTGGCTGCTTGCTGTCGGCTCCTCCTCTTCCTTGCATCTGAAAGATGAGGGTGGAGTGGCGCGGCCGGTGCGGGGCGGTGGTACGGGGCACCAGGGGTCGCAAGAAGCCCATATTGGTAACTGACATTTGGGTTTTAGTTCATACCATAATGTGGTAAAAACTCTGATAACAGTGTTTTTACGGCATTTTTGCTTTAGAGCATCCCGTCCTAATATTTAATAGTCACCTCTGTCTCTTGCTATTAGAAGATCATTAAACACACATAACAGGGCTGTTGCCTTCTCCTGAATTCTCACCTGAATGGATCAGACGATGAGCTAAAAGTCCAGTATAGATTGATATCTTACCAATTTATCATATATACTGTAGTACAAGATGCTGAGCATTTATGAATGCATTTTTTAAAGGGAGTGACATCTGTACTTTTTGTTGTTCGGTTGGGTAACTGCTTCCTGAATATACAGTAGGTGGTGTATGTACTGTTATGCTCTCTCTGTGTTGTGGTGAATACACAACATATTGGTTGTGAGGACATGCTCCTATTCTCTACACCTACAGTAGGTGTAGGCTTTACTGCAGGGCTGGGCAACACCGACCCTCCCGATGTTAGTGAACTACACATCCCAGGATGCTTTGCATTAGTTTTGCTATGTGGCCATGCTGAAACTTATGCAAGGCATGCTGGGATGTGTAGTTCATCAACATCTGGAGGGCCGGTGTTGCCCAGCCCTGCTTTACTGCATGCCTGAGAGTGTTTGCAAATGACTGTACCTGCTTGCGGTTAATGATAAATTTCTCTAAGAAGCCAGAAAACATGCTTTACTGATTCACTGCCTTTATACAGAAGGCCGGCAAATTTATTACACTCTTCCTTTAAGGGATGATATTTATAATGCTGCCCTTTCACCATATTAAAGAATTTTTTCATAAGTTGGGTATATAATACTAAGTCTATAGGCTTCTAATTCCGAACCAGTCCTCGGTGACACTTGGTGGACTGCCACTAATTGGCTAGTGATAAAATGGAGAGTGATAAACAGCCAGCCAATCAGCTCCTAACTGTCATGTCACAGGCTGTGTTTGAAAAATGTCAGGCAGGAGCTGATTGGTTGGTTGTTTATCACTCTCCATTTTATTACTTTTGAAGCTTTGTGCATCTGGCCCTTAGAAGGATAATATTTGTATATTAGAGAAGCAAAATGTCTGCACACAAGTCTACAAGACGTTATTGTTGTATTGTTAGAATAATGTCTGTACATGGCAGATCTGCATCTTGGCAGTTTTTCTCCATTTAGCTCAGTCACTTTTCACCGCGCCGTTACTGTAAAATAATAGGCAGTTGTATAATCACTAATTAGACAATATCTCAGGATTGTTGTATTGGCAGATTTTTATGCCTGCCACAGTCACTTTTTATCTGTTCTGCTAAATAATAGGAAGCTGTATCACCAATTGTTTGATAGTTTTGCTTCTTGGCAATGTGCATAATGTACAGTATAATCCAAATGACAGTGACTATTATACATTAAGGCTTGTGCTTCCACTGGCCCAAATCATAAGAGAGATTTATGTACAGTAGGTACTATATTGAAATAAGCACAGAGCACAAAACTCTGTCAGATTTACAGGCCAGTCTATTATATGGATATTGCCCCCATAGGCGAATCTAGAATTATGGTAATGGGTGGTCCCAGATCTAGACATAATAGCAGGGGGACCTTTGCGCGGCGCAGCCGCGCGGCAAAAAGGGGGCGTGGTCTTATGGGACGGAGGCGTGGCATCACAAAAAGGGGTGTGGTATTACACTTTAGACCATACACAGTAATGCCCATTACACATTTTAGCAAACTCTCCGTAATACCCATTACACATAAAGCCACACGCCGTAATGCCAATTACACATAAGGCCACACACCATAATGCCCATTACACATTGTGCCACATATCATGATGCCCATTACATACTATATAACAAACCATAATTCCCATTACATATTTGCCACATAAGTGCTGCTTACCTACGTGCTCATTGCTAGGGGGTTCTTGCTTGATGGCACCATAGTACCCATTACACATGATGCCGCACACCATAGTACCCATTACACATGATGCCGCACACCATAGTACCCATTACACATGATGCCGCACACCATAGTACCCATTACACATGATGCCATGCACCATAGTACCCATTACACATGATGCTGCACACATAATGTCCCTTACACATGATGCTGCACACATAATGCCCCTTACACATGATGCTGCACACATAATGCCGCTTACACATGATGCTGCACACCGTAATGCCCCTTTGAAATAATACCCCTTTCACAACAGAAAATGCAGGGATTTACCCGGGAATATGGTCCCAGGATCATGCAGGGACATTCCCAGGCTGACCCTTTATAAACCAGCCTAGTCCCTGCATTTTCTGGTGTGAGGGGGAGAGACAACCACTCTCCTCTCCCTAACCCCCTTTAACAAACCAGCTATATCTTTGGAACCAACTGACCCATTTACATGAGACCAGTATCATATTGAAGAACTTTTGAGTTGGCTTTGAATGATTTTGGTCCCGTGAAACTGGGCTGTTTGGTTCCAGAGAAATCTGCCCTCAAAGAACATAAACAGTCATGAAATTACATTTAAGAAATTAAAAAAAATGGTTTAACCTCAATATCCCTGGAACCAATGAACCCATATGGATCCAGCCTGGTATCAGATTGAAGGCCCAGCGATTTGGGTTCA
The DNA here is from genome assembly GCF_055691185.1 of Crinia signifera. NCBI lineage: Eukaryota > Metazoa > Chordata > Amphibia > Anura > Myobatrachidae > Crinia > Crinia signifera. Next base: position 49,432,120 of record NC_139221.1, on the reverse strand, counting down.
ACTGAGATCAACCTTGAGCTTCAGTGATGCCGAAGGGGGAACTGGCAGCCGTTGAACTGGGTGGGGGTCCCATGTTATCCTATAGGGAAAACGTTCCAGCTTTGCCTGACCGTATCTCTGGTTCCCAGAGGGCTAGAGACACATGGCTGGGCTCGTTGGAAAGCCCCATCCCTCAGCTACAAAATGGGCTAATGGGTGGTCCTGTGCACCCCCGGACCACCCCCTAGATTCGCCTATGATTGCCCCCATTCTACAAGGGCACTAGTAGTACAGGTTGAGTTTCCCTTATCCAAAATGCTCAGGACCACAAGCATTTTGGATTTTGGAATATTCTTTTTCCTCCATACTTACCTGGTCCCCTGGTGGTGCCCGATGGTCCCCCGATGTCCACTGTGTCCCCCGGCATCTACGGTGGCCTTCAGGATCCTCTTCAGCAGCATCTCTGGTCCCGGGGGGGGGATTTCATGAGCGCACCGGTGGCATCAATGGCGTTCCAGCGCACCCCTGGGACCGGTGTTTTCACCATGGACATCGGGGGACAAGGTTTGTATGAAAATAAGGGGCAGGGGAATAAAAACAAAAAACAAAAAAAAATTCTGAAAAAACACGGTTTTCTGAACATTTCGGTTTCGGAATACTTTGCTAAAAGAGACCTGACCTGCATTTATTATATATATTTATCATTGGGCCCAACTCATGTACTCTATAATGGTTATACAAACCAATGTGGTCAGAACCGTCCATAGCTAATTTGATGCCCCAGGCAAGTTTTTGGTTGGTGCCCCCTAGCACAGTCGCTAGTTCCGCCCATTACCCATTGCTTCTTATTCACATTACACCACACCTTTTTTTCCTTATTCACCCTGCACCACACAGTAGTACCGTTTATAAAAAAGGCCCATGGGAGAAGCAGCTGCTACAGCTGGGCATGAACAGCAGCCCTCTTCCAGGGAAGGTGCCTAATTTTGTTAGTGCCCACTGCTTCCTCCACTGTCTCTGCTCCCTGCATGGGTGCTTCCACTGCTGCTGACTCAGTTGTAGGAGCTGCATGCCCCTAGGCATTCTTAATCTACTAGGCGTTTGCCTAGTTCGCCTATGCCTAGGGCCGGCTCTGAATGTGGTGGTGGCCTCACCTCTCTGGAGACTGGCCAAACTCATAAACATGGAACCTTACCACTACATTACACTGGAGGGTCCTTCATGCCCCAGTCCGACACTGTGCTTGGATCATATATACAGAATGCTAAGCTACTTACATTCCTTAGAGATGCATATGCAGGAGGAGGTACTTTTCTGTGGCTATTCTGTGTAGTGAAATCGCATCGCATGGCACATTTTCATGCCGTGCGATGTGATGCGATGCGATCTCATTAGTTAATTTATTCACTGCACCCTGACCGCCAATCGCATCGCATAGCATCACATGCAAAATCGCATGCGATCACACCCCAGTGTACATGTCTATGTGATGCAAAGGGATTTAGCACACCCCCACTATCCACGTCACCCCGAAGCGTGGCGAGCGCAGCGAGGCCCACGAGGGGACGCGGTTACGCATCCTCCTGACCTCCTAACTTTACATGTATTCCGCGTCCCCTCGCGGGGCTCACTGTGCTCGCCACACTTTATAAAATCAACTCCACGCTGACGTGGATAGTGAGGCTATGAAAGGGTCGAGAGGATGCGTAATCGCGTCCGCTCGCCAAGCATCGGGGTGGCGTGGATAGTGGAGGTGTGCATGGGTGCTTTTAAAATGAAGTACCATCACATCTCATCGCATTAGGTACTTAAACAATGAAAAATCGCATCGCACTGCAAATGGCATGCAATGCGATCCGCGGGCAGGGGTGCACTAAAAATGAACTAAGGAAAATCGCATCGCATCACATTGCACAGCAAAATTGCATGCGATGCAATGCGATTTTCCTACGGTGCCGTATGTATGTAAATTGGGCGCCCTGCAAGTACCCAGGAGGATGTGCATACCACCTCCTTCCTGCATTTTCCAATGCTAAAACTGTGATATGAATGTTCAAGCCTATGCAATCTAAACTGAATAAGGTCCATAGTTCGCCGAGGACGCATGTGCATATTTTAAGGGAGATGTATCAATCAGTGAAAAGAGTGGACAGTGGAGAAGTTGTCCACAATACTCAATTGTTAACACCCAATCTAATTTGTTGCAGATGAAAAAAGAGCTCAAACTGAAGAGCTACCATTGTTTTTTCACACAGAAAAGATTGAATTTTCCCCTTTCAGTCCAATGGACATTATAACTTTGATAGGTTGCTAATTGTGGCCATAACTAGGCATATCAAAGCAGAACTGCTGCACAGAATGCAGGGCTCTGGGTCACAGCACCGGCAGGTGGTTGCAGTGTCTGGAAGATCCACCTCCAGTGTCCTACCAAAGCCAGTGGAGGATGCCCTAGTTATGACAAAATGTTGACATGGGTGTAGTTGGTGGTGCTCTCAGAGGACATAGTGGTGTCAAAGGTCATGTCAGGTCAAAGGTCAGGGGTGTTAGCATTGAGCAGTGAAACATATTGTAGTCAACAATAAGCCACGGTCAAGAAAGTTGTATTAATTTGTATTAATGGATGTCAGAAACCGCAGACAGAATAAACCATAAATCATAAACCATAGTCTAAATTCAGGATCCAGTAAATTGCAAGAAAACAAGGTAAGATGTTATAGTATAATGTGGCACTGAAGGGTTTCAACTTTAAACAGATAGGGGGCTATAATGATTAGCCACATTGGGAACAACAATAAAAACAGAGAACAATTTGATAGCAAAAAAGACTCAGAAATAGTGCACAACAAAATGGTGGGAGAACCAGTGGCTGAAATGTTCAATCCCCTGTGACATAAAAAAATCATATTGTAATTCAGTCCCAGGAAGACACAAACAAGGAAATGGGTTCAAAATATTTATTTATACAAGTAACAGAGGGAAAAGTTTAAAGAACTAGATGTGGAGAATATTGTATCTGCTTTCCCTATCTGCACAAAAGAAAAAAATTCTTCAAGAATCTCCTGCTGGACATCTTCTATCACTTCCAATCCCAGAAAAGCCCTTGATAAACATCTCTATGGACTTCATTGCTATTCCATCGTTGAAAGAATTGCTGTGTATAAATTCTATGGAATGACTCATTTCAAGCAACATACTGTAAAGGTCTGACCTCCACATCCTTTACATTATAGGGTTATTCATCAAATAAAACTTATGTCTCTATGGGTTGCCTATACACATAGTTCTAGTTTTTGTAGCACAACATCCCAGGGTCCATGAACTGTATGTATACGCATATTATAATGACAGATAATGACAGAGATACTGGGCCTTATTCTGATCGGAGCGGCCAAACGTGCGTACGTTCGCCATTAACGTACGCTAGCCGTACGCGGCCGTTAGGGTTAGGTCCACCCACAAATCAGCCGCTTACGTACGGGCAGAAATACCGTAGAAGGGGAGTGGCGTACAAATGAGCGTACGGCAACGTACGCGGACGGGCCAGCCCTTGCACTCCGACAACAGGCGTACAACTGAGCGTACGGCGCCGTTTACGGACGTCTTTCGTCCGTCTCCCCACCGTCTTCTTGCGGAGATCTGAGCGTACGCCAGTTTGCACGGACGGGTCCCTATTGTTTTCAATGGAAAACACAGCTTATGTCACCACTCGTGAGAGTGAGCGTACGTCCGTGTACGCTGCCATACTCTTCACATATATGGACCTGCAAATCTTGCCTTTCAACTACAAATCTGACAATTGATTAATTAATCTATTTGTTATTCAATTATTGATTTCTATTAACTCAATTGTCTACCTTAATAAAGACCTAATAAAACAACATTTGAACCCTCATTACATGTATATTTGTTATGTTCTAATGTTGCATTTTAATCACTATCTATGTGTCCCCATATTGCTGTTAATTGTACATCAAGTTATGTTGGTGTTTCTGTATATGTACTAAATATGTCCATAATTTCTTTGTCCACAATGTGTAACATGTATACCTACCCTGATGTTATGTGTGATGTTTTAATCTAACAACATTAAACATTCATGCATTTTCACTATGTGTTATTTTACTCAAAAACACACACATTCACACATCAATCATTACCCCTCACCTCAAATTACAAGTATAACTTACAGTACACATCTGTATGTACCTACCCTTACAAGCCCTCTAACATATTTATTAGTAAAAACACAGGCAATTAATAAGACAATATAAACTTTTATTTTGAACAAAAATAATAAGGGGGGGGGGGGGGATAAAAATAAATTAAATGCGGGCCTCCAGAAGGCCAAAAAGGATTTGGAGATAGAGGAGTGTCATGAATATCTCCTGAATAAGGGCTGCCACCTCCTCCTGCTGCTGTTCAGTGTCTGTAGTGAAGGGATAAAAAAAAAATGAATATATAACATACACAAATGTTTGTTGTATTTGTACATAATAAAAAGTGGTGAGTTATGTGTGAAGGCCACATACATTTTTAAACTACATTGAAGATGGGTCTGCTGTAAACACAGTACTAAAAAATAATATGTTAACACACACATACTGTACATAGTAAATAACATTAATTCAATTACTCCTTCTTGAATGTATGTATGCTGAGACCCAATTGGTAGTTTGGTTTTGGGGGAATCACCTCTAACCTCACAATTAGGCTGTGCTATTTAAGGGTTATGACATTGTGGCGGCTTAAGCACTCCTTACTATTTTAAATGTAGGACATTGCTGTACAAATTATAGGCCTACAGCTATGTTTGTAAAGCATGCATCCGCATGGCCTCACACACTATTACCAAAACAATCTCTACATTTATGTTGCAGTGCCAGATTAAGCCTTTGGGGGGCCCGGGGTACTTTAGACCGGGGGGCCCCCTTGCACTTGTCATTACTGGCCGCACACTGCATGTGAGAAAATTATACTGTCAAAACACAGAGTAAACTTGGTTAATGGTTAACTGCAGGGGATATATATATATATATATATATATATATATATATATATATATATATATATATATACACACACACACACACACACACACACACACCACATGAAAAGCCTGTGTTTGTCCCTCTGCCCCTTACTCTGGAGGAGACCTCACAGTCCTATTGCTGCCTCTGATTAAAAACCCTCCCATGACTAAGCTGCTGCTGCTGTTCTCCATGGACCTGAGAAGCATGTAATGAGCTCCACCAATCCGAGCTCAGCACAAACTTCTCAGCCTCTGTCCTCTGGTGCAAAGTGTCAGGGGACTTAGTCAAGTCCCAGAAATGCACTGCACACTTGTGCAATCAGTGTGCCGTGGCTCCCGATGTTCAGCACCATAAATCATTGTCACATTGGCAGATAGGTGAAGCTGCAGCACTACCCCACCCATGGACAAAACCTTTAGCAAAAAACAAAAAATACAAAACAAATCAATTTTTTTTTTTTTTAAATACATGCCAACCACAGGGGGCCCCTAACTAGAGGGGGGCCCAGGGGCACTGACCCCTTGTGCCTCCATTATAATCCGGCCCTGTGTTGCACATCATGCTGGGAACTGGAGTTACCCAACACCTGGAGCCACATAACTACCACACCACTAATGTCGGATATCTCATTGGATGTACTGTTATGTCAATTATTCAAGGGGTGAGGCATGGCCACACTCAAAAATATCACCAAGGGGACCCTTGTTCCTGGAGAAGGACAGGACACACCTTATGGTCGGCCTGCAGTGATATGTTGCAACTAATGTTGATGTTGGATACACATATGTGGTTGTTGTGATTTTTGATGTGTAGAAATGTGTAGGTCAACATTATACACATTATTTACTTACGGCTACTTGAGCCATCCTGGTCCCCGCTGGTTGGCTGTGCGGTGTTTGGGGTGGTCATGAGCAAGGGGGAGGGGGTGGGGGTGGGGGTTGGGGAGGGGGTGGGGGTTGGGGAGGGGGAAGGGGATGGAGAAATGGTGTGGGCCCCAGCTACAGCCAGTGTCTCCAGTGTTGGGGAGGGGGAGGGGGTGGGGGTTGGGGAGGGGGTGGGGGTGGGGGTTGGGGAGGGGGTGGGGGTGGGGGTTGGGGAGGGGGAAGGGGATGGAGAAATGGTGTGGGCCCCAGCTACAGCCAGTGTCTCCAGTGTTGGGGAGGGGGAGGGGGTGGGGGTGGGGGTTGGGGAGGGGGTGGGGGTGGGGGTTGGGGAGGGGGAAGGGGATGGAGAAATGGTGTGGGCCCCAGCTACAGCCAGTGTCTCCTCTTCTTCCTCCTCCTCTTCTTCCTCCTCCTCTTCCTCCTCCTCTTCCTTCTCCTCTTCCTCCTCCTCTTCCTTCTCCTCTTCCTCCTCCTCTTCCTTCTCCTCTTCCTCCTCCTCTTCCTCCTCCTCTTCCTTCTCCTCTTCCTCCTCCTCTTCCTCCTCCTCTTCCTTCTCCTCTTCCTCCTCCTCTTCCTCCTCCTCTTCCGGCTGCTCCTGGGCTGCCTGGTCCCGGCGTGCCTGCTCCCGGGCTTCTATGCGTGCCCTTGCCCGTGCTGAAATGTTCATGTTGATGGCATAGAAATCGAAGATTGGGTTTCATAAAAAAGGGGGAAAGAAAAATTCACATTAGTCATGCTCATAACCTTCTAAATTATCATTGCTGTGATATTTCAGACATTTATCATGCAAACTAATTGATATCCTACACCCAAAAACTGAGCAACTACTTAAACCCCCCTATACACCCCCTATACACCCATATACCCCCCATATACCCCCCATATACCCCCATATCCCCCCATATACACCCCATATACACCCCATATACCCCCCATATACCCCCCATATACCCCCATATACCCCCCATATACCCACCATATACCCCCATATACCCCCATATACCCCCATATACACCCCATATACCCCCCATATACACCCCATATACCCCCCATATACCCCCCATATACCCCCATATACACCCCATATACACCCCCATACTCAGGAACATATTTATAAAAAGTACACAAAACATTGCTAAAAAACACTGACATACTAGTAATCAAAACTTACATTGGGCAATATGGCGGCGAAGGCTGCTGAGAAAAACTGGCTGCCGCCGGCGCAGGTCTGACCAGCGCCGCTCAACCTGCCCCAGGCTTCTGCGGACGCCGGTCGTCGAGAATATCAGGCGGCGGGCAGCAGTATACGCCCGCCGCTTGTCCGCATTGCTTACATATGGGCCCCTGGGCCCCAGGTGACGGTCCATTACGTCAACCAGGGCCAACAGCTCATGGGTGGAAAACGGCCTAGCTCTGTAACAAGTCATAGTGCCTATGGCGCAGTTAATAATTGCAGGTACATATATCACTTTTGGTGCTTGCTGATTGGTCGAAAAAATTGTTTGTTTGGTATTAACTTTATTAATCCCTCTTACATTAACAAACTGGATGCGAATAGAAACTTACGCGGACCGTTCCGATATACACACACCACAACCAACAGCATGCATTCAATGAAGAGAGAAGTACTGTATTTACAGTGTGCGGAAAATAATACACGCAACCCTCTACTTATAACTACGCTGCTTAAAGGGGGCACGATACACCGATATCCATGGAGAGGAGTACTGTATTTACAGTGTGCGGAAAATAATACACGCAACCCTCTACTTATAACTACGCTGCTTAAAGGGGGCACGATACACCGATATCCATGGAGAGGAGTACTGTATTTACAGTGTGCGGAAAATAATACACGCAACCCTCTACTTATAACTACGCTGCTTAAAGGGGGCGCGATACACCGATATCCATGGAGAGGAGTACTGTATTTACAGTGTGCGGAAAATAATACACGCAACCCTCTACTTATAACTACGCTGCTTAAAGGGGGCACGATACACCGATATCCATGGAGAGGAGTACTGTATTTACAGTGTGCGGAAAATAATACACGCAACCCTCTACTTATAACTACGCTGCTTAAAGGGGGCACGATACACCGATATCCATGGAGAGTACTGTATTTACAGTGTGCGGAAAATAATACACGCAACCCTCTACTTATAACTACGCTGCTTAAAGGGCCACAATGCGACATGTTGCTGTATGACAATTTCATACACATTACATATGTAAGGAAAGCATTGTAACGTGATGTTTTGAAATGTGACTCACAAGGCATACACGAACTCCAACAGATACCAGCTGACAACACTCATCATTGGAATGACAGGTACACACATTTCACGATGTAGCCCACAATGCTCCACAACCTGTGTATGTGCATATACAGGTGATTGATCAGGTGCGTTGAGACCTGCGTAATTTAAGCGGGAATTATCGGCGGGAAATTTGCATCTACATTGCGTGGAAAAATATACGCCCCCTTGTTCATGGCAGGAGATTAACATATAAATATTCAGTCAGATGCAGCCCACAATTGCTGCAAACATGTCTGACTCAGACGATTCCGCAGCTGAGGACGCTCTGCAGAGAGCTACAGCACAATCCCTGCTTGATGCACTGAACAAGAGGGAACAGGAGCGGAGAAGGAGGGCCCAAGAGAGGAGTAGCCTGCAAGATCAAGCGGGCCCCTCAGTAACAGGCCCTGTTGAACCTCCACCAGCTCCACAAGGGCCAAGCAACCAGCCAGAACAAGAGGTTGCATCTCTCCAAACAGGTGTGACCCAGCAGGTGCATGGTGAGAGAACTGGGGCCACCAGAAAACGTGCTGCAACATCTAGGGTGAGGACTGAGCAGGATACCACCACCAGAAAGAGAAACCCTGCATTTGTAGAGGCCGAAATGCGAATTCTAGTGCCCAGGGCACGCGAATGGATTGAATTGGCAACCAGGAAGCCTAGTGCCAGTGCAAGGAGAAACCTTTGGGAGAAGATCACAGAGGAAGTGAACCAGGTGGCACCAGTGGTCAGAAATTGGGACGCGGTGAAGAAAAGGTTAGTGTGTTTGTCAGGGCAATTTTTCAGCAGTCTCCAGCAGGAACTGAGGCCCTTATTCTAGTTCACTCTTTCTGCCCAAATATTTCTTAGATGGACAAAACCATGTGCACTGCAGGTGAGGCAGGTGTTACTTGTGCAGAGATAATCAGATTTGGGTGGGGTTTTACACCTGCCTCACCTGCAGTGCACATGGTTTTGTCCATCAAAGAAATATTTGGGCAGAAAGAGTGAACTAGAATAAGGGCCTCAGTTCCTGCTGGAGACTGCTGAAAAATTGCCCTGGTCTTTGTCCCCCTGATGTCATATGTGTGTACATATGTTACATGTATGTTTTGAGACTAATAGAAAGGTGTGTTTGTAGATAGTGCTACACTTCAATGTCACATGTGAACACAACCATGTCTAATAACCCACATTGATATATGAAACATGCACCATTGGTGTGATGTGAGGTTATGGGCACAGTTCTGCTCATGTGAAGTATGTGATGGGACAAGAGAAAGTGTGTTTTTGAAAGAGTTGTTGTAACATGTTCCATATGATGCTACTGAAACAAGAATGACCAAACTGTGCACATGTAGCTGGTGAGAAACTACACATCCCAGTATGCCATTCCATAGTTAAATTACTCCATAATAACCACATTGTCAAGCTATGGTGGAATGTGTAGTTTCACACCAGGTGGAGGTGCCTAATTTGGCCATGGATGATGTCATTTCTGCATAGTGATGTATGTATGTGCATTTAGTGGCCTAATGAATGAGATGAGACACTGAAATGCCTCCTAATTGAGACATGAATGTGTGTGTGGGACACATATGGCAAAAAAACATAAGAGCACCCACACTAGGAAATGTCACGTAGCTAGGGGTACCACATAGTCCCTTTAATTCCGGACACATATTAATTACACAGGTTCTGTGGCTGGCTGACTTCAAGACTCCACTTCACCTAATTTTAAACTGCCACAGAACCTGTGTAATTAACATGTGTCCGGAATTTAAGGGACTAGGTGGTAACCCTACACGTAGCACAGTGGTGCACATATCTCATGGTGATATTTGTATTTTTAAACTTGTAGGTGGACTGACTTCAAAAGTACACTGAAGAGGAAGATGACTGACCGGTACAACCACAGCATGTCCACCGGGAGAGGTCCTATGCCTGACCATTTGGAGTATACCCCCCTGGAGCAGGACTCCTTGGACGTGATTGATGTGGGGGAGATCAGGGGGATCTCCAATATGGACAGTGAGCTCCCGGCGGAGGTCTTTGATGCTGCTTTTGATGGTAAGTCACAGTAATGCATTGTATTTAGAAAGATATTTTTTATTGCGTATGTGATGGTGACATTGTTTTCAATTCTTATCCTAGAAGAAGCAGAAACCCAGGATGTACCGGCAGCATCTTCCTCTGCAGAGCCACAGGTGGAGCAAGTGGCCCATCCTCCACCAAGAAGACACCCCCTGCCCCAGCCACAGGAGACATGGGAAGAGAGCATGATGGTGACGCTGGAGAGGATCGAGCAGCAAGGGGTGGATGCTGTGATCCGTCAGCAGCAGGTGGCGGAATTTCTGGCGGAGTGGAAGGCCACAAACAGGCTGCAGTGTGAGGCCTTGACCCGCATTAACGACACTCTGGCGGCTGGCATAGTAAGCATTGGCCAACACCTCAGCCGCCAGAATGAACTTCTTGCGGAGCAGCTGTCCACCGCCAGGTCCCTAAGGGACAATCCCCCATCTGCTGCCCCACCCCAAGCTGCTCCCCAACTTTCCACCTCTGCTGACCCTCCTGTGTCGACTAGGGGAAGACGCCGCAAGGCAGCTGAGCCAAAGGCCCCTGTCCCCAAGGCCCCATCTAAAAGGGGGAAAAAAGGGCCCAAATAATGAGACCTGGTTCATTTCCTCTGTGGTTGGACCCCAAATGTTTAAATTGCACTGGACATCCGCTTCCTGAGTTGGCCATCTATCCATTTGCGTGCCATGGGCATGAAAGTTCGTATTTTGACCTCTACAAATGCAGGATAAATTTGTGGTGGTGTGTATCTTGCTTAGTATTCACCCTGGTTGTTGCAGTACGTATTCTGGTGTCCCCATTTCTTTCACCATTGCATTTGCAGGGTAACACATGTTTGAAGATATGCAACCTCTTGTTCTGGCTGTTTTATTATTTGTGTGTCTATTTTATTTGTTTATTTGATTTCTCACATTAAAGTGTGAAATAAGCTGTGATGCTGAACAGCAAATAAATTTATTTTACAAATTAAATCAAAATTGTGGTATGTGTCATTTCTTGTGTGAAACAAATACTAGATTTATGTGTACTTACTGACCAGGGTATTTTTGAACATTTGTGGAAGTGTGGTCGAAGTTTCCCATGTGTAACCCTCTCCATGGCCATTCCCATGTTCCTATCCAACTTTTCCCTGCTAATTAGTTTGTGTCAGCACATGTGCAGAGCAACTTAATAGGTGAGAAAGCAGTTTGTGTGCAGGTGAGGTAGCTCCTACAGTAGTAGGTAAAAGCAGGTCCAGAACAATGCTTTCCTCATGGAGTGGGTGAGGCAGACAAACAAGGGTGAAAAGGTACATTTGTGTAGGAATGCATATGTGTCCTCCCTAAAAAAAGATGTGTGAATGGGCCAAACATGATAAATTAGCTTGTGAACAAACATGCATAACTTTTTAAATATATATGATTTTACAGTGTCATAAGCAGATGTAGGAATCCTTTGTTAGAGAGATGAGAGTGCAATAATGTTATTGGTGGCATCTTACATCCAGAGTGTAGTCAAATCCAAATCATAGCAGATGAGATAGTGGTACAGGTCATTATTTTGGGTACTATACAAAGATTGTGTGCAAAATAGTGGTCATGGGCTTAAAACATTGCTGAAACATCCTTTGTAGGTGTTAGATGTGGTTTATGTTATTGTATCCTAAATACAAAACCTATGTTAGTATTAGAGTGAACACGTTGACACATGTCGACTTGTGTAGATTGAGTGTGCTACTGCGTAAAGTCTATGAAAGCACGTAGTGAATGTGTCTAACTGTTTAGCAAATACCTACCTTAGCGTATATAAGCAGGTCTTAAAAAGATTCTTACCTTAAATTAAACAAACCTTTAAATGTGGAGAAGTATAGAAACATAAGCTTCCAATGTGTTTGCGTGCTGTGTGTGTGGCTTGCAGGCAGTGAAATAATGGTTTGGACTTAATAGACTGCAGCATTGCTTATTACATTCAGGTGTATGTGTTTGAGTAGGAATCAGCGTTAATTAGCAAACTCAGGCGCACGCTGGCATGCGGTATCTGTAGGGGTGGTTTGAGATGGCGGTTGGCAGCCGCCTGTTTTGTGTCCTAAATGAACGGTGCCTTAGTCGATCGTGCGGTAGTAGCACCGCTCATTTTTGGTGCACACCCCCGTGTACGCCCATATTTACGCCCATTTTCCCTCATTATTTCGGCCGCTCCCCTCATCACGCCCCTATGCCGCCCCCAATGCCCGTACACTCGCGTACAGGTTTTTTCGCACGTAGAGACCCGTCCGTAAGCGTTGTGGAGTGGTCGCGCCTGCGCATTAGCGAATTTACGCATGCGCAGATCATGAAAAACCCCGGGACGTACGTGTACGGCCCGGCCGCTCCAACCAGAATAAGGCCCACTATGTGTAACACCTGTTACAGACAAGATCTTCCCCTACATAAAGACACCCACCCCATTCCACTCCCATGACAGTGGAGATGTGTCCAAGCATTCAAAAAGTGAAAACTAGGGCCAGATTAAGGGCCACTGGAGCCGGGAGCTAAAAATGTTCAAGGGCTTATTGTGAGATGCAGAGGAAGTGTGACCAAAAAATGGACATGATTCTGGTAGGTGAGTTCTGTGCATGGTTCTGTCCATAAAAGCATAACCAGCCCTGAGCTTTTTGTGCCGGTCCTGATGTCGTAAATACAGGATAAAAAAGTGTTGGGATCCCCCCGTGTTTTAAGAAACAAGCCCGAGCTGACCACCCACAACCCAGGGGTGGATGGGACAACTCAGACTTCATCCCTGGTGATTGAGCAATGAGGGGGACCCCCTCTAGGGCTGACCAGCCAGGATAATGTTTAGTCTGGAGGACATTGCTTCAAAAGTGTCCCCCGGCTTTGGCATGGCACCACTGGCTGTTGGAGCCCGGTGCTGGTTCCACAATATCAGGGAACCCTATTATTTTTGCCCCCCCATATTTTTGGAACCAGGACTGGTCCAAGAGCATGGTTCTAGTTTCTTAATTATGGGGGGACCCCATCACTTTTATCCTCCATATTTGGGAAACCAGGACCGGCAATTTTACAAAAAAAACGCGCACTAACATTACAAAAAAAAAAAAAAATCACACACTCCCATTACTAAACATGTCTAAAAAAATCACACATTCCTGTTACTAAAGTGATTTCTGGCTTGGTCTTAAAATTCGCACCCTATTTCGTGATTATTGGCAATAAATCGCACATGTGACATGTAAGATATGGTGCAATATTTTAGCGGTCTAAAAACAGCACCCTATTACAGATGGACCATGTTTATCTATCCGGCCGGCATGCTGGAGCCTTCCATCATGGTGCACTGTTCACTGAGAAAAGGATGCAATGGCATGTGAGACGCTTGCGTGCCCCATTCGTGGCAATGGAATGTACGAGCACGTGAGAAACTCGTGGCACCGTCAATGAGTCGGAGATGTACTGCTGTCAGTGAGGCAGTCATGCGCTCCTGCCAATGAGGCAAAAATGTGCTGTTATCACTAAGGCAGGGGTCTGCTGTTGTCAGGTGAGGCAAGGATGTGCTGCTGTCAGTGAGGCATGGATGTGCTGCTGTCAGTGAGGCAGGGATGTGCTGCTGTCAGTGAGGCATGTATGTGCTGCTGTCAGTGAGGCAGTCATGCGCTGTTGCCAATGAGGCAAAAATGTGCTGCTATCTCTAAGGCAGGGGTCTGCAGCTGTCAGGTGAGGCAAGGATGTGCTGCTGTCAGTGAGGTATGGATGTGCTGCTGTCAGTGAGGTAGGGATATGCAGCTATTAAAGATTTCTGCACAATGTAAACAATGAGCTTTAATGTATACAGAAAATAAAGCAGGCACCATTTTAGCTGTGTGTAATTCTGCTCTGTGACTAGTGAGGCTTGGTGCACACCCGCTGAACACTGTCCATTGTTTTGCTTGTCTTAATAACCTGCATTCTGTAATGATGGTTACTACTTTTGAGCGGTATAGAGTTCTGGTAACCTATGCTGGGGATAAGGCGTTAGCGGATGCTCTCACAATCCTGGCACAAAAATGGAGTAGGGGAGTGTTCAAGAAATGCCTGTCAAGTGACACCACATCCAGGCCAGAACTATATATAATTTGTTGTTTGGTAGTGCTTACACACTAAACAATGTGCAGCAAATCATTAACTATATTTAAAAACCTACCTGCATGTTCAAAAGATCAGAAGATGCGACCAATGACCAGTGGGAAAGACCGTAGAAGACAGCTTGTCTGTCTGAATGCAGCATAAACTCACCAGGTCTGGCAGAAATCCTTAGCTTAACACACTTGAGCTGGGCGGGGTCTGGCTTATTTTGATTGGCAGGTAGCTGGATTTGCATGCTGTCATCTGACAGGTTGACTTGTAGTCGGAGGCGTGGGTTGCTGGATAGATTATCCTTGTTTCCAGCACCTTCTGCCTCTCTCTGCTGGAGTCATTGCCCACCCTTCGCGCCCCTTTTCTTTTCATAGTGATTTAACTAGGGCTATTTTTCAGCAGGCTCCAGCAGGAACTGAGGCCCTTATTCTAGTTCACTCTTTCTGAAAATATTTCTTAGATGGACAAAACCATGTGCACTGCAGGTGAGGCAGGTGTTACTTGTGCAGAGATAATTAGATTTCGGTGGGGTTTTACACCTGCCTCACCTGCAGTGCACATGGTTTTGTCCATCTAAGAAATATTTTGTCAGAAAGAGTGAACTAGAATAAGGGCCTCAGTTCCTGCTGGAGCCTACTTAAAAATAGCCCTGTATTTAACGCTGTTAGGTAAAGTTGTTGTCTGCTTATTTGTGGCAGAAAGAACGGTAGTTTACTTTATTAGCCAGTCTTACATTTAGCTAGTAGTTGGTGTCGAGATGTGGGCATCAACGATCCAGGTGGGCCCACATTTTGACCTTAACAAAATGTTTTGCTTTGTATTAGGCCATTATTGAGAAAGCTTATGTGTCAGGGCAGGTAGCCCAATTTTTTCCTGCTTGGGCTGAGTGACAAGCTTTGCCTTAGTGTTGTATGCGAGGTCAGGGGCAGAGACAGATGGTCAACCCCTGACCTTAAAGGGACATGGCCCCTTGGGAGTCTGCATATTTTTTCTGTTGCCAAGGACGCTGGCAGTTGGCCGGTCCTCGTCAAAAGGGCAATAGGCCCTTAGATTCGAAGTTTATTATTTTCATTAATTTGTTATTTTATTAGCAAATGTAATGTGATTTTTATGCACCGTTCTTTACCTGCCACCTTAGTTAGAGCAGGGATGTAAATTTTTAGACAGATTCAAATAGGCCGCCCTGCTCAAATAAATAAGCCGTCCCATTTAATCCCAACTCAGTTGTCCGAATCGTCATTTCTTAGATAAGTGGTGTAAGTGTGGATGAATGCATATGCCTGTGTGGAGTTTATGCACATCAGCATCATGACTGAGTGTACACACTGGACAATTTGAATCATTTGTCAGATGGTCATGTTACAGCTCAAAGTAGTTATGCTGCAAACTGTACAGTCATTGGGAAATAATGCACATGTGATCTAGGGCCTTATTCTGGTCTGTGCGGACGGAGCTGAATATGCGGCCAGGACCGTGCGTCCTAAACCCCGCCTTTCGTACGGATCGCTCGCTCCGTCCGAATGCGGTAAGAAGCTGTCCGAACGGACCGCAAGTGTATTTCTCATGAATACACCTCCTCCATCTCAGGGAACCTCCCCCATCATTCGATGGTTGCAGGACCGAGTGGTCAGGCAGCTCCCGCGAGCTCAGACCACTCGGGCATTTCTCCGTGCAAAAGCAGGAATCTGGGCGGGCAGCTCACATCTGGCAATGTCATATGTCTGCCCCCTACACGTGCGTCACGACCGCATTACTATACGTACGCCCAGCGTTTTCATGGGAACGCCCATGAAACGCGGGGTGTAAACATATGGTAATGAGCCCAAACAGCCCTTCACGCCCCTCTCCACCCCCTGTTCGTAGTGTACATATTTCATGCGGAATTTGGACGTGCGTCCCGTTCGCACATGCGCAGAGACGCCTCTGCACATGCTCAGACACAGAACATCGGCGGACCGACCGCACGCGGACATTACCGCACCAACCAGAATAAGGGTCCTAATGCGTCCAATCATGATCATTTTCTGTCATTATATAATGACATTTTTAAAATATGTATACTGTTGATAGAGAGAGAGGGAAGACCGAATTAGACGTCCATTCGTGGCAAATGTAATTACATGTGTATTATTATTTTTATTTGTCATTGCTGTCACTAAACATATTTTTTAATGCTTTTCAAAGTAGATCTCCTCTATTCAAGCCCAGGAGACTGCGAGGTTAGTTTATTAGAGGCACAGTGTAAGGCAATTTTATTACTAGCATCACTGAATCTTGCTCTTTTAATCAGTACCACAGCTCACTAAATAGTGCCTAATGTTTATTGCATTTAACTGGATGTATACTGTTCTGAGGGTACGCCAGGAACCGATTATCATAATTATACCTGTTTCTATGGAAACCCTCAAGTCTATCAGTTTTGATTCATTATATTGTTATACCTTCTAGCACTCTCTAATTATTAGGTGCCCATATAAAGTCTCTGTTACTATAGAAATGAGCTCAATATAGAAAACTCAATTTTAACTCTTAAGCCATCGACTGACACTGATAACTGGTGGATCGTTAGAATAAGAATGGAAATATAACATATTCGAGACCAGAAAACAATGTTTAAAATGGAATGTTAAACCTAGGGTCAAGGCTGATTGTAGTGAGTAGTAGTATACTTTATTATTATAATTATACTATCATATACAATTATTATATACTGTATATAACCATTATGTGGAGCATTGAAACATTTACGGAGAATGTGAGATAATTTATTGAAGAAGTGTGAAAGGAGCAAGCTTTGGACTATGAATGCAAATGCAAATAGGATCAGGATAACAAAGAATTTCTTCCCTGGATATGGGGAATGTGTGAAACATGACTTGACAAACCGCGCATTACTTTAGGCAAGAAGCCGGCTAATACAAGGTTGCAAGAAGCGATGGGCATATTTTCTGGCTGATTTGAAGAGGATGAGGTTTAGAGCTGCACAAATTATCAGCTAGGTTGTCACGAACACACTTCTTCTAAACAAAATCCATATCTATTATTTTCTCTAAATAACAACTGAATTTAACTGATTGAAGTGGAGACGTTGCCCAGACCCAATAATCATCCTCTAGCTGGCATTTATCAAGTAAATTCTGTAGAGTAAAAGCTGGTTAGTATGGGAAACCACTCCGCTTCTCCCCTAAGCTTCTCCCTCTACACCACCTCTCTGGGCACCCTCATCAGCTCCTATGGTTTTCATTACCACCTTTATGCTGATGATACCCTAATCTATCTCTCCTCCCCCGACTTATCCCCATCACTTCTGTCCAAGGTCTCCGAATGCCTCACGGCCATCTCAGCCTGGATGACCCAACGCTTCCTGAAACTAAACATGGCTAAAACTGAACTTCTAATCTTCCATCCCCCGAACATCCCCTCTTCTCCCACTATCTCCATCAGCATTGGTGAAACCGAGATCACGTCCACCGACCAAACGCGCTGCCTCGGTGTCATCATTGACTCCTCCCTCTCTTTCACCCCCCACATTCGTGCTCTCTCACAGTCTTGCCGCTTTCACCTACGCAACATCTCACGCATCAGACCATTCCTCTCCACTGACGCGACCAAAATTCTCATTCACTCTCTTGTCATCTCCCGCCTTGACTACTGCAACATCCTTCTCTCTGGGCTACCTCTCACCCGCCTCGCACCTCTCCAATCCATTCTTAACGCTGCTGCTAGGCTCATCTTCCTCTCCCGCCGCTCTACCTCCGCCTCCCCCCTCTGTTTATCTCTTCACTGGCTCCCCATTCCTTTCAGAGTTCTCTTTAAACTCCTCACCACCACCTACAAGGCTCTCTCCTCCTCCACAGCTCCCTACCTCTCTTCACTGATCTCTATCCACACTCCCTCCCGTCCTCTTCGCTCCATCGCTGACCGCCGACTGACCTCTCACCTAATCACCTCCACCCACTCCTGTGTCCAAGATTTCTCTCGCGCTGCCCCCCCTGCACCGGAACAACCTCCCGCCACCCATCAGGCTATCTGATTCCCTTACCTCCTTCAAGCGCTCCCTCAAAACCCACTTTTTTCGACTAGCCTATCCCTCCTCCTAACCTCTTTTGATCCTCCTATCCTGCCTCCGTTCCCCTCCGTTCCTACTTATCCTATTGTATTTCGTTCGTCCACCCACCTATTTTTAGTATGTTAACTCTTATGAGCAGGGCCCTCCTTCCTCACGTACTCACCCTACCTCATTACCTCACCTGTGCTCCTGTCCTGTTCTTCCCTTCCTCTACTTCATCTTCGGTCTCCTTGACTATTTTGACACCTACTTCTGAACTGATGCTGATTTTAGTTCTACCAGCTATACCCCTATTTATACTGTATCTTTCTACACACCCTGTACGTTACCTTGTAATTTGTTTTTTTTTTTTTTTTTTTTGCTATGTACGGCGCTGCGGACACTTTGTGGCGCCTTATAAATAAACGTACTACTACTACTACTAAGGTTACTTGTGACGGCCACCAGGAGTCCACACTGGGATTTAGACTGTGGTCTCCAGCAAGTTTTTAGCCAATACTCTTCTCTTCCCTATCAGGGCTGCCATCAGAAATTGTACAGCCCGGGACAGACTAAATAGGCAGGGTCCCCCTTCCCTTTCTCGAACTCTGGGAACTCAAGGAACCTGAGCACCCCAGGGAGATTAGCAGCACTTATCCATGGGCAGCCTCCAGTAGGGGCAAGGGTTTGGCTTACCTGCTGCTCCCTGCTGGGAGGATTAATAGTACTTGGGCAGGCAGCTGCTTTCTGCTTCCTGCTCTCCTGATGGAAGCTTTGCTGCTACTGCTGCTCCTCCAGCAGTTCACTACCGCTCTCTAGTGGCTGGCGTCCTTTGCCTAAAGCTGCCTAGTGGTGGTGCCGGCCCTGTCTGTAGCACTGTCTGCACTACTCAACCTTGACATTGCTTCAATGGAAATGTGAACTTTGTTTATTACAAGTTATCATTTATAAACTTCAGTACTGGGCCCCGATTCTGTCTGGAGGGATACCCTCAAGGCTGTCATGTTTCCTCTATACAAAGATATATAGAGTAAAAAAAAAGGAGTTAAGCACTAGTGGAAAAATTAGTATTAAGATTTAAGATAAGCTTTGAAAAGTGATAAAATGGAGAGTCATAAACAGCCAGCCAATCAGCTCCTAACTGCTATGTTACAGACTGGGTTGGTAAAATGACAGCTAAGAGCTGATTGGCTGGTTGTTTACCACTCTCCACTTTATCAATTTTTGAAGCTTGATACATCTGGCCCTAAAGGAGTGCATTTTATTTGTTATCATTAAGACATTTTTAAGTTTAGCTATTTGCCTCCTATGTTAATATTATATTCATATCCCAAAACCCAACTACATGATAAATAATAAATTAATTAATCATTGCATCCTTGATATATTGGGTGGGGATGCTACGGCCAAAAGAGTTAAAAGTAACTCAAGGCCTGATTAAGAGTTGACCGCAAAAGTGAAATCTTCCTCAAATGGACAAAGGCCCTTTTCTCAGATCTGATCGCATTACAAATTAGTTCTCAAAATGGGCAAAACCATGTGCACTGCAGGTGGGGAAGATTGTGCAGAGAGACAAAAAGAAAATGTATTTGGCGCTTGGGACTAGAGTGGTGTATTGTGTCACCCTGTAGCCACCACGCTGGAGGATTGCCAACCTCTAAATGCTAGCACAAAAAAGAGGAAGAAGCGTTGGGCGCTTAAAGGTACACAATAATAAGTCCAAAGGGACTATATATATCACCAAAATTCACCACCTATCCTGACAGGAAACTATTAATCTTCAGTTGGTTTCTGTACAAATGGTTTCTACATTTTTATCTATGTATTGTTTTATATGTGTATGTTTTTACTAAATGTATTCATTTATTGTGTACCTTTGAGTGCCCCCCGCTTCTTCCTCTTTTATGTGCAGAGAGAGTTACATTTGGGTGGGGTGTGTTTAAACTGAAATCTAAATTGCAGTGCAAAAACAAAGCAGCCAGTATTTACCTTGCACAGAAACAAAATAGCTCACACAAATCTAACTCTCTCTATACATCTGCCCCACCTGCAGTGCACATAGTTTGCCCATTTTGAGAACAAATTTGTGCTGCGATCAGATCTGAATAAGGGCCAAAATCATCTGCACTTCAGGTGGATCTGTTGTAACATGTGCAGTGAGAGTTAGATTTAGGTGAGGTGTATTAAACCCTGCACAGAAACAAAATAACTCTCCCAAATCTAACTCTCTATACATGTTACATCTGCCCAACCTGCAGTGCGGCATCGTTTTGCCAATTTGAGAAAGATTTTGCTTTTGAGATTAACTCTGAATTAGGCCTAAGATTAATGTTCGTACACACGGGGGCTGATTCCGCGGCTGATACAGTTCACACAGCAGTTGCATCTTTAAAATATACTGTAGAAGGAGGCGTCTTGGGTAAATAGATGTCTCCTGATCAGGGCCGGTGCAAGGTTTCTTTGCACCCTAGGCAAAATGTCAGCCCAATACCCCCCCCCCCCCATCTGCCAAAATAGCGAGCCCATCAGGTGAAAAAGTGTGACCACAGCGGGCCAAATTTATTAGGGTGTGAGAATCATAAAGAGAGAGATTTCAGGAGCGTTTTCCCATTTTTATATAGAACTCATCAATTACATAGCAACATCAACCTGGGAAGGGTTGGATTCTGAGGGTGGGTGACTTGTGTAGCCAGATGATAAACATTCATACATTTACATTGTGTATATACTTGGTTGACAAACCAGCACTTGTTGCACTCTGTGGTAAATCCTTGGGTGCCCTCCCCTCAGCAGAACAGTGCAGTGCAATATACAAACAGTATGACACAGGTGTCTGGAGGGGCAGCGTTCGTGCTGCAGACGGCTAGTGTAAATATCCCAAGTCTGTTCCCACCTGTACACAGCGCTGGTGGGAGGCTGTTGGCTTCTGCTGTGCTGCGCTGGGCTGGCTCAGGGTTGCTGCTTCTCCTCCAAGGGGGGGTGGAGGGATGGGCGATGCGGCGGCGGCAGCCCGACAAGGGGGGAGGGAGGAGAGAGGAGAGTGTCTGCTTGCCTCCTGCTACCGGGGCCCGTGCTGCTGCCGAATTGGGTGGGGGGGGCGATGTGGCGGCGACAGACGCAAAGTCGCTCGGGGGGGGCGCTTGAAGGAGAGTGTCTGCTCACTTCCTGATGTCAGGGGCCGTGCTGCTGCTGGGACGACACCTGCTCCAGCTTCCGCCCTCCAGTGGCCGGCGCCCTAGGCAAATGCCTGAAACTGCCTAGTGGTGGCGCTGGCCCTGCTCCTGATGGCTTCATTGATTTGCTGCTGCATCTGAACATGCAGCATCTGCTCATCTACGAGAACATCAGACATCTGAGTTATCGCATCCACTGATCAGCACATGCGCAATACTCATCCTGCACTTGCAAAGTTTAGTAACCATCAGAGAACCCTGAGGTTTGCCTACATCTCTGAATCAGACCCACAGTATGCAAACATGCTTGCCATTCTTATTACATAGATTAGCGCTAGTGAGTTACAGTATTTCTGAATTTCTTTTTCTAACTACAGTAGTTTCTTGCGGCCAATTAGAAGCTGACATTCACCTGGAAGTCAATTCGTAATCTGTTACAGTATACTGCTGTTTAATAGGCACTCCACTCTCACAAATGATGATGTATAAATATCATCACACATAATTTCTCATACTCCTCAGATATCTCACAACAGATGATAACCATAACTCATCATTCATCATGTCACTCATCCTCTAACACAGATCATGTGACACTCAACGCATAATATGAGTGAAGTTATCTATATTCATTGAGGAGCCATGGTATGTGAAGTCAACAGATGCAGCTGATTAACTACAACCTGTCTTTGAGAATCATATTCTAATTATTGTAATTATTATACAGAACTATTGCCTTATTTTTCTAAGCCTTCCTTCAATTAAGAGGATCATTACCTTTTGAACTAATATATTTTTTTTTACATAGTCCCTTATGCAAAATGGGGCTGATTCAGGCCCATTCATACGGGTTTGAATTTTGGCCATGTTTTCAATGGTGTGTGGGGGAGGGGGTCTGCACATGTGCCCATATGCAGACCCCTGTGTGAACACCTCGGGCAGGGGATGGAGGGGGCGATCAGGTGGAAGCATTAGGGGAATGCCCAGCTTTTATGGGCATCCCCATGAAAACTTTGGACATTCCCCTGGGAACGCAAGCGTGGCATTGCCTGTTAGGGGCGGTGGCTGATGTCACATGACATCTGCACCTGCTTGTATTCGGCCCTGCAGCTCCACCAAACCCTGCCTTGCGAATGGTGGCCTGGCGGCACCCATTTGCAATGTTGATTCCCTCCCAGGGCCTGTGAATGGATGTTACACAGTAACATCCATTCACAGCCTAGGGAGATCCACCCACATCATTTGATTTTCGGCGACCATTGAATCATGGCGAAGGTGCGCACATATAAAACAGACTCTCATATGTGTGGACACTCGAGAGGAAGTGGGCGGGCAGCTGACATCTGGTGATGTCAGTTGGCCGTCCCCAGCATCTGCGTCATAGGGGCATTTGCATGAGAGCACCCAGCGTTCTCTAGTGAACACTCATGAAATGTTGGGGGTTCCCATAAGCAAATGGCCCACGCCCCTCCACACCCCCATACTTGGGTGTGCACGCCCGGCAAACACCCTGTTCTCCGTGGCCACATGCACCCAGCGTCTGCACATGCGCACAAATGTAGACACTGAAAAAGTTAGACATGCATTAGTTAGACATTGACAAAAGTTAGAAATGCATTAGTTAGACATTGACAAAAGTTAGACATGCATTAGTTAGACATTGACAAAAGTTAGCCAAGCATTAGTCAGACATTGACAAAAGTTAGACATGCATTAGTCAGACATTGACAAAAGTTAGACATGCATTAGTTAGACATTGACAAAAGCTAGACAGGCATTAGTCAGACATTGACAAAAGTTAGACATGAATTAGTTAGACATTGACAAAAGTTAGACATGCATTAGTTAGACATTGACAAAAGTTAGACATGCATTAGTCAGACATTGACAAAAGTTAGACATGCATTAGTCAGACATTGACAAAAGTTAGACATGCATTAGTTAGACATTGACAAAAGCTAGACAGGCATTAGTCAGACATTGACAAAAGTTAGACATGAATTAGTTAGACATTGACAAAAGTTAGACATGCATTAGTTAGACATTGACAAAAGTTAGACATGCATTAGTCAGACATTGACAAAAGTTAGACATGCATTAGTCAGACAGTGACAAAAGGTAGACATGCATTAGTCAGACAGTGACAAAAGGTAGAAATGCATTAGTCAGACAGTGACAAAAGTCAGACATGCATTAGTCAGACAGTGACAAAAGTCAGACATGCATTAGTCAGACATTGACAAAAGGTAGACATGCATTAGTCAGACAATGTCAAAAGTTAGACATGCATTAGTCAGACATTGACAAAAGTTAGACATGCATTAGTTAGACATTGACAAAAGCTAGACAGGCATTAGTCAGACATTGACAAAAGTTAGACATGAATTAGTTAGACATTGACAAAAGTTAGACATGCATTAGTTAGACATTGACAAAAGTTAGACATGTATTAGTCAGACAGTGACAAAAGTCAGACATGCATTAGTCAGACATTGACAAAAGGTAGACATGCATTAGTCAGACATTGATAAAAGTTAGACATGCATTAGTTAGACTTTGACAAAAGTTAGACATGCATATTAGTCAGACATTGACAAAAGTTAGACATGCCAACCCCATCAATATCCTGAAAACCACATTTATTTTACACTAAGTTGTTCATACTGTACCGGATTCAGTATGAAATCCCAGCGGTCGGGATCCCGGCGTTCAAAATCCCGAAGCTAGAATCCCGACCGCCGAAATCCCGACAAGGGGGGGGACGTGGATCGCCCCCCCTTGCGGGCTTTGCTGCGCTCGCCACGCAGCGGGCCCGGTGCCTCGCTACGCTCGGCACGCTAATTTATTCTCCCTCCAGGGGTGTCGTGGACACCCACGGAGGGAGAAAGTGTCGGGATTTCGTCGGTCGGGATTCCGGCGTCGTGATTCTGAACGCCGGGATCCCGACCGCTGGGATTTTAACTGCACCATCCCAGTGGGCATAAAGGGAGAATAGAATAGTGTGCCAAGTTCAGCGAGCCATGTAAGGGGGTCAAGGTACACTTATACAGTCTACCTATATTGTACATATATTGATTTTCCATGTTAATATTTTACTTTTGTCATTAATTTTGTCACTGTCTGTCTAACTTTTGTCAATGTCTAACTAATGCATGTCTAACTTTTGTCAATGCCTAACTAATGCATATCACACATTTGGTGTTGACCTATTGACTGTCTGACTAGACATTGTCTGTGAGCTGCACCACACCCATATTAGTGTAAAATGTGGGACCATTGTAACCTATCTAATATCATATGAAATGATCTTTCTACATTGTAGAGACAGATCCATGTGCCACAACAGCAGCTCATACAGTATGTGGTATTTCCAATCAATGAGTTAGAACATACAGTATACTATATTTGCAAGACACAGTATCGGTGAAGATTATCCTGGTCAATTATGTATTGATGACAGGAGTCGATATTGTAAGCTTGCAGCAGGGCCCTCCTACCTCCAAGTCTGTTGTTACCCAGTTTGTTTTATCACTGTCTACCATTGTAAAGCGCAACGGAATCTGCTGCGCTATATAAGAAACTGTAAATAAGATGCTGATTAACGAGAATGAAATGCAAATAGAAAATGATGCTGTAGGTGATGAAGAATTAGCAGCCACAGAACATTCAAACTCATAAGCATGTCGAAATGATCAAGAATGGAGATGATTATGCCATCACAACCCTGCTATATGCAAGCTACTGGTGGAAGATGGAAATTCAGTCTGGTTTGGCATTGCCACTGAATCTTACGCAAAGCCTTCAATCTTTGATGCAAGAAAAGAACAATCAGAGACAAATACATCCGTCACAACAACCTCATGTAGTATACTAATAAAATATGCCAAACTGTCACAAAAGACAATCTGTATGATTGCAATAATGAAGAATTAAAAAAACCAACAGTCATGATCTGCGATTACCCAGTGATACAGATGTGTACATCTAGCTCTTTTGGGTACTTGTGTAGTTTCATGGCGGCATATGCAAATTGCATCAATAGAAAATATGATTTGCATATGATTTGCATCGCAAAGAGCCCCGTGTGGGGACGCGGTACGTCTCCTCCCGACCTGTTCATCCACGTGCGCTCGCCACGCTTCAGGCTGACGTGGATAGTGGGGGTGTGCTAAATCGCATCGCATGCAAATTGTATGCAAATGGCATGCAAATCGTATGCAAATCCGCAGATGATCCGCGAGCAGTGCCGCCATGAAACTACACAAGTACACTCTTGTGTTAAACAGCACTTCTATTGCTTGGCAAAGCTGGGCATCATCAATTCAAACAAGCAACTTCTGCTGATTTAAATGTTATATGGCATGCCTTCTGTGTGTCCCGCAGCTGTATCTGCATACAAAATAGTACCTTACAGATTTTCCAGAAAACACTTCCTATATTTCCTATACATATGCAGTCACACACAGAATATAGGCATGCCGAATATCATTTTAATCAACAGAAGCTGCTTGTGTGTGCCGTTTGCTCCATTTTGCAAATAGATAGTATGTCCAGTGCTACAAAATCACATGGAGCATTTGAGTTATTAGTTTCAGAGCAGCTGAGTTATGTATAACTTGACTTGTATCGCAGAGTATAGGTTTCTATGTACAAATGTGTATATACAGTAGTGTATTGTCACATGAATAATTGGACATTATTGCACTCTTACTGTATATCAACATTACAACTTTTGCCATAATAATAATAATAATAATAATAATAAGACCCTACATAAATGTAGAAAGCAATACCACTTATACCGTATGCGCTACAAGAAATTGTGTTTTTTTTTAATGTACCAGCTGGTGTCAATATTTATTATTGCAGCTGTTCTAATAATACTGTGGATTAACTTGATAAAGGCTTAGGCACATTGCAGCAATCCCAGCTTTCCTTATGTCTTATCTACACAGTTTGTAAAAACAGATGTGCTCCATCTGTACAGTATGTACCTGACATAGACCCCTGTGCAATATGATACAATATTTATCTATCATACATAGCACATGAAACTCAAAATATACAATTCTATACAATATTGAATGTTGTGGTATATAATATAAATAGTGTGCCACCAAATACCTGAATGTTGTCTTCCTTTGTGCAGTGAGGTAAAGTATCTAAGCATCTATTATTATAGCTAACACTTTAGTCCATGCCTGGCCAACTAACTGCTCTCCAGCTGTCCCAGAATGCCTTGCCAAAGTTGTGCTATTAGGGTTTGCTAAAACTGTGGCAAGGGATGATGGGATATGTAGTTTTGTAACAGTTGGATAGCCACAAATTGGCCAGGCCTGCTTTAGACTAATTCAGATTAATATAATTTATATTCTTCAAATCAGACAGCCAACTAAAATTGTGTAACTTAATTAAAAGGTGTTCTACAAATCCATGCCTTGTAAATGTGATTGCCCTTAAAAAACACAATCGATTTAGGCCGGCATCTGGCATGGTGACCAAACTCGGGTGGCATTACATCCAGCCTTTTATATCTGAGCTGTAGATGTACTGAGATCCTTAAGTGGTTATTAATTCCTCTCCTAAATGTAGGGGTTCCACCTGTCCGGGATTACTCTGGACAGTCCGGTAATTGAGACAGGCGTCCGGAGTCCGGAAGGGTGGCTGCCCCGGACTATATATTGTATAGCCGGCACCACCTATTACTGAAGCGGGCTGCCGGGCGGCCATCTGATCCACTGCAACACAAGTTACACAACATGAGAGTCACTGTCAAAGTCAAACACATACTGTGGAACTGGAGGCCGGTGCCAGGGAGGGGGGGTGCACGGGGCGGACTGTCCTACTACTCCTCCTTGATTGATTGTGAAGCTATGAAGTTTGCTGAGTGAGGGACACAGTCACTCTGCTGTGGCAATGGCTCACTGGCTGGGAGGAGGAGGGAGGCGGGACACAGTCGGGGTGTCACTCCTCCTCGTATGTCCTCCGGCTCCTCCTGCGGACGTGTGACATCATGTGACGTGACTGCATGTGTCGCATGATGGTCACGGACGGCCCGGGCATGGCGGCGGTGAGTTGTGGCGCAGCCACGCAGACTGTAGTTCAGACTAGTTCAACTTCGGCAGTTGTGCGGCTGGCGCTGCGCTGCCTGCCTGTGTGATGTGTGAGTGTGTGTCCCACTCCCCTCCTGCACAGTCTGTCACACTGTCTCCAGCCTCCAGGGCAGACACCAGACGGGCTGCAGCAGTCCCCTTCTGCGCGCCTGACCAGCACCCACTGTGAGTGTAAAAAAAAAAATGTACAGTGTGTGTGTATATGCGGAGGGAGGATATGTGGTGGGGGTTATTTCTGTGCTGAGAGAGATGATCGGTCTGTGGGGGAGGAGGACTATTTAGTGTTAAGGGGAGGAAGGGGCAATTGTATTACTAGAAGGAGTTAATATGTCTGAATGGGAGGGGACTATTCTATGATAAGGGGAGATGACCTATTAGGGGAACTGTTTTGGGCTAGGGGGAGTTGATGTTCTGCCTGATTGGGGGGGGATTATTTATTGCTAAAGGGAGATTGTGTTACTGGGGGGGGGGGGGTCTGTTCTAGAGCATTCGCCTTATAATTGTTGCAGATAACTAACTATCCAGCTTCCCCATCATAATGCACCCCAGCAGCTTACCCTGACTTTCCCTGCTAATTACTAACCCTTATACTGTACACCACTGCCTACCACTTCTTCTCTGTAGCCTATACCTACTGCCTAACCCCATCCCCCCTCCCCTGCCTTATTGTCCCTATTTTACAAAAAAACTCTGGCATAATATGTAATGGGCATTACAGTGTTCGGCATAATGTGTAATGGGCATTACGGTGTTTGGTATAACATGTAATGGGCATTACAAAAAAGCTCTGGCATAATATGTAATGGGCATTACGGTGTGTGGCATAACATGTAATGGGCATTATGGCATGTGGTATACTATGTAATGGGTGTGTGATGTGTAATCGGCATTACGGTGTCCGTGTTGTCCCTATTTTAGAAAAAAATTGAGTCCTGGCATAACAAGTAATAAGCAGAATATGTAATGGGCATCACGGTATGTGGCATAACATGTAATTGGCATTATGGCATGTGGTATACTATGGCATTTTGTATACCATTTAATGGGTGTGTGACATGTAATCGGCATCACAGTGTGTGCCATAACATGTAATGGGCATTACTGTGTGTGATGTAACATGGCATTATGATATGCAAAATCAAGAATGAAATTGAAGCAAAGGTTAAAAAAAATTAACATAAGGTGGGTCAAAAGGCGGGTCTTTGGGTGTGTCAGTGGGTGGGCTGTGGGTGTGTCAAGGGGCGGGCCACTGTCCAGGAATCTCTCAACAAAAAGGTGGTAACCCTAGCTAAATGTATAACATAAACACCCCTAGTTTATTATACATTATAAAAACAAATACATTCAATGGAACTGCACATGTACTGTTGGTTTAAGAGAAATTGGGTATTTCCATAAGAAATGGAACATGGGATAGTACAGTAGTCCTTAATTATGGACAATCATTTTGAACAGTAAATTGTCAGTTGGAGAAGAGGGTCTATGAAAGTTGATTTTAGATAATGATATAAAATATATGTTTAGTCAATTTAATCTGCAGTATTATTATTATTATTATTATCAATATTATACTTTTTTCTTTTCAAGGAACAGAAACATATTTGTGATATTATACTGTTTTTATTTTATTTTTTGCCCTTTTCCTCCTAAAAAAGGGTTTTGATAACAAAGAAAAACTTTTTCAAGGATTTTGCAAGGAGGAAGCAAAACACATTTCCAGCAGGTTGATTTAACCTCAAAGCATTGTAGGAAAATGTACAGTGAATAGCTCCAAGTTCAAAACGGTTTTGAACATTAAAGTCTACGGCTTAAAAGCTTTCTTAATACACATAAAGCATAGATAACTTCTTTAATATTGTTCTTGTTAGAAGAATCTTATTAACAGAGTTTTAACAAGTAATAACATTGAATTAAATGCTTTTACAGGTATATTTTATGTCTTTATATTTTATTTTAGGACTGTAAAGAAAAGAAAACATGCAATGTTAAAGTATTTTGACATTTCCTATTATTGTATTACAGGTTGAGTATCCCTTATCCAAATATCCATTATCCCGTTATCCAAATTATTCCGAAAATCATCGTCTACAAAATGTACTTTTTTTTCTTTTTGATAAAAACCTATTGGGTACATCTGTAACTGGCACGACTCGGGAAATGATATCTATCTGGCACTAAATATGTGCAATAAACTTATTACTTGCCATTCAAATTCAGTGCCTGAGATAGTAAACTACACAAACTTTGTTTGTTTCATGTTTTTAAAAATTGTTTCCTGCACAAATAAAATATATTTTTATGTATTTGATGTGTTTATACAACATGAATGTAAAATACCTCATTCAAATATAAAAATATTCCAAAATACAGAATAATCCGTTATCCAAATTGCTTCTGGTCCAGAGCATTTTGGATAAGGGATACTCAACCTGTTTTAGAAATAAGGCTACTTATATAAAAAAATTATGGGTTTCCGGTGAGAAAATGAAAGGAAACTGTTTTGTTCATATGTTTGTAAATCCAGTCATAAGGACACAGAGACACCCTGTCTCAGGAACACCCACTTCCCAGCATTTCCCTGGTACTAGGGACCATCAGCGAAGATTCAGGCTTACACATATTAGTAAGGGAGTTTCTGCAAATATTAAGCATTCTAATAAACTAACATCACAGAAACCAATCAACTACTGTAGTTTGCTATTATTTTATGAAGATTCTGTTGGCAAAGTGAAGCAAGAACCACTAGTTTATAAGCTACTTTGGTCATGAATTATAGTAAGAGTTTGGAAATAAGTGGACCAGCTCTTCCCACTGATTGTGTTGTATAAAGGTTTAATGAAACAATAAGTCCAAACCCCACAACCCACAGGAAACAGAATGAACAGGTGGCTTAATTAAGCTATAAGAGGCAATCAATGAACATTCAGCATTCTAAGAAACATAATTTTTTTTGCTTCAACTACAACAAATTATGAATTTCCATTTTTTGCACTTCATAGACTGTATTATTATTCATTTAGCCCTGATATGCCAGCGGCTTATCAGGGATTTTGTTTTACCTGTCTTAGGCAGGTGAAACCAAATCCCCAAAAGCACTCCATTAGCAGGAGGCAAAAACGCACAAGTTTCACTGAACCTGTGTGTTTTCGGGAAGATTTTTTTTTTTCAGCCAACCAAATTTGGTAGCCCAAAAAAAAATATTAGAGAAAAATTGCAAAAATGTCAGTTTTCTACTCCCACATTCACAGGTTATTGGATACCCCCATTGTTAGATATCTATTTTATATCACAACTTGATTTTGATTTTAATATAACAATGGGGAACAGTCAATCTGTTGCTAGGGATTTAAGAGTTTATTTCAATTAATTTTGTACTCCTGATCATGAACATGCCATGCTCATTTTCAATTGGTTCTAGTTTTTAAAATATTCATGTCTCCTCCCAATGTAACTGAGGAGATATGAATGTGTTATGTGTCTCAAACATGACTATCAGTTACATTATCACGAATAAACTGTTGAAAGAAGGTAGTAAAAAAAACTAAGTTGATTCTGTTAAGCAAAGCAGCCTAGACTAGTAAGGGACTTCAAATGGAGAAAATAATAGAATTTTATAATATAATATTTATAAGTAGCATTATGAGCCTCACTAGGTGTGAGGTACAAAATTGACAAGTTGATGACAAATGACGTTGACATGACAAATGCCAATATTTACAACAACGACACTTAACAAAATGTTAACACTATGAATGTTGACAGTAAGCATGTCAGCAATGCAGTTCTCTGTTGACTGATTAACCCTATACCTAACCCTAACAGCAGCCTAATCCTAACTGTATTGCAGTCATTACTCTAACCATACTCTAACTAACTTTAAACTTAACTCCATAAGAAATCTAAAAATAAGTAAAAATCGGTTAACATTCACAATGTCAACATTCTATCATTGTCAACTTTGGTGATGTCAACATTATGTTCACATTAGGAATATTTACCCTCACTACACCTGGGGGAATTCTGGTTAGAACCCATAAAGTAGAGTGTACCTATTGTAATGTACTATTATCACAACCTGTAATATTTTACTTTGTAAAAAAATGACCATATACAAAATTAAGTCATTCTATATATCTATTTAAATAAACCTTTTTTCTTTGTGTTGTTAGACATATGTATCACATTTTCTCTTTTGTAACTATAACTGTCCATAAAAA
This sequence comes from Crinia signifera, assembly GCF_055691185.1. Taxonomy (NCBI): domain Eukaryota; kingdom Metazoa; phylum Chordata; class Amphibia; order Anura; family Myobatrachidae; genus Crinia; species Crinia signifera. The sequence continues at coordinate 49,400,230 of NC_139221.1, read as the reverse complement.
CTTAATAGAATATTTTATAAATAATTAATATACAGTATAAGGCCTAAATCAGGATTTCGGCTATTTGCGCATGCATGGGGCCAATTCTGCGCATGCAGTTATGGGAACTGCTATATACAACACTGTGCAACAGCAGACTATCAGTTGTTAAATGTGTGCTGCTAAACTGGGGTTAGTGAGGGAATGGTGACATTTGATACACAACCCTTTTATAAAGTTTTCTTCTAGTGGAACATGAAATCTATAATTTATTTTCTCACATGCAAATAGCAGCAACGTCTGCTCTACTTGTGCAAATTGGAACAAAGCTCAGGAGGACTCTGTGTGTCTTCCTCTAGACCAGGGGTGTCAAACACAAGGCCCGATGGCCAAATGCGGCCCGCCAGACCTCTTCATGTGGCCCGCGCAGCCGCCGCCAGCCTTCACCTTTTAGTCTCGATTTTTTTTTTTAAACAAGAAAGCCACCTCTTCAGCGCATGCGCGGCAGCCTACAAGCCAGAGAACGTCTGCCCTCTAGCGCAGTGCCGCCGGTCGTCAACCCCTCCTCCGCTCCCACCTGCTGTATAGGAGCCAGAGAGAGGAAAGAGCAGGTCCGTCGTGGTGAATGGTGCTGCTGCTGCTGTGCGCTCCAGGTCACTTACTGCTGAGTGTGCACTACACAGTGACCGGGAGCACGCTGCCCCCACTCCTGGATAGATAGTGCGAGGAGCGCTACTCACAGGAGGGAGGGGGAAATGCGCCTGTGTGAGAGCGCAGCTGTGTCCTTGGTGGTGGAGCAGCTCAGACTGGAGTGGATGCATCAGAGCGGGTAAGTGTCAAACTCTCTGCCTATGTGTGTGTGTGTGTGCATTGGCACATTGCAGCCCATCATTAATTGCTGTGTCCCATGATAATAAGCAGGACATATGCCCTAAGACTGAGTGCTGCCCCCCTGTGCAGGCAGCGTGTGCCCTAATGCACTGCAGTTCACAGCAATAGCAGGAGGGAAATGCTACTGCTGAGTATACAATAATTGAATGCAGTGACAATAATTTATGATAATAAAGAGTGGACACATAGTCCTACAGATACAACCGGCCCTTTGAGGGTGACCAAACTGCTGATGCGGCCCCCGATGAATTTGAGTTTGACACCCCTGCTCTAGACCCATATGCTCTCATTAGATTATACAGGGCGCAGGCACCCAGACAGGAAGAAAGAAAAACTGGGATCCCTCTCCGCCCTCCTATCTCTCCATTGGAGGCTCATTAAACCTGACACTCCTGTGCCTCTGCCTGCACTGCACATTGGGCCTTATTCTAGTTCACTCTTTCTGATAAAATCCTTCTTAGATGGACAAAACCATGTGCACTGCAGGTGGGGCAGATGTAACTTGTGCAGAGAGAATTAGATTTTGGGTGGGGTTTTACTTCAAAGTGAACTCTATATTGCAGTGTAAAAATAAAGCAGCCAGTATTTACCCTGCACAGAAACAAAATAACTCACCCAAATCTAATTCTCTATGCACATGTTACATCTGCCCCCCTGCAGTGCACATGGTTTTGTCGATCTAAGAAGGATTTTGTCAGAAAGAGTGAACTAAAATACGGCCCATTGTTCTGCTCACATTATGGCTCCCTGGTTCTTCTGCTGCACAAGAGGGAGAGATAGAGACTCACTGTGCATCGGCAAGGAATCCACTTGACAGACAGGGCCAAGGCTGCACTATCCTCTGCACCCCTTAATCTGACTATGGCATAAGCTGATCAACACAGCATTCCTTCAGTTGTGTATTCTAGGCTGATTGTGAATTGGGAGCAAAAGCAAAAATGCAAGTACCTTTGCATATGGACAACCCATGCTGTAATGCATGGGGAGCAAACACAATTATTTATAATAAAGGTAGATGGAGATCAAAGGTGCTGAACCAAATACATTACAAAATTTTGAAAATAAAATATAATCAATTAAATTGGTTTATATCTTCCAATTGATTTTCAGTGATTGAGTTCGGTCTTGTGAAGTACTCTTATCCTCAATGGCAGAAAAGGCATGAAAAAAGAAGAGAACCAAAGCTCAATAAAAAAAAAAAATTTTCAACAAAGAGGAAGGGAAATCCGTCCCAGTGTAAAGCACCAAGAGATGTACTGTACCCACTTTAAATGAAGTCGGGATCAAACATATAAAGGTTTCTTTATGAACACTGAATTGTGGTGAAGTGAATAAGGCTTCAACCAGGTGAATGAACGTGGACATGGATGTACCCACACTCACTATAATTTAGGTATGATAAAACATAGAAAGATGCCTTTACAACAATAGTGTATATGAATAATCACAAAGCGTACCATACCCACACTCCCTGTAGTTTGATCTAAACATAAATGGTTATTTTCTGCTGATAATTCCTTCTAATACTATGTACACAGAAATCCCCCAAATGTCTTCCAAAGTTAAACAAATTATTGTACAAAATGAAAATGAATAAATACGAAAAATCAAAATCCACACAAGTCCAGCCTCAAATCTATATTATTACTATTCTATATTATTTTGCCTCATTGTGGATTCCAAACATATTTTGACTGTATGGAGTGTTGTGTTCAATATCTCCTTTTTATATGGTGCCAAGCTAATTATTCCTGTCAACGTTCTAACTAAGCCAATCTGAAGGCAAAAGGATTAATGAAAAAAAATGACTTACTGTATTTGTACCATAGGTCTAAGAGTTATATAAAATTAGTTTAGTGATTAGACAGGCCATTTACATTTAACTTTAGCAGTAACTTGTAATTCTCTTAAAATGTACATTCATTTTTCACAGATTGGTTCAAAAACTTAAAAAAACTGTCATAATGTACATTATAGTTCTAAATGTTAATATAAATGACAGATATCAGCTAAGTATCAGAGGAAAGTTTAATCTCGATTCCGTCTTGAAATTTGCATACCTGGATTATAATTGTCTATCAAGCACAAATGATGTGTCTGTAGTATCCAACACATTCTGACAGTACAAACACAATATTTTTAAAAGGACCTTGTTTTTCTCATGACAGGTTGCATTATTTGCTGGGATTGTCTGAGTTATTTTCTCGTTTATTGAAATGAGAGAAAAAAGCAAAAAAAAAATCAGAGATGAGATTAAGACCTAATTAAAGATAGCTTTGATAAAAAAAAGAAGCTCTCACATCTAAGGAATCCAATACAATCCCAATTATGACTTCCACTTAATTACTGTAACCTGGAAGCATTTGAGAAGCCGTTGGACATAACATTGTTAAATTTTAATAGAGATGCGTATGTATTCAAATTTATGGAAATCTGTTTGCAACTTTCCAAGACAGTTGTGTTACTAGTTCCCAATGGAAACAAGGAGTTGGTCTCCAATGGATTGCTCAATTGAATAAAAATCTGTAAATAATTCATAGTCAAAAACGATTTGAGCAGCACCAATCACTACGTTCTTGTCTTCGGGATAACATCCCTTTTTTGTCTACAAAGAGGATCAACCATGTATTTCTGAGTTTTATTTAAATTTATTTTGCTAAATTATATAGTTTTTTTGTTTCTTTAATCCGTCTGCTTTAAAGATTATTTATCATGTTACTGTTTGAAAAATGTTACGTTCATATTAATGTACCCAGAAAATATTCAGTAGCAAATATGCAAGATAAATATTTTGGTGTGTTTATATCTTAGTAACTTGTTGGGTAATTGTATACAAAATCTAAAATACAAATTAAGGCACAATACAAATGCAATTTATAGCATTGTGAACACCAGTCGATGACTATAACCCAGCAAGAAATGAGGAGTATGGTGGTTTCAAATAAGAGTTTCTCGCATTGGTGTGGGTAATTGCTGAAAAAATTAAAGGACTGCAAAGTGCCCACTCTTTCTGTAGTATTTAAGAATTAAAATTTGTTGTCACACCTCACAACTAGATCAGTTAGAAGCACTTGAGCAGAGATGGGCCTCATTATCTAATGTCCAGTGTTCTATAATATGCATGTGAAATTCAACATGCACTACGTCTATTCATTGTAAAAGATAAAGATGAAGACTACTGGACAAGAGTACAGAAACTCCCCTGTCACCTACTTTTAGTTCACCAACTGCCTTAGTAGTAGAAACCATGCATGTTTCAGATTTATGGCACAATGGCCCCAGACTGCGTGAATAAGGAGTAGAACGAAGAGAAGTAAGAGCTAAAGTTATTGGTAACTTAAGTGTTGACCAAGTCACAGAGACAAGAGGTTGGCCCTGTACTCAATTTGTGGTGACAAAGAAACTGACTGATGGTCAGGAAAAGACTCATATTTTAAAAGGGCAGTTATTTAGTTTTGCCATGTAAATGATTGCCGATTTTAAAAAGCTTCCAAGTTTGGCTGGCATCACGCATGGCTGCTGAACTCAAATGCATTACATCCTGCCCAGAATCAAATGCAATATGGACCCCAAGATCAATCAAGCAACACAGGCTGTAATTTCCAAGTCATGAAGTGGTTATGATTTCATGACCAATCAAGTTATTTTAGGAGCAAAAAACCCAATCAGAAAAAAAAAAAAAACATTTTGGATAAGAATTTAACAGGATGTCAGGAAATAGTGCTTTGTATGGAGATTGTCTTGTCTCGTGAGTAGGAAAATCAGACAGCCTTCCTACAGCCATGAAGTCATTTGAAAAAAGTGCTCATAGCTGATGGTTCACATACTGCTACCTTTGCAGACAAGGAAAGATACCTAAGGAACTCATGCTGGAACCCCCCTCCCCACTCAGGAACATGTGAATGGACCAACAGCTCAAATATCGAAAAGATTGGTATCTTTTAGTGCACTACAACACCAGTCCATAACACAATATATTGGGGGAAATTTACTAAGAATACGAATACGATATATCGTATTCGTATTCTTAATATTAATCAATCAGACTGCATACGGCTGTTTCAGCCATATGCAAATTCGTGTTTTGGAGGGTTATTTACAAAGAAGTCAAATACGACTGCTTTGTATACCTCTTGATTCGTATTAGCGGACATATATACGGCCGCTAATACGAATTTGTCTACACAGTCTGCACGGATCCGTCAGATCCATGCAGGCTGCAGTGTGTAAAAAAAATAGAAAAATAAATAAATAAAAACGGTGTGGGGTCCCCCCAATGCCGTAACCAGCACCATGCTGAAAGAGCCAGGGCCGGTACTAAGAGCAGGAATCCATGTATGCATCAGGACAAGATAGGATCAGACTGATTATAACCCAAAACAGAATGTCCAGAGAGCATCCCTATAATGGCCGAAACATCCAATCAGCAACAGTCAAAGAAACAGTTAAGATTTTATCTCCAGATTCAGCAAATATTCAGAATGAATCCCGGCACAATGAAACCTAGTCTGCACAGCTGTGAGGTTACTAGGAGATTGATTGGAGCTCACAGAGCTAACCTGATCATTATAGTAAATAGTTCTCTAGTCGCAACATTACTCTGCATTGATAGGTTTCTTTCCAAAGGTCAACGGAAGCAATGGAAAATGTGGGTGCATGGTGGACAATACAGAATACATACTGTACAGTTGGAGCCCTCCTCATTTAGCCCTTTAAAAGGATTAAGTGAGTAATAGGATTACTCTGATAATCCCCTACTCTATTGTTCTATGTATTATACTGCTGCTGAGAACAATAGGATAGCCATGGTGAGCCACAACCTAATATGGGGTACACACCAGAACGACCACGATCATCCACGACCAATAGACGACGATGGAATAATTTCCCTTGGACTGCCCGGGAGCTCCTGGGCAGTCCCCAGCTAACGATTTGCAAAAAAAGTGTGTTTTTTGCAAAACGATCTTGATATGATCCCGATGCGACTGTGATGGTTGTAAAGAAGGTCAGATTGCTGGTTTTTGTTTTGTAGGAGAACCGCATGTGACCGTCGTCAGATTGGCCTTTGAAATTAAAATAAAGTGGCTGGACTAGCTGAGGGGATAGGAATAGCGTCAGCCATTTTAAACTAGAGTATTTCTGCTTTTGACTAGTGAGGAAGAATTTGGATCCCTCATCTCCCCACAAGCTTTGGGCCTCATCATCCCGGATACCTGCAAAGCCATTGTGAAGGTGCTGCATTACCAGTATTGCAAGCTAAGGAAGAAAAATACACCGTGCACTGTATTGTACCACCAAAACTGTTTTATTGATAATTTAGGCCTAGGACAGAAACAGGTTTTTTAGGCCTTTAATATATAAAACATTTGCAAATATATAGAAAAATATATAATTATTGTGTTAACGCCAATATATTATAATACTGTATAAAAGATATCTTTGAAAAATCACAATATATATAGAGGGTGTCTGCCGCAGATATGTAAAGGCTGTGGCACACATGGCACATGGTGCAGATGCAATGGGTCCAGCCCCATTGATGTGCGCCATGCGCCATGTGAGCAGTGGCCTTCACATATCTGCAGCTGATACCATGTCTGTCACACAGTACCCCATACTATTGTGAAAGAGAAAAAAAGGGGAATACTTTTTTTTTACTCTCCAGATTGAGGAGAATACTGTTCTCCCTCTGGTATAATGCAGGATACAGGTAGCAGCATATATATAAAAATGAAAGACACTCTGGCAACTTTGGAAACAGCCAAAATAGCCTATCCTCAAAAAGAGGAGACTTTGGATCGTCCGCCAGTAAAGAAGAATATAGGTGACGGTAGTTGGCGGTTTGAGGCGGATATGAGGGGGTTGATTTGGTGGGTGCTAGAGGAAATTGTGTCCTGGAAGGGCCTGGTATGGTGGCTGGGGGAGTAGGCACTGGTGTTTCTGGTGACAGCTGTGTTTCTGTTGAACTAGCCATGCCAACTAATTTGGTGCCACTTCACAGACACCCTAAACTGTCATGATACACCAACTCCATGCATAATCTCTCAAATGAGAGTTGCTGGTCAGGAGCCATGTGGCATACACACTCTGCCACGTAAGTGAAATAGTTGTCATGTTTGTCAGGGCTCCTTTGTAGGACCCGCTGTGCCCACGCTAAAAATTCTTCCTCAGCTGCTTCTCCTTTTTTCCCCTTACCACACTTTCTCTTAGCACGGTGGAGTGGTGGAGTGGGTTTCAGAGTGGGTGGCGGAGTGGCAGCTTCACTTGATGGGCATGGAGTATCAGAAAGCTGCAACAGGTCCGGGTGTGGAGGTGGGTCGTCGCCAATGTACATCTGTAAAAAAAATACACAGTTACTAATCAATTGTATTTACTTTTAATTTCAGTTCCCTACCTAAGTATTTAAAATGTTAATAAATTTTTCTGAAAAACACTATACATTTTATTGCGCACATTGCTATTCACACAGACAGATGAATGGGGCCTATCACACAGCGCATAAAAAGCAGCAATGGTTTTATATATATATATATATATATATATATATATACACAGACAGGTGAATGGGGGGATGCAGTTAGTATCCCGGCGGTCAGAATCCGGGCCGTCGAAATCCCGATGCCGGAATCCTGACCACCGAAATCCCGGCACTTTGTCCCTCTATGGGTGTCCATGACCGGCACGCGACGGACAGTCAGTAGGACTGGTATTGACGGATCCTACCTGCAGCACGTAGGACCCACGACTCGACCAAACGAGCGTCGGTTACGTGCATCGGATAGGAATCGGATCAACAAAATGACAAAAAAGCCCAAAAGTACATAAAATCTACATACAATCGGTCGGTATTGTATCAGGATTGACGGGATTGAGGGAAAATCATCCTGGTGTGTACCCAGCATAAGGAACAAAGTTGAGAGGGCCTCCAACTGTATGTGTGATTGGTGGACCTGAAGATCAGAATCCCGACAGGGGCTAAGTAAGTATACTTACCCTCTCTAACTACAACACCTAACCTTCCTAAATGATACATCCAAAACCATCCTTAGTCCCTAACCCTACCCCCCCTTTTCAATGCCCAACCCTAATTCTCCCACCCTGTAGCAAACCCCTCCTAGTGCCTAAACGAAGCCTCACACAGACCAGCATACTTACAAGCTGTCATGATTTTCAAGGGACTGTCACTTTTTTGGGGACAATCCTGCAACCCACCCACAGGCCACAGTATCCAGCAGTGAGGGAGGGGATAGTTGGGAGGTCCCCCTGTCACTCGCTGCTCTACTTATCATGTGTACAGTGTCTATTCACGGAGACAGAGGGACAGGGGTCATGGCCAGAAGCTCATAGAACACTAGCCATGAAAACAGGGGCATGGATCACAATTATAGCATTGTTACAAAGCCACACCTACTTCCTGGGAGGCCTTGTCTCTTTTTTGTGAGCATGCAGCTGCCGCCAAGCATGGGAGCCCAAATGTTTAAATGTTGGAAGGTATGTACAACGCTAAGAGACCCTGGCATTCTTGCAACCGGAATGCCGGCTGATGTGATTCCAGCGACACCATCTTCAGTGATGTTGAGATCTGGCGCCAGGATTTAGACTGCAGGCATCGCGATTGCCAGCATGGTGCTGGCATCGCTGGCAATGCATCTCTCCTCTGGCTGACGCACTGTTAATATACAAAATAAATATTTTGTCTGATTGTCTTGTTCTTTACTATTATGGTTATATAAGTATAATGGTATCTACGCATTCTCTTGCTGTTCACTTGCTGAATATATTGGCTACTATAAAAAGAGGTTCTTATTTGAATCTAGAAACTGCAGATGCATCAGTGCTAGACAAACATGGATAAATAATTCAGCAACAACTGGAAACAGGAAATAGAATGTCTGCTTTCATAGGGAAATGCTTTTCTTCCACTTGGTAGGAGACCTGATACATCAGTACATCTGCCTTTATGGTTTCACAAAAGCTCCCATCAGCTGTGCACATGCTTGATTTATTTCACTTTATTTTATTTTCTCAGCTTCCAGGCATAACCTCTTTCTGTTTTTTTTTTATTTTTAGTCTTTGATTGGTCAAGACGTCAGCACGGCATTGCTCTACGGTGTTTCTGGAGACACTGGCAGGGGAAGGGTTAAATAAATGTCAAGCCGTTTAGAGCATTATTGCCGGTAACCATGAGATTCAATTTCAGCTTATTTGGGTTAAATGGCTATAGCTTAAAATCCGCATAGACTGCACTGAATAAGTTGAGCAATTCCAAAAGCAGCCTGAGTATATTTAGTCTGAAAGGTTTCTATCTTACCTGCTTATAATAGCAGCTTGCAAGACAAGGGTTGAAACTGGATGCATTTAATAAAAAATAAAACATCAACTGCAGGCTGACTCCGAATGATTTTACATTTTTTCTATTTGTATTAAGCCCCGGAGGCAGAGTCAAAGCAGCTTTAGCTATCCTCTTGCGATCTACTGTATATGCCTGAAGACCAACCTTTTATATAACATCAAACAGCTGCGGTGATCGATTGATTCCGTCATGGAGGTTTGCAAGGTTTGGATTAATGCAAGCGGCTTGAAGAGATTGAAAAAGCAGAGTAAGTAGCATAGGCATGACAGTTCACTGAGCTAAAACATGGGAAGGCTAGATAACCACATACTCAGGGAGAAAACTAGATGTTCCATTCTTAACTGGACCTAACTATCCCCCAGGAAACAAATCCACCAGGTCATGTATAGTAATTAGCAGTGTATGTCGTCTTACAGAGAATTGTTAAGAACCACTATTTCATTGCAATACTGACAGCTTATCATTGCAGTGGAAACCCTGTAGTGTATTGACGCATACCTCTGAACTGTCCCGATTTGTGGAGAAGTTTCCCACCTGGGGCCGGCAGTGTCCCATGGTGGTGGTGGGGGGGGGGGGTTGGGAGTGGGAGTGGAGGGAAGATGGGAGTCCCCCCGCCCATTGCTGCTCTGATCAGTAGAGCAGCAGGGAATAGATGCTGAGGGGAATATTCACTGAGGCAGGGGGACAGGGGACATGGCCAGCCACTCACATAGCAATGGCCATGCACCTAGAACGCCAAAAATGGGGGCGTGGCCTTGCAATCATGCACGTTTTTCTGAGGCCATGCCCCCTTCCGGGAACACGGGCTGCAGAGCCGTGTGGGAGTCCCTGATCCCAGGACCATAATGTAGGGAGGTATGCTAGATCTAGTAATGGGAGAAATGGTTGGAGCTATCAGACGCCATGAGAACTTTACTCCTTCCACACATGTGTCAGATCTCAACTCTGCCACATAGCTCTTGGTAGGAGGTTGTTTTGTTACCAGGAAAAGCTTGGGACTCCAGCTATATGCATGACAAATAGTCTGCATTAAATTGTAAGAATAAACTATCTACTAGTCTTGTCTATGTTGGCCTATTTTTTTTACAAAATGCTAAATTGCTTCTAATATAGAGACATTGGGGAGGAGGGGGGGGGGGGGCACTCATCTAGTAGCCTGTTAAGCCAAGTAATGATTATTATCATCATCCTTACCATTCTGAATAAAATTCAAAGAACCTGCGTACTGACCTTACTTCCTTATCCTGGATGTCTTTACATGTACATACTGTGATTATCCAGGGATACAGATGTGTACATCTACACTCTTTCATGTTAAGCAGCCCTGTCTTTGCAGGCCATGGGAATCTTTCAGGCCATGTGTTACCATTTGTATAATACATGCTAGATACAGTATTTGTTTTAAAATTTTTGTTAAGGCATATTTCTTTTCGTTATCTGTAAAAACCTGTAACATGCATGGCCATCAGAGCCAGCCCTAGCCTAAATGACGCCCTAGGCAAGATTTTGGCTGGTGCCCCTAGCACCGCCACTAGTTCCGCCTCTGACCCTGCTCCCCTTTCCCAGCACCATCAACCCTCATCATAGCAGTCATCATTTTGGTGCTCCTACCCGCAATATTTTAAATAGAAACAGTGCACACATTCGGTGCGCAGCCCATACAAGGGTGTGTTCTTGCTGGGAAGGGGCATGGCCACACAATAGTACACCCAATTCAAATTATGCCACACAGTAGTGCAACTTTATTCACATTATATCTTGCGATTGTGTCCCTTATTCACGTTACATCACACAGTAGTACTACTTTACCTTATGTACATTACTCCTCACATTATTCACATTATACCCTTAGAAAAAAATCCTGAGAAAATATTGTATTTTAAGCACCTCCATGGCCACACTGCAACCCAGCACAAAGCAGTGTGTGCTGGGCAGAGAAGAAGAGCTGCAGCTGCTGCTGTCACTTAAGGGGAGGGGGCCCGGGGCCCCCACTGTGACCTTCCATCAGACTTTGGCCTCCGTAATTTGTACCCCCTACCCCTTTCTCTCGGCACCTCTGATAATACCACACAGTAATGCCCCTTACACATGACACACATTATTAATGTGCTTATAACCATAATGCCCCTTACACTTTATGCCAACCTTTATTAATGCCCTTTATACACATAATGACACACATAATGCCCCTTACACATATGTTGCACATTATTAATGCCCTTATACACATGACACACATAATGCCTGTTACACATATGTCGCACATTATTAATGCATTTATACATGACACACATACTGCCCCTTACACATATGCCTAACACTATTGCACAACCAACCCACCCCCAGGCAGCACTCGCACAGCCGCTAACACTGTGACCTCTGCCTCTGCTTGGATACAGATGTTTCCTCATACATCTTGACTCAATAAGCCATGCAGTTCCTGGCCAGTTCTGCTAACTTTGGGTGCCTTTTTTGCTGAAAATTCGTCTTATTTGCATTGTTATGACCAGCACACACAAGGAGCTTCCAATGATTAAAATGATATGCGGCATGCCTATATTCTGTGTGTGACTTTGGCTGTACCTGCATAGGGAATGCTATGTTACAGTGATTTCCATGAATACACTACTTCATATGCAGGTACAGCCTCACTCACACACAATATAGGCATGCTGCATATCATTTTAATCAGCAGAAGCTGCTGATGCCCATAGGCATTCCAAATGCCCTAGGCAATTGCCTAGTTTGCCTATGCCTAAGGCCGGCTCTGATGGCCATCACATGCTGAAAACATACTTTTGTAAGATACAGGGTGGAATCAGGGCCGGTGCAAGGCACCGGAGCGCCCCAGGCGAGTCGGGCTGGGGGCGCCCCGGTGCCGGGGGGGGGGGGGGGGTGTGGTGTGTGTGAGGTGTGTGGTGGTACCTATCCTACCGGCGCTGTCTATTTCAATCTGGCGGCGGAGGCAGCGGGGGTCCCTGCAGTCTATTAAAAATCACGAGCGCTATCCGCCGGGCTATGCGGAAGCGCTTCTAGTGTGAAAACACTGGCAGCACGCTGATTGGCTGAGATCAGCGTGCGCCGTGCTGCCAGAGTTTTCACACTAGAAGCGCTTCCGCATAGCCCGGCGGATAGCGCTCGTGATTTTTAATAGACTGCAGGGACCCCCGCTGCCTCCGCCGCCAGATTGAAATAGACAGCGCCGGTAGGACAGGTACCCGGGCGGCATTTTCCGCCCTCCAGTGGCCGGCGCCCTAGGCAAATGCCTAGGTTTGCCTAGTGGTGGCGCCGGCCCTGGGTGGAATAACACTATTGCAGTCCCAAAATTGCTGAGGAACTCACATTCGGCATATGGTATACGATAAGAATCAAACCTAGATACACTGGGGAAGATGTATTAAGCCTTAACAAGAGATAAATGCATAGGTGATAGAGACAAACGTCCAGCCAATCAGCTTCTTACTGACTTTTTTCAAACACAGCCTGCAACATGGCAGTTAGGATGTGATTGGCTCGACGTTTATCTCTCTTTATCACCCTTGCATTTATCTCTTGCATCTGCCCCACTATTCCCTTTATAGATCTATGCAGATATAATGATTCCAACTGCAAAGACAAAGACAAAAGGGATACAATGCTCATTCATTGGCGCTTCATTTTAAACTGGTTCATTGGTTAACTCTGACTCTGTAAAAATGTTACAGTGGGGCATATGTATTAAGCCTTAACAAGAGATAAATGCAAGGGTGGTAAAGAGAGACTTTTTTCAAACAAAGCCTGTAACATGGCAGTTAGCAGGTGATTGGCTGGAAATTTATCTCCCTTTGGGCCAGATGCACTAAGCTTCAAAAGTGATAAAATGGAGAGTGATAAACAGCCAGCCAAACAGCTTCTGTCTGCCATGTGACAGACTGTGTTTGAAAAATGTCAGGCAGGAGCTGATTGGCTGGTTGTTTATCACTCTCCATTTTATCACTTTTGAAGCTTAATGCATCGGACCCTTAATCACCCTTGCATTTATCTCTTGTTAAGGATTAATACATCTGCCCCCTTATGTCTTACCATATCAGTTATCCTAGGCTGTCCGAGATTACGTATTTAAATTACTTAAGCAAGACACCTAAAGTTTTTTCTTGGTCGTTAGAGAGGAATGACTTGCTTGGAACATGGGATTCTGAGAAGTGGCTACCCATGACATGAGGGCCTAAATGAATATCACCCATAGGCTCTTATTCAGATCTGATCACAGTGCAAATTTGTTCTCAAAATGGGCAAAACCATGTGCACTGCAGGTGGGGTAGATGTAACATGTGCAGAGAGAGTTAAATTTGGGTGGGGTGTGTTGAAACTGAAATCTAAATTGCAGTGTAAAAATAATGCAGCCAGTATTTACCCTGCACAGAAACAAAATAACTCACATAAATCTAACTCTCTCTGCACATGTTACATCTGCCCCACCTGCAGTGCACATGGTTTTGCCCATTTTGAGAACAAATGTGTATTAGATGTCAACCATCATCTTTAAGAGACAAAGCTTTTCAGTTTCCTTTTTAAGCATGACTTATTTATTTATTACCAGTTATTTATATAGCGCTCACATATTCTACGGCACTTTACAGATAATATTTCAACATTCACATCAGTCCCTGCCCCAGTGGAGCTTACAATCTATATTCCCTACCACATGTACACGCACATCCATTCATTCTAGGGTTAATTTTGTTGGGAGCCAAATAACCTACCAGTGTATTGTTGGATTGTGGGAGGAAACCGGAGTACCCGGAGCAAACCCATGCAAGTACGGGGAGAATATACAAACTCTGCACAGTTAAAACCATGGTGGGAATCAAACCCTTGACCTCAGTGCTGTGAGGCAGTAATGCTAACCATTACAATATGTTCATTTTTTTATTCTGTATGTAAGCCTGGTATTATATCATTCTGTTTACACATATGTAATACACAGTATTCTCATGACCACAACAAATGAAGTATAATTCATATAGAAGGTGCAATTGTAAAAATAAAAAGCCCTTTAAAGCCTGGTTAATACTCCACAAAGGACAAACAAAAAATAAGGCGCTTGAAAGCCTGAAAGTGAATAAAGTCTAAAGCGGATCCACGGAATATGGACAGTTGTGCCCCCCCCCCACACACACACACACACACCCACACCCGCCCGCGCGGAACCCATTCCCTTCCGCCCGTCCCCAGAGACAACAACGGCAAATTTAGGAGATGTTAACTTCTCAGTGGTAATGGCCCACTTTGTTTGTGCAGGACCATTCATGCGGGACTTATCACCAGAATAAATCAAGGAGGCATTTAAAACTGAGAAACTTCCAATAGACAACGGCGGCAATTATAAACAGGTGAGTTCACCTTTCCACATCAATAATAACTTTCCAGTGATAGTTTCCTCTATGACTGGGGACGCCCGGTCCAAAAGGACATGTTCTTTGTTCAATGGGTGATATTTCCGATTTTTCTATATCACCCAGCTCTGAATTAGAAAATTGTTTCATATGCAACTTAGGAAAACATTGTTTATATATTTTATTACTATATATAATTGATATAATTGATATTATCTTTCTTTAATTAAATAAATACTTTTTTATCATATTGTTATCACTTGTATTATTATTTCCACACGTCTTCTGCCCTCATGCGCATTTTTTTCTCCAAATTCGTTAATATTCCAAACTGCAAAGTTCAACCAAATTTTCCTGTCTTCACAAATCTTTTAATCATAGCCTTAGAAGTATGATTCAATTACATATCTAAGTTTGCTAATGCAGACCAAGAAGACTTTTCATAGCCTCAGGACCACTTGAATTAGTAGGGGCATGAGATATGATCTGTTTGGACAACCACAGTTAGGGTCACTCAGGAGAATAAATAGATTAGCCTCTGGTTTAGCAGTAGTAGTGTGTAATGGGAAAGCTGCAGGGAATCTAGTGGCATACAGTAGTGTACCGCTACTATGATAAACTTATATCCTCTATATAAAGATCTATACATCCAACAATTAAATTCCATTTTCTTTAATTGAGGCCTAATTATTTTAAGAGCAATTAAAATGCCTCCAGTTAATGTCCAGGTTCCATCATCACACTGAACTGTCAATGCAGATTTTAGATTAAAACACAGACTAGGAAAAAGCCTGCATTGGAGCATAGTGAAGAAATAACCAACAGGACCAACCATTTAACTTATGAGCTTACCAAGTACAGGCACTTTGTCAAATTTGGAACAAGGCTTTTTATTATCTGCATGTTAATGGTTGTAGTGTACTGCATTTCTTCTATGTGCAGTACATGTTTTCTAATATGCCTCTTTTCAAGCCTTTTCATGTCAAGGTGTTCCCAATATAGAAGTCTACCACACTTTCCAGTATTTTTCCCTGAATTTTAACCAGAATTGGGAATAACATACAGAAAAACAAAGGATTTGATTGGTGCACTACTATCTGCTGCTGGTACTGAGGTTGTCAGGCCTCAGTAAGGTTGAGAACAAGAAACAGGTGGGTGTACCAGCGCAGGCTAAAAAAAACTATAAGAGAACGAGAACGGTATCTTGTACAGTATAATTTATTAATCAAAATAGCTGTATTTTAAAAATATGGAATTCCATAAAGATTAAACCAAATATAAAATATGGACATTCATTAACTCAATATTTAACATCACTAAATATGCATGCAATTGTATAGGGCATATTACCAATCGGATGTCAAGATATGGTATCTCCCAATTGAGCAGCAAATGAACACCAGGTGGCCAATGAGTCCCAAAACAGAGTCCGTAGTTGGAATTTTCTATAGAATCACACATGGTAGAGCAAGGTGTAATATGCAAACTAATACATAGGTAGTGCAGAAGATGGAAACACTGGGATTCAGCAGGTACAGTAACTCACAAACTCCAATTCCATACAGGTCCAAACACCAGGGAATGGCCTGACATGGGTACTCACTGGTGGAATACAAAGGAAAAGCAGTAAGTAAGGGGCCAGGGTCTTGCACAGAAAGACTTCCGTAAGTAACAGTTACCAATAGTGTGATCTGCTCCTATATTTTGTATCACACACAACTCTGAATGATTTCTCTCCCCTTAGGAAATAAACAGACTTTATTCCGGATGCAGATCGCCGACGGGCACTGTTGTCATGTGATCGCCACGCCTGCATGTGCATGGGAGCACCTAATGTTTTTATGGGAAAGCCCATAAAACGCTGGGTGTTCCCTTGCTCCTGCCCCTTGCCCGCCCCCATTCTGCCCCCTCCTGCTCCCGAAGTTTGCGCATGTTCAGTTAAATATATGTTTTGAGTTTTGACCTATAATACTACTTGGTGTAATGTGCTTTCACCTTACTAATTTTACTTAGCAAATTCAAATTGTGTGTCCCACTGCTCCAAAAAACTAAGGGAACTGATGTGCTGACTTTTTTTAGCAGTTAAAAAAAAAAGAAGCTGTCCAGCATTTGTGGGCTAGATGCAAAAGCAGACAGTATTTAACCTGCATGCAGGGAAATTTTTTTATATTTGCACCCCTTGCAATGCACCATGGTATGTTCCAGATACGAAGTTACTGTACTTGGTTTGTTTATTTGCATTTTCAGAATCAGGCTTATTATGACAACACTTAATTTATACTTTTTACATGGGAGGCTACTCTAGGCAAACTAGTATACATTTATTCATAGACTGCCAATGCAGTGATGTTTTATGTAAGCCTAGGACCTTCTTAAGGTCTGTTCGCATGGCAGATGGGGTTGCTCATGAGCATGCGCATGAGCAACCCCATCTTTGTGGGTAGTAGTAGTAGTAGTAGTAGTACGTTTATTTATAAGGCGCCACAAAGTGTCCGCAGCGCCGTACATAGCAAACAAAAAACAAATGACAAGGTAACGTACAGGGTGTGTTGATAAAATACAGTATAAATAGGGGTATAGCTGGTAGAACTAAAATCAGCATCAGTTCTGAAGTAGGTGTGGAAATTGTCGAGGAGACTGAAGATGAAGTAGAGGAAGGAAAGAACAGGACAGGAAGACAGGTGAGGTAAAGAGGTAGGGTGAGTACGTGAGGAAGGAGGGCCCTACTCATAAGAGTTAACATACTAAAAGGAGGTGGGTGGACAAACGAAAAACAATAGGGTAAGTAGGAATGGATGGAGGGGTAGGTTAGGCAGGATAGGAGGAGCAAAAGAGGTTAGGAGGAGGAGGGATAGGCTAAATGGAAGAAGTGGGTTTTGAGGGAGCGCTTGAAGGAGGTAATGGAATCAGAAAGCCTGATGGGTGGCGGGAGGTTGTTCCAGTGCAGGGGGCAGCGCAAGAGAAATCTTGGACATGGGAGTGGGAGGAGGTGATTAGGTGAGAGGTCAGTTGGCGGCCGGCGGCAGAGCGAAGAGGACGGGAGGGAGTGTGTATAGAGGTCAGTGAAGAGACGTAAGGAGCGGTGGAGGAGGAGAGAGCCTTGTAGGTGGTGGTGAGGAGTTTAAAGAGAACCCGGAAAGGAATGGGGAGCCAGTGAAGAGATAGAAAGAGGGTGGAGGGCGGGTGGGCGGGGGGTGGTGGGCTGGACCTTTAGCATATGGGAACGCCCAGTGTTCTCAGGCTAATGAGGCCGTGATGGACATGTGGGGGGCAGGCAACTGACATCACTGGATGTCAGCTGCCCACCCACTTCCCCCCGAGCGTACACGCATATGTAAGGTTGCTCAAAACAACCTTACATATGCGTGCACCTTCCACATCTTTTGATGGCCTGTGACCATCAAAAGATGTGGGACAGTCGCAGTGGCATGCGAATGGATGTTTATGTAAAACATCCATTTGCAACCATTGCGAACGTACACAACTTGCGAATGGTGGGCTGGCGTACCAACATTCGCAAGGCTGGATCTGGTTCACTCGCAAGAATGCAAATTCGCATATGAGCAAATGAACCAGAATAAGCTCCTTAGTGTATTACTTTTGCAAACACTATTGAAATGTTTTGCATCTAAATGTTAAAATTTTGTTATTTAATGTGTTATTTTTTAATAGACTATTTTTCAAGTTTTTTTTTTTTTTATGGACAGCCATTGCTAAGCAACACATTTTCTTTGGTATATTGCTAGTGACCACTTGTTCCTAAAGCAACACAAGCATGTTCATCTCTATAATAAATGCAATGTACTATGTTGTCTAATTTTACTTTAAACATTTCTTTGACAATACATCTTTGGGCACATGCTGAGTGTCTACTCTACCTTCTCACACTGTTCAATACTATGATCTGGTCTCCAATGTTGCAGAATATGTTTCTTTGTTCAGTTATCAAACACACAGGAAGATTTATGTGGAATAACCTTAGTGCAACAACAAAACATCATTTTAGCCATACAGATCCAACTTGTTACTAACATGGGTGATATTCAGATAAAATTATACTACCACATAAAGGCCTGATTATGATTTGGAAGCAGTACAGATGTAGCCTTTCTCATCCTTGACCGGCGCCCGCCAGATCCCCTTCTCTGGTGAGCACCGGCGGTAGGGACTGGGATGCGCTTGCGTCTCACACGCATGCGCGTCCCAGTCTGGCGACAGCGGGTCCCTGGCCATCTCCGCTTCAGGAAGAATGGCAGTGTTGGAGGGGGGGGGGGTCGGGGCAGGGAGAGGGACCGGCAGCGGTGGCGAGGGAGGCAGCGGGGACTCGCCAGCCCCTGCAAAGATGGAGCCAGCTCCATCTGTAACTGTGCAACAGGGTAAAACCATGTTGCACTGTAGGTGGGGCAGATGTAAAATACTGTAAGCAGAGAGTTAAGGTGTGTACACATGCATCGATTTTACTTTCAATTAGATTTGCTTTTTATTTCCCCAATTCCACCCCCTTTTGATTTGGCCTTTGCTTTCCATTCGATTTCACATTCGATCTGCACTTTAGCATTCGATATCGATTTCAATATCAAATTCAAGGCACAGTGTACACATTCGATTTACTGGATCAAATTCTATATTTCTTTGCCTGCACAGTCTATTTTTCTTTTCGATATAGAGAAAATGGGAGTGCGCATAGAATCAAATGCAAATCGAACGCATCTTAAAAACCATTAGATTTCAATTCGATTTTGCTTCTATAAGCAAAATCGAATCGAAAACCTGTCAAAATTGAAGCGTGTGTGTAGGGTTTGTGTAGGGTGTGTCCAAACTTTACATTTTGTAGGGCGTGTCCAAACTGAACTCTAAATTGTGGTGTAAAAATAAAGCTATCTAACATTTGTGGCTACATACCAAAGCAGCCAGTATGTACACTGCCTAGAAAAAAAAAGTTGCTTGCTTTTTCACTTTACTTCCAAATCAGAATCAATATTCCAACATCCATAACACAATATGAATGTGAGCAGCACCTTATTCAGTAAGTAGAAACAAAGTATTAAGGCAAGCATTTAGGATATTTTACCCATCAACCTTCGGTGGTTTTGCAAATGAGATTTAAAATGGAAAGTATATAAAATGCAAAATGCAAAATACACTTGGTTTTAAATACAATATTATTGCTATTTTAAATTTTCATGGGAAAAACTGAATAAAATCTGTCGGTTTATAAACCCCTCTCAAGTAAGCCCGCTCGAAGCAAAAGCTTTGAAAGCTAGTCTGCTACCTTCTGCGTTTGTGTATGTGTGAGAAAGAGATGTAGTTTCACTCTCTGCCAGCAGATGACAGTGTTTCGGAGACTCACCAACCGGTGAGTTAATTTGTTTCTGTGCAGGGACAATACTGACTGCTTTTATTTTACACTACAATATAGATCTCCCTTTGAAGTAAAACCCCACCCAAATCTAACTCTCTCTGCACATGTTACATCTGCCCCAACTGCAGTGCACATGGTTTTGTCCATTTGAAAAGGAATTTGAGTGAACCAGAATAATGGCCTCAGTCTATAGTTGAGAGCCTAGGGTTTTTTTAGTGGTTGATCCAGGTCTGCTTGTGCATATCAGTTTGGGGACTCAGTGCTATAATAATGATACACCCAAGCACACTTTCTTCTGGACCACTACTATCAGTAGAATCTTGCTTCTAGATGTCAAAAAGACAACATTTGAAAAAATTGAGAAGTTGATCTACACAATGAAATGCTGCTGGTCTTCTCCTGGCCTTACTATACTGGTCAGTCCAGCCTGGTATAATATGATAGAGGATAACAACACAAAGGAGGTAGCATAATATTGTGGATAGATATTACAGCAGATGCTTATTGGAGCAGAGCCCTCTACCCTCCTGTTCTCATAGCCCTCTTCTTGCATTCCAATCACAGGTCTCTTACTCACCTACCATCTATACCCGCATCTCTTCTCACTTGTGTTTCTTCATTTCTACCACTGGTAACATACAGACATCTCCTCAGCTCAGCTGTATTGTGTACTAAGAATTCTGCTGCTAATTGTTAGCTGTGCTCTGTTTTTGTTCTTCGGGTACTATTATGTTTAGTTCTGTGTACCCTGTATTGTTCTAATATGTGTCCTATGTACGGAACTGCAAACTACTTGCACCCCTTTCACATTACACAAATAACACGGGTCGTACCTTGGTTATTGCTGATTCAACCTGAGTCGATGTGCGATGTGAAAGCACCACAGTCAATAATACCCCTTTTCCACTAGAATAAATAACCCGGGAATCTCCGCGGGGACGCGCTTCTACCCGGGTTTTTCTGCTAGCGGAAATGCTCCCTGTCAAATAACCCGGTTTGGATTCCCCGGCAATCCTACCAAGGTTATGATCAGGGTAGCACACGGTTAGCACCCGGATTCAAGGGTAGTGGAAATGCTCCCTAACCGGGTTATTTGACTGAGCATGGTAAAATCTTCACTGATTGGTGCTGCTGGGGCGCTGGTGAGTGATGTCATCACTCAGAGCCCTGCAGACTGCGCAGAGGACAGCGTATGTGCTGCATGTCTGTCCTGCTGACTTTCCCCTGCTGTATCAGAGGCTGCTCCAGCAGCCACCTTCCACTCTGCCGCCAGCACCACAGGCTGCCCCAGCGGACACTGCTATTCATCCCGCAGCACAACATCATTATGGCTGCCATCAATTGGTCTGATGCTGAAGTGAAGGAGTTGCTGCTCATTAGGGCAGAGGAGGAAATCAAGCGCCAGGTGACTGGTACTGTAAAAGACGCAATTTTGTACAGAAATATTGCCCAGATGATGGAGTCTAGGGGGATACACCGCTCTCACCAGCAAGTGCTTAACAAATTGAAAGCACTAAAGAGGCAGTGCACCAAGGTCTCTGACCAGAACAGGAAAAAAAGTGGTGCCGCACGTGTCGAGTGGGTCCATTACAATCTATGCTGCAGAGCATTTGGCAACACAGCTCTGACTAATCCTGTGGCACTGTCATCCTCTTAGGCCAGCCAGATGGAGAGTAGCCAGGAGCCACCGATGGAGAGTAGCCAGGGGCCACCTGACACACAGTCCACCATGGCAATGTCACCGTGCTGCCCAACTTCTCCGCTCCTGATTTCGGAAGATGGCGATGAAGAGTGCAGTCTACTCGATAGGTCTGTTTTGTCTGACACCGCACAGTCCATGGTGGAGGAGGGGTCCGAAACAACAACGGAGCAGCTGACTCGACAACAAACACCAAAACTGCGTTCAAATAGTAAGTAAAAAAAAATACAGTAATTCCCAGTAAACAACAGTGTATGTTGCAGAGTGTCGCAAGTGTGCAGGTGGGATAGGGCCGCAGGCACAGGTCTGCAAACACCTCTGCTATTTTATGTTTATAGTGTTTTTTGTTAGTCCCACTTGCAGTTTACAAGGTGCCGCCAAAGAAGAAAAAAACAAACCGTTCCGATCAAGCAGCGAGAGCTTTCTCTTCAATAGTAATAGAACAACTGCGGGAAATGGACTCCGACATGCAGGCCAATGAGGATGCTCATATGGAGAAGTTTTTAGCAAATGAAAGACAGATGCAGCACTCTTTCTTGGATTAATTAAAGGACATGCAGGACAGACAATTGTCCTTCTTGGAACGGATACTTAATCGTGGGTATATGCTCCACAGGCCCCAGCATACCCAGCACAACATGAGTATGCATATGGCCAATACAGTAGAGGGCCAACTCCCTCCGCCCCTAGCACTTCATGTGAGCAACAGCCACACCAAGAGCATCTACCATATAGAGGATCCAGTAGCCACGCCCCCAGCACAGCAACTAGCTACCGCCCCACCACTGGTGCTAGCTACGCCCCCAACACTTCCACTAGCTATGCCTCCAGCACTGCTACAGTGCCCCACTAAACACAGAGTATAGTGAGGCAAACACCACTAGCCGTGACAACACGTCTACTACACTGCCGCCAAACCTAGACTCCCCTGAATTTACGGTATATCGTAATTTGTCATAAGAATACTTGTTTTTTTTCTTTGAAATTCTTTATTGCATTATTGCAATAAGAATGTTGAATACATTTATTGCAATTAGTTGCCTTGTGGGCACAGTTTGGTTAAACCCTACACCTTGCACTTTTTTCAATTTTATGAGCACTTGTTTTTTAACATGTTAACGTGCACTTTTTTCATTTTTTATGTATGCCAAAGACGGCAAACATTTTTCCTGAACATGTCTTTTCTTGTAAATAGGTTTTTCGGTAAGGAAAAAGGCGCTATATCAGATTCCTTACCAAAAAACCTATTTGCATTGCTTCTATTGGGGCGAAGATGGAATAGCCCTCTCAGGTTAAGGCAAGGCAGCATAACACCAGAAAGAAGCGCCCAGGACTCTGTTTGTTACCCTTTTTTGGCATGTCTTTTCTTGTGTTGTGTGAAGAAACTTTTGAAAGTTCCAAAGATTTAATATTTGGCAGTAAAATAAAAAAAAAGTTATTTTAAAAGAAATGAGTGTGGTAATATTTGCCAGTAAAATAAAAATAAAAATATTTTAAAAGAAATGAGTGTGGTCTTTTCTTCTAATATGGTAATATTTTTAATGGTGGCCCTTTTGGTGTAATGGTGGCCCTATTGTGTGACCTCCCATGGTAAAGCCCTTTAAAAAGGCTTTTTCTATCTATAGGGAAAAAAAGGCCTTACCCGGGTTAAGTGTAAAAGGGGCTGATCAGGCGATTTACCGGGTAGCACTGTAGTGGAAATGTGTCTCTTACCCATGTCCAACCCGGGTTCGAACCGGGTACAATTTACCTGGTCCGACCCAGGTTGCTAGTGGAAAAGGGGTATTACCGGGGTCAAATAACCGGGTCATACCCAGGTTATTGTGCATTTAAAACTGCAGAGCCGGGTTATTTCCTTGCTCTTCCTTTAGAGACCAAGGAAGTACTTTAAAAATTACATCACACTGGTTTGGACTGAGTAAAAATGCACCAACCCTGCAATAACCCGGAAATAACCTGGGTCGATAATGTGATATAAACGTCTCTGACCCGGTTTGGACCCAGGTCTGATCCGTGTTCAAAACCGGGGTCCGACCCTGTTTTTTGCAATCTGAAAGGGGTAGTGTGGTGCCTTATAAATAAAATGTAATAATAATAATAACAACAATATTTAGTAAGATATTATTTGTATGAATTGGGGTATTTTTGTTTGCCTCTAAATAATGTTCTAATTAGAATGTGGAGGTAAAGTTTTTAATTGTGTTATTTGTATATTCCTATAGACATTATCATTTATTTTCAATCAGATTTTATTACATACCTGTATTATTATTATTTTCCCTATGTCTTTTATTATTGCTCCCACTCTTATGTTTAAAACACAAAATAGGTTACATTATACAATTTAATATGGGAATTTAATGTTTATTTATTATTATTAGTTATGACAAGCAATTCATGGTTTATTTCCCATTATCTATTCTGAATTGAAATTGTATGTTGAGTCAGTTTTTTTAATTCCTTTAATTCATTTTGTATTATTACAATTCTATCAATCACTGAATTTTACATTATTTGTTTATTCCCATTTATGGTATCAATATGTTTGCTTATCTATATTGTATAAAATAAGCAATTAACTGTTTTATATTTTACTTATATTTTACTCTAAGATTTGTACAGTTCATTTCATATAAAAAACAAGTTTTATATGTCTACAAAGGGGCAATGATACATTTATCCAATATACTGTACTGTATTTGTTCTTTGACCCTTGACTATATTTTATGCCTTTACTGACACTGTGCACAATAAAAAATCGGAACACCTTTAGCCTATGGCTTTTCCCTTATTTCCAAACTATACGAACCATATGGTTTAGAAGCATCAGCAATAAAATATACTGTTAATAAAACATAAGTTTAACATGCTCTTTCAGTGTTAATGAATATTTAATCACAGTGGCTGATTGCTGTTATTATTGATTGACTTGGAGAACTAAAGTTTGATCAATCAGCACTATTTAAAAAAACAGATTGCAGATCGTTTCAGCACAAACATTCTCTTCTAGATGACAGTACAGTAATTAATTGCAAGTCTGACTTGTTTTATTATATATCTGATAGAAGTTGGCAAGGCAGGAAGTTGACCAGTAGAGTAATACAAAATTTACACATTAAAGCATGAATAACCCTTATTTATATTAGTGGCAATCAATCATAGCATCAGCAATTGACACATATAGTAGAAATGTAAGATTATTTAAATGTTTACTGATGTTTTATTAAGCATACCATTTTGTGCTTTGTAGTATTTTTAAATGCTATATTGCTAGTGCATTTTTTTACATCATACCACTATTTAGGTAGGTTTATGGCTCAATTCATATTGAAAAATGTGTTGAATTTGACTCTTAGGGGAGTATTCTCCATGTGCAGTGAATCCTGTTCAGGATTCGCTGCACATTCGCAGGGTTCCGCAGGGCTGCAGCATTCGCTGCCAGCCCTCCCTGTCACCCTATTCAATGCCGCAGGGGCTAGCTGCCCCTGACGGCGAATTTTAACCCTTGCGGCGAATGCCGCATGTAGCCGGGGGACAGCGGCAGGCAGAGAGATGGAAGCCTCCCTGCCTGCCCCAGAATGTGGGGGGGGAGGAGGGCTCCCGGGGACACAGGCAGCAGAAGCTGCCCCCCCCCCCCCCCCGGAGAGCTGGCAGGGGACAGGGGTAGGGAGCCATTTCACTGATCCTGCTGGCAAATGTGTAAAAAAATTCAAAAAATAAATAAATACTAAATATATATTAATGTGCTTCAAGCACATGAATAAAAAGAGCATGCCCCTTCAAAGAAAAAAAATCTGATTTCTTGACTCCAGAAAAGAAAACAAAAAAACCTTTATTTTAAAAGATCACTTTTCAATCCACCTAAAAAAGATGTCGAATGCAAAACGGCGAATCATGGCAAAAATCAGGGAGAAAGCAGTTCTCCTTTCTAGCATTGTATACACTCTCGGCGAATCCCAGTGCAAACCCCATTTAAATACACCAGTGAATTGCAGCGAGCATGAAACGGAGAATTCGCCGGCATTCACTGTTCGCTTTCGGCTTTCAGTGAATATTGAATAGGGTGAATCAGATTTTCAGTGAAAAAGATTCACCGCAAGGAGTGAAAACAGCCGATTCGCCGAAAAAAAAGGGTGAATTGGGAGAATTGAATACTGGCCTTATTTGTAGACTTTTCCTTTTTTATGTCTTTATGGTCTACTTTGAAAATTAGGAATATTTTGGGGGCTACATTATTTTTCGTTCTGTTCCCAAAAATCTAGACTATTCCAAATAATTTTCATGAGTTATTTAATTGCTCAAAGAACATTATTCCTAGAGAGATGGAGAGTTATCGACTTACACATTGTGTAGGTATCGTGGCACATTGAGATGTCCCAAACATCTTGCTTGATATTTTTGGGAGAGTGAGAGCAATATGCTGTAATCTCCCTTTGGCAGCCTGTGTAGACTCTGATTTATGTAACCCTGTGAACTGAGACTGTTAATGTTGTTTCTCTTTATTGGCTTTCATATGACATGGCTGGCTGTCACTTTGATCCCACAACTGACCAGCTGGTGCATTGTTCCTTTATCTCCTTCCAGGATAGTGTGTAATGAGTATTACCACCGCACTGATGAGATGTGTGCTACATGTTTGGTGGAAGGGAAATGCCATATGACCCATCGCAACCCCTTTATCCCAGACATGGTAGATTGCTAAAGAAATTAGGCTAGCACCATTCTGCATCTAGGAAAAGCTGTATTTTATATAACATTTTCTTTCGTGAAATCCATGGCTTCCTTAATTGTTCCACATTGACTTATTTTGAAAATGTTCCAGATCATATTTCCTTTAATCTTTTTGGATGTAAGGACATGTCCTTCTGTTGTGTAAATCCCATTGAAGCAAGTATTTAATGCTTAAATACACATTAAAGAACTTTCATATACTGTATCTATACATTGATGGGAAATTGTGTCCATTGTCCTGTAGTCTGGAACCTGGAATCTTTTTTCTCTTTCATTGCCATTGTAGCCTCTACAGTATATAATTGCACTTTTTACGTTCAAACTCTCCTTTGAAATGTATGAAATATAATGTCACTGGAACTCTTACAATATTTTGTTTTCCACTTTTCATCTATAAACACTAAATTTAATGTTTTAAACCGTTTCATGTATTGTTTTTAGCTACTAATAATTTTTGCGATTTTGAAAATTGTCAGTTACGTAAAAAATGTTATACACAATTTTACTTATTTAATACTACTACTCCTAATAATAATAATTATTATTATTATTGTTATAATTATTATTATTGTTATTTTTATTAATAAATTGGAATAAATGAAGTGATATTAAAACAGCAAATTTGACTCCTCCTCACTCTTTATATTGGCCCAATATTGAATCCATGATTCTTCTTCTCTCTACTATTTTTAATGTGTGTGGTCTAAATGGTACAGATCAGGTATATAAAAATACCTACTTACTATGGCCCTTATTCAGATCGGCACGGTACGGCCCGCGTGCGGCCGTACCGCCGATGTTTTGCCACTGCACATGCGCAGAGGTCATTCTGCGCATGTGCAGCCCCCTTCGCCGCAGACGGATTTCGTCCGCCGCAAAGGGGGCGTATAGGGGCGTGAGGGGCTTCATCCCCTCATTTCCCTATGTGTACGCCCCGCGTTTCATGGGCGTTCCCATGCAAACGCGGGGCGTATGCATGGTAATGAGGGCATGACGCCCTCATTACCATGACATGGGGGCGGAAAGCTGACGTCGCCGGATGTCAGCTTTCAGCCCCCTTACAAGCTCCCACACGGACGATTGTCCGTGTGGTCTGAGCTTGCGGGAGCTGCCGCGGCGTGCGGGCCTGCCTTCGATGGTCGTCGACCATCGAAGGCAGGGGGCAGCTCCCACCATGGTGGAGGCGTACGCCTCCACCATTTTGATGCGGATCGCCAGCCGTCCGTGTACGGACGGCAGTGGCGATCCGTCGGGTGGGCGGCCCTTGGTTTGTGCGGTCGGAGCCCCGTGTGCGGCTCTGACCGCACCAACCAGAATAAGGGCCTATGATCTGAAGCAAAACTGTGTGAGATGTTCAAATCTTGCCTTCTGACCCAGATTCCACTTTTACCAATCAACCATTTGTGGGATAAACCTAATTCCCCGTTGCTTCTCCACACCCCATATTCCTATCTATGGTTTGAATCTGGTCATCATTATAGACTTCTCAGTCAGGGGATTCTGGCTCACTTAGGGCAAGATGTACAAACCTTATGTGACTTCCGCCACTTTCCTCACTGATACTAACCCCATATGTAGTAATATATGCAATTAGTATCACAAAGGACGGCTCTCTCAAAAAGTGCTGGCTCCTGCATGGATCCCTAACTTCAGGGTTTATGACCCTGCAGACCATCTGCATATGCACAGAAGGACATGGTGGCTGATTGTATCCCTCTAACAGCACTGATGTGGAAAGAAGCCCATAGGCTTTTAGAAGGTAATTTTAGCTTTTGCTGGTGTTACCCTAACCACGGCAGTCACGATTTTCAGGACTTAGGGGTTATTGTGATTCACTCAGAAAGGCACAATCACTCTCTAATGGACAAAACCATGTGCACTGCAGGTGGGGCTGATGTAATATGTGCAGAGAGAGTTAGATTCGGGTGGGGGGTGTACTTCAAACTGATATCTATATTGCAGTGTAAAAATAAAGCAGACAGTATTTACCCTGCACAGAAACAATAAAATACCCAAATCTAACCCTCTCTGCACATGTTACATCAGCCTCACCTGCAGTGCATATGGTTTTGTCCATTAGAGAGTGATTGTGCCTTTCCGAGTGAATCACAATAACCCCCTTAGTACATAGGGGAAATGCAGTATAACCCTGAAAACAAGTTTTTACACCATTTTTATATTAGTACAATCCACCATTAAAGCTTAAATGCCGGCACCCTAAAAAATTTTGCCTCAAAATATAACAATGCCTAGGACTCTTCCCTTTACCAGATTCCTGTTCTTCCATCTCTACCATCTAATCTTTAGTCTCTATGGTATTATGTTGGATGCTACACTGGGACCTCAGGTTAGCCATGACTTGCAAATGAGAGTGATCTTGGACCATCTCTGGAGGAGATTTACTGGGAAACAATGGAGCTAAAACTGCCTCTAGTGTTATTTCCACTCTGATCAAGGAAAATATATATAAAATATACTTCAAGTGGTAGCAAAGATGTACACCTCTGCTTCTCCCACCTGCTGGAGGAATTGCGCTTCTTCTTTTATATGACGCATAGAAATGAAACAATTCAGAATTTGTTGCCAGTTTGTGTATTAAATTCTACATTATGAAGTAGAATTTATCAGGAGGTCTAATCTCAGCATTGGAGAAGCGTGCTCCAGTGTAGAAACTTTTACTATTTAGGTGGCTTCTATATATAGTATATATACACTCACAGGACTCTCATACTAATACAAATAAGTACACAGTAGTCACCCTTATGATAGTTTTGATTATATTAACCTTCATCCGATGAAACAACATATAAAGCAGAGCTTACTTTTAACATAAATAAACAACAAAAATAACAACAATACAAACAATAATAATAATAATAATGATCCCTGTAAGCCAAGCAACCTCCATGCTGTCTGCCGGGTCCCCTGACATCACCGGAAGGCAGAACATACTCCCCGGCACACCCAGAAGGTCCGACAGTAATCTGATGAGCAAAGGATGCCATTAACCCATAGTGCGCAATAAATCCATACATCTCAGCTGCAATTACAGTAACCAACAGCACAGGTAGAAACATACATATACACAAATAGACATATACATACTGTACATGAAACAAAAGACAATAACATATAGATATAGAGTACTGGGCAAGAGAGGTAAAGCTACATTCACAAATTCAGTAGCAAATGAATCCAAGGAACATAGAGATCTCTAGTCCAGACATGATTCTGCCAAGACACATGTCTCTCCACAACATGCATAGCCTCCAACTGTTCAGATTTAGCCAGTAAAGTACCGTTTTTTCATGGTCTGTACCAGCTAAATCTCCCTGTATCGATTGTACCGATTTTTAGCTCTCTCCCCGTCGGCTGACCACACCAAAACGGCCTTACTGTGTCTCTGTGTATCTTAGCAGTCACATGCCTGGAAACAGGAATCATACAGTATGGGGGATAGTCACTGATCCTTGCTCATCGCGTTTCATCCATTCAGTGTAACCGGACTTAGGGTGAGATGTACTAAAGGGAAAATGCGGTAAAACCCCCGTTTTACCGCATTTTCCTATGTACTATTACCCGACCGCCACGTCACCGCAGTGTAGGGTATCGCCACCTTTGGGTGGCGATATCCTATAGAAGCCTATGGGCTTCTTTTCGCTGCCCGACGCCTCAGCCGAAAAACCCGCCAACCCCCCTCTCCTACCTGGTCCAGGTCCTTCTGGACCTGGAAGGTAACACCTTCCTCCCCCTAGTGACTCAGCCGGACGTCCTTCCGGCTGCAGGGGGAGGAGGAGGCGCCGAGGACAGCTTGCTTAGCTGTCCCCGGCATGAGGGATGCAGGAGCCGGCTGGGTGGTGACGGAGACCCCCCGCACACCACATTCCAGGTATCGCGGGGGGCCTCCGTCACCGCATCGCGATGCCAGCCGCATATGTTAGTACATATGCGGCTGCATCGCGGCGGGGGGGGGGGCCACGAAGGGCAGCGATGTATTTTAATACATCCTGCCCATAGTCAGATGCTCCTGATGAAGTCTGGTTACACTGAATGACCAAAACGCATTGAGCAGGGATCACTGACTGTCCCCCATTTGCTTTTGGTATAAAGCATTGCCAAGTAAGCTATCTAATCTTTTTTATCTTGAATGGGCAACTAAGTTGTCGTCACTGTGTGTCATTAAAATGTGTTTATAGTATTACACCATACCTCCCAACTGTCCTGTTTTTCGCGGGACCATCCCACTTTTTTGGGACGGTCCCGCATCCCTCCTGGGGCCGGCAGTGTCCCACAGCGAGGGGGTGGGCAGTTGGGAGTCCCCCCAGCCTAATGAATAGACGCTGTAGGCGTGTGCACAGCGTCTATTCAGCACCACAGATGGAAAAAACGGGGTGTGACCTAATCACGGCTAATTTGCATATGCATCGCAGTCATTTAGCCTTTTCGGGCGCGACTTCAGATGAACAGAAGTTGGGAGGTATGTTACACTAGATTCTCTGCGGAAACTAGCGGAAGTGTGTACGGTAATGACACCGGCCGCCCCCAGGCACAGAGGAGGCGAGGAGACTGGGGAGGACGGCAAGGAATATGATGCCCACTACTACTGAGTTCAGTGAGCCCTGAGACGGCTGGCTCCCCCAAGCCACAGCTGGGGCTGCCACACCATAGTTACGCCACTGGATAGGGGGAAATTTACTAAGATGTGTATTCTACTTCACATGTGATGTTGCTATGGGCAACCAATCAGATCCTGTCTACTATCTTCTAGAGGGTGCTAAATACATAAGAAGTAGCTTCTGATTGGTTGCCTATAGCAACATTACATGTGAAGTAGAATACACATCTTAGTAAATTTCCCCCTATCCAGTGGCGTAACTATGGTGTGGCAGCCCCAGCTGTGGCTTGGAGGAGCCAGCCGTCTCGGGGCTCACTGAACTCAGTTGTAGTGGGCGTCATATTCCTTGCCGTCCTCCCCAGTCTCCTCGCCTCCTCTGTGACTGGGGGCGGCCGGTGTCATTACCCGTACACACTTCCGCTAGTATCCCCGATTGCTCCTTGGAAGCTGAGGCTGGTGACGGAAGGCTACAGAATGTCAGCGGAAGGGATGTCCTCAGGGCCCCCTGCCCCAGGCAAAACCCCCCGTGCCGCCCGCTGCCCGGGGGGGTTCGGCGGGTGCGATACAGCACAGGGGTGTCAGGTTCGGTGGGTACGATACGGCACGGGGGCGTGTGCGGGCACTACTGAAATCCCCCCCAGTGGGGAGCAGGAAGCAGGCAGCGGTCGGGGTGGGGCGGGCAGCGGTCGGGGTGGGGGGGGGCAGCGTTAATTAACGGGTGGGATGGGGGTCGGGGAGAGGAGAGGGAGGAGGATTATCTACTCACCTGCCCCCCGCTCCATGCTTTCTGATACCTCTCTATGGTACCTCGGCAGTTCAGTACCGCCCTCCAGTGGCCGGCGCCCTAGGCAAATGCCTAGTCCTGCCTAGTGGTGGCACCGGCCCTGGATGTCCTCCCTGTTACGCCGCATGGGCACTACACATGGCAGTGCACAGTGGCCCAGGTAACCAGTCTGCACCATTGTCATCATAGGCGTGCGCAGCCCATTTTCTTAGGGGGTGCGTGCGCACCCAAAATACCAACCAGCTCCTTACTGTCCTTTGTCAAACACACAATGTAACATGGCAGTTTGGTGCTTATTGGCTGGTACTTCATATACTGTGTGTATAGATGACCCGGCAGTTAGGGCTCAACCAGGTTTGTAATAGAATTATGACTTTGGTGATATATAGAAAGCACTAAGAATTTTGTTCATGTGGTCATGAGGGTGTATAATAAGACAGTGAGCACCTGGGAGAGAGGCAGTGAGGAGTCATAAGGGGCACAAATGAATTTGCTCCAAGCAACATAAATATAGCCGGTAAGATCAATTTACAAGAGCCAATTAATTTGCCTAGACAGTTCATTCCATACACTACAACTGTGCAGTACTCAGACGTAATTCTGATCTGGTCATGAGGGGGTTTAAATGAATTGATGTGATCATACTTACATATACACATATAGTGTACATATAGTACATAACACCAATACAAGACTTTCTTGCCCCACTATTTGATCTAATGTCCATGTTCCATTTACAGCAAATAACAGTAGGTTGTCCTGCCTGTACCTCCCAACACTAGAGGGCAGAAGCATTTCCCAAAATGTGGTCCTAGCCATGGTCTGTTCATCAGTTTCCCAATTTTTCAAAACACAGTTTACGTCAGTAACATCCTATTCCTGCCACGCACACTTCCAGTAAGGTTTACTGACCTCCAGGATATTGAGGAGACAATTGCTCAAGGAATTTGATAAATTCTCGAAAAGTAGAAGTCAAACTTTTATCTAAAGTAATTGGTCAGTTGAAGAGAATATAAAGATGCAAAAACATACATCGCTCTAGTAGTAGTAGTAGTAGTAGTAGTACATTTATTTATAAGGCGCCACAAAGTGTCCGCAGCGCCGTACATAGCAAACAAAAAACAAATTACAAGGTAACGTACAGGGTGTGTTGAAAAATACAGTATAAATAGGGGTATAGCTCGTAGAACTAAAATCAGCATCAGTTCAGAAGTAGGTGTCAAAATTGTCGAGGAGACTGAGGATGAAGTAGAGGAAGGGAAGAACAGGACAGGAGCACAGGTGAGGTAAAGAGGTAGGGTGAGTACGTGAGGAAGGAGGACCCTACTCATAAGAGTTAACATACTAAAAGGAGGTGGGTGGACGAACGAAAAACAATAGGAAAGTAGGAACAGAGGCAGGATAGGAGGATCAAAAGAGGTTAGGAGGAGGGATAGGCTAGTCGAAAAAAGTGGGTTTTGAGGGAGCGCTTGAAGGAGGTAAGGGAATCAGAAAGCCTGATGGGTGGTGGGAGGTTGTTCCAGTGCAGGGGGGCAGCGCGAGAGAAGTCTTGGACACGGGAGTGGGAGGAGGTGATTAGGTGAGAGGTCAGTCGGCGGTCAGCGATGGAGCGAAGAGGACGGGAGGGAGTGTGGATAGAGATCAGTGAAGAGAGGTAAGGAGCGGTGGAGGAGAAGAGAGCCTTGTAGGTGGTGGTGAGGAGTTTAAAGAGAACTCGGAAGGGAATGGGGAGCCAGTGAAGAGATAGACAGAGGGGGGAGGCGGAGGTAGAGCGGCAGGAGAGAAAGATGAGCCTAGCAGCAGCGTTAAGAATGGATTGGAGAGGTGCGAGGCGGGTAAGAGGTAGCCCAGAGAGAAGGATGTTGCAGTAGTCAAGGCGGGAGATGACAAGAGAGTGAATGAGAATTTTGGTCGCGTCAGTGGAGAGGAATGGTCTGATGCGTGAGTTATTGCGTAGGTGAAAGCGGCAAGACTGGGAGAGAGCACGAATGTTAGGGGTGAAAGAGAGGGAGGAGTCAATGATGACACCGAGGCAGCGCGTTTGGTCGGTGGAGGTGATCTCTGTTTCACCAATGCTGATGGAGATAGTGGGAGAAGAGGGGATGTTCGGGGGATGGAAGATTAGAAGTTCAGTTTTAGCCATACATACATACATACACCTCCACTCTCATACATAGATACACTGCTCTTATACATACTCTGCGACCCTCATACATACACCTGTCTCATACATACATACATACATAGTCGCTCTCATACATACACCCCCTCTCATACATACAAACATACATAGCCACTCTGATACATACATACATACACCACTCACATACATACATACATACATACATACATACATACACCACTCTCATTCATACATACATACAAACATAGCCGCTCACATACACTGCTCTCATTCATTCATACATACATACATACAGTACATACACTGCTCTTTTACATACAACACCGCCACTCTGACAATTAATATGTATCTTATTACCCTTGGTGGTCCAGGGTGATGCTGCTGCTGATGCACGGTGCTCCTGGCGAGTAGGTGGGGGAGGAGGAGACGGAGTGAGGAGCACTTCTGGAGGGGATACCGTCTCCATGCTTAGGAAGCTGATGGCGGTGGGGCAGATAGACGCAGATCCCGGCGGCGGAGGATGAGGAACCTGCTTCAGTTCCTCCAGTGACAACCATCGATCAGATGACAGCCAGCTCCACAGTCCACACTGCTGCTGACGGGAGGGAGGGGCGGATCATGCTGCTTGTCCCCTGACCCGCCCCCTTCTTCCTCCGGGGCTACAGTAGCAGCGTTTTTTTTAAATGAGGGAAATGTCTAAATTATTTAGATGAATGGTGCACCATCTATAGTTATGCCACTGGGAGGTGCTGCAATTGTGCAGGGGGGTGCATTAGGAGGTGCCTATGATTGTCATGTTTTACTAAAGGGGGGGGGGGGGCACAAATTTTTTGGCAGGGGAAGCTAAATTTATAGTTACGCTAATGCCCCTATCCCTCTTTTTTTCTATGTGTCTGTTACATACTGAAATATTATGAGAGAGGTGAAGTAGTTTATGGAGAATCCGGAGGTTTGATTGCACATGCCTATAAAAAGAGTGGTTGGAGAGCACTAAGAAGGGTACACCTTTGCATTTTGGGTGTCTCTATTTGATGGTGAAGGTTATGTAGACATAGGGTGACCAACTCATCCCTTTAATCCGGGACACATATTAATTACACAGGTTCTGTGGCTGGCTTTCACCTGGTTTTAAACTGCCACACCTCAAGACTCCATTTCACCTGGTTTTAAACTGCCACAGAACCTGTGTAATTAATATGTGTCCCGGATTAAAGGGAGGAGTTGGTCACCCTATGTAGACAGCCCAAAAAGTATTACACAAGGAGGTGCTCTACTCATTATTGTTTTATAATTAATATATATATATATATATATATATATATATATATACAGTCCAAGTCAGTCCGGCACTCGACCTCACAGTAATCAGCAACCTGGGTGCCCTCCGGGAGATGAATGTAGAAGACGGTGGCTAACAAGCAGCGGCACTCGACAGGATTTACAAGTGTGTCAAAAATGGTTTTATTGCTCCAACGTTTCGGGGCTCCAAACTGCCCCTTTGTGTACACCTTGACAAAGGGGCAATTTGGAGCCCCGAAACGTTGGAGCAATAAAACCATTTTTGACATGCTTGTAAATCCTGTCGAGTGCCGCTGCTTGTTAGCCACCGTCTTCTATATATATATATATATATACAAAGTATCTAGAACGCACAACGCTGCTGTATTTAAAGAGTCCGTGCCCGGATATATATATAATGTGAATTTGCCTCTCCATGTCTATTATATATAAGGCTTGAATTGAAGGATTTACCAGTAACACTATTCCATAATGCTGAAGTTCAGCGAGAACCCCTTCATTATTTGTGACATGACCGTCAGCTCTTCTGGCATATCAAACTGGCTGAGATATCAGCCATCCTCCTGGTCAGCCGTGTGGAAAATATAGTACTACAGTGGGAAAAGGCAAATTGTGCCGTACAAAACAACATGTACCAACTCCATAGACTTAGCATTCTACATAGCCAGTATTTACTTCCTATTAGAACATAGCTTTTAAACAATATAAATACATTGATGCAATAAACACTGTACATTATTTAAACACAGGCGCGTGCATTGTCTTAATTTACCAATGACATGTATCATTCTGCTTATTTGTGCATTACCAAGCCATGTAACAAAGAAGAGGCTTGCTCTCTGTTTTATAGTGATACGTGTGAAATGAAGCACAAAAAAGCACAATATAAAAGGCTATGATAATATTCGTAATAAAAAAGAATAATCTAATGATTGTGTCCACTGAGTACATTCATTTTCCCATGTGGAATTGCTTCCTTGTAATGTGTCACAGTTCTTTGTACCTCTGGGTTTCACATCCATCTCCAAATCCTTCAAGCAGTCTTGTAGAAAATGATGTCTCTACTTCAAAAGCCTTGCTGAATATGTTTAACTGTTATTTATACATAATATGTGGTCTTATTTTCACCTTCCTTCAACTACAAGGGGAGCTTGTGGCGTCGGCTTGGATTATACCATGTTAACCTTGACCTCTTTGATACATAAAATGTTTTTGGATGTGTACATCTGCAATTCTTCAAAAGCACCCTATGCCTTTTTTTCCAGCATTATGCTAGCATCCATATCATGCTTGTTATTTCAAAGACATATTGTTTTTGGTAAATGTAACCCATCCATGCAAAAATATTAGCAGAGGGTTCCTGGGTCAGCAAAAATATACCAATAATCTCTCTCTTTATTGTTCATCTATTTGCAGATATTCAAGAACATATACTGCTTAGTGTAAATTATATAGATGTGTCAAACATCCAGCAAGGGATAGACAAAAGCAGTAAGTTAATTACCCATCATTTACTGCTGCTGGGAAGAACAGATGGTAGAAACCGATATGGTAATGGACAGGGGCAGTGATTATTCGATTTTTTTTTTTTTCATGGCATTAGAAGGCAATATCTGTACGTCTGCAGCCACTGACATGTGCAGGGGGAGAAAATAAGGCCAAATACAAAGATACAAACAGACATATTCAAGATCTTAGAACAGACACAGACTCATTCTTAAATAAATATATATATATATATATATATATATATATATATATATATATAAATGAGAATACATATGAACAGATACTGCATAATGTGACAACATTTGGGTATCCATTAACAGAGGATAAAGGCCCTTATTCTGGTTCACTCACAAAGGCAAATTCCTTCTCAAATGGACAAAACCATGTGCACTGCAGGTGTGGCAGATGTAACATGCGCAGAGAGAGTTAGATTTAGGTGGGGTTTTACTTCAAAATGATATCTATATTGCAGTGTTAAAATAAACCATTCAGTATTTTCCGTTCACAGAAACAAAATAACTCACCCAAATCTAAATCTCTCTGCACATGTTACATCAGCCCCACCTGCAGTGCACATGGTTTTGTCCATTTGAGAAGGAAATTGGGTACTTGTTTCTGGGCGCCCGTCGTGGTGATCGCGGGTACATTTATGTCTGGCCGCGACGCGACCGACGCGATGCCCGCGATTTCCCATTGAAACCCATGTTAAACATGGAAATCGCGTCGGTCGCGTCGCGGCCGGCCATAAATGTACCCGCGATGCCCGCGACGCGATGCTCCCGATTTGCCATAGGAATCAATGTAAAAAGGCCCGATGGACACGATTTTACTGTTAAATGCCTCAATGGACCCGATTTTACCATAGGAAACAATGTTAAATGGGCCTTAGAGCCCAAATAGTTACCCTGAACTCTGAAATGGCCCCCCCAATTGTTTACGCCACCCCACGATCCACGCCAACCCGAAGCATGGCGAGCGCAGCGAGCCTGCGAGGGGCGGCGGTACGCGTCCTCCGACCTTTTCATGCCCTACTATCCACTAGGGCGTGGAGTGAGAATAGAATAGTGTGGCGAGCGCAGCGAGCCACCGACCCCGAAGCATGGCGAGCGCAGCGAGCCCCGCGAGGGGACGCGGATACCTTCACAGTTATACGCGTCCCCTCGCGGGCTTCCCAGGTGTCCATGGCGACGCGGACACCTGGGAAGCCCGCGAAGGGACGCGTTTACCTGTGAAGGTATCCGCGTCCCCTCGCGGGGCTCGCTGCGCTCGCCATGCTTCGGGCTCGGTGGCTCGCTGCGCTCGCCACACTATTCTATTCTCACTCCACGCCCTAGTGGATAGTAGGGCATGAAAAGGTTGGAGGACGCGTACCGCCGCCCCTCGCGGGCTCGCTGCGCTCGCCACGCTTCGGGTTCACGTTGATGGCGGGGTGGCGTCAACTACTTTTGGGGGGACATTTTTATGTTCAGGGGTGTTTTTGCCCCATTTCCCATTGTTCCCTATGATAATTTGGGGAAATTGATCCATTTAACATTGTTTCCTATGGTAAATCGCGGTCATCGCGGGTAAATTGAGGCATTTAACATTGTTCTCTATGGGAAAATCGCGGGCATCGCGTCTGGCACATCGCACCCGATTTTTTATCGGCCGCGATGCCCGCGATGGCCCCGATTTTACCCCCGATGCCCGCGATTTCAATCGTGGGCGCCCAGATAGGAAACAAGTACCGGAAATTGCATTGGCGAGTGAACCAGAATAAGGGCCAAAATCTATTCAATCCCTGAGATTTCACTATATACAGTATGTATGTACAGTATGTCTACATGTCTAGTGTCCGTTTGTTTGTCTCCGAAACACTGCCATCTGTTGGCAGCGAGTGAAACTACATCTCTTTCTCTCTCACACATGCACAGACACAGAGGCAATCACAAGGTAGCAGACTAGCTTTTGAAGCATTTGCTTTGAGATGGCTTATCAGTATGTATGTACAATATAAAATGTAACATTACATTAGAAAATAACAGCACTAGCAATAATAACAATCTGTATAGAGTGTAGAATATTGTTATTTAAAAGGTCATTAAAACCATTGACTGTATAAAACAAAATAACCCATTTATTTGATAACAAACAATATGCAGAGTGCACACAGACAAACTAAGGAATAATTAGAAGTGATGTTTGGTGTTGTTAATGCATGACTGTGCCAGTTGGCGCAGATAATAAATTTGAAGGTCAGCAAGAAACAGCGTTAGTTTCTGTTACCTTACATGGCATAACCAAAACACATTTTTTCTCAAAGTTTGTAAGATGCTGTACTGTACTGTACTGTACTGTACTATACTCACTATGAATAAATAATGGCTGTGTTAGGGAAGATTTAAAAAGTGCTTTAATGAAAACAAAAATATTCTTGCACAGTGGGAAATATTTGGTGCATGTATTTTTTCCTTAACCTTTTAAGCTGTTCTAGAAAGAACATGGGACTACTTAGCATGAATACAAATGTGCATTTAAAATATATTCCTTTGCACAGTCAACAGCATTTGCTGCAGCAGAAGGGTGCATTTTACACACACACACACACACAT
This sequence comes from Crinia signifera, assembly GCF_055691185.1. Classification (NCBI taxonomy): domain Eukaryota; kingdom Metazoa; phylum Chordata; class Amphibia; order Anura; family Myobatrachidae; genus Crinia; species Crinia signifera. The sequence continues at coordinate 49,360,899 of NC_139221.1, read as the reverse complement.
ATTTATGGCACCAGGTTTCTGCTTCCTGGAGAGACATTAGTATTAAGAATTTATGGAGCCTGTGCTCACCAATATTTTATTTCCTGCTCTGTAGTGGGCAATAGGAAGAAATCATTTCCAAACTGCAGTGGTGTATGGAGCATTTCCTATCTATCTTCACTGCAGATTACGGAACACAGAGCTAAATTAATATATGGGATATAAGCAAAGTGTCTACCGAGGTTTAAGGGGGTTTAGATGCACCATTTGGAAATGATAAAAGTACATTTAATGTTCTATGCACTATCACATTTAAGAAATACAAATAAATGGCATTAGAGAAAATATTATCATTTTGAATAAATTCACAAAGGGCCAGATGCACTAAGCTTCAAAAGTGATAAAATGGAGAGTGATAAACAGCCAGCCAATCACTTCCTACCTGTCATTTTTCAAACACAGCCTGTGACATGGCTGGTAGGATGTGATTGGCTGGCTGTTTATCACTCTCCATTGTATTTTGAAGCTTAGTGCATCTGGCCCACAGTCTTTTGTATACAAAACCATCAGGGCTGCCACTTGGAATTTTGGGGCCTGGGACTGATTTCCCCCCTCCCCACCCCCACCCCCTCTCTTCACTTACCACCGACTCCTGCTACAGGTTCCGAAGCACAAGCTTTGTCAATGCAGGATGCCGGTGGCCAATTAAAATGCAGCACTGGCTGGTGAGCCAATCAGAGCTTGTGTACCGGCAGCCGCTCTGATTGGCTAACGGTGCACAGGCTCTGACTGATTCAAAAGAAGCCGGTGCAGCATTTTAATTGGCTGCCAGCATCCTGCATTAAAGAAGCAGGCAGCATAGTGGAGGCAATCGGGGGGGGGGGGCAGTTGCTGTGGGCAAAATGAGCTGCCCGGGCCATTGCAGAGCCTGGGGCCCAGGAAAGCTGTACCCACAGCACCCCCCTGTCTGTGGCACTAAAAACCATTGATGATGCATCACAATATGTGTAGGTTTCCATGGAGGAGATTAAATAAAAAAGCAATGTGCGACTTTGCACAATGAGGGTATTTGTAGGTGTAAAACCCTGGCTTGCGTTTGCTTAAGCCTTTATGAATAACAAGGTCTTCCAACCAGATTACCCTGTTGTATTAACGCAAGAGGTTCACCTGGAGACTAATTTATCCCATATATTTTGGGGCAGAGCTCATCAAACCAATAACTTGAGATTACTGAATATCCACAAAATATATGTGGCACAGGAACCCTACATTTGCATAATTTTTAGAACTTTAAAGTGTTAATTCCTTTCTGTATTCATCTGCTATGATGCGTTGTGGGTCACTATGAAAAATGTATATCAGCTAGAATGCAACACAGTGCTATCAATCTATTCTTTGCAGCTGTCTAATTAACTATTGTTTCTGTCATGTTTTATTATATCCTCTTCTTGACTTAATTTATTATATGGGTCACAATACTCTTCCTGTTATTAAATGTGTTACTGTATTGCCTCTACTTCTACTACTTTACATATCCCCTTATGTAAGCCATGAAATTTACATTGGAAGCTAGTTGACACTAATTTGCAACCTTAGAGTAGGACAACTGAAGACAGAAAAGAGTTTGGTACTAAGTTGTAACCAGTTGTCTTTCCGCTAGATCCACATGGATGTTCCATCACTAGGTATGTCCAAAACTTATCATTTCCCCTCCTCCCAGAGTAACCACTTTCCCTTTCTTCTCCATCACTGTCATACACAACACAATGTCCCCAGTCTCCCATGCCAGCTGTCTTGGTGTCACATTTGACCTCTCTCTGCTTTACACCCAGTCGCAATCTAGTCCCAGTCCAATGTCAGGACATAATAGAAATATTGTGAGTAAATGTCTTAACCAAAGTATTACCAAAACTTTTATCTACTCTCTTGACCCCTCTCACAGTGACTACTGCATCCACTTATGAAGTGTGTCCTCTGTCTGTGGCATTACCCACCTACTAGTGGAGCCCTAGATCTCTTTATCTAACTTTGTGAGTTTACATCTCGCACCCTGCTACATTGGGTTGTGCATTTCACATGGGCAACATCTGGATGGTGTATTTTTCTAGGAGAAGGTTTGATGAAAATAGTGGCCGCATAATTTACCTAGAAATTTGTGCAAAGATGCTGCCGCCAGCAGAATACTATGGAGAGGTAATTTTTGAAAAAATTGAGTACAGGGTGTGCATTGTGGGCCCCCTTAGACTAAGAGGACCACGTGCACTGCCAGCGAAGTAAGTAGAAAAACAGAGGGAGAGTAACACAAAAATAGAGAGAATAGTGAGAAAAAAATGGACAGGAAAGAGAGGGAGGAAGAAAGAAGGATATATATACAGTTCATTCTATCTTGTCATTTTTTTTAGGTATTGTATATAGCACATTTATTGCTTTTATATACTGTATGTAGTGGTGTCTAAACATTTTATTCAATAGCAATTATATACAGTACAAATGTATAGCCCTGCACATGTTGGGTGGACATATAATGGAACTAGGCTGGCAGGTGGTACCCAGTTGGAATGTGATTGAGAAATACTGATCTAGACTAACAATTCCCAACTTTTTTCTCTCCTTTACCCCATGATTAGGCTATGTATATATGAGTACCCTTACTCTCAATTTAAAATATCCACAGTACTAATGAGTGGAGTGGAAGTAAACAGTATGCATGTCCTTATGTGTATCCTTATATTAAGGAGTAGCGGATGAGTAGTGTGCAGTCAGGAATCGGGTACCTTTGTGTCTGGTCATTGGCTGTGTAATGTCTCAGAGGGTTCCTGCTAATGCCTGTAGGATTATTATGGGGCAGCTGTTGTCTGAGGGCAGTGCGGGTAACTCCCAGTGGATTGTTGGTTGAGTAAATGCATGAGGAGATGCTGATGATGCTGCAGGCAGAACTAGAAGCGATGCTACGTAGTTTATCTCCACGGCAACAGAAGACTTTTTCAGCCATTTGGAGACATATTCCTCTTCTTCTGCCATTACCAATTTTATTTTCAAGCCCCCCCAACCGGTCAGCAGTGTACTCCCAGAGGTACAAGCACTCAGGTTGGCAACCATTGACCTAGACTATTTGCTAAGCCAAGTGAGTTATTTCCTCTTGATTTTGAATGCATTACTCCCGGACTTACCGCCTTTCTTTCGCTCCTGTCTGGGAGAAGCCACGGGAGGAGACCAGATACTGCTGTCAGGAGGGGTGGGACTTAGCTGAAACACCTCCCCCATGCCACTCAAATGAGGTGATTTGCGGGTCTATGGATTGGGTAGGGGATAAAATGATGCAAATTGATGCGATTCATATCATTTGAGCCCTGCCCCGTTGCCATGGACCTGCAAAATCCCGGACTAGGTGCCGTGGGTAAGGGGGCTGTTTGGGATAGCAGAAGACTTGCCTACCTTCCCAGGGGGCTGAGAGGGGGGCCCAATTTCAGGACCCTCCTGCCTATTCCGGGAGGGTAGACAAGTATGAGTAAAGCATTGTGGCAAATTACTAGTTTCTACATATCCCAATGTTTACTAGTCCTTGAATCATGTCAATAGTCATGCAATTAGAAGCTGAAATAAAACGGTCTTTTGAAATATACATTTTCATCAAAAAATATATATAAAATGTACAGTAGCAGCAACCGGAACTAATGAACTTTTAATATAAATTCTTGCAACTAAAAAGTTATTTTTTTAATAAGTATTGTTTGTTTCATTTGACCAGAAATCGAAAAAGTGGCAATCATTTCATCCTTTTAGAAATACCTGACAAATATATATATATATATTTTGCTCATCTCTCACAGAAACTTTGGCATTTAAAGGGTTCACTATAATGTCGGCCATTTTGGGTGCATCACACAAAGGTGGCGGCTTGTGTTATTTCGTTGATTTATTGTTATTTATTTTTTATTATTAGTGTACACATATTCCATTACGCTTTACAGAGAATATTTGTCCATTTACATTGGTGATTTTTTTGGAGGGGGGTGGGGTGGATCTCCCTTTCATGATTTAAGTTCAGTGGATGTCCATGCACCCGCTTTTGAGGTGCATTTCCATGTATTGAATTAATGGAGGTATACAATGCCTACGTCCATTCCTCTCTCATATTAAATGTATCACTCTATGGAAAATGCATCATGCATCCATTTTGTATTATATAATTTGATTAGGATTATATCATAGAACAGTAAGGGCTAAATTTAATAAAAAGGAATTCTATTCTATATAGGAAATCCATGCTTCAAAATGATCTTGACAATCTAGATGAGTGGACAAAAAAGTGGAAGATGATGTTCAATGTGGACAAATGCAAGGTCATGCACCTTGGGAGACATAACCAGTGTGCTAGTTATAACCTAAGCAGGGATGAATTGGGTAATTCAGTACTCGAAAAGGATCTAGGAGTCCAAATAGACAACAAACTAGGCTGTAGTGCTCAATGTAATATTGCAACTAAAAAGGCCAATAAAACTCTAGCATGTATTAAAAGGGGTATGGAAACTAGGGACTCAAAAGTAATTATGCCTCTGTACAAATCATTGGTTAGACTGCACCTCGAATACGCAGTGCAGTTCTGGGCCCCGCACTATAAAAAGGACATCATAGAATTAGAAAAAATCCAAAGAAGAGCAACTAAGCTTATTAGGGGAATGGAGACTTTGAGCTACGAGGAAAGATTAAGCAAGTTGGGGCTATTTACACTAGTGAAGAGACATTTAAGGGGGGACATGCTCAACATGTACAAATATATCAGGGGCCAATATAAGGAACTGTCAAGCTCCCTGTTTTCTGCTAGACAGGAATCTAGGACGCGAGGGCACGAGTTTAGATTAGAAGAAAAAAGATTTTGTTCATCTAGAAGAAAAAATTTCTTTACAGTCAGAGCAGTCAAACTTTGGAACTCTCTTCCTGGAGAAGTGGTGTCGGCAGACACTATAAATATGTTTAAAATAAGGTTGGATAAACATGTATTGGTTAAAAACATCCACGGGTACAAATAAGTAACAATCTGTCTTTAAAATATCAGAACATACTATACAACAAAGGATAAGCTACTATAAACATAGGTTGAACTAGATGGACGAAAGTCTTTATTCAGCCTCACCTACTATGTAACTGTGTAACTATGTAAAAATAGGATGTTGCCTATATCAACCAATCAGATTCTACTTCTTATTTATTTTGCACCTTTTAGAAGATAATAGATAGAGGGATAGATGCACTAAGCTTGAGAATGATAAAATGGAAAGTGATGAACCACCAACCAATCAGCTCCTATCTGACATGTTACCATAGGCGTGCACCACCTATTGGGCATGTCTAACACCACCCATTGGATGAGTCTAACACATCAGATGTGTCTACCATCATCTACTGGCACTCGCTACAATATAAAAAGTCTCTCAGCCGCACCATAATCTCCTGCCTCTTTCAGTTTTAGGGCCAGATTCTCTAAGCTTCAAAAGTGATAAAATGGAGAGTGATAAACAGCCAGCCAATCAGCTCCTACCTGTCATGTCACAGGCTGGGTTTGAAAAATAACAGACAGTAGCTGATTGGCTGGCTGTTTATCACTCTCCATTTTATCACTTTTGAAGCTTAGAGAATCTGGCCCATAATCTGCTAATTACTCCGTGTAACGGTACATGCAAATAAAGTCCAAAATATACACTGATGACGCAGGTATATAGTGATATGACAATGGTTTAGTACAATTAACAATGCAAAACACACATAACTGATTGATGGGCACTTTTTTTTATGAAATACAGTTCTAAAAAGCAAAAGTCTGCTAAAAGGTATTGCTGAAATTGCTAGCAGCAAGGAGGTGTTCATAAGGGTGTGCACAGCATTAGGGGGTGCCTGTGCACCCCTAACACTCAATGTGTGCACGCCTATGCACGCCTAGAACACCCATCTTAGTAAATTCACCCCTAATAGACAGTGGAAGACAGTGGAATATGACAAGAACCATTAAGAGAGGCGTGCAATCAGAAGAAGTTTATACATCATAGAATGTCAATTTAAGCAACAATTATATTAGGAAGAATAATACTAACCTAGAATAGAAAATAATTTTCCCCAGCAGAGAGACCAAGACAAAAGCAATTAGCAGCGGGAAGCTAGATGAACAATAGATGGCAAGGTCAAGCGAGAAAGGTACAGGGTGGGGCAAAAGGGGGTCAAGCAGGATGGGATAGAGGAGATGACCGAGGTCGGGGGAAAAATATCAGCCAGTTACATGAGGCTACGAATAATCTTGTTGTGGCATAAGAACCAGGCGACCAAGTGAAACATGTCCAATGTATGAGACGTAACTCTGGGAGGCAATGGAGTCATCTGCTGCCGGGCTCCTGCTCCCCCTCCTTCCCTGCAATTTTTTTATCAGTTAATTGAAAGCCATCCTAGCAGGACAATAGATGTCACGTTCTCTTTATTTCAGACATAATGTACATAATATACATACATACACACACGCATACACACATGCATACAGATGGAGCGCCTGCCATCTAGCGGTGGTCTGGCAGTCAGATCGCCAACCGACAGCCCCCTCCAGCCGCCGGAAGGGGATGCACATGCATGAGATGCTCACGCGTCCCCTTCCAACTGAGCTCACGACTGATCCCCATCGCTGTTCACCATTCCCCATCACCTCCCCGCACTCCCCCTAACCCTGCCTGTCTCCCAGAAGTGGAGATGGGTGGGGTTCCCATCCCTTCCCATCCCCTCCACACGAAAACTGGGATGCGCGTGCTTTTGAGATACTCGCGCCTCCCAGTCAGATGGAGTGCCTTTCCGTCGGCGATCGCCAGCGGGGGCATTCTGGCAAGCCCCAGCGCTGGCTGAGAGGCACTCCATCTGTACATATATTACACCACTGACTGTATTGCTTCAAAGACTTGTGATACATTCTATCTGTGCAACAATCCAGATCCTATTCAATGGTCCCAACTTGTTTTATTAAATAACATTTGATTTGTGATGTCTGACAACAACAGGGCCATGTCATATAGCACAATAACAGTGAAGTTAAAAATGGTTTAGTCAATTTTTTTCTCCAAAATAATATCTGTTTTGCCTGAGAGTTGCAAATTTCTGTAAAACGATGAACATCTGCAAACTACAGTGATATTTTCAGACGAGTCTGACAATGGCAGAAATTCCACATTTTAGCAGATGTTTTTATTGCACACTATAGCTCTTCAAACATGGATTATGATTGTTGTAAGTTATTCTGAATTTAAATAGAGCAGACTAAAACAGTATCTACTCTGGAGAGGTTAGAAAATGTGCCAATAACACAAAACCAAGGGCCTGATTCAGTAAGGCTCGTTCCGCAGTGATGATTTCTCTCGCCATTAGAAATAAAAGCCATTTTGAACTGACTTTTATTTCCGTCGGTTTCCGCCTAAGAGGGCGTGGGCACTGACATTGTGTGATGTCAGCCGCCCATCCCTGGCAGTTGGTGTGGGCTTGTGTATGTGTTTCTGTATGTATACCAAACACAAATGACTTGCCCACTGTTGCAGGTGTTATCAGGGCTCTTGGGACAGAGACAATTATCTGCTGCAGTAGAGCTCTGTTGGAAGAGCAGTGGCCACTCTTGGGGCCAGATGTATCAAGATTTAAAAAGTGATAAATTGGAGAGGGATAAACAGCCATCCAATCAGCTCCTACCTGTTATTTTTCAAACCCGGCTTGTAACATGGCAGTTAGGAGCTGATTGGATGGCTGTCACTCTCCATTTTATCACTTTTTGAAGCTTGATACATCTGGCCCTTGGTCCTGCTGTGAACCACACAGGTGCTGCTGTACACAGCAGGTGCCCCTTCAGGGTTTAGAGTCTGGAGGCAGGTGACTCCAATGCCTTTGGGCGTTACGCACCTGCCTGGAAGCTATGACAGATCCCATTACCCCCTGTTCGTGCTCTTGCCAACATGACATAATGCTGTAAATCATGTGACTGTGTAGAAGCCCTGTGTTCATCTTTTAGTATCTCTGATGTCATCAAGGAGGCCAACTCTCATTGAAGAGACCTGTTCACACCTGGCAATGGTGCATACTTCCTGAACATTGCAGAAGATGTATTCCTTTTTCTTCCACTTCCACAATGTCCACATGGCATGATTTATGTTTAAGATATGTATATCACTTCAGCCTGGAGCAGCCAACAAAACTATATTTATCTACCTACACATTTCATCATATTCATCTATATATATCTAGTGTCCATGTGTTTCCAAAACACTGCCATCTGTTGGAAGCAAGTGAAACAACATCTACTAGCTTTGGAAGCATTAGCTTCGAGCAGGCTTAGTATATAAAATTTTGCTTAATGGTCGGGACTGCTCGGGTTCTACTGGGTGGTCCGGTGCACCCATAGGGCATCAAGGATCAGTTTATTACACAATCGGTTGAAGCACCGAATCGTAATGGGACATTGTTGGATTTAGTATTAACAAATAATATAGATTTAGTTTCAAATACTAAATAGAACATCTGGAAAACAGTGACTACAACATGGTCTCAATAGAAATCAACTTCTGTAAACAACAACATACGGGAACAGCTAAAAATATAACATTTTAGGAAAGCAAACTTTGAATTATTCAGGGAATCTTTAAAATAATTTGAGTCTGAAGTATTATTTGCGGTGAAAAATGCAGAAGAAATGTGGGAAACCCTAAAAAATTGCTAGAAACACTAACTATTAAATATTTTACAAAAGGCAATAAGGGTAAAATCAATAGGAAAAAGCCACCATGGTTGGACAAAAAAGTAAGGACAGCAATAAATAATAAGCCAAGATCATTTAAATTTTACAAGGCTAACGGGAAGGAGGAGGTGTTCAATAAGTACAAATAAGTAAATAAAATTTGTAAAGGGATAATCAAAGTAGCTAAAAGGGAAAATTAACAGTGCATAGCCACAGAGAGCAAAACCTATCCCAAGAAGTTTTTGAAATGCACAAATAGTAAAAGAATAATAAAAAAGAACATAGAACATAGGCCCATTAACCAATATCAACAGAGATAGCTTTACTGAGGATAAGAAAAAGGCAGAACTGTAAAACACATTTTTCCAGCTAGAACTTAATATTGAATTAACGACAGATGAGATAAAAAAGAGGCTCAGCAAACTCAAAACAAACAAATCCCCAGGTCCGGATGGGATTCATCCTAGGGTTCTAATGGAATTAAGGGAGGACGTAGCAAACCCCTTAAATTACATTTTGAGAACTCATTATCATCTGGTAAGGTGCCTAAGGACCAAAGAATAGCAGAGGTAGTACCAATATTAAAAAAAATGAAAAAGAGAAGACTCAGCAAATTATGGACCTATGAGCTTAACATCAATAGTGGGTAATTTATTTGAGGGAATTTTAAGGGATGGTTTCCAAAAACATTTAGAGCTCCATAGTATAATCAGTAATAACCAACATGGATTTGTAAAAAATCACTCGTGCCAAACAAAATATTAAGCTTTTATGGAGGAAGTCAGCAACAACCTAGACATTGGAAATGCTGAGGCTTTTGATGCTGTGCCACATAAGAGGTTGATAAATAAAATGGAGGATTTGGGACTAGGGGTAAAGATTTATAAATGGGTAGAAAAACGGTTGTGGAATAAAGAACAGAGAGTGGTTGTAACGGTGCAGTATCAAGTATGACACCAGTACTAAGTGGAGTACTACAGGGGTTGGTGCTAGGGCCCTTTTTATTTAACATATTTATTAACGATATTGGGGTGTATATACTGATGGCACAAAACTGAGCAGGGTATTTAGAACAATCATTAATGTTTCCACGCTTCAGAGTGATCTTAATAAACTAGTGTGGAAAATTGAAAAATGAGGATCAATGTGGATAAATGCAAGACTATGCATCTTTGGAGACATAACCAGTGTGCTAGTTATAAGCTAAGTGGGTATACTTTGGGTATTTCAGAACTATAAATGGATCTAGGAGTCCAAATTGGTAACAAACTAGGGTGTAGTGCTCATTGTCATGTAGCAACAAATAAGATCAACAGGATTCTAGCATGCATAAGAAGGGGTATGGAGACTACGGACTCAAATGTAATTATGCCACTCTACAAAGCATTGGTTAGACCGCATCTAGAATACGGAGTACAATTCTGGGGCCCGCACTATAAAAAGGACATCCTAGAACTGGAAAAAATCCAAAGAGCAACAAAGCTAATAAAGGGAATGGAGAATTTAAGATATTAAAACAGATTGAACAAATTAGGATTATTTACGCTAGAAAAGAGATGTTTTTAGGAGAGATATGCTAAGCATGTACCAATGGGTTCGGATCATTTGGTCTACAGCATGATGGTCAACAGTCATTAGGTCGACACCATTAGGTCGACATGGGTCTAGGTCAACATGGGAAAAGGTCTACATGGTTCTAGGTCGAAAGGTCATTAGTTCGACAGATCATTAGTTCGACAGGTCATTAATTTGACAGTGTATAGGTCGACAGTCAAAAGGTCAACATGGGGTTGACCTGAATGTCAACACAGTTGACATGGACACAGTTTAAAGTGCACCACATCCCCTCGCATCGCTCGCTGCGCTCTCCATGCTTCGGGCACGGTGCATCGCTATGCTCGGCACACAAATTTTTTTTTTGTATAATCAGTTTTTATTAAATATCAAAAGAGACAATCACACAATGAGATATACGAACATCCAACTTATCTCGGCGCAGCTAGATGAATAATTATCAACAGTAGGTAGCAATATAATCGCTGTTAAAAGGGTCATCATGGGTCTACGGGACCATTTGGATATAATGAGCTGAGGAACGCAGAGAGGGGTGTGATGCGGGTATTTGCAATAATGCAATCAGACTAGGGTATATAAGGCACCGATAGAAGTGCAGAATAAGAAAAGGGGAAAGAAAAGAAGAAGGAAGAGAGCGAGAGGGGGGGCTGACCTTTCTCGAGGTTAGGATGGTGAAGGCGATTGAAGTCTAAAATAGTCTGGATCTGTATTCAGCTGGATTGCCTACGAAATAGAATCTTTGTAGTCTTGCGAGGATCTATACTCCAGCCAAGGAAGCCAAATGGCTGCAAAATCCGAGTGTTTGTCAACTGAGGATAGTAAAACATCATCCATGGACATATAATGGTTAATTTTGACAAACCAGGATTTGCGTGTGTGTGGGGGGGGGGGGGGTCGTGGTTTTCCACAGGACTGGTATACTTGCCCTTGCAGCGTTGCAAAGGGGTCTGAGCAATGAGGTTTTGTAGAAGGAAAGCAAGGTGGAAGAGAGGTTTAGCAACCAGAAGGCAGGCATTGTGGGAAGGGAGATGTGAAGTATGTTTTGTGAGGTCTCAATAACGTCCATCCAAAAGGATGCGATTAGTGGGCAATCCCACCGAATGTGTAATAGTGTTCCGGTGGCTGCAATATTTGGCTGAGCAATATATCTCCCCCGTGTGTACGGGGCTTAACAGACAGTAGCTGCCAAAGACGTGGGGACAGGGGAGGCTTGTTTGAATTGTGACCAATGTATTCCATCTCACTACTCTGTACCCTGGTGACCTGACCTCATGCTGCTTCACTGGTTAACAGTAGCCTAGAGATCCATCTGCAGTGGCAGATAAGTCATGCCCTGCTTTTATTCACTGCCCACATTGGCCACCTTTGCTATAACCATTTCATCTACTCTATACTAGGACTGCTGATCACCCGGGGCCCAATGTTTTACATCCCAGCTTTGCACCCTACAATCTACTGAAGATCACAGCAGCCATATATTATACAGCCTAGTGGACCTCTGAAGAGCTGTGGTTACCTGCTGGACTTGGTTTGGCACCTTCTGGTAGAGCAGGTTGTGGAATAAAGAACAGAGAGTGGTTGTAAACGGTGCAGTATCAAGTATGACACCAGTACTAAGTGGAGTGCTACAGGGGTTGGTGCTAGGGCCCTTTTTATTTAATATATTTATTAACGATATTGGGGTATATATACTGATGGCACAAAACTGAGCAGAGTATTTAGAACAATCATTGATGTTTCCACGCTTCAGAGTGATCTTAATAAACTAGTGTGGAAAATTGGAGTGTCGACGTTGACAAAAGGTCAACACAAGCCAAAGTTGGTCATGAAAAAGGTTGACACATGAGAAGGTTGACATGAGTTTTTCTACACCAACAAACAGAAGTTCTTGATTTGCCTCAGAAAAAAAAATCTTAAGGCTTCGTTTCCCTTCATCTGGCATAAACAATAGCAAGTAAATGATGGGGAGAGGACGGATAGGGAATTAGTCTGCACACTCTTAATGGGTCGTTATTCGTTTTATTTGTGGACCCGTATTGCCCGCTATTACGGTTCACTTGCGGGGGTGCCACTCAAGGTAACTAGGAGTATTAAGAAAACTGAGACGGCACAAAGAGTAGTGCCAGGAAAAGACGTTACGCTGTTAGAGTGCACACTGTTTGTTTGTATTTTTCACTGTATTGTGGTCTGAGTTTGTAATAAAATTTAACTTTTAATAAATTTGCTTTAAAAGGATTTCCTCTTTATTTTTATTCCTTTATATTCGTGGGGAAAAGAAGAGGATTGGGTTTTCTAGGTGAAATATAGAATTAAAATTGTTTACATTTAGACATGGTGCTCATACAAGGAAACGAAATGAGAGGGTGTATAAGAATAGAATGTTTAAAACAAAAGAATGTTAGAGTCCGTAGTCTGCTGCACTTGATTTGATTTTTTCAATGTTATAATTTTGTTGCAGGTATTCTCTGGGTCTTATTGTGTCTATGCATCGTTGCCTGTGATTGGCTTTGCCCAGCTACCTGTGTAAATGTATCTGGTACACGAGTGTAAGCTGATTTTTAATGTTGCCACTATTGTTGGCTTTTTTAGTTCAGCACATTTCTTTATTACAGAGGTACAGTAGGTGTGTGTGCTGGTTATTTTTATAATTGGGGTTGTGTCACCTCCTTAGATCTCTAGAGGTTCTGTTAGCCCCAGTTGGTCATTGTATATCGGGGTTTTGTAGTATACAGAGTTTTGGAAAAAGAATTATTTTAATGGAATTCTGTGTGTGGTTTTTACTTATATTTATAGCCTTTTAGGCTTAACTTGCACAGTCAGTTTTGGTGGGTCTATCTTTGTTTTCCCTCCGTGTGTATTCTGACGCCGCACCGGGGGTCCCCGCCTGGATCGGCAGTTGGAGCCCTGCTGCGGTTTATAATCACAGGTTTTATTGGGTTTTTGTTACAGTGATTCTCCCACTAAAATTCCACATGCATGTATCTGTTGTTACTTATTGGCACATATTATATTTGAATACTTATTTAGCACTTATTTGCAGGTCTTGGCTGGTATACCATGTATCGTTCTTATAAATTGTATCAATTGCTACCACGTTGTATCATTTAACTATAACAGTTATCTCCTGTCTGAATTGGTAGTTTAGGATTTTAATTTACAGTCTCCTGTTCTAGGAGAGTGTTGGTATTGATACTCTGTGCTTAGATCTTAGTATACCCAGCTCTATGGTGTCATTTTATCTGCGCATTTATTTGCCAGGTTTATACCCTATGCAGGATGAATTGCAGTCCCTTGATTGGGTAAGGGTTAACATTGATTGTCTGTGTGTCCACACAGATTTATTCTATGTGCGCTTGCTGTTTTTATAAGTAAGTTTCCAAAACACTTTATTCCTGCTCTGTATTAGTTGCAGGTTTTTATTTAATGCATATACACTTTAATTTACTAGAATATCACAACAAACCCAGAGAAGACCAAGTAGTGCATCTAACTACACAACCTCTGAAACAGAAATGTCAGAAGGTGACAATCCCGAACGCAGACTGTATCAAAGGAATTTTTTAGGCCGTGGTCGGAGAGACACACAAGACCCAGGCGAAAAACAAGGAGGAGCAAAAGGAGGAAGACGAAAGAGGGAATCATTGGATTGGAGAGACGAACCTCGCGAGAGGAGGAGATTCAGACAACAATTCTAATCTCAAACGAAATGCAGGATAACGCGAAAGACAACCTCAGAATTATAAATTTAACAGATAAAATCTTGACTCCAGAACAAGAATCCATTCTGAAAAGAGGTTTGTCTTTCTCGCCCACACAAAATCCTGACCGCTTTGAATGTGAGAAGGATTTAAACCTTTTCACAAGGAAAATTCTTTTAAAGAAATTTTTTGCCAACCAATCAGAATTTTGCAGAAATGAAACAACTGAGAGATCTCCAGAAGAACAAGATCCAAATGCCCTCGAAGAAAGTGACCTCCCAATACTTCAAATCCTGACAGAATTGGAAGATGAGAGCATTCCTGAAACCCCTTCCAATGAACCATTCAATAAAAACAAAATAAAGAAAAAATCAACCTTCCAACCAGATCCAAAAATATGTCCCCAAATACAAGTATACCAGAGTATGGTATCAAAAGATCTTGACTCCCTCTTCTCAAAACGAAATAAACAAGTAGACAACATCAATGAAGGAGAGAAAAAAGCTCTAAAAGAAATAGAAAAATGGGACGATACAGTGGTGAAGCCCTCAGACAAGGGGGGGAACATTGTCTTGTGGCCACTCAACTCATACCTACAAGAGATGGAAAGACAGCTACAAGATGAACAATGTTATAAAAAACTCACATTTAACCCGAGCCACAAATATACTCTGATGTATCAAGATATGATACAGGAAGCTTATGATAGAAAAACAATAAGCAAAAGTGACTTCCAGTACCTAAGAGTAGAAAAACCAAGAACACCAACTATGTACTTATTACCGAAAGTGCACAAAAACGAAAAAAAGCCCCCGGGTAGACCAATACTATCCGGGATAGGAAGCTTAACAGAAAAAATAAGTATTTATGTTGACCAATTCCTTCGAAAACATGTCACAGCACTGCCCTCATACACCAGGGACACGATGGATATTCTAAAAAAACTTGAAAACATAACTGTCAATGATAACACCTGGCTAGTGACATGTGACATCGAAAGTTTGTACACCAGCATTAATCATGATAAAGGAATTGCTGCAACAAGGTACTTCTTGAATATGGAAGCAAACCAAGAATTCAACAACTTTCTGCTGGAAGCACTAGAATTCATTCTCACTAAGAATTTCTTTACCTGTAACGAATCCCACTACCTCCAGGTGAGGGGCACGGCAATGGGGACAGCCTGTGCCCCCACATATGCCAACCTCTACCTGGGGTGGTGGGAGAGGGAAATTCTATTTCAAGAAAAAAATGAGGAATACACAGACAACATCTTGATGTATCAGAGATATATAGACGACATATTCATACTGTGGGAAGGAAGTAAAAATGACTTGGAAGTCTTTATCTCAATATTGAACACCAACAACTTGAATTTGAGACTGACCCATGAGGCAAGCAAGGTCTCCATCAACTTCCTGGACCTTACCATTAACATCGAAGATGAGGGGATAATAACAACAGATATCCACAGAAAAAGCACAGCAACAAATAGTATCCTACATTCCACAAGTGCCCACCTACCTGCAACAATCAGAGCCATTCCAAAAGGAGAACTGATTCGTACCAAACGCAATTGCTCCGATCCCGAAACATATGTAAAAAGAGAATCAGAACTGAGCAAAAGACTCCAAGATAGGGGATATAGCCAAAGATTAATTAAAAGAGCAAAAAAGGAAGTTGATGCAATATCGAGAGAATCCTTACTCCAACCCAAAACCCACAATGAAAAGGAAGAACCGGTGAGGTTTATAGGCAGCTTCAACAAAAACTGGAAAGAAATAACAGCCATCCTACAAAATCATTGGCAAATCTTGAAAACCGATGAAGACCTGAAAAAGATATTACCAACACAGGTACAAACAAGTTGGAGAAGAGCTAGAAACATTAAGGACCGTCTCCTAAAAAGCCATCTTACAAAACCATCAATTCCAGATAAAAGACCTGGCTCCACGAAATGCGGCAAGTGCAAAGCCTGCCAATATATGATCACAAGAACATCATATACAGATAAATGGGGGAAAGAGTGGAAGATACAAGAGAACATCTCATGCACCACCACGGGAGTCATATACCACCTACAATGCCCCTGTAATAAAACGTACATTGGCAAAACCATCAGACCCCTTAAGGTACGAATACTCGAACATGCAGGAACGATACGCAATGCACAGAGAGACAAGGATAACTTTAAGACCTTAACTCCTGTGGCCAAACATTTCCTCAAATTCCATAACTGCAAACCTGAAACATTGAAAGCATTTGGAATGAAACAAATACGTCTAGGAATAAGAGGAGGAGACCTTGATAAAGAATTGCTAAAACAAGAAACAAGAATGATCTTTATAATGGACAGCTTACATCCAACTGGTCTAAATGAGAATAATAGTTATACACCATATCTTTAGACATAAGAAATACATGAACAAAGAAATCCAGGAAGAACAAGTCAGCCAAGAATTCCAAACATAATAACACAAAAACCACTGAGTAAAAAGAAGAACCTACTGAAGATCAAATATTGGTAGAGAAAGGATCTCTCTCATCCACATATAACGGAAATAGGAAGGAGAATCAAAAACAATAATGGTTCAAACAATAAAAATCAATAACAGAAATAACAATCACATAAAAATTAGAAAATAATCATAAACCTAGTAATCAAAAAAAACAAAAAATTAAATTATAAAAAAAAGGAAAAAACTTACCTGGGTATACCATGCGATGTGCCTTCGGAGGAACGGCGGAGAAGTCTGAGAGAAACCTACAAAACACAGATGATAAATAAAAAAGAGAAACGTTAAAACAAAAGGACTTATTATTCACAAATATGATCACTCAATTTATCACTTATAATATAAGATACACAATATCACCCATTATAGGTACAACATAATGGGGCACATATGACATCTGGATTGATATATACTACACCCAATCCAGATATTCCACACCGTATTTAGAACAAGAATTCACCACTATCACTCTCTCCCCTTTCCCACCCATTCACCTGTTTCCCCCTATTTCCCCTAGAAATCATCACTCATCTTCCTAAAAAGCAATTAAAATAGAACACTAAGTGATTAACAATCACACCACGAATAGATCACCAACATTAACAATGAGTTCTACTATATAAACATAATTCTTCACTATTATCACTATGTGTATATGTATATGTATATATGTATATATGTATACATATACATACGTATATTTTTCACGTTTTTCTTTGCCAGTTTGTTCACTGTATTCACTTTTTTATCACACTTCCCCTTTAAATCCACCTAGATGTATACACTGAGACAGATCAATACTATATGGGAAACTGAATAAATCATAACGTTCCTATAATTAACAATATGACAATTATGAAGAGACAGACAAGTGCAATATAATAATAAATTTTGATAAGTCCAAGCAAGAAAGGAAGGATTAAACCTTATGACAAATCTCACAAAGTAGGACTTAACATTCTAAACTAAAGAGGACACTTTATTACACAGATTCCGGACCCCCCAGAACATGGCATAAAAGAATATCGATATCAGGATGCTAAAAACAGCTGGGGAATAGGGACACCAACATTCTGTTAATATTAAAGCATGTCCATTACATTATATACATACCCAAATAAAGATGTGATAAGACGTTTGAGCAAACAAGAAAGACATAAGTAAAATACTTATGTTTCAATATACAGAGTCCTGGGCAGAACTAACTCCGGGATCGAGATCCCAAGCCAGTGATTGGCTAGCCCAGCGCATGTGATGCATGACGCTAGTCACATGACCCGGAAACAAGAGAAACAGACGGAGATGCCGTCTGATCACTAAAAGAACTACAGCTGCGAGATTGGCTAGCTGAACAACACGTGACCGCGAAAACGCGACGTGATTGGAGGCTGAAAATAAATAAATATAATCCTAAGGAAGCACCTGGTTGGTCTTGAAAAAGCCTTGTTAGGTGAAACGCGCGTCGAGCTGTTAGAGCCCGACCTCTAGCTGCACTAAATGATATCAATGACAATGTTATAACAATGTATACTACTTGTACTTAGAGAAACAAGGTGTGTTTGTGGGGACAAGCAGTGGCAATATATCCACCCATAGTGGAGATAGCCAGCGATATGCGCATACACAGAGTATTACTTATCCATAGTGATAGAAACTCATGTACATACATAATAGTAAATTAAAGTGTATATGCATTAAATAAAAACCTGCAACTAATACAGAGCAGGAATAAAGTGTTTTGGAAACTTACTTATAAAAACAGCAAGCGCACATAGAATAAATCTGTGTGGACACACAGACAATCAATGTTAACCCTTACCCAATCAAGGGACTGCAATTCATCCTGCATAGGGTATAAACCTGGCAAATAAATGCGCAGATAAAATGACACCATAGAGCTGGGTATACTAAGATCTAAGCACAGAGTATCAATACCAACACTCTCCTAGAACAGGAGACTGTAAATTAAAATCCTAAACTACCAATTCAGACAGGAGATAACTGTTATAGTTAAATGATACAACGTGGTAGCAATTGATACAATTTATAAGAACGATACATGGTATACCAGCCAAGACCTGCAAATAAGTGCTAAATAAGTATTCAAATATAATATGTGCCAATAAGTAACAACAGATACATGCATGTGGAATTTTAGTGGGAGAATCACTGTAACAAAAACCCAATAAAACCTGTGATTATAAACCGCAGCAGGGCTCCAACTGCCGATCCAGGCGGGGACCCCCGGTGCGGCGTCAGAATACACACGGAGGGAAAACAAAGATAGACCCACCAAAACTGACTGTGCAAGTTAAGCCTAAAAGGCTATAAATATAAGTAAAAACCACACACAGAATTCCATTAAAATAATTCTTTTTCCAAAACTCTGTATACTACAGCAGACTACGGACTCTAACATTCTTTTGTTTTAAACATTCTATTCTTATACACCCTCTCATTTCGTTTCCTTGTATGAGCACCATGTCTAAATGTAAACAATTTTAATAAACAATAGCAACAAATGAAGTACCTGGGCTGTTAACTTCCCCTGCATTCTGGACCACAGTAAATCAGACCTCCATGTGTGGTCTCGTTACTTCATATCTTGGATATGCAGAAAAAACTCATTAAAGATGAACATACTTCCTCAGCTTTTATATTTTAAAACCCTGCTGATCTATATTGTTCTTATTTTTTACCTTCTTTCATATATGGTAACATACATAGGGGCCCATTGACTAAAATTATATTTACTACAATAATGTAAAAAATAGTGTTTTCAAACCCATTTACTAACATTATTTTAGTTTAACCTGCTTCAAACCATTCAATTCACATTTTTTTCTAGTAAGCATTTTTCCTACTCATAATGCTAAATGTGATCTAGCCAAACTTACTTAAAAAAACGCACATTTGGCCCTGTGATAATAACACCAGCTAGGTCAATCCATTATATTGACGTTCTGTTGATGACGAAGGCAGATTTTATTACGAGGACACGTTGTCAATTTTAACATTTTAATTATTTACAACTAAATTCAATAAAGAAAAAATAGTATAATTCATATAAGCATACATCATTGTATTCATTTTTCATTGGAAGTATATTAACACCATGCAAGTTTTTTTTTTTTTGGGGGGGGGGGATAAGCATCAAAATTTGCAAAACTTTTATAATCATATGTAGCACCCAAGTTTAATGTACGTCCCCATTCTATTCAACAGGGTTGTAACTAGTGCTGGTGCAAGGTTTCTCGGCATCCTAGGGAAAACTTCAACTTACAGTACTGCTTCCATCGCTGCCCACACACTAATACAACTTTCCAGAACCTCAGATGAAAGTGTGGAGGTAGCGTCTTAGAAGATCAACACCACCCATTTACATTCAACAAGGAGCAAAGTTCAACAAGGATGCCTATCTCAGAGTCATCCTTCATTTTGTGATAGACTCAAGGGCGCCCCCCAGATTCTCGAGCTGCCTAAAGCTGCCTAGTGATAGAGTTCACCCTGGTTGTAACAATAGATAATTGGGCCACAAGTCAACATTCTGAAGAAGCCCCAGTTATAGTTGACAGTCACTATGTTGACACATTAGAATGTTCACATGGTTAAAATGATTGGAAGCTGCAATCCCTGGATTCAAATCCTGCCGATTTTAGGCCAAAATCCCGCCGATCCCGGGATTGGCCTCCCTAGCTGACATGCTTCATGTTGACATGGTTAATGCCGACATTTTCCTTGTTGACAATATGATGATATCAACAGTCTTATGCTGTCTTTATGAATGTAGTCCTGGTCATTTAGTTTATTTAGCCCTGTCCTCATCACCCGAATTCAGGTCGTAATGGGCATTTATCACATGATTGTATGCACAAGGAATGTAAAAAAAAACCCTTGAGATGCGATTTATCGCACGGGAGCTTCAACGAAAATTGCAGTGTGATAACACATCACGCTCCATCACACAAGTGTATGGGCACCATAAGGTTGCAATAGCTGTGATCACAGTCAGAAGTTTAAGTGACATTCCTACGGAGACCAGAGGAGGGGCTGCAGCACTTCAAGTTCAAATAGGAGAGAAATGCCAACTGCCAGTGAGACAGTTTGGAATGGCAGTTGGTGGCAGTGGGTGTAGCTCCCCTATTTGAGCCAAACCTGCAGCTCCCCCTGGAGTCACCCCTGATACAGACACATTTTCTCTTGTGTATGGTTCTCTATGTTTCTGTCTATCGTACCTGTCATATGGGGGGTGATTCTATTTGACTCGGTAAGCTGTGAAGCTTGCATCGTACCAAGTCCTTTTGATGCCGCCCCAGGGAATGCACGCCTGCCCCCCAACCCCCAGGGCCGCCGACAGGGGGGTGCCAGGGGTACATCTGTCCCAGGCCACAGCCTCTGGAGGGGCCCGGGCAGCTGCCCACAGTTGCATGGCACCACCCCCCGCCGCTCCCGCACAAATGCCAGGTGCCGGCGGCCAGGCTCGCACAATACATAGTGCAGCCTGCAGAGCGGCGAGCCTAGGATACAGAGGGGCTCGGCGCTCTGCAGGCTGCACTGTGCAGTGAGTGCTCTGAGCCCCGAGTCCCGGGAGAAGAAGCTGCTGCGCCTTCGACACCACCGCTGG
Source organism: Crinia signifera (assembly GCF_055691185.1). Taxonomy (NCBI): domain Eukaryota; kingdom Metazoa; phylum Chordata; class Amphibia; order Anura; family Myobatrachidae; genus Crinia; species Crinia signifera. Next base: position 49,339,758 of record NC_139221.1, on the reverse strand, counting down.
TAAGTAATTGTAATTGGGGGGGGAGTGATGGGCCCCAACATTACTAGTGGCGGCCCTGCCCCCCCCTACCATGCTGCAGTTTCCCCTCGCAACCATGCTACAGTGGGTGCCGGATGGGGTCCCGACAGTCGGGATCCCGACAGGCATTCACCCGACGTCGGGATCCCGACTGGGAAAACACCGACAGCCGGGTTCCCGGCGGCCGTCAGCTATTTTGCCTCATGGGGGTCCACGACCTCCATAGAGGGAGAATAGAATAGGTGGCTCGCGTAGTGAGCCACCACGCCCGCAGCGTGGCTAGTGCAGCGAGCTCGCAAGGGGCTTTGTTGCGCTCGCCATGATGTCTGGGTCCGGCCAGTCGGGATCCCGACGTCGGGATAATGACTGTCGGGATCCCGACTGTTGGACCCCTTTACCACACCCGCTGCAGTTTCCCCTCGCACCCTTGCCCTTGCATATGCCCCATGAAATTCTGGGCATTCCCATGGGCGCAGCCCATCACCGCCATCCCACTCCCCCCGCACTGATAAGTGCAAACGGGACAGCTAACTAGCAGTTCGCCATGCCTGCTCGCACCCTGCGTCTGCACATTAGCACAAATGCGCCAGCGCAGACCCAATACGTTACTCCTTCGTGCGAATGCGCAGGGGAGCAGTGGAATCATAATAAGGCCCTAAATGCTGAAATATAATTAGTCGCGAAAATGAATGTCATCCGAATAAAGAAGAGCAGTGAATTTATTACAGGGACAATCTTGTTGACATTGAGAAGCTGCACGTATGATGTGAAATGTAACAATCTCTCTCTCATCAGAGAAAGTCCAAAATATTAAAAGCCAATAAAAAACAGTGTAAATGTTATTAAGAAAAATAACACATAGGAGCTTGGAAGGCCTGTGTTTTCCAGGAAAAGGTTAATGCCATTCACATAATGTCAAGAACATCTTTCGTAACAGAAGTGTAACTTACAATTTTCACATTTTTACCTCTCTTTCAAATTCCTTCATCTATTTTTATCAGAGCTATTTTTATAGCTGTAAAAAAATTACCTATGCAGTATAAATTGTCTTGTACAGTAGCGGTTTCTGATGAATGATAAAACAATTAAACAATAGCACCCTCTATAGGAAGCAAGTGGGATTCCCATTTTACCATGTAATCTTTTGAAAATACATTCTACAGCAGAGTTTGGTACGTTGCGTACTGTCTACAGTGTGTTACGGTAAATTGTGAGTGGCTAATATAAAAAAGCAAATATTGTTGATATTAGCCTGACATTGATAACTTTAAAATCTATAAGGACTATACTACATACATATGATCTGATTCGTTACAGGTTGTGTTATTCTTCACAATGACATGCAGGACTGATAATATAACTCTGCTATGATCCAATTCATTAGATGTAAGTTTTGTATAGGAAGCATTACCTTAATGCTGACCATGTACCAAGATCATAAGCTCATGCCAGTCTTCCAGAGGCAAGTTGGAGTTTGATGCCCCCTACCTTAAAAAAAAATATGGTGTGTGTGTGGGAGCCATATTGTACCATAATGCAGGTGTTTGCAGGGCTCCTTGGAACTATGCAGCAGCTGATGCACTGCAAAGATCAAGTGCTGCTGTACATGTAGGTGTCACTTCAGGGCTTGAAAAACAGAGGCAGGCTTCTCCACTGCCTCTGGGGGTTACACCCATGCCATGTACCACTAGAATATTTACTTAGAATTCACTTTCTTGGATCAGTCGGATTGTTGCACAGCATTGTGGGTGTCCTGTACTGATCATGGACAAAACTTAACTCATCATCTTTCCACCATCCAAAGTCTCCACCCAACCCCAATATCTCCATCACGGTCAACAACATCATGACTCACGCCACTCACTCACACCGCCACCCGAGGTGAGTACATTGCCGGTAACTGCCGCCATTGCACGTTGGGAACAGAAGGCAGGACAGGGGTGGAATGTCCAGGGTCTTGTGTACTTCACATGAATCTCATCTGAAGTACACAAAAGCCATCCAATGTGCCCCTGATGGCTTCAGACTCCAGGAGGTGGACCAGTGTATCAAACCTCCTCTCCTCTGAACATTGTATAGTTTGCCAGTGGCAGTGACACAGCAGGCTACAGAGTATGGAGGCAGAAGTAAAGAACCTGTAGTTCTGCAGCTTGAATGGGTCCAGGGCATAGGCGAATCTAGAAATATGGTAATGGGTGGTCCTAGAACATTTGGTAAGATTTTGCGCGCAGCAAAGCCGCACGCGTGCGTGAAAAAAGGGGGTGTGGTCTAATTTCAAGGGGGTGTGGCTTAATAGAGGCAAATCACTCCCTGATTTTCTGACTGCTATGAGGGCATGCCCAGCCACCAGCCAGCCAATTCCTCAGGCATGAATCATGCCTGACAGGGCACTAGGGCAGGGCAGGAGGTAGAAAAATCAGGAGGTAGAAAATCACAGGTATTCCAGGCGGGCCATAATACTTTTTACCCCCACACAAAAATCACCAGCCACCAGGCAGCCAATTCCTCAGACATGAATCATGCCTGACAGGGCACTAGGGGCAGGAGGTAGAAAATCACAGGTATTCCAGGTGGGCCGGCGGCCCATAATTCTTTTTAAGTCCAAACACAAACATCACCACACCAGCCACCAGCCAGCCAATTCCTACCCTACTCCGTTTGAAGAATAAGAAAGAGTCAGGCTCCGAGACCCCGCCACCGCCGCCGCGTGATCCCTGCTTTGCTAAGCTGGCTGCGCTGCACGTAGTGGAGGAGGACGGCGTGTTTCTGGCTGCTGCTGCGGCGGAGGAGCACACGTGAGAAGAGCACCGCCCAGGGTGCACTGCTCACGCTCCGCAAAGGACCATGGGAGGAGCTGTGTGCAATCGGGCATGCGCACAGCCCTCCCTGTCCTGTTACGGTGGCCATGTTTGATTACACTTATGAAAAAAAATGTAGGCAGCGGTGCTGCAGCAATTAAAATATTATTCAAGTTTGTTGCGGTGGCCATGTTTGATTACACTTATGAAAAAAACGTTTAGGCAGCGGTGCTGCAGCAATTAAAAAATTATTCAAGTTTAAGACGCCGGGCAGTCTAATGGATAGTCCGGTGCATCCCCGGACCACCCCCTAGATTCGCCTATGGTGCAGGGGAAGCGCCATGCCCCTGTGACAGTCTGCAATATTGTTGCAAGCTTATTTGCAGGTTTGCACAGGCTGGGATTTCACTGGGCGGTATATACCTGATCATAGGACTATGCAAATGAGCAGCCCAACGATCAAGTCTGTATAACTCCCTATGTTTTATAACCCTTAGGTTATATATTTTATCACATATGAATAAAGCCTGTATCATGCATCATGCATGGCCGCTTACCCAGTGGTTAGTCAATATCAGTGGGGGGAGAAGGCGGTGAAAAAATAAACATAACATACAGTTTGAGCTGTCTTCATCTAGTTTGCCAGCAAATGTGGACAGGAATGGGGCACATGAGCGTCTCAGATGCACCCACTCCACATTCACCAGTGGGTCTCGGCGAATGGCATGCCAAGGCTCAGCTTGATGAAGACGGTTCCATCTGTACCTGTAATATGTGTGACAGCTGCATGACCCATGGGATCGGCAGTGATGTGTCTCATAGCTGCATAATTCTTTCCTGTATACAGTAAGGAGAAGCTGAGAGCTGCTGTATCCTGTGTACAGTGGTGGCGCCATCTAATCAATCTATTAGCATCAGCTGTTGAGATACAGATGGAGCGCCTCTCAGCCAGCTCAGGGAATCGCAACATCCATTCGCAGCCTGTAGAGTAACACCCACATCATTTGATGGTTGCCGACCATCGAATGATGTGGAACGTGCACACAGATCTAAGAGCAACCTTACGTCAGTGTGCACATTTGGAGGGAAGTGGGCGGGCAGCTGACATCTGGTGATGTCAGCTGTCCACCCCCCGCACCCACGTCATCGTTCATTAGCATGAGAATGCCCAGTGGTTTCATGGGAACGCCCATAAAATGCTGGGCATTTCCGTATGGTAATGGAAAATCACATGTACGTAAGTATTCACAAACTTTGCCATGAAGCTTAACATCGAGCTCAGGTGCCCCTGTTTCCACTGATCATCCTTGAGATGTTCCTACAGCTTAATTGGAGTCCACCTGTGGTAAATTCAGTTGATTTGACATGATTTGGAAAGGCACACACCTGTCTATATAAGGTCTCACACTTGCCAGTACATGTCAGAGCAAAAACAAGCATGAAGTCAAAGTCTGTAGACCTCTGAGATACTTTAGGATTGTCTCCAGGCACAAATCTGGGGAAGGGCACAGAAAAATATCTGCTGCTTTGAAGCCCCAATGAGCACAGTCACCTCTATCGTCTGTAAATGGAAGTTCGGAACCCCCAGGACTCTCTGAAGCAATAAACCAATCAGGCCTGTATGGTAGAGTGGTCAGATGGAAGCCTTAGTAAAAATCATATGGCAGCCAGCCTGGAGTTTGCCTAAATGCACTCAAATGCACAAATGAAGCTCAGACCATGAGAAACAAAATGCTCTGGTCTGATGAGACCAAGATTGAACTCTTTGGCGTGAATGCCAGGCATCATGTTTAGAGGAAACCAGGCACCACTAATCACCAGGCCAATACCATTCCTACAGTGAAGCATGGTGCTGTCAGCATTGGCCTCAGATTGGGGTGACAGTTATTTTTTTCAGCAGGACAATGACCCTAAGCACACAGCCAAGATATCAAAGGAGCAGCTTCAGGACAACTCTGTGAATGTCCATTAGTGGCCCAGCCAGAGCCCAGACTTGAATCCGATTGAACATTTCTGGAGAGATCTGCAAATGGCTGTGCACCGACGCTTCCAATCCAAGCTGATGGAGCTTGATTGTTAGGTTGGAAGGCTGGGTGTAGAACGTCAGACGTGAGCCCGTAGCCGGGACCGCCGGTTAAGACGGCCACAGCGAACCCTACACTCTCTCTGTTGGGTTCCTCTGGCAGATGACTGGCCACTGCGAGAGCTAGTGTTCACCTGTGGCCGCCGCGTCCGAAGGAGCGAGTTATGCCCGCTCCAGCCCCGATGCAGCCAGGTCTTATGTTGGGACAAGTGGCCAGCGATCGTCAGAGGTAACGCAAGAGGTAATTCTAACTACAGGGCCTGACTGGAAAAACACACCCTGACTGCCGGCACCAGGCCAAGGACGGGGACGCGACCCAGTCACAAACACAAGGGAGATAACACGGGGAATCGCCACCATGCAAAAACAAACCCAAAAGAATTCCCCAAAACGACAGAGGAATGTAACAGGGAAACTGCCCTGCCTAATAACAGAAATAAAGAGACGATAGTGAATGAGCCCCGCTGCTAGCGGAGACCAGCGAGGAAAGTCCAAGAACACAGGGACTTAATCCTAAATAATGAAATGGCTGTGCAGCCAGAGAATGTAACTGAGAGACTATAGGCAATCTGCCCACAATAAAAGATAAAGAATAAAGCTCCAATAGGAGCACTCACGTGACCCCTGAAGGGGTAGCCGGGCGGACAGTGGCAGGGATGCACCAGGACTGAGACCAACAAGTCTCTGGGAGACAGGGTCTGGGAACAGGCGATGCGACCAGGACAGCTGTCAGAACAAGCTATAACCGGCGCCATCTTGCCTGTGAGTATCCCTTAAAAGGGACACTGCAGCCAATGGAATGTCCCTGCTGGGACCAGCCCCCGGCTTTTAATTTACTCAGGTGGCCGAGCGCGCGACTCCCGTCGTCCCCTGTTACCAGGCAACCGCTGGGTGACTGCAGGGGAACGCCGGGAGCTGATACAGTGACGCCCGCGCCGGGCGGAAGTGACGTCACCCCGCCGGGCGGAAGTGACCGCCGGACGCTCGGCTGAGCTGGGCGGAAGCGCAGTGTGCACCTCCTGTGCACCAGCCCTCGGCCGCCGAGCGTCAGAGACGCTGACATTGATAGGTGTTGCATGAATAGGCAAATCTGCCCCAAGATAGGTATGCCGAGCTTGGCGCATCATATTCAATATGGATTGAGGCTGTAATTGCTGCCAAAGGTGCATCAATAAATTATTGAGCAAAGGCTGTGAATACTTGTACATGTGATTTCTTAGTTATTTATTTTTACTAAAAATCTCCCCAAAACTTTTTTCACATTGTCATTATGGGATATTCTAAAATGGATTAAATGAATTGATTCTGTTTTGGAATAAGGCCATAACATAAAAAGTGGAGCGCTGTGAATACTTTCCAGATGCACTGTAGCTGTATAGGTGTGGTGCCGGTGCATACATAAAACCAGGGGAGGCTCCAAAGGTGGGGTTGCAGCACAGTTCAAAATTCAAAAAGAGAAGGCAAAGCAACTGCCATTCCAAACGGACTCACTGGCAATTGTTGCAGCTCCCTTAGCACCAGCAGCACTCTACACTGCAGGAAACACTGGCAAGTGTTCATTTACCAAAATACTATTTTCCAGCTTGTGGGCAATTACTGAGCTGGGAGTGTGCATGGTACACAATACCTCCCCTCCACGGTATAATGAATAGCCATGCCTTTAGTTTTCTTAGTTAAATGTGTTCTAAATAGTAAATTAATACAGACATTTTAAGAAGAATAGAAGGAAAACTGTAAATCCCCTCTTTCCCTCACACAAGCAGCGGGCCCTCCACTCAGAGCTGATCTTCTATCGCTTCAAAAAGCACATGTCAGGTTCAGGGGGTGGGCAGGTGGTTTTGAAGCTGAATGGCTTTCAACAAAAGATTCATTACACAATGGACCATTAGGACTTCCATGAGGTAAAAGGGGAAGTACGAGCTATCATCGCATGTCAGCAGCAGCTCTGTCTTTGCTGGTCTTTCCTCAGCACAATTATGCTTTTGGGTCAATAATCTGAAACCCACTAATGAGATGTGCCAAAGCACCAGGTAATACATCTGATATGATGTAGCTAAAGTTCAATACTGAATTGGATAGACATATTTAGTTAAGTATAAAAACAAATCAGTTATTTTAATCATATTGGACCTGGTTCAGGTTGGCTCGCTAGGCAGAGTGTATTTGCTGCCTATTAAGCACCTTAACGCCGCAACGCCGCCCCCTAGCACAGCCGCAACCCCGGCACTCGCCATGCGAGGGGATTTGTTCGCTAACACATCCCGTCAAATGTAACCGCTAGCAGGAGAAATCATTCAATGGTCGCCGGCATCGAATGCTTTCTGTTGCCTTCGGAAACAAACTGACTTTTATTTCCTCCGCAGATCGCCGAAGACGGGGCAATGTAATAGACATCATTAGTGCTGGTGGCTTCTAATCATAAAGTATGTGGACTAACAAGCAAATCTTGACCCTCGTGAAATACCTGAACGCGAGGACGACCAATAAATATTATTTATGTCATTTAATTTTTTTTTTAATTTTTCAATAAGAAAATTTTGGCTTAACAATGTGCTGTTCGAGCCTAAAGTTATCATTGTCTATTAATTATTGTATTGTTATTCTGTTTTATTTGCAATAAAAACATAAAAAAAAAGAAAAATGAAAATTTTGGGTATGGGGTGGCCTGAAACAAATCTCATATTCTACGGCTCCGTGATTCAAAAATGGTTCTGGTTGATACCTGTAGGTCTACTGTGTATAAGGTCAGCAGTCAATAAGTTGCAGGAGCTTAGAATAGCGCTCGTTTTGTAGCAATTTCAATTTTATTATTATTATTATAATTATTATTTTTATTATTAGTATTATGTTTTATGTATACGGCATCAGACATAGGGGGAGATTCTCTAAGCTAAAAATGTGGTAAAAACCCCATTATCTGGGTTTTTACCGCATTTTGGGATGCTGTAAGCATCCACCGCCGGGTTACCGCGGCAGGGGGCATCGCCAGAAAAATCTGGCAATGCCCCATAGAAGCCAATGGGCTTCTACCGCATCCCACCGCCGCCCCACAATGACCCCCCACCGCCCCGCATCGCCCCCTCACCTGTGTCCGGGCAGCACAGAGCTGTGCTGCCCGGACCTATGACCTCCTCCCTGCACTGATCCTCTTCCGGGTGCAGGGAGGAGGAGAGCCCGGCGCAGCAGCAGCGCCGGGTGTGGGAGGGAGGGGGAGCAGCCGGGACCTGCTGGGATCCGGCGACTCTCACCGCAAAGGACAGCTCTTAACGCAAGAGCTGTCCTTTGCTATAATTATCGCATATGTTAGAACATATGCGATAATTATAATTGCGATGGCCGGCGAAGGGGGGCGGAGATTCTTAGAGAATCTCCCCCATGCTCTGTAGAGCCATACACAGGAGAAAAAAAGAGATGAAGTACAAAGGTACATGATACCATCAATAACATAACTTTACATTTAGCAACTGGTGGCTGATGGCAAATCTTATTGAGTGTAACAGTTCATTATATAGAATGGGGGCAGAATGGTAGAAGTACAGAAGGTGACAGTGGGAGGAGATAAGCAGAATGATGCGATCAGGAGGTAGTGTGAGTGGTAGGAAATGTATGTAAGAGCAGAGAGGTTGGGGGCTTTGTAGATACAGGAGAGAGAAAATATATAACAGAAGAAAATGCCCCTGGCCGTTGAGATTTCTCAAAGCTCATGCAGCTTCAGCTACCTGGATGGCCAAAACACAAGGGGTTATTCAGACCTGTACCAATAATCAAATGACTGCGCATGCATACAGTTTGTAGTACGCATGTGCAAGGCCACTCTGCGATAAAATCCTGATACCTTTTTATCGCTGGCCATATGCAAGTTGATTGACATGAAGCCGGCGTTTGGGGGTGGTATTTGGCCATTTTCTGGGAGTGTCAGGAAAAACGCAGGCATGCCCAGACGCTTGAAGTGAAGTCATGTGACGTCAGCTCTGGCCCCAATCACACGGTTTCTATCGCACCCGCTGAGTAAGTCCTGGGCTACGCACAGACTGCACACAATGGGAAAATGATTCGATGGTGAGCAGCTTGCGTATAAATTTGATGCTGATCCCCGATCTGCCGAATTTTCTCAAGCCTTGTACAGTAATTCGCAGGCTTGCACGGGACAGGATTTCCTCTGGTTGGGCAGTGATTATCTGATTAGGTCTCCATAACTCCCATAATACATACAGATGTAGCCGGTTTTATCTTTGCTGGCGAACCGCCAGCAGCATGCTGCTGGCGATCCGCCAGCAACACGGCGCTCCATCTGACTGAGACCGGATACTGAGACGCGCATGCATGGGGGACGCACGCGCGTCTCAGTATCCGGGCGGCGAGGCGGACGCAATACTGTCCGCCTCCCGCTCGAGGGGGCTGGGGGGGACCCGAGGAGGCTGCGGGGGGGTGCGGTCGCCCGGTGTGGGCACCGGGCGACCGAGGGCAGCACCGTCAGAAGGTGCCCGCGCATCCCCTTCCGGCATACAGATGGCGGCGGGGCAGGGGATGGCGATGGCGACGCCCTCGCCATCACCTGCAAAGATGAATCCCACTACATCTGTACTAAAGAGAGGCACATTAAATGTACTGTATGTATTAAGTGAATACATGTTTATCATGTAATGGAACGCTATAATAATTATCACATATTATTATAATAATTAACAAATAATAATAATAGCCAATATTATTTGTAAATTAAATAAAGGGGCAATCGTATTTGTTTTACTAATTGCCACTCTAATAATTAATTAATTAACAATAGAACCACCAATTATATTGCACTACAAAATCCAGCATGCAGATGCATCAATCATTTCTTAAGGTACCCATAGACGGTCCGTTCCCGAACCGTCCGTTTTGTACTATGCGATGCACGCTCCCGTGCATCACATAGTACGGTACAAAAAGTATGTGCTGCACATACTTTTTGTACTAGCTAAACATCGTATCGGATCGCATTGCATGCACTAGGCATGCACTAGGCATGCGATCCGATACGATGCATGCTAATTAAGACCCAAACGGATCCGTTTAACGGACCGTGTATGGGCCCCTTTATTCTGGTATAAAGGCGCAGGCATAGTCAGTAAGCTTGCAGATTAGTCATTGTTTTAACATATAATACTAAAGTGTATGGGTCATAGGGTGGACCACTAAATGTTGAGAGGGCTTAGGTCAACACATAAAATAGGTCGACATGGCTAATGATGACAGGGTCGGAAGGTTGACACAGCATTAGGTCAACAATGGGAAGGTAAACAGTCAAAAGGTTGACACATCTTTTGTCCGGAATTTCGTTGACATGGACATTGTATGAGTGTACTGCATTGGGTGCAGCGCCTCCCTCCCTCCACACCTGATTGGATGGTAGGGTATGAAATACAGATGGAGCAGCTGCCATTGGAGCGAGACGCTTGCGCACTCTGTTCAATCAGAGCCCTCCCCAGGCTTCCTGCTGCTCCCCCGTTGACGCCTGCAGCCATCACTAATCCTGCCCGTCTCCCTGAAGAGGAGACGGGCAGGGAATCCACTCCCTGCCGCCGTGCTAACGGGGACACGTGAGCATGTGAGACGCTTGGGCGTCTTCATCAGATGGAGCGCCAGACCGCCAGCCTGCGCCGGCTCAAGGGATCTGGTGATTCCTCAGGCTGGCTGGAAGGCGCTCCATCTGTACCATCTGTCGGCACAAGTCAGCTCAAAAAAAGTGGAAAACTTATGATGACTTTTTGACTGTCAACCTTCCCATTATTGACCTAATACTTGTGTAGACCTTTTGACCCTGTTGACCTTAACCATGTCAACCTATTTCACATGTCGTCCTATGCCCTGTTGAGCTTCATAGTGTCGACCGAGCGACTGTATCCCATACTAAAAGAAAATAACAGCAAATAATACTGATGTGTGTGGGCAGCACGGATGGTGTAATGGTTAGAATTACTGCCTCACAGCACTGAGGTCATGGGTTCCATTCCCACCATGGCCCTAACTGTGTGGAGTTTGTATATTCTCCCCATACTTGCGTGGGTTTACTCCGGGTACTCCGGTTTCCTCCCAATATCCAAAAATATATTGGCAGGTTAATTGGCTCCCAACAAATTAACCCTAGAATGTCTGTGTGTGCGTGTATATGTCATAGGGAGTATAGATTGTAAGCTCCACTGGGGCAGGGACTGATGTGAATGTTCAAATATTCTCTGTACAGCGCTGCGGAATATGTATGTGCTATATAAGAAACTGTTAATAAATAAATAAATGTGTGAGAGTTGCCTAATACTACTTTGTTAGTGTTTTGAACACACAGTCACACAGACAAATCCCATGGCCATGTGTTGTTTTATGTGAGAGGTAAAAGGTTACTTTCCCAAATACAGTCGTATTTTTTCCTTCTTCATTTTAAATAATGTAATCAAAATAGAATTTCCTACCGTTCATAATTAATTGTCTATTCCCAATTCAGATTAAAGTAAGTATTATTCCATCAGCAGTGTTTCGAGGAAGATCTAAGGACCTCTCCCTAAACAGTGACCATCTGCTAAGCATAATTTGGGGTTCTGACAGTCAGACACTACTCAGCTCCCTTGTTGTTCCGTATTATTGCCTGTCTGACAAGAGCAATAAAGGGTTGTCATTAGCCTTACATGACAGTTTTTAAAATGACTTGCAAAAGAAAGACTTAAATGTACAGCCCTTTGAAAACACACCAGATTTTTATTTCATCTCAAAAGTCGTTATTGCAGTTCTTTGCTCTTTTCGGTTTGCATTAATTGAATTGAATGTATTTATTTTAGGGATGATTCAGGTTCTCTGGTCCCCTTGCAATTTGTTTATTTAAAAAAAAAATGTTAAAATCATGCACACTGGATATACATGTAACATAGCTTCAGCAGTACATCGATATTAAAATGCCTAAACAATGAGTAAGTGGAATGATCAGTTCCAAAATTCAAGCAGGATATTGTATAGAGAGTTTTAGATGTTGCATGAATGCTGACAATTGAAATGCTCTATTTACCGTAAGTTTAAGAGAACAAAGCCTGGCTCCATGGAATTTAAGATATTCAGCATAAAAATGCTTGGAAATTTTCATGCGAAAAAAAGGGGATATTGTAATTTTTAGAGGTAATTAGATTAGCAGATCAAAATATTTAGCGGGAAATGACACAATGGGTGAAATTTAATAGGATGAGAGATTCAGAAAGTGAGAGATTTGGTAATAAATCGCCAATTTGTTTTAAAGCGGCAATCATTTACACTGCAAAAGCAAACAGATTGCGCAGTGTAAATGATTGCCGTTTAAAAAAAAACCTGGAGATTTCTTAACAAATCTCTCACTTTCTGAATCTCTCATCCTATTAAATCTCACCCAATGTATGTGAACCACGAACCAGCAAGTAAATCATTTGCTCAATTTGATAATGCATGATATAATATGCAAAAGAATAAAACTTTTTAAAAGATTTATTTTTACAGTGTAAATCAGCCATAGTTTTTTGTTTACAGTGTAAATCAAGGTTTCTCCATCCAATGTAATGAATCAGTGGCACATAGTTACATACCTCCTTTTAACAACAATATTTGATTGTGGGATGTGTTGGTTGCCACGGCTCCCTCCCACCTCTCCCTCCACTCCTCTTCTCCAAGTTTTTCAACAACAAAAAGGTGGGGAATTTGACTGGTGTGGGACACCTGTCAGACCGTAACATAGGTGTCCTAAGGCAAGCTCAAGGAGGACAGAAAACTCCCGTGGAGCAGAAGGACAACAATATTATTTGTGTGGACTGTGGTGGGTTGCGGCACTGGCGTGCACCATAGCATTGCTTCATTATGCTGGTGGCTGCCACGGCTCCTTCCCGCCTGATGGCTCTTCCACCTCTGACGTCAGACGCATGTGACATCACCCGCACAGCGTTATTGGGGGGCGAATAACCCAACAGTGTTGATGTGCATGAACCGTCCTCGGCAGTGCCAGAGCTAGTTAGAGGCTCAGTATGCCCCCCTATCCAAAGTCCAGGTCGTGTGACTCCCTACCCCCCCCCCTCCTATTTACAGCCCTGCCCTCTTCACAAATTGGCATCCTGTGGTGGGGTATAGCCACACTACCAGTGGTTGCAATGTGCATGGTGCACACAGGCCTCTGAGTCCCAGGGGGCTCACACCATACAGACTGCATCTATTTTTTAATACTTACCCCTCCAGAATCTCACAATGAAGGCAGAAGTCTGTAATTAAAAGCCAAAAGTGTTAAAACAAGCAGTTGTACAAAGCTGTAATGTTTTCTTTTATCCAAATACTAATTTAAAACATTTTTCTGTTTTTATCTTTTACTGTTCAGTATGACGGCATTAAAAGGTTTTGGTAACAAATTTATGGCCAATTGATATCAATTTTCTTTAAAATAACATTAGAATAAAGTAACGATCTTGTCAAATCTAATTTTTCAACATGACATCTGTTTCATCTGAAATTAATTATAAGCTAAAAATTAATTAATTTTGATATTTGCAATCTACCTGAGCTGCAATTTAAACATTTATACAAGTGTTTGTTGCACATAATAAAATTATCTTGCTGAAATAACACTAACTTAGTAGCAGTTGGGCTACGCAGTCATGGTTGTGTCCTAATCATCAATTAGGTCATTGTTTGTTTGAAGAAGTCATTGTTTGAGATAACATGCGGAAGTGAAGCAAACATCAGTATAGAACATGTTTCAGAGGCATTCTTTTGTGTTATCTTTCTAGTAGTGTACACATACTTTTTGAATCGAGATTGAATCAGGATCGAATCGTACGGCGCTGTGTACACATTAAATTTAGACTATGGCCCTTATTCAGATCTGATTGCAGTACAAATTTGTTTGGAAAATGGCTAAAACCATGAGCACTGCAGTTGGGGCAGATGTAACATGTGCAGAGAGAGTTAGATTTGGGTGGGGGGTGTTGAAACTGAAATCTAAATTGCAGTGTAAAAATAATGCAGACAGTATTTACCCTGCACAGAAACAAAATAACTCACCCAAATCTAACTCTCTCCGTACATGTTACATCTGCCCCAGCTGCAGTGCACAGATCTGAATAAAGGCCTATATAGTACAAATCTGTACTATATAGTCTTGCCTGCACAGTCTATTTTTCTATTTGATTTCGATGCCGGGATTGAATTGAAATAGAATGCATTCGAGTTCTGTTCAATTTCGATTCGATTTTGATTCAATTTTGCTTTAATAAGAATAATCAGAGATTACTGGCTAAAGTTTTAAATGATCACGAGTGCAGATATATTTACCAATCTCTGCTATTATAGACCAGGTTCCAAGGATATCCATACTTGAGAACTTGCGGGTAAATGAGTACTTCAGACATTTTGAATAAGCATTCATACTCAAGAATGCACAGCATTAAAACCTGGACTGTACTAGAAGAATTTGGTATTTCATGCCATACCATCCACTATGATGTGGAGGGAGAATATAATAATGTGCCGAGCACAGAGAGGAACCGTGCTCCTCGCATGGGACATGGTACACTTAGACGGTGTGCAAACCAATCTGTGTCGACATAGACACAAAAAACATGGAAACCGCATGTCGACCTTTTGACTGTTGCCCTTTTGACCCTGTTGACCTTTTATCTGCCGACCTTTTGTCTGTCGAGCTTTTGACTGTCAACCTTTTGACCCTGTCAACTTTTTGACTGTCAACCTATAGTGGGGGACCTTATGACTGTTGACCTTGACATTGTAGATCTAAAATACCATAACCATTTATGTTTCAGTAAAACCTCTGTAGATACTTGTTACCAAGGATACTACTCACATGGGAATGGGATCATTCGTCAGACTGCATTTAGGTCTACAGTCATTAGGTCGACCCCACTAGGTCGACTGGCAGGAAGGTCGACCTGACTTAAGGTCGACATGGGCCAAGGTCGACATGACTTAAGGTCGAATTTGCATAAAGGTCGACTGGTCATAAGGTCGACATGGGTTTTTTACTGTTTTTTGCTCCGAATGTCGACACAGTCGACATGGACACAGTTGGCAATGAGAATCGGACCCTCGCATCGCTCGCTTCGCTCGCCATGCTTCGGGCACGGTGCCTCGCTGCGCTCGGCACACTATTTTATTCTCCCACCACGCCCTAGTGGATGGTAGGGCATGAAATACCGCCTGTCGGCACATGTCGGCTCAAAAAACAGTGAAAAACCCATGTCGACCTTATGACCAGTCGACCTTCCTCATGTCGACCTTTATGCAAATTCGACCTTAAGTCATGTCGACCTTGGCCCATGTCGACCTTAAGTCAGGTCGACCTTCCTGCCAGTCGACCTAGTGGGGTCGACCTAATGACTGTAGACCTAAATGCAGTCTGACGAATGACCGCATCCCCTCACATGACATGTGTGATCAACAGATACAAGTGCTATACGGAAACAACTAAGTTCACATATCTACCAAAGGTAAATATAAAGTATAATTATGTTTCCTATGTATATGTAGATAAATTAGTATTTGGTTTAATAGATTTTTCATTATATCTATGCTATCATTTTGAAAATAGTTAATATACAGTATGTATGCAAATTGATATTAAAAGCTTTTTTTTACCTTCTGAGATAGGAGTACACTACTGCACAGACCCCAGTCTTCCTGTTATCGAGGAAGGCATCATGCCTTAATCCAATATGGTTGCTGAGATTACTACTGAGCAGGAGCCATCTTGAGACTATGGGGGGGTATGCAATCTCGTTCGAGCTCCCGCAGCCATCTCCCGACGGGGGAGATGGCTGCGGGGCCCTATTCAATGCTGTCTTCCCCGACAGCATTGAACAGGGTTTCCTGGCAGAACGAGCCCGACATCTCTAGCTGTCGGGCTCGTTTTGCCGAGAACAGCCGGGAAGTGACGAGCTGCCGGCTGCAGCTCGTCACTTCCCGACCGCAACTCGCGGCCACGCCCCCTTCTCGCCGCTCGGCGGCCGGGACATTGAATCCCGACTGCCGAGCTCCAGGCGAGCTAACCGAGAACGGGACAGGGGCACGGCTGTCGCGCTAGCTCGACAGCCATGCCCCTGACATTGAATACCCCCCTGTGTCTGGGGGTGGTAACAGGTGCCAAGAAAAACGAATGCGTGACTGAATAAATGCTGGTATGCCCAAGCATGTTAGGGGTGGGTGTGTGACATTAGCCAAGGCCTCGATTAGGCTGATTTCATCGGCCGCCAAGTAAGTCCATGGCTACACGGTGCTTGCGATCAATGGTGACCAGTGGAAAAATCAATCAATGGTGAGCATCTTATGTATGGACATATTTGCTCAGCTGCAAACTCTTCGCTAGTCGTACACCTTTATTCACACAGCGAGCACAATCATTTGCAAGGCGTGATTTCATTCTAGCAGCGCGGTGTCTACCCTACAGTGTGATCAGGTCTGAAATGGACCCAATGTCCCAAGGCAAACTATGCAATGTAAAGATGTGTTAAATGTATAATGTTGGTTACTAATACCACTCAGTGAGCTGGGGGGGGGAAATATTTTTACTTACTCAGTATTAACCCCTCCCTCATGCACCTGAGTAATATTACTGAACTAATTGAGCATCTACCACTATCTGTATGTATGTTGTTAGAGGCAGAAGGGAGCCCATATTAGGAGGAGATATGGGTCCTGATATGCCACATGGAGTAGTCTGTGGTTGCTCCAAGGTAGGTAGCTCTTAGTTTGGATATACCAAGTAAGGAGCCATTATCATGTGGCCCCTCGCTTGTTAAACGTAGACCCAATTTAGGGTAATGGTGGTGTGGGCTGCGGTGCTCCTGGACTGCTTGAGCTGGGTGGCTCTAGTGCGGCATACCCTTACATTCTATTAACACTTTTCCCTCACTAACACTATCTTTCTCTTATTTTAATTGCATTCCATTTTTTACTTTATCTCTCTCTCTCTTTATATATAGCTTCGGCTTCCTATCACTAATTATTAACACTTAGTATCTCACTGGCGTGCCGCACTGGGCTTTCTAGCTTATGATAGTTTTTGGGGTGCCACACCCTGCACCTAGATAGGGACCCCCAATATACAGAGAAGCCTTGACGTGGCTTGGGGGCATATCATACACCTACGCAGGTATATGTAACCAATATCTCTGAATTCTATTATCATGTAGTGTTCAAGATTGGTTATTAATACTATTCAGTGAGCTGGGGGAAACTATGTCTTTTTACTTACTCAGTATTAACCCCTCCATTGCATGCACCTGAGTAATATTACTGAACTAATTGAGCATCTACCACTATCTGTATAAATGATCTGTTTCATTGGAAAGTTTGGGTAAAGGAATTAAATGAGCCATCTTGCTAAAATGGTCCACTACCACGAAGATGGTATTACTCTTGGAGGATAATGGAAGGTCCATAGGACATAGGTCAACATGGACACCAAATAAATGTATAGTGTCCCCTCGCATTGCTCGCTGTGCTCATCATGCTTTGAACCATGGTGTCTTGCTACGCTCGGCACACTATTTTAATCTAACTCTATGCCCAATCTAACTCTATGCCCACTTGGATGGTAAAGTAAGAACTAAGTAGGTCTAATGCAAAATAAACTTGGAAAACTCATGTCAACCTTGTGTCTGTCGATCACATTCCCGTCGATATAACGCTTGTGTCTAACTTTCATTTTTGTCGCTCTAGACGCTGTCAACTATCTTTAGGTGTCTAAATAAAAGTGTTTGACTAAGCATGGTCAGAAAATAACTATATATATTATAACTATCTAGACACCGTCGATCCATCGACCAGACACGAGGCCACTAGACAGAGCAAGAATTCAGTGTAGTGGATGAAGGTCATCCACTGCTGCTCAATAACGTATAACATTCAGTTCAGTGGCGGAACTTGTGAGTTGTTGGCCCAGGTGCAAAAATCTAATGCCGATTCAGACACGCTCATAGTGGGTCGAATTCAGCCCCTTCCCCAATGTTTGGGGTTTGCGCAAGTGCAAACCCCGGAAGCGAATGCTTCGGCGAGTTTCACAGTCGTCGGGCCTATCGCTCCAGAGGGGGCTTGGCGGGGGCAAACAGGGGGCTGGAGCAGGGGAACACCCAGCATTTTATTGATGATCCCATAAAAACGCTGGGCATTCCCCTGGGTACGCAGGTGTGGCATTGCCTGCTCGGAGCGGGCGGTTGACGTCACGTGAAGTCAGCGCCAGTCCCGTATTCATTGATCAGTGCCGGAAATAAAAGTCAGGGTTGACTGACTGTTATTATCAAAGGGGGAAAAAATAATTTGATCAAATGATTTCTCTCCCCCTTTCAGCTATATGCTAGGGCCTTGATGGCTAACTTTGACACTCCAGATGTTGTTGAACTACACATCCCAGCATGCTCTGCTACAGTTTAGCTATTTGGCCATGCCAAAACTGATGAAGGGCATGCTGGGATGTGTAGTTCAACAACAGCTGGAGTGTCAAGGTTAGCCATCACTGTACTAGGGGATGTGTTCTCATACACATCCCCATGCTACTGAGGGGATTTGGGGGCGGGGCCTAGCAGCCTAGCGAACAGGCCTGAATCAGGCCCTTATTATGGTGCAAAAGCCCCAGCTTACGTTAACCGACTTCATGTTGTTTCAGGCTGAGAATGTGCACACCAGTTTTCCATTGTTGCCATACATGTACACAGGGCCGCCACTAGTAATTTTGGGGCCCGGGACTGAACTTCAGTCCGCCCCCCCCAAACCCCCGCACTCGCACTTCCCCACCCCCCTTCCCCGGAACTGACCTTCATTCACACTTATTTACCTAGCTGCGACATCCCACGTCACCTCAGGAGCGCACACTGCAGTGCACAGTGTAGCCTGCAGAGCACCGAGCCCCTCTGTGTCCTAGGCTCAGCGCTCTGCAGGCTGCACTGTGTATCGTGCATGCCTGACTGGGGAAGGCGGTGTGCGGGGATGAGGGGTGTCGCTGTGGGCAGCTGCCTGGGCTCCTCTAGAGGCTGGAGCCCGGGACAGCTGTACCCACAGCACCCCCCTGTCGGCGGCCCTGCATGTACACTTACAAGTGAATGTACCGCTATGCATTACATCATTTGTTAATATTAGGGCTTTAAATGAAGTGTTACAGATTTACTCTAAATTGTGTAACCCCCCACAGATGTCTGCGGAGAGGTATATACTGTTTAAGGTGTTTCCAGACAAAGAATGAACAGATGGGTTATAGCACTGTGTCTCATACCAACAGCTTAGAAGTGTCATTGTTCCTTATCAAGTTAATTAAACAGAATTTTATCACTCTTCCAAAACAAAACTATCTTCAAAAGGCCATATTGAATTTATGTAAAACCGTTATAAAAAATGGGGAAAAAAATGTACAATTAGTGATAAAATCTAAAAGCAATTGTAATCTATTTAATACTACAGAACATTAAGAAGGGGATTATATTCTCTATTGCTTTGTGGGGTTTCTAAGGTTTAAGTAAATGTTATCTTTTAGATTTTCCTCCCAGGTCAATAAAAATCAATTTGCAGTTACGTCTTCAATAAATAAATTATACGCAATAACCTCTTTACTTACAAAAGTTGAAAACATTCTGCAAACTTCAGACGCGTGACCTATACATTTAGGGAACTTGTAATTCACCTCAATATGTTTTTGTAACTTCTTGAACATTTTACTGCTGTTAATAACCTTACCAGAAGTCAAGGTATTTGGTTGATTTGTTTTTATGTATTCTTTTTATTGTGTGGGTGGCTGGGGTGATACACTGTATGCACTTGTTCAACTGCAAACTAATACTTGCAGCTAACACAATTTCTGTAGGGTGACCTTTAATATGTATGTATAAGCAGTGACATATGATATGATTGTGTGAAACCAAAACTTCAATTCTACTAGACTTTACTTACTGTATACAAATTCACAGGAGATCTTGATCTAGGGGCCCGATTCAGCCCTGATGGCAGGCCTGGTGATCATCGGGGGACTGCAATGCACATGGTCAAGCCATCTGTGTGATCATAGGCTCTGAACGCCTGTGTTTGCTGGTTGCTCACTGTGTGATTGACAGTGGGTTGCCGCTTGGGGGCATGTTGTCTGCATTTTCTGTGTGTTCCTCAGAAAACGCAGGTGTTCCCCAGCTGTTGGGAGGGAGGGCCGATGACGTCATCAGCAGCCTCCTTTTCCCCATGGCCATCGCAGCGCCGAGTAAGTCCTATATGATATAAAGATATTAGTTACAGTGAGTAAACCTGTAACTAATATCATTTAATAAATCCAGCCATCCTTTCTGAGGGTTGAGTCATCTGCTGGTATGTGGTGCATATACAGTATATATATATATATATATATATATATATATATATATATATATATATATATATATATCACTGCATATAAAAATCTGCAACATTTACTGACTGATGTGCAACATTTAGGTTCATAACTGGTGATATGAGCTTGTCATTCTCTCCTTCAACCTAAATACTGTGGGGGAAATTTACTAAGAATTAGAGATGTGCGGCGGCCACTTTTTTGGGTTTTGGTTTTGGTTTGGGATCTGGATCTCCCTTCGTGTTTTGGATCTGGATTGGTTTTGGCAAAACCACCCTTGTGGGTTTTGGTTTTGGTTTTGGATCTTGATTTTTATGAAAAAAATGCTAAAAATGGCTAAAATAACAGAATTTGGGCCTGTTTTTGTTCCTAAAGTATTATTAACCTCAATAACATTAGTTTCCACTCATTTCTAGTCAATTTTGATCACTTCACAGCTTACAAAATTGTTTTCATTTACTGTAGTCGGCATCACATACATGTGGACCTTACACTTCCAACCTGGCAGAGCGGCACTGCAGGGGCAGACAGGGTGGCAGTTTAATAAACTATCCCAAAAAAAGAGAAATGCTCCAAACAGCAAATACAAAGAGGTATCGGCCTTGTCATGACTGGTGGTAGCAGCTTCAGCACTTCTATCAGGTTGCTGATCTCCACTATTTCCTCCTCCATCATCCTCCAAAAATGTGTTTTTATTTTATTTATTACTTTTATTTATTTTTCTTACTTTACACTGGACACAGCCTGTCACACTGGACACAGCCCCTTGGACACTGGACACTGCCCCTGGACACAGCCCCTGGACACTGGACACAGCCTGTCACCCTGGACACAGCCCCTGGACAATGGACACAGCCTCTGGACACAGCTCCTGTACACTGGACACAGCCGTCACACTGGACACAGCCCCTGGACAATGGACCCAGCCGTAACACTGGACACAGCCTCTGGACACCGCCCCTGGACACAGCTCTTGTACACTGGACAATGGATATATGTCACGCTGGACACTGGATATATGCCGTCACACAATGGTTAGATGTCACACTGGCCACTGGATATATGTCGTCACACTGGACACAGGATATATGTCGTCACACTGGACACAGGATATATGTCGTCACACTGGACACTGGATATATGTCGTCACACTGGACACTGGATATATGTTGTCACACTGGACACTGGATATATGTCGTCACACTGGACAATGGATATATGTCACGCTGGACACAGGATATATGCCGGCACACATTACATGTCACACTGGACACAGGATATATGTTGTGACTTGTGACACTGGACACAGGATATATTGTCGTCACACTGGACACAGGATATATGGCGTCACACTGGACACAGGATATATGTCGTCACACTGGACACTGGATATATGTCGTCACATTGTATATATGTTGTCACACTGGACAATGGATATATGTCACGCTGGACACAGGATATATGCCGGCACACATTACATGTCACACTGGACACAGGATATATGTTGTGACTTGTGACACTGGACACAGGATATATTGTTGTCACACTGGACACTGGATATATGTCGTCACACTGGACACAGGATATATGTCGTCACACTGGACACAGGATATGTCGTCACACAAGACACAGGATATATGTCGTGAGTGACTCGTGACACTGGACAATGGATAAGATATAGGCCGTCACACTGGACACAGCCCCTTGTATTACTGCAGCCCCTGTACACAGTGTACTACTCAGCAGCACTGCAGCCCCTGCGTGTGAGCACTGCAGCACTGAGTTAGTTAGTTAAATCACAGGGGTCTCAATGTACTCCAATGTATAAAGCAGCAAAAGAGTGTCAACGGCGGACAGGCGGCCGGCACATCCACGGCTCCAAGGCTCTGAGCAATGCACTGGGTGCCTTCACCATAGATAGTGTAGCAAAACAGGGGAGTGCGGCACTCGCAGTTTAATAACGTACACCAAACCAATAGTAAGTTAGCAACGTTTCAACGTCCTTTTATTAGGACATTTTCATCAGGCTGATGAAAATGTCCATTTGGTTTGGTGTACGTTATTAAACTGCGAGTGCCGCACTCCCTTGTTTTGCTATATATATATATATATATATATATATATATATATATAGAGAGAGAGAGAGAGAGAGTGCTGTGTGAGCTGGCACTCCTTGTATATGTGCTGATGCCCAGGTGCCTCCAAAGGAATAAGTACAGGTTGCAAAGAGATGCGGCACTCAAAGGGTCTTGTTATAAACACTTTTTGTATTTTCAAAGTCATATACGCAGCAGTTACATACAATCCATGGGTATTAGCCCCGACGTTTCAATGCCGTTTATGGCATTTTCCTCAAGGGCCCATGTGTCTATTAAGCAATGCATTGCATTTAAACGTCGGGGCTAATACCCATGGATTGTATGTAACTGCTGCGTATATGACTTTGAAAATACAAAAAGTGTTTATAACAAGACCCTTTGAGTGCCGCATCTCTTTGCAACCTATATATATATATATATATATATATATATATATATATATATAGATACAGGAGCGTTTGTAGATATAGGCACTCACAACTTGCAACAGAATCAGCATGAAATAATGAAACCCACACGGGTCTGCTTTGCCAACGTTTCGGGATGTAATTCCCTTTAATGTCTTGATAAAGGGAATTACATCCCGAAACGTTGGCAAAGCAGACCCGTGTGGGTTTCATTATTTCATGCTGATTCTGTTGCAAGTTGTGAGTGCCTATATCTACAAACGCTCCTGTATATATCCCTCCGAGGGAATTTAGAGCACCGCACAAGCTGATTAACCTGCAAGTGGAGTGCCGAGCATCTTCTGTCTATATATATATATATACTAGGTAATTCATCGTGCCCTACGGGCGCTCTTCACACCGGCGTAAAGGGCTACGCCCCTTAATTTGTGAACATTTGTATTGTGAGAAATATGGTTAGAATTGTATGAAAGATGCCCTGTATTGCAGCTTCTGGCAGTGGGTGAGGGTCCAGCGTGGCAGCACAGGAGTACCGGACGGTGGCCCTGAGTCAGTGTCTCCTCCTACTGGGTGGGAGTTAGGGTGCATGAGAGCAGGAGGCTGGGATATGAGGCATGATAGGGGTATGTGGGCAACACAGCGTCAGCGATTACCCAGTGGTGGAAGTTACGGTTCAGGAGAGCAGGAAGCTGGGTAGTGATAGGGGTGTGTGGGCATACGGGGGACTAAAGAGGGTGGTGTACACTGTGCAGCTTCTGCCAGTGGGTGAGGGTCCAGCGTGGCAGCACAGAAATACAGGAGTCAGTGTCTCCTCCGACTGGGTGGGAGTTAGGGTGCATGAGAGCAGGAGGCTGGGCGGTAAAGCATGATAGGGGAATGTGGGCAACACAGGGTGAGCGGGTCTCCACTGGCGGAAGTTACGGGGCAGGAGAACAGGAGGCAGGGCAGTGTCCTCCCACATTGATGGCAAAAGTATTCAACATCGGCCATAAACCATCGATTATTTGAAAATCATTGATGGTCGATGGGCATCCCTAGAACTGGAGGAGGGTGGGGGACAGTATGCAGCTCCCGGCAGTGGGTGAGCGTCTCCTCCCACTGGGAGGGAGTGAGCGTGCATGAGAGCAGGAGGCTGTACAATAGTGTTATGTGGGCAAGACATTGATAAAATTTGTGGCGCTGGTGCAGAGGGCAGTGGGGAAACCTGCAGTGCGGCAGCTAGGGCCGGATTTCCCACCTAGGGGCGGTACCTGCTTGTGGTGGTACAGGATCCCCCATTGTCATGGGGGTACGTGAAATGCGGGAGCGGGGGCCGCGGTGGTCCGCTGGGGGGTGGAATTGCCGGAAGGGGGTCTGGGGGGTCTGCAAATTGCGGGAGGGGGGGTGGTGTGTGGGGATCCGCGGTTAGCGGGAGGGGGCGGGGGTCCGCAAATCGTGGGCGGGGGCGCGGGGGGGCTTGAATCGTGGGAAGGGGGGTCCGCAAATTGCGGGAGGGGGGTTGTCGGGGTTAGTGAATTGCGGGAGGGGGGGTTGCGGAGGTCCGTGAATTGCGGGAGGGGCGCGTGGGGTGCCGTGAGTCAAGGGGGGGTGGTGCGGGGGTCCGTGAATCACGGGAGGGGTCATGAATCGCAGGAGGCGGGGGTCGTGGGGGGGCTGCGAATCGCAGGAGGGGGGGTGTGGGGGGTTGCCGTGAATTGCATGAGGGGGGCGTGAATCAAGGGAGGGTGGGCGCAGGGGGGTGGTGCGGGGGTCCGTGAATCGCGGGAGAGGGCATGAATCGCGGGAGGGGGGGTCGTGGGGGGTTCCGAATCGCAGGAAGAGGGGTATGGGGGGTGCCGTGAATTGCGTGAGGGGGGCATGAATCGCGGGAGGGGGGTCCCCGAATGTGTGAATTACGGGGCGGTCGCAAATCGCGAGAGGTGCCGAGGGGGCCCGCAAATCGCGGGAGGGGGGCGCTACGGGGGGTTTCGTGAATCGCGGGAGGGGGGGTCGTGGGGGGTTGCGAATCGCAGGAAGGGGGTGTGGGGGGTGCCGTGAATTGCGTGAGGGGGGCATGAATCGCGGGAGGTGAGGTCCCCGAATGTGTAAATTAGGGGGCGGTCGCAAATCGCGAGAAGTGCCGAGGGGCCCGCAAATCGCGGGAGGGGGGCGCTACGGGGGGTTCCGTGAATCGCGAAAGGGGGCGGCGCGAATTGCGGGAGGGGGGTCGCAAATCACAGTAGGGGGGGGGGGTGCCGTGAATCGCGGGAGGGGGGGTCGCGGGGGGCCCTTTTAATGCCGGGAGGGGGGGTCGCAGGGGTCCCGCGAATCGCGGGAGGGGAGGATGCAGGGGTCCTGCGAATCGCGGGAGGGGGCTCGCGGGAGGGAGGGGTCGCTGGGGTCCCGCGATTTGCGGGAGGGTCGCGGGGGTCCCGCGTTTCGCGGGAGAGGGTGGTCGCGGAGGTCCAGCGAATCGCGGGAGGGGGTGGTCGGGTCTGGGACGGATATTAGACAGCACTTACATCGACAGCCATTACATCGACACCATTAGTTCGACAGCTCAATAGGTCGACATGGTTTTAGGTCGACATACCATTAGGTCGACATGTCATTATGTCGACAGCTCATTAGGTCGACAGCTTATTAGGTCGACATGTTTTTAGGTCGACACTGCCATTAAGTCGACAGAGTCTATGTCAACAGTCAAAAGGTCGACATGGGTTTTTTCACTGTTTTTTGGCCGAAATGTCGACACAGTCGACATGGACACAGTTTGAAGTGTACCGCAGCCGCTCGCTATGCTTTGGGCACGGTGCCTCGCTGCGCTCGGCACACTATTTTATTCTCCCACCACGCCCTAGTGGATAGTAGGGCATGAAATACCGCCTGTCGGCACATGTCGGCTCAATAAACAGTGAAAAAACCCATGTCGACCTTTTGACTGTCGACATAGACAGGTGCGGGGTCCTGCGAATGGCGGGAGGGGGGGTCACGGGGGTTCCGCAAATCGCGGGAGGGGGGGTCGCGGGGGTCCCGCGAATCGCGGGAGTGGGGGTCGCGGGGTTCCAGCGAATCGCGGGAGGGGGGTCGCGGGGGACCCACGATTCGCGGGAGGGGGGGGGTCGCGGGGGTCCCGCGATTCGCGGGAGGGGGGGTCGCGGGGGTCCCGCGATTCGCGGGAGGGGGGGTCACGGGGGGTCCCGCGAATCGCAGGATGGGGGGGTCGCGGGGGGTCCCGCGAATCGCGGGAGGGGGGTCGCGGGGGTCCTGGCAGAGGGTAGGGATGTGCAGGAGTAATGGTGGATGGTGGCTGTGGAGTAATGGTGGATGGTGGGCGTGTACTGTAGCCCTGGCTGGGCGGGGGGAGGTGATGTCAAGGGGGTGGAACGTCAGACACATGAAAGTGAAACTGTTCTACACAGGAACGTTCTCCACAGGGGTTGAGTGACAGATCTGGCTAAATATATAAGACTAGGTGATTCATCGCGCCCTACGGGCGCTCTTCACACCGGCGTAAGGGGCTACGCCCCTTAATTTGTGAACATTTGTATTGTGAGAAATATGGTTAGAATTGTATGAAAGATGCCCTGTATTGCAGCTTCTGGCAGTGGGTGAGGGTCCAGCG
Source organism: Crinia signifera (assembly GCF_055691185.1). Lineage (NCBI taxonomy): Eukaryota > Metazoa > Chordata > Amphibia > Anura > Myobatrachidae > Crinia > Crinia signifera. Next base: position 49,313,397 of record NC_139221.1, on the reverse strand, counting down.
TGGCAGCACAGGAGTACCGAATGGTGGCCCTGCGTCAGTGTCTCCTCCTACTGGGTGGGAGTTAGGGTGCATGAGAGCAGGAGGCTGGGATATGAGGCATGATAGGGGTATGTGGGCAACACAGCGTCAGCGATTACCCAGTGGTGGAAGTTACGGTTCAGGAGAGCAGGAAGCTGGGTAGTGATAGGGGTGTGTGGGCATACGGGGGACTAAAGAGGGTGGTGGACACTGTGCAGCTTCTGCCAGTGGGTGAGGGTCCAGCGTGGCAGCACAGAAATACAGGAGTCAGTGTCTCCTCCGACTGGGTGGGAGTTAGGGTGCATGAGAGCAGGAGGCTGGGCGGTAAAGCATGATAGGGGAATGTGGGCAACACAGGGTGAGCGGGTCTCCACTGGCGGAAGTTACGGGGCAGGAGAACAGGAGGCAGGGCAGTGTCCTCCCACATTGATGGCAAAAGTATTCAACATCGGCCATAAACCATCGATTATTTGAAAATCCTTGATGGTCGATGGGCATCCCTAGAACTGGAGGAGGGTGGGGGACAGTATGCAGCTCCCGGCAGTGGGTGAGCGTCTCCTCCCACTGGGAGGGAGTGAGCGTGCATGAGAGCAGGAGGCTGTATAATAGTGGTATGTGGGCAAGACATTGATAAAAGTTGTGGCGCTGGTGCAGAGGGCAGTGGGGAAACCTGCAGTGCGGCAGCCAGGGCCGGATTTCCCACCTAGGGGCGGTACCTGCTTGTGGTCGTACAGGATCCCCCATTGTCACGGGGGTACGTGAAATGCGGGAGCGGGGGCCGCGGTGGTCCGCTGGGGGGTGGAATTGCCGGAAGGGGGTCTGGGGGGGTCTGCAAATTGCGGGAGGGGGGGGTGGTGTGTGGGGATCCGCGGTTAGCGGGAGGGGGCGGGGGTCCGCAAATCGCGGGAGGGGGCGCGGGGGGGCTTGAATCGTGGGAAGGGGGGTCCGTAAATTGCGGGAGGGGGGTCGCAAATCACAGTAGGGGGGGGTGCCGTGAATCGCGGGAGGGGGGGTCGCGGGGGGCCCTTTTAATGCCGGGAGGGGGGGTCGCAGGGGTCCCGCGAATCGCGGGAGGGGAGGATGCAGGGGTCCTGCGAATCGCGGGAGGGGGCTCGCGGGAGGGAGGGGTCGCTGGGGTCCCGCGATTTGCGGGAGGGTCGCGGAGGTCCCGCGTTTCGCGGGAGGGGGTGGTTGCGGAGGTCCAGCGAATCGCGGGAGGGGGTGGTCGGGTCTGGGACGGATATTAGACAGCACTTACATCGACAGCCATTACATCGACACCATTAGTTCGACAGCTCAATAGGTCGACATGGTTTTAGGTCGACATACCATTAGGTCGACATGTCATTATGTCGACAGCTCATTAGGTCGACAGCTCATTAGGTCGACATGTTTTTAGGTCGACACTTCCATTAGGTCGACAGAGTCTATGTCGACAGTCAAAAGGTCGACATGGTTTTTTTCTCTGTTTTTTTGGCCGAAATGTCGACATGGACAAAGTTTGAAGTGTACCGCAGCCGCTCGCTATGCTTCGGGCACGGTGCCTCGCTGCGCTCGGCACACTATTTTATTCTCCCACCACGCCCTAGTGGATAGTAGGGCATGAAATACCGCCTGTCGGCACATGTCGGCTCAATAAACAGTGGTGTCGATGTAATGGCTGTCGATGTAAGTGCTGTCTAACAATAGTCCGGATACCGTGGTGGTCGCGGGGGTCCCGCGAATCGCGGGAGGGGGGGTTCGCGGGGGTCCCGCGAATCACGGGAGGGGGGGTCACGGGGGTCCCGCGACTCGCGGGAGGGTGGAAAGCGGGGGTCCCGCGAATCGCGGGAGGGGGGGTGCGGGGTCCTGCGAATGGCGGGAGGGGGGGTCACGGGGGTCCCGCGAATCGCGGGAGGGGGGGTCGCGGGGGTCCCGCGAATCGCGGGAGGGGGGTCGCGGGGGTCCCGCGATTCGCGGGAGGGGGGGTCGCGGGGATCCCGCGATTCACGGGAGGGGGGGTCACGGGGGGTCCCGCGAATCGCGGGAGGGGGGGTCGCGGGGGGGTCCCGCAAATCGCGGGAGGGGGGGGGGTCGCGGGGGGTCCCGCGGATCGCGGGAGGGGGGTCGCGGGGGTCCTGGCAGAGGGTAGGGATGTGCAGGAGTAATGGTGGATGGTGGCTGTGGAGTAATGGTGGATGGTGGGCGTGTACTGTAGCCCTGGCTGGGCGGGGGGAGGTGATGTCAAGGGGGTGGAACGTCAGACACATGAAAGTGAAACTGTTCTACACAGGAACGTTCTCCACAGGGGTTGAGTGACAGATCTGGCTAAATATATAAGAGATATATATATATATATATATATATATATATATATATATTATATATATATATATATATATATATTAATATATATATATATATATATATATATATATATATGTCAATGTGTTGGCCCGGCACTCTCCTGATTGCGGTCAGCTGCCCACGGTGCCTCCTGGAATGTAGTAGGTAGCGTGCAAGAAAGACAGCGGCACTCGAACGGGTCTTTTCAAAATCTTATATTTTGCTATTTTTGCTATTTTTGCTATTTTTAAGCAAGTGAAAAACTGACGTTTCGGAGCTATTAGACCCATTTACTTTGAAAACGGGGCTAATTGCTCCGAAACGTCAGTTTTTCACTTGCTTAAAAATATACGATTTTGAAAAGACCCGTTCGAGTGCCGCTGTCTTTCTTGCACGCTATATATATATATATATATATATATATATACACAGAGTTTTAGAGAGAGGCGGCACTCACGGATCAAGAAATAAACAGTCAGCAGACCAGGGTATTCCCAACGTTTCAAACCTCTGTGGGTTTTTTATCAAGGTGCATTGAACGTTCAATGCACCTTGATAAAAAACCCACAGAGGTTTGAAACGTTGGGAATACCCTGGTCTGCTGACTGTTTATTTCTTGATCCGTGAGTGCCGCCTCCCTCCAAAACTCTGCAAATACGCACCTGGTCGTGAGAGACAGGTGTACCACGGCGGGCACCCCCTTCCATCTGCACACAGTCGGAGTGCCGCACCTATGCAATTATATATATATACAGGTTGAGTATCCCTTATCCAAAATGCTCGGGACCAGGAGAATTTTGGATAACGGATTATTCCGTATTTCGGAATATTTTAATATTTCAATGATGTATTTTGAAGTATCTTGCATTTATGCTGTATAAACACATAATATACCCACAAATATATTTTATTACCACATAAAATACACACAAATATATTTTAATTGTTCAAAAAACAAGGTTTCAAAACGTGAAACAAAATGTGTGTACTATCTCAGCACTGAATTTGAATGCCAAGCAATCATTGTCTTGCACATATATAGTGCCAGTTACATATCATGTCCCCAGTGATGCTGTTACAAATGTCCCCAGTGAGTTTTTAGCAAAAAAAATTTTTTTTTTCACTTTCTGGAATGTCCGTATTTCGGAATAATTCGGATAACGGATATTCGGATACGGGATACTCGACCTGTATATATATATATAATCGTCATAGTCGTCAACGTTTCAAGGCTAGTGTGCCTTTTCATCAGGACGAAATAAAGTGCTATTATTGCTGTGCAAAGAGAAGAATACAGAGATACAAAAACCAGTGTACCTTATATGCCTGTGTGAGCTCGTGAAAGCGTGCTGATTCTGGTATCCAAGCGTGTCACTTCCGGGGGTGTGTGTGGCCGGGGCCGGCCGTCAGCTACGTCAGCGCTCACTGATGTGGGGGCGCGTCATCTGTCAGCAGCGCCGCACGGACCTCACTGTCCCGGTGTGTAGACAGACGCTTGGAACCTGTGAAAAACAAGAAAGAGGACCAACCTATGAATAAACTGGTTGGAAAAAATGTGCTTGTGAACAAAAGTAAACGTACAGGACATAATTTTAAAAGAGATGTGATAAAGAGAACGGATAAAATGCATAAGACATGGAAATAGACAAAGTACTGACATATGTGGGTTGACATAACCGCTTAAGGAGATAAAACATGATATATAAAAGACAACAACATGCTCTAAATTCCTGAAAGGAGCAAAAAAACATTACATGAAAGCACCCCAAGAAATTTTCTCATTAAGTCCGTTTGGAACCAATGTGTTCAGTCGGAAAATCCATTCAGACTCCCTCTGCGTCAACATCTTGTGTCGATCACCACCTCGGGCTGGGGGAGGGATGTGGTCAATTATTTTGCATCTAAAGTGTGTAAGGGAATGGCGAAATTCTTTAAAATGCTTGGCCACTGGTTGGTCCATATCTTTGCCTTCTATGGCAGCTTTTATGGCGGAGCGATGAGCAGCCATACGCTCGCGGAGGGTCCTGATCGTCTGTCCAACATAATATTTGCCGCAGGGGCAGATGATGATATAAATAATGAATTGTGATTTACATGAAAGAACATGTTTAATTTTAAATTTTTCCCCCGTGTCTGGGTGTTTGAAGAATGTTCCTGCTTCCATGAAGCTGCAGGTGGTACATGAGGGGCAGCGATAACAGCCAGGTTTCTTCTTTTTAGTGTTGAACAGAGTTGGGACGACTGTGGTGTTGACATTAGTTTTCATGACAAGGTCTTTGATGTTTTTTCCTCTGCGGTAGCTAGGCATTACCTTTTTGTTTTTAAAAATGGGGAGGGACTTGTCGCTCGTGACGATGGGCCACCAGGAATGCAATGTTTTAGGCAAAGCGATGCTGGTTGGAGTGAACGTGGTTACAAACGGGATGCGATTGTCCAACTTGTTGTCACGGCTTTTAGGGGCAAGTAAGGAGTGCCTGGGCATTTTTAACACCTCATTTTTCTGTTTAGACAATGTGGAGATGTTATAGCCACGATCCGCAAATTTTGTCACCATGGTATTGAGGGCAGGTTCCAGTGCGTTGGCCTCGCTAGTAATGCGGGCAACCCTGATTAATTGAGATTTTGGTAGTCCTTTTTTCAGGGCTGGCGGGTGGTTACTGCTCGCATGTAATAGGGTGTTGCGGTCTGTCGGTTTCTGAAAGACCTGTGTCTGCAATCGGCCCTCTGAGATTGAAATAGATACATCCAGGTAATGTATTTGCGTAAGGCTGGTGGTGTGAGTGAATTTGATCGCGCTGTCCAGGGAGTTAATGTGGGTGACCAAGTCTGTCAATTCTTGTTGGGATCCAGACCATAGGATCAGCAGATCGTCAATATAACGACAATATAAGACAATTTTATCATAAATATTTGCGTCCTGGAAAAAAAAGTCATTTTCTGCTTCAAACATAAAAATGTTTGCCAGTGATGGAGAGACGTTGGATCCCATTGAACATCCCGTCAATTGGATATAATATTCGGTGTTATGCAAAAAGTAATTTCTAGCCAGAGTGTATTGTAAAAGTTGAAGGAACAATTCAATGTCCAATTTGTCAAATCTGACTCTGTAAAGGAAATTTCTCATGGCTGCAATTGCCTGTGCATGGGGGATGACAGTATACAAGTTTGACACGTCCAGGGTACAGAGTACTGTGCCAGGAGAGAAACAAGGGAGCTCGCTCAGTTTGTTTAAAAGGTGGGTGGTGTCTTTGAGGTAATGGGGTTGCACAACGATATAAGGTTGGAGAAGACAGTCTAGAAATTGAGAAATTGCTTGCGTAAGAGAACCCCTGGCAGAAATGATGGGTCTGCCAGGGGGATTGACCGGATTTTTATGTATTTTAGGTATAGTGTATATCACTGGTACAATCGGGAACGGCTGAATCAGAGTGTCCAGAACCTTTTTGCTTATATGCCCTTGCTTGAACGCCTGTGTAAGGATGGCATCAATTTCATTTTTGAAGACTGGCGTCGGATCACCTTTCAACTTGTTGTAGGTTTTCTGATCAGATAGCATGTTGTCGAGGTTTTGGACATATGTGGTGGTGTCCTGAATGACAATGGCACCACCCTTGTCAGCGGGTCTAATGATAATTTCCGTTCTTTTGGAAAGTTGAGACAGTGCCCGTTGTTCGTCAGGATGCAAATTGGAATATTTGTGTTTGGTAAGTTTATGACACTTAGTAATGGAGTTGTCTACAACCTTCGCAAAGGATTTCAGTGCCGGGTTGAAGGATTGAGGGTCAAAGGATGATTTGGCATGTTTTTTTAGGAACATATTATGGGGGTCTGTAGACGTAAAGGTAGAGTGTTGAAAATGTTCCTTGATGCGCATTGACCTGTTGAACTTGTGTAGATCAACTTTCCATTTAAAGTCGTCATGGGAGTTAGTGGGGACGTAGGAAAGGCCACGGTTTAAGACTTTAAGCTCATTGTCCGAAATGGGGTGTGAGCTGAGGTTGAAAATCAGATTCCTTTCTTGTTGGATGGAGGCTTGGTGGATACGGGAGTTTTGTCCTCCCCTCCTCGTATATCTTGACCGCGTAGGTCCAGATTTGAACGGGTGGACCGGCCTAAAGGGATCTGACCTTGGTTGGAATTGTCATCAGAGTCCTCGTGAACAAAATCACTGTCACTTGTATAACGGGACTGATCGCGGTGTGTACGGGGTTTTCTGTTTGGTCTGAACTTAGACCGGCCTCTAGGTCTCTGTGATTCCGTGCCGTTTAACCATCTGTACACCCTACACTCCTCATAATCAGATTGTACTGTATTCCATTTTTTCTTTTTAAATTGTTCTAGATCCGTTTTGTATTGGGCTAGCTGGGTCTGGAGTTTCTTCCACAAGGCGGTATGCGTTTTATCATCCAGAATGGATTTATGGGCAGAGCGAATCTCTGAGGTTTTAATTCTGGTGTTTTCCAAGATTTTGCCCGACTCCTCAATTACCAGGATCATTAGATCCTGGCTACATTTATTGAGGATCGAAATCCATTTGAGGCAAAAGTCGGGACTATTTCTGCCAATGGTGGGAACATTGTTAATACGAAAGCCCCTCGGGATCATACGGTGTCTGAAATAGTCCGATAAGGTGGTGCCATGAAGCAAAAAATCAATTTATTTTTTCTGTAGTTTATATGGAATGTTGTAAACGTCTTCACCAGATTTGTGTGCCAGGGTGCTGTCCGCCTGTTCCTTGAAAAGGATGGCTTGCACCCGCTCCTGGGAATAGGAGAATGTTTGATCCAAATGCTTTTGAATGTCCTGGAAAGTCATGCCAGCAGATGTCTGGGGATCCATGATTGCACCCAAAGGTGTAAAGTGCACAGTGCAGGGTAGGTGATTACCCGGTATATGAACCCGGGAGCGTGATAGTGGAGAGGAAGGTGCTGGTATTGTGCTCGAATCTTCTGTTTGATCAGGCTGAGAAAGAGTCCATCAGGTAAAACTGAAGATAATTTGCAGGTGCCTTAACGCAAGTGGAACGCCTCGGCGCCCCAAAATAGTATACAACAAAGGGGTTTGTTCGGCACTCTCGGCTAGAGCAGGGACATCCACCGGGGTGCCTTCCTAAGCAATTGGTATAGACAATATTCTCCAAGGCAAATAGCCCTGGAAAGGAAGAAGCGGCACTCTCCGGATTTGTAAGTACTAGCAGTACTATATAGTTTACATGTCTTTGTTTCTTTTGTGATGCATTATAGAAGTCAGTGTGCCCTGTCAGACGTTCTCAGCAGTCCCGAGAGAAGCGTAGCAAATCACTTTTATTGACTGCGGATATTTATGTGATCACTCTTGTCCCTGAGCACACTAGTGACCATTTTTAATCTCAGTACTGTGTTTATTCAGCAGCAAACTAAATCACATCTGTGCTTAGGGGCGACATTTATCAGTGAGAGTAACACATATAACTGTTACTGAATATGTATAACTGCTGCACTCTGTGTGTGGGGCAATAATCATTTTAAGTCAGGCAGGATTGTTTGGCTCTTCACTAAGAAATTGTAATTGTCCACTTCTTACTGATGTTATAAAGATGTTTGTTAGGCTAAAAAAAAAAAATCACACACAAAATGTTTAAGCATGATTTCGTTTTTTATAGTTAGAAAATGTATTTATTTTGTGGCATGCAGATAATTTTAAATAAAGAAACACAAATGGAGATACCAGATAAATGTAAAAAAAATGTGAGGATCAGATAGGGCTGTAGACTGGCCAACAGGGATACAGTGGCATACTTGCCGACCTTTCAATTTGCCTCTCCGGGAGAAGCCTGGAGATGACAATCAATTCTGCAGATTCTCAAAGTCCTTCCCCCAATCTATGCAAACTAGTAGGGGACGGGGCTTAAATGCCACGAAATGCCTCGGTTTATGTCATTTTAGTCCCACACAGACCCGCAAATTCCGCCATTTCCTTCAGTGGCTCTGGGCCGCGGGGGGGGGGGCTCTGGGGGGCATGCAGGAGAATTGCCAACCTTTCCGTGGGGCACGGTTGAGAGGGTAGGGAAGTATGCAGTGGGAAAACCCCGTGACTAAGCCATCTTAACAGCATTGCAGGCCCTGGACAATGCAATGCACTGGGGACCTAACCATTCATTGACTGTAACCAATAAAAATAACATGCTCTGCCTGTAATGCTGCGCTTGTCTTTCCACAAGCTTCCATACAGTAAGTGAATAGCTGTGAGCACTATAATTGGTGGATAGCTCAAGTAACCCACCAATCAGCATGCTGATAGCCATTCACTGCTTGGCTTAAGGCTGACAAGAACATAAAGAAAATGCTGCCTCACCACTCTGATTGTACAAGCACCATCTTCCCCTACTCAGAGGCCCCTGGAATTGGGGGCCCTGGGAAGCTGCGCAGTATTTCTATGCATTAAGGTGGCCCTGTCCAGTAGGCCCCACTGCCTAAGAGCCCACCTTCTTCTCCAGGGATCAGGTTCCAAATTGTACACAGTACATACAGTAGGTGTTATTAATCTGGTATTATCATGCATGGACCCAGATCATGCATGCTCAAATGGTTAGTCAAATGGTTAGTCAAGTCTCTGTGTCGGCTGGTTGCACCCCATCTTTATGCTGGCCACACCCCTAAGCATGGGCCCCTTCTACTGCATTCTTGCAGTGGGCCCTTCATGCCCCATTCCGACACTGGGATCACAGCGTACAGTGCAAAGGAGTTTTGTACAGAATCATTGGGCCAGAAGTACTATGCTTGAAAAGTGACAAAGGGGAGTGTGATTAAGTAGCAGCCAATCAGCTCCTAACTACATGTCACAGGCTAGTGTGGTAGGACAGTCCAACAATCAGGATCCTGACAGTCAGTATACCAACATCGGAATCGCCGACTGCCGGTGCTCTGAAAGTGGGGCGAGTGCAAAGAAGCCCTTTGCAGGCTCGCTGCACTCACCACATTGCGGGCTCGGTGGCTCGCTACGCGCGCCAAAGGATTTATTCTCCCTCCATGGGGGTCATGCAGAATAGCCCCTGTCAGTCGGGTTCCTGACTTTTGGGCATTTAAACAGTCGGGATTCTGATGTCGGAGTACTGACCGTCAGAATCTCGACTGTCGGGCAGTCATCCGGCACCCGTCACAGGCTGGGTTTGAAAAATGACAGTTAGAAGCTGATTGGTTGGTGGTTTGTCACTCTCCATTGTATCACTTTTCAAGGCTTAGTGAGGCTGGTTCAACTGATGCAGCCACTGGGCGTCTGTGCACACCATTGTGGGCATAAAAGGGAGGAGCTATAAATTGTAAACTGATTTGGGACCGCCCCATTATTTGCATTTTACCGAAAATTAGGATGCTTCAAGCCAATGATAGCGCTTCAATGAAAGATGAGCGAAGGTGGAGATTTACTAAGAGGCAGGTTTTATTGTGGTTTTCAAACTGTCACACACCGAGTGCAGTCTTCATCTAATTATGGATCTTCTCAGATAAATATTTTAAGCAAATAACTTTAAATTAGATATCTTAATGTGCTTTGTTTTAACTGATAAGTTATATAAATAGTCTTCTTCACATCTCAAAAACAAACCCTTGAATGAAAAAAAAAAAAACAATCTAAATTTCATATGCTTTAGAGTGCTATTTTAATTAAATTAATATGAAAACCATAGGTTAATTGCATTGCCTGTTAATGGGAATGTATTATGCATGCAGGCATAGTTTATTTATAGTGACAGTGTTTGATGTACACAGTCAATTCCAAAAAGGGATAACAAAGACATGTCTGTCCCTGTGCAGAATAATAATTGGGGATTGTAGTGGGCTCAGCTGTTAGCTAAATACTTTTACAAACACACCTAATACCATGCTACCCTGAAGGTCTGCTTTTTTAAATGTATAACTATTGTACTACTACTACTACTACTACTACTACTACTACTACTACTGCTACTGCTACTGCTACTACTACTACCACTACCACTACCACTACTACTGCTACTGCTACTACTGCTACTATACTACTACTGCTACTACTGCTACTACTACTGCTTCTGCTGCTGCTACTGCTGCTACTACTACTGCTGCTACTACTACTACTACTATTACTACTATACTACTACTGCTACTACTGCTACTATACTACTGCTACTGCTACTGCTACTACTACTGCTTCTGCTGCTGCTGCTACTGCTACTACTGCTATACTACTACTATACTACTACTGCTACTACTGCTACTACTACTACTACTACTACTACTACTGCTACTATACTACTACTGCTACTGCTGCTACTATACTACTACTGCTAATATACTACTACTGCTACTGCTACTACTACTGCACTACTACTACTGATACTACTACTGCTTCTGCTGCTGCTACTGCTACTACTACTACTATACTACTACTGCTGCTACTACTACTACTACTACTACTACTACTACTACTACTACTATACTACTACTACTGCTACAGCTGCTGCTGCTGCTACTGCTACTACTACTACTGCTACTACTACTACTACTACTACTACTACTACTACCACTACAAGACGTTTTCAAGTTGATTAACAGGAAGTCCCCAATTGGGGGTGGTAGCCGTTTTTCTGGGAGTATCAGGAAGAATGCAAGAATGCAAGCAGATGTTTTCAGGGAGGGTGTGTGATGTCAGCCTCGATCAGCCTGTTCCTATGGCACAGGAGGAGTAGGTTCAGGGCTACGGACAGACTGCACACACTGGTAAAATCATTTTGAGGGTGACTGAGTGGCAAATGGATGTGCAGCTATTCGGCGATCGTTGTGATTTTCGCGAGCCATCCACAGTCTTGCTCAGGGCACGATTTCAATCTGGCCTTCCTTCCTTTAGGTTCTAATCTAAAACATTTGATGGCAGTTATTTTCATATATCCTGGTAGTTTGGGTAAACCAGGGTCAGGAAGGTAAACCTCAGTGGATCTCATAGGCCTGTAATACTGTAATCAAGAACATAAATACAGTATGTGGTGTAAACGAACAGTAGATTTAAAAAGTTAAATATGCAGCACAAGCTACAATTGTGCCAAGTAGGGAAAAATGCTCAATCCCAGTATTCCTGGGAGCCCGAGATTGGCTTTCCTAATGAAAAAACTGCCCTGACCGCCCGCACATTTATCGGATTTGTTCAATATGCCGGTGGTCGGAATCCCGGTGGTTGAAATACCGACGCCGGAATCCCGGCCGTCGCAATGCCGGCACTTTGTCCCTATATGGGTGTCCACGACGGTATTTCGCCTGCCGAGATTCCGATCGCCGGCATATCATACCGGACCCGGGGGAGCAGGGCTGTGGGCAGGTGGGCGCATAAACTATTCGGCCTGCGCAGCGTTACCTCTGACCGTCACGCTGCGCAGAGCTGCAGGCCAGGCATTGGGAACTGCAGGGTAGCGCCTGAGCGAGTTTTCAGACACTGCCCGGCATTAGACTGCGCATGCGCAGTCTAATCTCGAAATCCCAGTGTTTTTGGGACCAAATCCCGGGATCCCGCCAATCCCGATCCCGGGATTGGCCACCCTAGTTAACGTTAACTGAATGCAGAAAACCACTGTAAACATTCCATTCCATGTGCTGTTGCAATCCCCCAATTCACCAGTGGACTAAATGCTGAGTTTAAAACTAATCAGTTTCAGCAAATGAACTTGACAGTGATCAGAGGCAGTGCTAACACATGAAAGCTGTAATCTCTATTGTACCTTACTCTTTTTTCATATAGTACAAGACTGGAGTACTGTCAGAACTCATTACATTTATATTAACATGTCTTTTTCCTGATTTCAGCTGTTAAAATTTGACATCTCTATTTCTAGTTAGCAAACTGCAATGAAAATAATTAAGGTGTGGAATTTTACTAATAGAAAGGTATAATTAATATTCTACAAAATTGAAAAAGGTAAGTAATACACTGCACATAAATTATACTATGATAAATTCAAAAATGGAAATACTGTAACAAATTACATGTTTTGCTATTTTTTGCTATATTTGTTGTTATACAATATACTAGTTAATGACAATTAAAACCCCTTTCACAACGCAGCTATAACACGGTATATTGCTGATTTTTAAGTGCTCCCCTTCGCGAACAGGCAGGGGAGTGAATCAACCTGAATAAGGACCTTAGTGCACTGCCTGTGGTGAACGTGGTTGGGCAGTTACAACACTGTTTGTCTTGAAAATCTGTCCTGCCATTACCACAGGCAGGGCACCATACCCAATTTTTTGTAGATTTATATAAAACCAGCAAGTTAAAGTTATATACATGTTCAAGCATTGGAATGATTGATCCTATTAATTTCAACCCGAGACTGATTTCCAGTCCGTTCTGGTGTAGGGTACCTACATAACTGAATATAGGTAATGTTTAATTTGGTGCAACACAAAAGCGTGAGTAGTGAGAATTGCATGAGGGCAGTGGCGTAACTATAAATGATGCTCCCCCAAGCCAAAATATTTTTAGGCGCCCCCCCCCCCCCCCCATAATGCCCCATACACATTACCTCTCTGTCTCTCCCCATGTCCCTTTCCCCTATATGCACATGTGTCCTTCCTGTTCCGTTCTCACCACATGCCTCTCTTTGTCCCTCCTGGTCCCTTCCCACCACAGGCCTCTCTTTGTCCCCCCTGGTACCTTCCCAACACATGCTTCGCTGTGTCCCACCTGGTACCTTCCCACTACATGCCTCGCTGTCCCCCCCCCCCATTGTACCTTCCCACCACATGCCTATATGTGCCCCCCTTGGTCCACACTGACCACCCTGGTGGGACTTAATTTAAATGAATGGCTGCAGAAAAAGGTGAATTACCAACCTGCTTCTAATTACTGTTGTCTGTCTGCCACATATGTGGCTGGGAGCGCTGTGATTGGCGGAGAAGCATCCCTGGGGAGGCATAGCAGGGAGAGCGCAGCGAGCTTACTGGCAGAACCCATCCCCTGTAGAACACTCTCCCCTCCGCCCAGCACCGTGGCCACCTGGACATCCTCTCCCCCGGGACTGGCTGCTAGCGCACTGCACACTGCCCCCAGCAGACTGTTTGACCCCCACCTCCTCACCTATGTGCAGCAGTGGGGATGATCTGGGCGGCGGCAGATAGCTTGTACTCTAGCGCTATGTGCCGGCAGGGCAGGAAGCGCTACTGAATTTGAAAAGACTGGCCGGGCCGGAAGCTGATTGGCTGAGAGAATTCTCAGTCTTTTCAATGTCAGCAGCGCTTCCCGCCCTGCCGGCACATAGCGCTACAACTTCCAGCGGGGCCCAGAAGAAAAAGACTGCCCGCTGTCAGTGTAGCATACTGGGTCTGGGTGGGATACTGTTTTCTCTCATACTTGCCTATTTTGAAAACTAGTTACAGGGAGATTCCAGATGCTAGTAAAATGCGCTGCCCCATTGAGAGGGGGATATCGTGGTCCGCTCCAAAGGTTGTGTCTAGCTCCACCCATGTACATACACTCAGTGGTGTGTTCTGCAATGGCAGGTGAAAACTATAGCATACCTCAACCTGCCGCACCGAAGGTGCGTCCGACCCCAGTAAGGGCGGAGCTACATGCCAGGTGGGTATGGCCATGGGGAGAGGCCTAGCACTGCGACCCCCGTTTCCGTCATTCCTAGCAGGTGAGCACCCACGGCTATCTGCCTGCACTACCTCTGTTCCTGCACTGAAGAGATGCCGCACCCAGAACACACACACATCCCATATTACACCCCGTACACAAAGTACCATATCACATTATATACAGCCGCCCCTCTCCCATATTACGCATAGCACCATATTTTAATGGGCCTAATTCAGACCTGCTTGCATGGCTGCAAATTTGCATAGCGGATGATTATCATTGAACTGCATATGTGTAGGGTATGCAGTATACATGCACGAGGCCATGCTGCAATAAAATCCTGCCATTATTTTTGTTGGCTGCCGTTCGAAAGGTAATTGTCATTGAGTGGGCATGTGGGGGTGGACAACGAACGCTTTTGGGAGTCCAATAAAAACACTGGTTGTCCCTGATATTTGTAAATATCCGGGCGGGTGCAAACGGATGTGCAGCCTTACAAATCCAGTCACACAGGGGGCACATTGATTTGCAAGGCAGGATTTCACTGGTGCGCGGCGGAGACTATACTGATCAACAGGTCTGAATCTGGCCCAATGAATGCAGCCTTCCCCATATCACATTATACACAGCCCCCCTATGTTACATTATACACAGCCCCCCTATATTACATTATACACAGTCCCCCTATGTTACATTATACACATCCCCCCTATATACATTATACACAGCCCACCCCATATTATATTATACACAGCCCCCCTATATTACATTATACACAACCCACCCATATTACATTATACACAGCATCCCTATATTACATTATACACAGCCCCCCTATATTACATTATACACAGCCCCCTATATTACATTATACACAGCCCTTCCCATATCACATTATACACAGCCCTCCCCATATTACACTATACACAGCCCTTCCCATATCACATTTTACACAGCCCTCCCCATATTACACTATACACAGCCCTTCCCATGTCACACTATACACAGCCCTCCCCATATTAAACTATACACAGATCCCTTATATTACATTATACACAGCCCATTCCACATTATAAACAGCCCCAACCCCCCACACACACTAAATCCCCATCATATTACAGACCCCACTCCCCCAGTACACACACAGCACCACAATAATAAAAGTGCCACATTACAGTAGATAAAACACAGCCCCTCACTCCCCCACTATACAGCACTCACCTGGCTTGCCCATTCCTTGGAGGTGCAGGGAGCTGGCACTGTGGTGAGTGTGTGAGGCCAGCATCAGCATGTTACAGGAGTGTGCAGGGAGAGCAGGAGTCAGGACTGTACCCTAATGCACGCACGGAGCCCATAAGAATGCCGGTCACAGGAGCAGGGAGAGCAGGGCTGGGGCCTGCTGCACGGAGCCCATGAGTGTGGTGGGCGGAGCCAGCATCAGGGAAGCCCTGACTGACAGCTCCCCTGCTCCTCAAGCTGCACGGACTTCCTCTAACAATGTACAGCGCGGCAGCAGTGGCCGGCTGTGTATATTCACGAGCAGCTGCAGGCCCCCTCCTGACAGTACTGCTCAGCTTCTTCCCGGCTCCTCTGTCTAGCCTCTCCGTGCCCGAGCCGGCGCCCAGGCAGCCCCCGCTCCTCCAAGCAGTGGCGGGGGCTGCCTTACACAAGTTACGCCACTGCATGAGGGGTATTTGATCTGTGCCAATTCTTCAAACAGTTCGAAAAAAAAACACCATGGTCGGAAAACACATGGACCGGTGAATTACTTGCCTATCCTTGTGTTTTAGTAAAAAAATGCAGCATTTTTCGACTATTTTCCAAGGATGCAGATTCGACTAAACAAATTTGACTCTGTATCAGCGGAAATGCCAGTTGAAAACGGCTGCATTGTATAGAGATGTCTGGAGGTTTCGGTTAGCTGCAAAATTCAGACAAGATCGAATACAAATTTTAATAAAAAGAGTGCCCCTGCACCAGACTCTTTACCCCCACTATCCACGTCAGCATGGAGTTAATTTTATAAGTGTGGCGAGCGCAGCGAGTCACAGAGCCCGAAGTGTTGCGAGCGCTGCACTCGCCACAATTCGGCTGGCATGGATAGTGGGAGTTTGAAAAGGAGGCATTTGCCAGTATGTAACATGGAGCACTGGCAAATGCGTCCTTTATTGTGCATGAGACGCACTTCCGCACCACACCCCCCTTTGTGCACGAGACGCATGGGCTGCCGAACCCCTAACCCCATCTCCCTGAAGTGGACACGGGCAGGGTTGCCGTACCCTGCCACAAGAATTACTGAGACGCTTGTGCTTCTCAGGCAGATGGAGCGCCTCACCGTCAGCGTCCGCCAGCGCAGGGGATCTGGCGGTTACCGGCATGTGTGAGAGGCGCTCACTAGGCTTGCCAGGGAAGCCGGGGACATAGCTGAATCTCAAGGGGACAGTGCGGTGACTACGCTGCCTGGCGGGGACACTACGCTAACTACGCAGGGCTGCTGTGGGGACACTACGCTGACTACGCTAGGCAGCCGTTGGGCTATGCTGAAAACGTAGCTTAGGCTGCCGCCGTGAAACTACACAAGTACCCTTTATTTTTACACTGCAATATAGATCTCACATTGAAGTAAAATCCCACCCAAATCTAATTCTCTCTGCACAAATTACATTTGACACCCCCACCCCCGCAGTGCACATGGCTTTGTCCATTTGAGAAGGAATTCGCCTCTGAGAGTGAACCAGAATAAGTCCCAGCACCTCAGATCAGAAAAGTGAAAACGGGTAAATTTTATGAGAAAAAATGGTCTGTAATTGAAAAAATTGGTCAAAAAAAATACATTTTTGGGGGTTGAATGATTGAACTGTTGCTAATTGCCTTTATGCATTCGCAATGTGAATGGTAAGCATGCACATTCTTTCAATAATTGCACCGTTTGCATATTTTTGAATTACAAATAACCAGGAAAAGGAACATGCAGTACCAGCTATGTGCTTCCTCCTGCCCCCAGAGTGCATATGCAGGACCTATAGTAACTTGTTTTGACTTTCAAATTATTGATATGTTAAAATATTAGATAGCCTCACCACAACTGCGATCATACCTGCAAGCATACAAAAACACAAATTTAAAACGTGTTTACTATTAAACTAAACTAACAAAGTGCCACAAAAGTGAAGAAATACAATCAATTATTCATAATACAAAAGGTATAAAAGTCCTTTAATAAAAATCTGTATTGCTTCAATTTTTCATTTATGTTTACACATAAATATATATGTATGTATCGTGTCCGCCCTCTTGTGGCCACAACCTGAAA
Source organism: Crinia signifera (assembly GCF_055691185.1). Classification (NCBI taxonomy): domain Eukaryota; kingdom Metazoa; phylum Chordata; class Amphibia; order Anura; family Myobatrachidae; genus Crinia; species Crinia signifera. The sequence continues at coordinate 49,296,161 of NC_139221.1, read as the reverse complement.
TCACAACTGCTCCTTACCATTCATTCTCAATACATGTCAATAAGCAGACTTACAATGCAGCAAAACCTCTATTCATACCTCCCAACTGCAGGGCCGGCGCTACCCACTCAGCAGCTCCTGCAAAGCAGGGAGGCGCCATGCTGAAAAGTCGCTGTCTCCCTCCCTGCTCTGCTAAAGCTGCCTCAGCCCTCACTGTCACTGCCTCCTGCACGCCGCCCGCAGCGCCTGTCTGATAGCGGCCGGCAGTATGGAGAGGCTGAGCAGCTCCCTGCACCGCGCACACACTGTCCTCCTCCTGCGACCTGCCCCCTCTTCCTCACGGACACTTGCGCTGAGGCATGTAGCACTGTCTGTGAATGCCTGGATGACATGTTATGTCCGGATCGGCCCCCTACCCATTGCTCCCTGCGTCTGCTGCTGTCAATCAAATGACGAACAGGCAGCAGCGCCGCCTCCCCTTCCTTCCCTCTTCTCAGTGTGCTGTGCCAGTGCCACTGGCAGTCCTCAACACTCCGCCCCCTCTATCTCCTCCCCTCTTTTTGTACTGCTTTCGGATCGCATCGCACACACATTGCATGCATGCCGTGCGATGCGATCTAGCCCATAATGTGTGCGATTCTCGCAGCGTGTATGGGCACCTTTAGTGATTGCAACATTTTGCGGACACAGCACTGAGATGGTGTATGCATACATGTACATGCACCCGAGATCCTCCATAGGATCGTATGTTGCATACACTCCCACAATCGGGCTGCAGCTTGTTGCAATGGCAATGTGAAAGGGCGCAAAATGTATGGTTTGCAGGAGGGCGCCGGACACCCTAGCACCGGCCCTGCCCAACTGTCACGATTACAGCGGGACAGTCCCGATTTTCGGGTCCTGTCCCACTGTCCCACCCGCGGCAGGCATTGTCCCGCTGCGGGGGGTGGCAGTTGGGAGACCCCCCAATCTAATAGAATAGACGCTGTGCGCATGCGCACAGTGTCTATTCTCATATAAAAATGAGGTTGCGGCTAATTAGCATAAGCCACGCCGTCATTTGCATACGCCCCGCCCCCTTTCCGGACCCTCGTGCTATTTCATCAGGACAGAAGTTGGGAGGTATGCAGTCTATTGCATTTATCTGCAATAAAATGCAACTAATTAGTACCTCACGCTTAAGAAAGATCGTTTTGGTTTTTGAAACTACGCCAGAGAGTAGACTGCAACCTTCTGTAGCACAGTGATTCAGTCTTGAAATGTTTTTCTTGGCCTGTTAAGTAATGAATGCACAGTTTAGTTAATTTGAGATTGCATTATCAGATGTCAAATGCATCTTGGTAATTTACTAAACACAAAACAGTGTTAGGATCCGTAGAGTCCCCGCCAACCCTAACTCCGTTGTCTCCGGATAGAATTGACGGGCACGTGCAAGGGCTAAGGCTTCACCTATAATAGCCGCGTTCGGCAGAGCCCGTTAGTCAGGCTCCGCCCCCGATACCACCAGGTCTTACATGTGACAACGTGCCCGTCAAGGCCAACGGAGGACAAGGGGAACAACTGACTATAACACAGGCGAGGACTCCCACGACTGGAAGATGCATCCCCCGCAGCTGCCGCTAATCAGCTGTGAAGGGCCTGCAGACTGTCCCCTCCTCCCCGCGGCCGCCTGGCGTCCCCCGTCGCCTAGGCAACCGCGCTGGGGAGGAAGGAACTGTGAGAACACTGCCGAGTGCGCGTCAACGTCCGGCGGAAGTGCGGGACTGATGACGCGGCGGCGTCCCGGCTGCCTAGCAACAGCCGGGGCGCTGGGAGTCAGGATCGCCGGCGCAGCGCTACTCGCGTGTGAGGTGTAATGTGTAATGGGCATCACAGTGTGAGGTGCAACATGTAATGGGCATCACAGTGTGAGGCGTAATATGTAATGGGCCTTACAGTTTGTGGCATAATGTGTAATGGGAATTACAGTGTTTGGTATAATGTGTATTGGGCATTACGGTGTGTGGCATAACGTGTGTTGGGCATAATGGCATGTGGTATACTATGTAATCCCTATTATCCCTATTTTACAAAAATTTGTCAAGCCCTGGCATAATGTGCAATGTCAATTACTGTGTGTGGCATTATATGTGATGGGCATTATGGTGTGTGGTATTATGTGAAATGGGCATTATGCTGGGTGGCATTATGTGGAATGGGCATTACTGTGTATTGCATTATGTGTGATAGGCATTATGTTGTGTGGCATTATGTGTAATGGGCATTATGGTGAGTGGCATTATGTGTAATGGGCATTAGGGTTAGTGGCATTATGTGTAATGGGCATTAGGGTGTGTGGCATTATGCGTAATGGCCATTACAGTGTAAATTTCCGACGCGCACTGTCCCTGTTTCTGGTGTGTGTGATGGGAATAATTAATCCTTAAGCCCATATACATAAAAAAGTCACCTATTTAGTTTGCATTGATGCCCAGTAGGCAGTGATGGACACGCCCAGTAGGCTTTGATGGACACGCCCAGTAGGCGTGGTGAACACGCCCCTCCAATGGTGCACCCCCTAAAAAAATGGGCTGCGCACGCCTATGCCCCTCACCCCAGAAAATGCAGGGACTAGGCTGGTGTAAAAGGGGCCAACCTGGGAATGCATTTTCTTGTGAGAAAGGGGTATTCTGCAGTGCTCTGAATACAGCCAGGCTCTGCCACTGTCAGTGGCTATCACTTCTGCCTGGCGGCGGCTGTCCCCCATTTACCGGGAGCATGTATTCCCCCTTGGCATTGAACATGTAATCCCACATGGCAACGAGCATGGAACCTCTAGCAATGAGCATGGAACCCTTGGCAATGAGCATGTAGATAAGCATCACTTATGTAGCATAATTTTTAATAGGCATTATGGTGTTTGGCATAATACATAATGGACATAATGGCGTGTAACTTAATGTGTAATGGACATTATGGTGTAAATGTTTAATGCACGCCTTTGGTGGACAATGTCCCTGTTTATGAAGCGTATTGTGAATTTTGGCTTAATCTGTGTGCCATTATGTGAATTCTGGCTCAATCCGTGTGGCATTCGGTGAATTTTGGCTCAATCCGTGTGTAATTATGTGAATTTTGGCTCATTCCATTTGGCATCATGTGTAAGGGAGAAGTATAATGGGGTCTGGTATATTGTTGCATAATGTGTAGAAGTTGTTTATGGTGTTGTAGACTACACTCAAGGACACACCCCTGTTGAGTGGCCACACCCCTTTTCCGGAGCGCGCCTTCGGCGTGCGCACAACTACATCCTTCACTTTTGTCGCCATGGTGGGCCTGCATACTTTAAATACCAGGGCCTATTTTTAATCCCATTCCCACCCTCTCTCTGCCGCTCTCTTAGCATGTACACTGGCACCACTGACACCGCCCTCCCCCAACCCAAACCCTCTTTTATCATGGTGCCCCCCCTGTCATTTTATCCTGGATCCGCCCCTGGATAGAACTACCACTAAATGGTACTGGGGATAACAATACTCCAGAGATGGTATTTAAACAATAAACGATATGTAGGAGTAACAATACTCAAACGATGGTATATGAACAATAAAAGGTGTACAGGAGTAACAATACTCACCGGATGGTACTTAACACTAAATGGCATACAGGAGTAACAATACTCAAGGATGGTACTAAACAATACTGAATATGCAGCAGCAAATAAAGATAAGGATAACCCTCACTTATCTGAAAGATGAAGATACAGAACAAGAAGGGTTAATCCTCAGCAGCAACACGGGAACAGATACTGGAATGCTGGAAGCAGGGCAGAAACCAAGACCACCAGGAACCAGGAAACCGGGAGCACTCTGACCAACCAAGGAAGAACTATCACCGGCGTCAGACAGTAGTGCCCGGGAGCTTAAATAGGCGCCAAAAGGGTGTCCCCTGCCGCTGCCGCTAATCAGCTGTGAAGGGCCTGCAGACTGTCCCCTCCTCCCCGCGGCCGCCTGGCGTCCCCCGTCGCCTAGGCAACCGCTGCGGCAGGGGAGGAAGGAACTGTGAGAACACTGCCGAGTGCGCGTCAACGTCCGGCGGAAGTGCGGGACTGATGACGCGGCGGCGTCCCGGCTGCCTAGCAACAGCCGGGGCGCTGGGAGTCAGGATCGCCGGCGCAGCGCTACTCGCGTCTGCATCCGGCGGAAGCACAGAGGGAATGACGCGGCGGCGTCCCGGCTGCCCAGCAACCGCCGGGGTGCGTTGCCCGCGGAGTACCGGGGCAGCGCTGCCTGAGCCGCTCCTAACAAACAGGCAGAGTATGCCCAAATGCAAATGAAAAACACGGTAGAACTCACATGTAGGAATGAATACACTCGTCCATACTTGGAAATTGAAATTAATTTTATTTTTTATTTTTAGCCCTTTCTTACACTTTTACATAATGAAGCTCCGCACAGGTCTGACTGATCTGTGCAGACATCATGTTCAGCAGTGTTTAGCTGCCTGCAAACTAATCGGCCCCATTCATCTACAGATCAATTGTCAGATTCAAAATCCGGTACTTATGTAGTAGACGGGCGCCCAATTTGCATATGTACGGTACCTTAGGAAAATCGCATTGCATTGCATCGCATGGGCCATTTTAAGGTGATGCGATGCGATTTTCCTATGTCATTTATTCACTGCTCTGTTAGCTCCGGGGGATCGCATCGCATGCGATCAGGTGTACAATAATACCTTTTCATACCCCCACTATCCACATCGGCGTGGAGTTGATTTTACAACTAGCGAGCGCAGCGAGCCCCGCGAAGGGACGCGGATTACTTTACATGTATTCCGCGTGCGTTCGCCACGCTTCGGGCTCGGTGGCTCGCTGCACACGCCACACTATATAAAATCAACTCCACACCGACGTGGATAGTGGGGGTATTAAAAGGTCGGAGGACGCGTGGGGAGGGTGCCTAAAACCTCATTGTATGTCATACAATGGTATTATTGTATAGCTAATGTAATGGCATCGTACACCCTATCAAATCGCATGCGATCTCATGCGATTTTGCGGGAGGTGCGTTGCGACGCGATCCCCCGGGGCTAAGATAGCAGTGAATAAATTACATAGGAAAATCGCATCGCATCACATGGCCCTTAAAATGGTCCATGCGATGCGATGCAATGCGATGTGATTTTCCTAAGCAGAATAGCCCACTAAGCAAATTGCTTAGTGGGTGCCCGTCTACTACATAGGTACCCAAAACCCCTCAGTAATCCCGGCAGATATAAGATCTTATGTTCTGTTCAGAGATACGTATGAGATGTAGATGTGGATAAATAAAAAACTCACTAGAAACCCATATGTTTCTCAATTTATTCCACTATGGGGGAATCCATCGTTCTCACCATCCCTAACTAACTCTCTGTTCAGAACATGGAAAGCTAGAGGTCTGGATTTATCAAATAAAATATTTGATCCTGGAGGTGTCATAGATTCCTTTTCAAATCTCTCAATAAGATATTCGATACCCAACAATCAGCAATATATGTTTTTTCAAGTCAGGCATTACTTGAACTCAATTAGAGCCCCTGGACAGCTCCCCTCCCCTTCCGATCGCCCAGATAAACTCCATAGATCATCTCCTGAAATACCTGTTGTACAAGAAATATAAAGTTAAGTACCTTTATGGGCTGTTAATGGAAAAAGGTCATCAGGATCAGGGCCAGTGGGCTTTACTAGCGGAGAAATGGAAAAAGGATATTTCAATAGTATCCAAACAGGAAGACATAATGAGCTTACACCTTACCTCATTAAAGGCCCTACACTCAGTTTATCTCAAGGAGGTATATGTGAGGACTCTACATCGTGCTTATATTACCCCTTACAGAAGAAGACACATGGTTCCAGATGAAACGGGACAGTGTTTGAAATGCGGATGTGCAGTTGCAGACTTTAAACACTGTATGTGGGACTGCTTTAAATTCAAACGATTTTGGTGCAAAGTAACGAATTACCTTTCTACAATCTTCCATGTAAAATTACCCCCAGATCCTCTGGCAGTCATGGGACTCAACTTTGGAAACACCTTTAAGAAACACACGATACCACTTCTTATTATCATCATTACAATTGCAAGAAAGGGATTCGGCATGCCGGCGGTCGGGATCCCGGCGTTCAAAATCCCGATGCCGGAATCCCGAACGCCGAAATCCCGACAAGGGGGGGACAACAAAAAAGCACATTATGTCAGCGTTTGAAACCTCTTGATCAGGCCTTTATTTATGCCTACCTGGATTGTATAAGAGACCCTAATAGTGCCTACAGCTTGTTTATCTTTGTAACTAATCTAGGGTTTGTGTGTGATTCCTTGACTATTTATAATGTAATCTTCTAATAATATCTCAGATAGAGTGAGAATAGTTCTCACCAATGATTCTAAAGGTACCTATATTTCTTCTCCCTTCCCTTCCTCATATGGCCCCCTCCCTCCCTCCCTCCCCCCCCCCTTTTTCCTAATCCCTTCCTAATACCCACCTGTATCCTATTTAGGGATGTTCACCGGCCACTTTTCGGGTTTTGGGTTTTGGGTTTTGGGTTCTGATTACCTTGAGGTTTTGGGTTCTAATGGGTTTTGGCAAAACACCTCCTAAGTGTTTTGTGTTTGGATTTATTTGGGTTTTGGGTTCTGATTTTTTTGTTAAAAAAAGCCTAAAAACAGCTAAAATGGCAGAATTTGGTGGTTTTTTTGCTCCTACGCTATATTGACCACAATAACATTCATTTACACTCATTTCCAGTGTATTCTGAACACCTCACACCTCACAATATTGTTTTTATTGCCAAAGTTTGCACTGAGGTAGCTGGATAACTATGCTAAGCCACACAAGTGTGCGGCACAAACACGTGGCTCATGTAAGAGTGGCACTGCAGCGGCAGACATGATGGCAGTTTAAAAAAATAGGCCCATAAAAGATACCTATCTGGCTTGATCATGCACTGTTTACCATGTGCAGCCAAGGAGCGGTGGGCATTTTGTGCAGCACAGAGTTTGTCTGCAAGTGTGTAACTGTTTCGATCACTTTAACATCCAACAAGACCCCTATCTGGCTTGATTGTGATTATGATTATTTATAATTAATTTCATCTGATTTTTAATTTGGTGATTAGTAATATTATTCATTTATTATTTATTATTACCATTCGTCTCGTCAATCATTGCCTAATGGGTGGAGGGGAGGGGGCTAATCAATGACTAGGTGGCAGCTGGAAGAGTTCTATCTGGCTGCGACTTCTGTAACTCTATTGATCGCTAGGGTGGATTCAGGTGATCTGGCTCGCTAGGCGGGTGTTCCCTTTGCTCACTGCTTCACATGCGTCCCTCGTGAAGCTGTGCGCTCTGTCGAGGAGGATGTCCTTTGCCGGTAGAGAAGTACTGATCTTCTCTCAAGGTGTTACGACTCGTAGCTGCACTCCCCTGCTACAACCTCAAAACAAGCACCAAGACCCCTATCTGGCTTGATTGTGCACTGTTTACACAGTGCAGCCGAGGAGCAGTGGGCGATTGGTGCAGCAATCAATTACTCTCATTAGTGGAATGCAATCAGTTGTATGCATTTAAAAGACAAGTCCCTCATACGAATGACTCTCAGCAGTGGGCACCAGACCAGACAGGTAGATGAAGCAGTACTAGACACCACACGGTAGATAAGTCAGTACTAGGCACAAGACCGGTAGATAAGGCAGTACTAGGAAGTACTAGGCACCAGACGGTAGATACGGTAGTACTAGGCAGTGGGCACTAGACCAGACAGGTAGATGAGGCAGTATTAGTTGTGTGTGTATCTGTTTTGGTCAGTTTAATATTTAACAAGACCCCTATCTGGCTTGATTGTGATTATGATTGATTGATTATTAATTAATTTTTTGATGTGATTGATTCATGGTCGAAACCCCGTTTAACAACCTGGTTGATCCTGACCCTGATGTGCAGTTTGTCTCTGTGCTGAAAGATCCCAATCTCAAATGGCAGACTGAACAACCTGTGGATAGCCATATTTCAAAAAATGTGAATGGGCTTGTGTGGCAGCCCACTACAGGATACCCCCTGTGCCCCTGGAGTGCCCCCAAAGAAGTTTAATTGCAGCCAATGCTGCTCAGAGGAAAACTGCAGGGATGTGAGGGGTTAAACAGCCCCAGCTCAGTCCACGTGCAGGGAGCCTGACACCCCCGATTGGCTGCCCAGGGATTGTGGCAGTCCACCCCTGGTGTACTCTTGTGCCCCCAAAGAGATTTTAATTGCAGCCAATGCTGCTCAGAGGAAAACCTCCTTTGCTTGTGGAAGCTGCAGGTCTGTGAGGGGTTAACAGACTCAGCTAGTGTCCTAGTGTCCCAGCTCCCCTGCACATGAGACAGGAAGCTGGGAGGTCAGAGGTGATCCCAGCAGCAGTGTGTGAGAGAGAGAGAAAGTGTGCAGAGGGGTGAAGAGCTTGTATCCTGAGCCAGGAAGCATGCAGACAGAGATGCTGTGCAGAGAGAAGCACACATCTGAGACCAGGCACTGGGAGCAAGGACCCAGCAGTTAATGACAGCCAGCACTGCTGACCAGAAGAAGGGGTGAGCAGCATGTGAAGGGAGATAGAGCCCAGTAGGAGTGACTGCAGAGACCTACAGCACGGAACTAGGCAGAGAGGGACATTGCCGCCCATCTGGGAGTCACCCAGAGGACCACACAGCACCCAAGACAGGCAGTGGCCAGCCAGGAGTCGTGACCAGCAGGAGCTGGCAACTGCAGCTGATTGTTCAGGTACTGGGGTGTTGGATACCCCCACTAACAGGACTGCCTGTTTGCCTCTGATACAGGAGATTGCCCTAAGGGATGGGAATCTGCCTGCCCCTCTTAGAGAGGATTTTTGATCACTTTTGTTATACATAAAAGTAGTGTGCACACTAAGTTATGGCCTAATCACCTTGTGAGGATTTCCTTCGCGGGACCGTTATTCAAATTCAGGAACTGTGTTGTTTTGCACCAGGGACTACCGCGCAGTGTATATAGGGTGCATAGCGCCACTTGGCGGACATGTTGTGACGTAATATTATTCTGTCATATTGTTATTGTTGTGATGTAATTTTTTGCGTAATCGTTCTCTCTTTAATCTGGTCATTGATTAGTTATAGCTTTAATTACTGAATGATATAAAGTGACTGTTTTGCATAAGTACGTGAGTGTATTGCAGCAACCCATTTACATATCTCCTTTAAATAAATATTTGTTGCTGCTAGCCGTAGTAGCCTTGTCTTTTGTGGGTTCTCCTTGGGTTGTGCCATTCCCTGCCACAGGTTCTCCGGAAGAAGCCGTGAGGAATCCAGAAGCTGCCGCCGTAATCAGCTCCAGATTCAGGTACTATTTTGCACCACACTGTTACAGGGGCACTGGCACAGGAGCGCAAAAGGAGAGGTCAGAGGTGAAATGAAACTGTGCCGGAGGAGGGTTTGCAGCAGCGTGAGAGAGGATGACACGTGCTTAGAGAGAGAAGACAGGCTGGGCACCCTAAAGATCCACAGAGAGGAGAGCAGCAGAGTGCGCAGCCTGGAAGCGTGCAGAAGTGAGACCCGCTAGAGAGGAGAGAGCCGGGCAGCGTTTCCGTGCAGGAGACCCGGCGGTGATGGACAGCAGCGCACACAGAGAGAGCCAGCAGCCAGCATCATGAGGGAGGCAAGAGGGAAGCCGTGAGGAATCCAGAAGCTGCCGCCGTAATCAGCTCCAGATTCAGGTACTATTTTGCACCACACCGTTACAGGGGCACTGGCACAGGAGCGCAAAAGGAGAGGTCAGAGGTGAAATGAAACTGTGCCGGAGGAGGGTTTGCAGCAGCGTGAGAGAGGATGACACGTGCTTAGAGAGAGAAGACAGGCTGGGCACCCTAAAGATCCACAGAGAGGAGAGCAGCAGAGTGCGCAGCCTGGAAGCGTGCAGAAGTGAGACCCGCTAGAGAGGAGAGAGCCGGGCAGCGTTTCCGTGCAGGAGACCCGGCGGTGATGGACAGCAGCACACACAGAGAGAGCCAGCAGCCAGCATCATGAGGGAGGCAAGAGGGAAGCCGTGAGGAATCCAGAAGCTGCCGCCGTAATCAGCTCCAGATTCAGGTACTATTTTGCACCACACCGTTACAGGGGCACTGGCACAGGAGCGCAAAAGGAGAGGTCAGAGGTGAAATGAAACTGTGCCGGAGGAGGGTTTGCAGCAGCGTGAGAGAGGATGACACGTGCTTAGAGAGAGAAGACAGGCTGGGCACCCTAAAGATCCACAGAGAGGAGAGCAGCAGAGTGCGCAGCCTGGAAGCGTGCAGAAGTGAGACCCGCTAGAGAGGAGAGAGCCGGGCAGCGTTTCCGTGCAGGAGACCCGGCGGTGATGGACAGCAGCGCACACAGAGAGAGCCAGCAGCCAGCATCATGAGGGAGGCAAGAGGGAAGCCGTGAGGAATCCAGAAGCTGCCGCCGTAATCAGCTCCAGATTCAGGTACTATTTTGCACCACACAGTTACAGGGGCACTGGCACAGGAGCGCAAAAGGAGAGGTCAGAGGTGAAATGAAACTGTGCCGGAGGAGACACCAGGGACACCAGGGAGACACCAGGGAGACGCTACCGGCCGGAGCCGGCAAAAGCAGCAGAGTACAAGGGTGCCCTACCCCCACTCAGCCTGTACCCTTCCTGCCCCAGCCCTGACTCCCCCAAGTCAGGGAGATCACATTCTCACCCATAAAGATGGTGACACAATTTTAAAAGAGGAGAGAGAACAATCTCATGCACATGAGACCACTGTGCTTGATACAAGACAGACCAGAGTCCACCTAAAGGTGTCGGCTAGTACAGCATCCCTAAAAGTCTCAAGGCTCCAAAAAAAATTAGGCAGTGAGCCCCTGACCAGACAGGTACAGCAGTATTAGGCAGTGAGCCCCAGATCAGACAGGTAGATACGGCAGTATTAGGCAGTGAGCCCCAGACCAGACGGTAGATATGGCAGTACTAGGCACCAGACAGGTAGATAAGACAGTAGTACTAGGCACAAGACAGGTAGATACGTCAGCAATACTAGTATTGTGCACCAGCAGAATTTATAATAATTAATTTTCTTATTAGGTACTGTTCGGCCGTGGCACTCAGTGGCAGACGTCAGTGCACAAGCAGCATGGAATTCTTTTTTACAGTCCCACACAGCACAAGTATTATTTTTATTTTTATCAAATTAGATATAGCAGCTGTGTGGTTGGAGGAATATGGCCGACGTGTCGCTGGATGAACTGATCAGGAAACGGGGAATGTCCGTGGGCACCGGGATGTACCGCAGGGTCAGTAACAGGGGAGGTATAGGAAACGTGAGATCCAGACTCCAACCATCTGTGAACAATCGTCCACTTGCCACCAGTTTTCAGAGAACATTTGATGCTCGTCAGAAAATTGGTGTGACTGATGCACGCCAAAAACTAGGGATAAAAGATGCCCGTGAAAAGTTGGTGGCCAAAGATGCTCGCTTCCGCATAAGGGGTAAAGTGCAGGACGCCCGTGAAATGCTGAATTCGAATAAGCAACAGATCATGGCAGGAGACAAGCCTATCAAAGTGATGGACGCTCGTGAAAAGATTACTTTAAGAGGAGTGCTCCAACAGTGGTCGAAACCCCGTTTAACAACCTGGCTGATCCTGACCCTGATGTGCAGTTTGTCTCTGTGCTGAAAGATCCATATTTAAAAAAATGTGTGGCAGCCCACTACAGGATACCCCCTGTGCCCCTGTGCCCCAAAGAAGTTTAATTGCAGCCGCCCCCAAAGAAGTTTAAATGCAGCCTCCCCCAAAAAAGTTTAGCCGCCCAAAAAGATGTGTAACTAATTGTACCCAACTGGTCATCAAAAATAAATCAATCTTTATTGTGAAAACAAGGTATCAAGTGGCAAAGAAAAGGAAGCCAGTGATGAGAATTTTGTGAGCTGTGAAAGTATTATCAAGGAAACATAACTTTACTTAAGTTTTGAGGAAAGGCTTTATCGGACCATTTCATGAATAAAGAACAGTTGATGAAGAAATTAAAGAAGTATTCATCGTTCTTGTCATTAAATAAAAAGGAGAGAGATGCGAAGGTCAAATCATTACAAAGGTTATCTGATGAGGAAAAAGCAGTTCTCTCTAAAAGGCTATGCACATATGACAAATACTACAAAATGTTTGCAAATCAATTAAAAATTGAAAAGGGGGGCCAGAAGGTTTGTACAGCTTTATCTCCTAAAAAATTTCCAACAACTTGTTCCGAAGCAACTGTGTCTGTTAGTAGGTCAGCCTGTACAACTAACGGCAAAGAAAGTGACTATCTTCAAAACAAAAGGATTTTTGCCGCTTCAGAAACTGATCATGCTCAAGGTGAAGGCAGTCAGTGTACACCTCAGAATGCTAACCAAATACACAAAGTCCATGCAAAGATAAAGGATATTGTAAAAGAAAATTGCACTGACAAGTCTTCAACTTACAAAAACCAAGCTATGTATAAAACTGCAGTAACTGGAAAACTAAAAAAAACTTTAGCCGCCCACAAAGAACTTTAATTGCAGCCGCCCAGGCTTGATTCTGATTATGATTGATTGATTATGATAGATTGATTGATTATGATTGATTGATTATGATTGATTGATTATTAATTATGATGTGCCTGATCCTGACCCTGATGTGCATTAAAAATGACTCTCAGCAGTGGGCACCAGACCAGACAGGTAAAAAAAGGTTAGCCGCCCAAAAAAAGAAGTGTAATTGAGCCTTCCTGCCCCAGCCCTGAGTCCCCCAGGTCAGGGAGATCACATTCTCACCCATGAAGGTGCAGCAATCAAGTGGAATGCAAACAGTTGTATGCATTGAAAAGACAAGTCCCACATATGAATGACTCTCAGCAGTAGGAATAATGAATGGTGATGCAAGATGGAATTGTCCTTGGGCCCTCCCACCCACCCTTATGTTGCGAAAATAGGACATGCACACTTTAACAAACCAAACATTTCAGCGACAGGGCCTACAAAACTGTGGCTGAAATGATTGGTTTGTTTGGGCCCCCACAAAAAAATAAAACAATTCATAATATCTCCCTGTATAAACTGGCTCTACAGTAACAAGATGTCATCGTCACTCATCATCATCATCATCATCCTCCTCCTCCTCCTCCTCTGATTCCTCGCCCCCTTCAGTGTGTACTTCCTCATTCTCAGAGATTATCAATTCGTCCCCACTGGACTCCACAATCACAGGTCCCGTTATAATCTCTGGAGGCAATTCCTGCTCTTCATTGAATAAGTGATAATTCATTTTTATAAACATCATTTTCTCAACATTTTTCGGGAGCAACCTCCTTCGCCGCTCACTGACCAGGTTCCCCGCTGCACTGAATACTCTTTCGGAGTACACACTGGAGGGGGGACAACTCAGGTAAAATAGAGCCAGTTTGTACAGGGGTTTCCAAACTGCCTTTTTTTCCTGCCAGTACAGGTAAGGACTGTCTGACATGTCTACTTGGATGCTGTCACCAAAGTAATCATCCACCATTTTTTCAATGTTGACAGCATCCAATGCACCGACAGTAGACATGTCAGCAATCGTTGGCAGGTCCTTGAGTCCAGACCAGATGTCCAAACTCCCTCCTGCCTGCCCTGCATCCCCGCCAGCGGGTTGTGTGGGAAATCGCAGCTGTTTCCTCACAGGCACAGGTGGGGGAGAAAATGAAGGAGGAGCTGGGGCCATGTCACGGTCCCCTTCAGATGACAATCTCCTGACCAGCAGGTCTTTGCACCTTTGTAGACTTGTGTCCGCCGGAAACAGAGACACAACATACGCTTTAAACCGAGGATCGAGCACTGTGGCCAAAATGTATTCCTCTGACTTTAACAGACTGACCACCCTCGTATCCTGGCAAAGCGTATGGAGGGCTTCATCCACAATAGCGACATGCTTTGCGGAATCGCTCCGCTTTAGCTCCTCCTTCACTTTCTCCAGCTGCTTTTGTAACAGCCTGATCAGGGGAATCACCTGACTAATGCAGGCAGTGTCGGAACTGACTTCACGTGTGGCTACTTCAAACGGCTGTAGAACCTTGCACAACACGGAAATCAGCCTCCACTGCGCTTGAGTCAGGTGCAGCCCCGCTCCTCTGCCTATGTCGTAGGTGGCTGTGTAGGCTTGAATGGCCTTTTGCTGCTCCTCCATCCTCTGCAGCATATAGAGGGTGGAGTTCCAGCGCGTCACCACCTCTTGTTTCAGCTGATGGCAGGGCAGGTTGCGGAGTTTTTGCTCCCGCTCCAGCCTTCGGCAGGCTGTGGCAGAATGCCGAAAGTGTCCGCAAATTTTGCGTGCCACCGCAAGCATCTCCTGCACACTCCTGTCATTTTTTATGAAATGCTGCACCACCAAATTTATTGTGTGGGCAAAACATGGCACGTGCTGGAAATTGCCCATGTTTAATGCCCGCACAATGTTACTGGCGTTGTCCGACACCACAAATCCCCAGGAGAGTCTAAGGGGGGTAAGCCACAGGGAGATGATTTCCCTCAGTTTCTCTAAGAGGTTGTCGGCGTTGTGCCTCTTCTTGAAACCGGTGATACACAGCGTAGCCTGCCTAAGAAGGAGCTGACATGCAGGAGATGCTGCTGCTGCGGAAGGCGATGCATCTACCCAGTGGGCTGTCACAGTCATATAGTCCTTAGTTTGCCCTGATCCACTTGTCCACATGTCTGTAGTTAAGTGTACAGTGGGTACAGCCGCATTTTTCAGGGCACTGAGGACACTTTTTCTGACCTCCCTGTACATCGCGGGTATCGCCTGCCTAGTGAAGTGGAATCTAGACGGGATTTGGTACCGGGGACACAATACCTGCATCAACCGTTTAAATCCCACTCCATTGATGGCGGACACCGGACGTACGTCTAACACCAACATAGCTGTCAAGGCCGCAGTTATCCGCTTTGCCATAGGATGACTGCTGTCGTATTTCATCCTCATGGAAAATGACTGTTGGACGGTCAATTGCTTAGTGAAAGACGTAGCGGTCTTACGACTTCCCCTCTGGGATGATGACTGACTTCCCCTCTGACTTCCAGGAGCAGCAGCAGCAGCGGCAGTAGTAGTAGTAGTAGGCGTAGTGCTGCAGGATCCTCCGGAGGAATCTATGGAGTCATTCATGCAGGTGAGATGGACTGCAGGACTCCCCCCTATCCGGATCGAGGAGGAATTTGTCGAGGAGGGAGTTGGTGGTGTGCTTTTCAGGCATTTGGCTCCAAAAGGAGGACCAAGTGATTTAGGTGTCGCTGGACTGCTAGCCGCACTTTCTGGACTAAACACTGAACCATGACGCTTCTTTAGGTGACGTTGAAGGGAGGTTGTCCCTAGGTGGGCAAGATCCTTACCCCTGCTTATTGGAGTTTTACATAAGCTACAAATGGCAATACTTTTGTTGTCCGGATGCGGATAAAAAAAATTCCAGACCGCAGAGGTGGATTTATTGGTCCTTTGTCCAGGCATGACGATGGGCTTTTTCATCCCATGGACAACAACTTTTTCCACCACAGGTGCCTCATTCCCCCCTGGTGCGTCATTTAAGCAAACCAAGTCTCCATCCTCCTCGACAACTTCCTCCTCAGTGACAGCTACATCAATATCCTCCTCCTGGTGTACAACATCATCTTCACTAATAAAATCTGGAACTAGACTGTGGGTCATCCTTCCAGCATATGCAGAGGGCATACTGCAAATGGTGGAAGGAGCCACCTCTTCACGTACAGTGATAGGAAGGTCCGGCATCACAACCACCGCCACCCTCGGACTCTCTGTGGGGATTTGGGATATGTCTTTAGAAGGATGAGTTATTTCCAGATTTATTTTCTGAATTTTTTTCTGTTTCTTTTTCAGAAATTTTGTCAGACTTTTTTGAGTCGGTGTCAGCCTAACTCTCTTTGATTTCCTATTGGGCGGGGAGAGAGGAGGAGGAGGACTTTCCTCGTCATCTGAAGCTGCACCACTAGTCATGAAGTTAGGCCATGGCCTTAGACGTTCCTTGCCACTCCGTGTCGTAAATGGCATATTGCCAAGTTTAAGTTTCTCTTCCAACGATTTACATTTCATAGTTTTATTCCTTTTACGGAAGTTTGGTTTCAATTGTACATGCCCTCTGCCTTCACACTGGGCATCGGCCGTGGCAGACGACGTTGTTGGCATTTCATCGCCTATGTCATGACTAGTGGCAGCAGCTTCAGAACTATGAGGAAGTGCATCTTCATCTTTCCTTTGTTTGTTAACCTCCATATTTTGGATCTCCATTATTATTATGGAGTTATGTCACAGAACAGCGCCACTGGTGTGCAATTATATATGTCAGTGAGTATGCACCAGCAGGCAGTTATACAGATACAGCAGTATTAGGCAGTGAGCCACACACCAGACAGGTACGTCAGTATTAGGCAGAGAGCCCCAGACCAGACAGGTAGATAATGATATACGGCAGTATTTAGGCAGTGAGCCCCAGACCACAAAGGTAGAGATATACGGCAGTATTTAATTATTTATTAGGCAGGCAGTATTTAATTATTTATTAGCCGGTGAGCCCCAGACCAGACGGTACATACGGCAGTATAGCCAGTGAGCCCCAGACCACAAAGGTAGAGATATACGGCAGTATTTAATTATTTATTAGCCAGTGAGCCCCAGACCAGACGGTACATACGGCAGTATAGCCAGTCAGCCCCAGACCACAAAGGTAGAGATATATGGCAGTATTTAATTATTTATTAGGCAGGCAGTATTTAATTATTTTTTAGCCGGTGAGCCCCAGACCAGACGGTACATACGGCAGTATAGCCAGTGAGCCCCAGACCACAAAGGTAGAGATATATGGCAGTATTTAATTATTTATTAGCCAGTGAGCCCCAGACCAGACGGTACATACGGCAGTATAGCCAGTGAGCCCCAGACCACAAAGGTAGAGATATACGGCAGTATTTAATTATTTATTAGGCAGGCAGTATTTAATTATTTATTAGCCGGTGAGCCCCAGACCAGACGGTACATACGGCAGTATAGCCAGTGAGCCCCAGACCACAAAGGTAGAGATATACGGCAGTATTTAATTATTTATTAGCCAGTGAGCCCCAGACCAGACGGTACATACGGCAGTATAGCCAGTCAGCCCCAGACCACAAAGGTAGAGATATATGGCAGTATTTAATTATTTATTAGGCAGGCAGTATTTAATTATTTTTTAGCCGGTGAGCCCCAGACCAGACGGTACATACGGCAGTATAGCCAGTGAGCCCCAGACCACAAAGGTAGAGATATATGGCAGTATTTAATTATTTATTAGCCAGTGAGCCCCAGACCAGACGGTACATACGGCAGTATAGCCAGTGAGCCCCAGACCACAAAGGTAGAGATATACGGCAGTATTTAATTATTTATTAGGCAGGCAGTATTTAATTATTTATTAGCCGGTGAGCCACAGACCAGACGGTACATACGGCAGTATAGCCAGTGAGCCCCAGACCACAAAGGTAGAGATATACGGTAGTATTTAATTATTTATTAGCCAGTGAGCCCCAGACCAGACGGTACATACGGCAGTATAGCCAGTGAGCCCCAGACCACAAAGGTAGAGATATACGGCAGTATTTAATTATTTATTAGCCAGTGAGCCCCAGACCAGACGGTACATACGGCAGTATAGGCAGTGAGCCCCAGACCACAAAGGTAGAGATATACGGCAGTATTTAATTATTTATTAGGCAGGCAGTATTTAATTATTTATTAACCAGTGAGCCCCAGACCAGACGGTACATACGGCAGTATAGCCAGTGACCCCCAGACCACAAAGGTAGAGATATACGGCAGTATTTAATTATTTATTAGGCAGGCAGTATTTAATTATTTATTAGCCAGTGAGCCCCAGACCAGACGGTACATACGGCAGTATAGCCAGTGAGCCCCAGACCACAAAGGTAGAGATATACGGCAGTATTTAATTATTTATTAGCCAGTGAGCCCCAGACCAGACGGTACATACGGCAGTATAGGCAGTGAGCCCCAGACCACAAAGGTAGAGATATACGGCAGTATTTAATTATTTATTAGGCAGGCAGTATTTAATTATTTATTAACCAGTGAGCCCCAGACCAGACGGTACATACGGCAGTATAGCCAGTGACCCCCAGACCACAAAGGTAGAGATATACGGCAGTATTTAATTATTTATTAGGCAGGCAGTATTTAATTATTTATTAGCCAGTGAGCCCCAGACCAGACGGTACATACGGCAGTATAGCCAGTGAGCCCCAGACCACAAAGGTAGAGATATACAGCAGTATTTAATTATTTATTAGCCAGTGAGCCCCAGACCAGACGGTACATACGGCAGTATAGGCAGTGAGCCCCAGACCACAAAGGTAGAGATATACGGCAGTATTTAATTATTTATTAGGCAGGCAGTATTTAATTATTTATTAGCCAGTGAGCCCCAGACCACAGACCGCCAGACTGGCAGATTCAGTGCAGGCAGCAGTGCAGCACCAGTGGACTATATATATATTTATATTTAATATAATTAATTAATAATTATATATATAATAAATGGCACAGCACAGCACCAGAGGTATGCCCCAGCACAGAGGAGACAGTACTACAGGCAGGTACACAGTTAGACTGTTCTCCTAAGCAGAGGAGAACATAGTACACAGCAGCACTGAGGGAGACAGCCCTAGCAAATAAAATAATTAATTACAGCACAGTTCACCAGAGGTAGACCGCACAGAGGAGACAGTAGTACTACAAGTACACAGTTAGACTGTTGTCCTAAGCTGAGAACAGAGTACACAGCAGCACTGAGGGAGACAGCCCCAGCAAATAAAATAATCAATTACAGGCAGCACAGCACACCAGAGGTAGACCGCACAGAGGAGACAGTAGTACTACAAGTACACAGTTAGACTACTACACAGCAGCACTGAGAGACAGCACCAGCGATTGCAAAAGCTCAAGGACAAGCTCAAGTTTAAGCCCCAGCAGCAGCACCAACACACCCTCTCCCAACCCACTACTTAACTGGAGTGAAGATGGCGGGGGCGCGGCAGCTGCTTATAAAGCCTCGCGAAATCCGACGCCGGGAGATGACGTTCTAATCACGCGGACGGACCGAGTCAGGCGGGAATCTCCGAGCGCTGCTCGGAATCGGGCTCGGAATGATGACGTCCGTGGGGGCTCGGATCTCTGATATCCGAGCCCGCACATCTCTAATCCTATTGTGACTGTCTGGGCGAGATTTAGTGTGTTTACCGTTTTTTCGAAAATGCAATTTTTTCTCAAATCGCCCTATATCGCTGTTTTTTATATCGCATTTTTAAACAGAAATCGCGTATTTAATGGCTGGCGTAATGCCGCATGAAAAGTGCGATATATAGCGATATACGGCGATATGGTGCGAATTGAGCCGATGTAATACGCCATAAAAGTGCGATTTCCGGGTTAGGTCATGTGCGTATTTGCGGCCAACCGGAATGTGATTTACAACAATACACCTGATCAGCCCATACAACATGCTAACCTATTGGCCCACCTTAGTCCCTTGCAATACGCATCACACCCCCTATATAAAGGGGCGCAGGCACCATTTTACCCTTTGAAAGGGAGTAAGGCATTTGAGATGGAGAGGAGAGGAGCAGTGATAAGGTGCAGAGGAGGCAGAGGGACAGCCAGCTTGGGCCCAAATACCCCAACCACTGGGAGAGGTAGGGGAGTGAGAGCCAGCACTGCCAGAGGCAGGACAGGGAGAGCCAGCATGCTCCCAGCAAGAGCTGCGCCAGGGAGAGGCCACATGGTGGAAGCTGAGCAGGTGGCTATGGAGGATGAGGAGGAAGCAGGCACAAGCCATGTGTCCTCACAGGAGGAACAGAGTGCCAGGCACACAGAGGAGGAGCTGCAGGAGGGTGATTTCTCAGAGGTGGACTGGCCTCTGCAGGAGGAAGATGAAGCAGACTTGGAGGTGCTGGGGGAAGAACCAGGACAGGAGGAGGACAAGGAGGAGGAGGGTGACCCTGAAAATGTGGAGGAGGAGGATGATGCAGCTCGTACAGCTAATGGGAGGAAAGTCAGGTTCTCATATGAGGAGAATATGGCCCTGGTGCGTGCACTCTTGCCCCTGTATGACCGCCTGCTTGGTCCTCACCATCACCGCACAAGTGTGGAAAGGAAGAAGGAGATGTGGGACAATATCACCTCCGCGGTAAATGCAGTCAGCACACACAAGAGGAGTGTGCGCAACGTCAAAAAACGATATAATGACATCAAGCGCCTCCTCAAAGCCAAGCTTGCCCTGGAGAAGAAAGAGGCCTGTCGCACAGGAGGTGGACCTAGGCAGCAAGTCAGCTTTAAGGCCTATGAAAGGCTGCTACGCAGAATCATCCCACTGGAGGTGCTTCCCGGCATCCACATTGCCGACACAGACAGGCCCCCCACTCCACCACCAACTGGTAAGTGTCCACACATGTCAACTACACATTTTGCTGTTATGTGCGCATGCAATTATGGTGGAATGCTTTCTGTGTCCTATAGATGTGTGTGTGGAACTACATATCCCAGCAAAAACACATGTTGCTAGGTTTCATTGCAAAATAATGGACTGTGCATTTTACTGGGTTATGTAGTTCCACAGAACCAATTAATGTGTGCTGTCCTTATCACTGTAGGGCTGCAGTGTAGATGATTGTTAATCCACATCAATCCTCTGGGTAGTTGAACAAGCACTTTACAGTCACTTTTACATGTGTAATCTGATGGAGGACAAATACCGTGCACAGTCATAATACTGAAATAACCTCTTCAGTTTAAAGTCATCAAATTCCTTATGTAATCATATCAGAAGAGAAATGTTTTTTTTTTTTTTTTAGTTTTTATCTGCATATTTGCAAAAGTGCCAGTTAGGTGCAAATGTTCATAATGGAAAATGTCTTCTTCTTTCAAACAGCTCCATCTCTGGAGTCCCAGCCTGCTGTTGAGTGACATCAGCCACATCCGATTGTTCCCAATGTCCAGTCTGCAGGTGAGATATCATACTGTTACACAAAGACATTGCACATTTCACACATGGCTGGCCCCACCATAGTAGCCTGTGCCAATGCATGCACAATGCATGGGCGAGACCTCACCATTCCAACTAAGGTAACATGACCCACCATACACCATTCTGCATAGCATACTTACCACTGTTATGTCATTTGTAGGACCTTCCCAACCGATGCCAGAACCCACTGATCCCATGCAAACTATGGACAACATGAGTGAAATCATCTTGGAGCCGGTGCCATCGTTGGATCCTGCACAACACCAATCACACCCAGTCAATGAGGCCCCCTATACGCAGTCACATAGGCAGCAGCCCCCAAACATTGCAGCCACCAACACTCCCACTAGTGCAGAGGAGTTGGCACAATCCATCCATATTTTCAAAGGGAAACAAATATCTTTTTTGGAGATGCAGACCACCCAACTAGAAAGCATTAAGGGGTATGTGCGTAACATCGGTCAGCAAATGAGAAGAATTTCCCAAAGTGTGCGTGCTAATGTAGGGACACAAATTCGTCTTGTCTCCACATTAGACACACGCTTATCAGAAATTGGGCAAGCCATTCAGGGCCAAACTACTAATTTTAGAGCACTAAATGCCAATATGGTTGAACAGACCCAAGCTATTAATGGCCAAACAACTGTGTTGATGTCCCTACAAACGCAACTCAGCCTCAGTGGAACTAGTTTGTTAGGTCAGCACCAAACCACATCTACCCAAAGTAGTAGTGTGTCCTCCACACCCATGAGTGGATCTACTCCCCCACATCGTAGTATCCGTACTAGGGGTGGTGGTACCACTATTGTTAAGGGTGCTAATACCCGGGCTCCAGGGAAAAATGATTAATGTTGTGTGCATTTACATGTATCATGTGCTGTTTTTTGTACCACACTCATGCAGTGAATGGTAATGTTCAATTTTTCTATGGTATGGGCTATGCCTAAATGTTTTAGCAAGTAAAAATTATTTGCAGCCAGCAAACTTGTTGTCATTCTTTACTAATGATTACCCACACTGTACTTTTATGTATTGTCAAATAGTGACATTTTAGCAGACACGGAACTTTGGGTTGTGTGTGCTTATTTGTAAAGAAATTTTAAGGACATAGTGACATTTGAGGGGGATAAGCATTGGGAATTGCATACTGTATGTAGCCGCCACTTGTTTTGGTAAATTTCAACCACCTCAGATCAATGATCCATGTCACCTCCATCCATTAACCCTATGTTAATTAGCAATTTCAATCATTTGTGCAAAGAAAAAACTACAGTACTTATATTACATTGTTATAGGTGTTATCATGTTGCCAGGCATAAAGTATGCTGTGTTGTGGCAGCTTGCAGGTGTTGGCCATTATTGTTGGTCTGTTTCTGGGCGATGAACATGGACAGTGAAAAATGTAATGTTAACAATGTATGTGTGTTAAAGGTTCCCCTTTACTATTCATTGCACACAACAAAATTACCTGTGAAATGCTGCAGGATCATCTGTGTATGAACCACATCCCCCCTCCGTGTACTTCGCACTACAATATCAGTAGTTGGAGCTTCCTGCACAATTGCTGCAGTGGCCACATCTACATAATTTGGTTGACCCAAAGCTATGTTATGCAGCATGCAGCAAGCCTGGACAACCAAAACCACTTTGGCAGGGTGGTATAGTAGTGTACCTGCTGACCTGTCCAAACACCGAAATCTGCTTTTCAGCACCCCAAAGGTGCGTTCCACTACATTGCGGGTAGCAATATGTGCAGCATTGTAGCGGTGCTGTGCAGGGCAATGTGGGTTCCGCAGAGGTGTCATGAGCCACGAATGACACCCATATCCTGAGTCACCTAACATGTAAAGGGATTTGTGTGGTCACATATCATGTGGGTAATTTGCACATAATAGTAGCAGCCTAGACTATATTGTTCGGGCTGGAATAAACAATTACAACAAAAATGACACTTTAATATAAGGTTACACACAGAGGCGTAACTAGAACTCTTTGGGCCCCATAGCAAACTTTTGCTATGGGGCCCCCCACCCCACCCCCTCATGCCGCTGGGAGATAAAAGTTATGCTGGTGGGAGATGGGTGGTCAGGAAAAGAGAAGGGATGTGAGAATAGAAGGAGAGGAGCAAGAGAGAAAGGGAGGGGAATGAGCAGGAGTGAGAGATAATGTTGGAGGGAGGGAGAGATTCTGGGAGAGACAGTACCAGGTAGAGTGACAGGATGGGGAGAGAAAGAGGGGGGGGGGAATGGCGGAGAGAGGGGGGAAGCAAGGAGAGGGAGGGGAAAGGGTGGAAAGAGATAGATGGGGAAAAAGAATGGGAGGAGAAAGAATAGGGGCAGAGCAATGGCGGGTGAGAATAATGGAGGGAGAGACAGACAGAGAGACAGTCAGAGAGACAGTCAGAGAGACAGTCAGAGAGACAGACAGAGAGACAGACAGAGAGACAGACAGAGATAGAGATAGAGAGCTTGTTACCTCCACATCAGCGCCGGGATCTCTTCAGTGGCGTCCCCTCAGCAGCGCGGATATCTGGCTTCCAGCACTATGCCAGCACCAGCAGTAGCAGCAGTATTTCTTTTGCGCGCGGGGGCTGGTCACCAGATAGTGACGTTGAGCCCCGGCAGTGTTGGAGAGACAGGGGGGGTCTGGGAGAGCAGAGGCTGGATTAGCGAGCTCCTCCCTTTCATTGACCAGGTGACGGTCCATACCAAAGGTGCAGCCAGCGAAGGGGGGAAGATGAGGCACGGGGAAGAAAGACGGACGGGGTCACGGGACGGCGCTGCGGCTGCGGCTGCTGAAGCACAACGTGAACGTAATAAAAAAAGGTCTAATGGGTGCAGGGGGTGCCTGCTTAGCCCCCGGGCCCCTGGAAGGCCCGGCCCCATAGCAGTTGCACCCCCTGCACCCTCCATAGTTACGCCACTGGTTACACACATGGATGTTAAAGGGAAAGACATAGGTTAGCATACATCATGTAAACAGTGCTAAGTGACTTACCAAGTAGCCAGCCCTCTGGCATGGTGTGGTTGTGGAAACAGTCCCAGAGAGCTGAGTGCCGCAGGATATAGGCATCATGGCAGTTCCCGGGATAGCCTGCAACCACACTGAGAATGTCTGCCCCTGCGATTCACATATACATGCTCCCTCATGTGCGAGGCCCGAATCCCAATGTGGGTGCAGTCTATGGCTCCCAGCACATTTGGAAATGCCACGGATTGTCAAATTCATGACCGTTTTTGGACAGCCCACGTTCGTTTTTGCATATCCACCCACTTTTCGACACTCGACAGCCAGGACATTAACCCCTTCAGTGGCAATCCCGAGAATTTTCCGGGCTGTGCCTCCGTGTCCAGTCTGGCAAGCCCGGAAAATTTTCGGGATTGCCACTGCTGGCTCCCTCCCCTCCACCGCACCTCCTCCTTCCCCCTCCTCCCCCTCCCCTCCGGGTTTTCTATTAAAGTCTATTTTCTATTAAAGTCCCCGACGCCGGCTTATGACACGCCAGCTGCCGGGGACAGGGACGGGGTGCGGGTGCGCAGGTCCGGGCAGCGGCTGATTGACAGTTCAGCGGCGCTGCCCGGACCTGGGAAGGTAGTGGTGTTTTTTTTTTTAAGGGAGCGCTCCCCATAAAAAACTCACCCAGTGGGGAGCGCTCCCAAAAAAAAAAACCCACCACTGAAGGGGTTAAATTCTGGCTAACGAGTTACAGTCGAACTGAGCAAAAATGGCCCGGGATTCGGACTGTCGTAATCCCGGATTGAATACACTCCCGTGAAAGAAATCTGGTCAGTTTAATTTCCAGCAAACTTGAGTAAAAAATAGTCCCATATGATCAGGACAGTAGAGAGCCCAGGCACAGGAGACTGTTGGTGATGCTCAGATGTTGCAGGTTCTCTTGCGACACTGCAGCCCAGCACAAATCAGGACTGAAAATAAGAGCTACAGCTGTTGCTGCCAGATAAGGGGCCAGATTCTCTAAGCTTCAAAAGTGATAAAATGGAGAGTGATAAACAGCCAGCCAATCAGCTCCTGCCTGACATTTTTCAAACACAGTCTGTAACATGACAGGTAGGAGCTGATTGGCTGGCTGTTTATCACTCTCCAGTTTATCACTTTTGAAGTTTAGAGAATCTAGCCCAAGAGGAGGGAGGGAGCAATACATATTGGCCCTTATTCAGATCTGATCGCAGCACAAATTTGTTCTCAAAATGGCTAAAACCAGGGCTATTTTTCAGTAGGCTCCAGCAGGAACTGAGGCCCTTATTCTAGTTCACTCTTTCTGACAAAATATTTCTTAGATGGACAAAACTATGTGCACTGCAGGTGAGGCAGGTTTTACTTGTGCAGAGATAATTAGATTTGGGTGGGGTTTTACACCTGCCTCACCTGCAGTGCACATGGTTTTGTCCATCTAAGAAATATTTTGTCAGAAAGAGTGAACTAGAATAAGGGCCTCAGTTCCTGCTGGAGCCTACTGAAAAATAGCCCTGGCTAAAACCATGTGCACTGCAGGTGGGGCAGATGTAACATGTATAGAGAGAGTTAGATTTGTGTGAGTTATTTTGTTTCTGTGCAGGGTAAATACTGGCTACTTTATTTTTACACTGCAATTTAGATTTCAGTTTCAACACACGCCACCCAAATCTAACTCTCTCTGCACATGTTACATCTGCCCCACCTGCAGTGCACATGGTTTTGCCAAATTTGTACTGTGATTAGATCTGAATAATAGCCAAAATACAGTGGAAGAGGGGATAAATAAGCATTGTGGCATATATTAAGAAATAACTCTGTATATGTAATAGCTGGCCTGGTAAAGATTTTCCAGAGAACAACAATGCATGTCGTAAATGAGTAATATTTAAGGAGGGGAAAAACATGAGCCAGTCAGCCTTACCATCATTGATCAATGAGTGATCTAGAATATCTCGGATGAAAGCATAGTGAATGGAAATTGCTTTGCCTCTAGGTTAGGTCAATAGGTAAACTGAGGAATTTCACAACCAAGGTCTGAAAAGTGTTAAATAACACGGTCAAGATAAAATTGGGATGGAAAAACCATTAAAGGATAAGGCCAAGATAATAACCCTTTATGAAACAAATCCCTGCTTCATACATTTGCCCCAAGTTACCATGTTTAAGTTCAATACAGAAGCCAATGTCAGCCAGTTTCCAGTGTTTAGCACAGTAGGAAAATCACTGGGAAAATGGCTACTGCTCCATTTCTCTAGAGACCAGTATATGAGCACTGGACTCCATGACAGTGTTAGGGTCTCTTTGTGACCCTAGTGCCCAGAGTATCTGCACTGCATTACTGCTACAAATGGTGATAACTACCATACTTAAACGTACACAAAGACATGCTACCATCAATGAGTATTAAGTGTAACCTTGCCTACTATACTCTTGTGTCACTAACGGTACCTCTCACCTCATTCACGTGCATTCTCTCAAACAATATAAACTTTATTTGTAATTAGCTGAACAAGTACATACCTTTGGTTACAAAAGGTGATAAATTACCATATTTCAATGTGCATGTGTAAACTTTGTCTACTTTAAACAGTGCAAAGTGTAACTTGGACCAGTTTACCCTTGTGATAAAACGGTGCTAGTTACATCATTTGGTTTGTATATGTTCAAAGAGTGCAAGTTGATATTGCAATTGGCTGAATTAGGACTTACTGATCTCTCTTTTCCTCATAGTATCATTTAGCTGCACATATGCATCTCTGTCATATGAAAAATTGTTTGAGTTACAGTAGCCGTATTTATTTAGTTACAGTTTCTTATATAGCGCAGCAGATTCGTTGCGCTTTACAATTGTAGACAGTGATAAAACAAACTGGGTAACAGCCTTGGGGGTAAGAGGGCTCTGCTGCAAGCTTACAATTTAAGAAACCAGCACCAGGCTCTTGGACTGGTCCTGGTTACAAAAATACAGGGGACAAAAAACATATCGGTTACCCATATTTTGGAACCAGCACTGGTTCAAGAGTACGGTGCTGGTTTCTTAAATACGGGAAAACCTCAACAATTTTTCCCAACAGCAATTTTTTTTTTTTTTACTTTTAGACACTATTTTCGACAGAACCATGCACAGATCTCAGTAACCTATCCTATCAAACCCGCTTGCAGGTCTGTATATTTATTTTATATTTGGGGGGGGGGGCATATTTTAAATCACACCTTATAACATTTGTGAATTAGATGTTTTCAATGAGAAAACATCTGGATACAATTTTTGCAAATTTTTTTGGGGTCACGACAAACGTGCAATTTTATCACAAATGTGCGTTTTGTGGTATATGTGTTCAATTTTGGCTGTTTTTTTACCCAAAAATCTTGAAAATCGCATCCTATTGCATCTCGCCCTCTGTTCTGAAATGAAAAATATTTTATTTGTCAAATAAAAGTTATTTCCAATGTGTATATTTATTTTATTTTGGAGGCATATGGGGGTTTCAATCATGAAACATAAGGTTTGTAAATTAGATGATAGATGTTTACATAAAGTGACAGTTGTGGGGAGGGGGAAATTAAAACTAAAGGTGCAAACATTTGGCAGATAATGAGTTAATAACTTCACACAAAGGACAAAAACTACCTGAAGTCTTTACCTAAGATAACACCGGTCAGAAAGCCATTAATAACAAGCGCATAATCAAGGGCAAATTGAATTTAGTAGAAAGGAGTCATCCACTGGAACACCTAGAGGAAGAGAGTGTAGAAAGAGACATTGAACTGGCAGAGTGCTGGTACATGGCTCTGCGTGTCAGCTCTGTTCCCAGAAGCATCACTCTGAGACTGATGATATGTGACATTATCATAATCAACCTTGAAAAGACTTTGCAGCTCACAGTATCATACACTTGAGTATTTTACCTTGAAAAAAGTGATATACAGCTACCTCGCACCTGATGCTATAATCTTCTGACCAAGCAGTTAATGATGGACGGAATTGAAACACCCTCCCCTGACCATATATTATCCTCACCTACAGTCTTTACAATACTTGAGATGCTCGGGATTGTTTATAATTTTTATTTAAAATTATAATGATAAAAGTCAGGGCCACCAAGAGCTGAACAGGGCACGTGTACTTTGCAGAAATAAAATAAAAAAATACGCTGTGCAGCAGTGTCCTCCTCTGCAGCTTATGTGGGCCCCTGCCTGGCCCCTCCAACAAGCCTGGGTTGTTGGAGGGGCCTTAGGAGGGCTTTTTCTAAGCGCTCTGACTAGACCACTTAGAAATTAAGCACAAATCGCTTCATTTGTATAACACACACACACCCCCCGGCCCCCGGCAACAGCAATGCGTGGTCCCATGGTCCTAACTAGATCTTGACTGCATTCAGGCTCTCTCACCAGAAAATACTGGCCCGCATGGATCACATTTGCATACCTTCCAACTTTTTCAATTGAAGAATTGCCGCACGAGCATCCAAAAAGGGGGCTTGGTGTATGCAAATTAGGCTGCTCCCCCATTTCTGGCCACTGCGCCACTGAATAGACGCTGTGAATAGATGCTGTGCACATGTGCACAGCGTCTATTCTGTCAGATTGGGGGGGACTCCCAACTGCCCCCCTGCAGCGGGACACTGCCAGCCACGGAAGGGACGCGAGAACATCCCCAAAAACTGGAACATTCCCGCCTTTAGCAGGACAGTTGGGAGTTATGCGGGTGCATCCCGGTTGTGCAGCGATGTGTGGCGAACGACCCGTGCTTAAGCACACCGCTCAAAACAGCCTCCCCCGTCGCCTTAAGGTTAAATCCAAAAAAACACAATTAGTATTTTCAAATGTTTCTCTAAGCAGTGAGTACATCTAATGGTTAAAACAAATGCAATGAGATATCTGACCATACATAATATGTCATATTTGCCTATACTCCTCACAATATTTTAGGTAGTCCCCCGCACCCCCGCAAGAGGAGGCGGATCTCCAGCTACTAGTGAAGTGGGCAGGATATTTACCCACCCTCCTCATAATATTTTACGTAGTCCCCGAGTTAAGAGAAGTGGTGGAGCTAAGTGACCCACCCCTTTCATCCTGTCCTGCAAATCGCTGCATTTTGCTGTGTCAGGGGAAAGGCCCAATTCCCCCGGAGAGCCAATCCCCAGTCCCTAAAGCTGCGTCTCTGGGCTTCTATCGAAGAGAAGATTAAAGTCGGCTTCTGCAATGTACTTTCACTTCGAGCTGTGACCATTTTTACTTCCACTTTGAGCTGTAACAGTTTTTAGCACAACTCTCCACCATACTCCTATCTGCTCCTATCTTCAATCTCCAGCTCCACCAGTAGCGCACCCAGGGGGGGTTTCTGAGTACACTCGCGGAAATTTACTTAGATTAGCAGGGCTGTCGGGACCAGGGTGGGTAGAACTGTAGATAAGCTGAGGAGAGCCACAGGCGGTTAGAAGCAGCTAGTAAGGGAGACGCCTGGCTGCATGGATCTAGAAACTCAACAGAAGCAAAGTCAGGTTACCTGCTCCTTTTGTTCTATATAATATAGATTTTCTCCCGTTATGACATATACAAAATTATCTTGAAATCATTGTTGCTTCCTTTATACGAAAAATAATAAGCTTGAATTACACAGCAAAATAGATATAACATAATATAAAACTACTAACATGCACTGAATGTAAAAATATCACCTCTATATAACATTAGTTTTACAGGAGCACAATAGCAATTTTGTCCAAGACAGTGCTCATTTTGTAAAGTCTACTGTATAATGCAAATCATAGGGGAAAGGCTGATAAAGGTGATCTAAAAAAGTCACAACAATCAGAGAGAGAGAGAGAGAGAGAGAGAGAGAGAGAGAGAGAGAGAGAGAGAGAGAGAGAGAGAGAGAGAGAGAGAGAGAGAGAGAGAGAGAGAGATGGGAAACAGAACAAATACAAATAAGAATAACGACACATCAAGAAAAATGATGCTGACCCAAAAACAAGCATTGAAGTAACTGTTCTAAAGTATTGTTCTATACCTCGAAGCAGCCATAATTTATAACAGAACTACCTTGAGGATCTTTCTTTGGTTGTCAGCAAAGACATTTGTCATATAATTCTAGATGTTTCTTTCTGTAGCAGAAGAAACAAGCATATATCATTATTGATTTACTTTATCTTCCTTGGACTTTACAGTTTTGGTGGACGTACATTCTGAGGGTCAATATAGTGATATTAAAAACGCATTTGTGATCTGTACAAGACAAGTCAATTAAAGCAGATCCCCATGTTGTCTTCATACCTGTAATGCTGTGTACACACGGCCCTGACGCGTTGGCCATAAATACCGATTCGATATCGATGACCACCGGGATCCGGCGAGTACCGGTATCAGCCAGGAGGAAGGGAGGGATGGGCAGCGGGAGGATGAAGCACAAAGGGAGGGAGGGGGGATGCTGCATTGAGCAGTATGGAACTGCTTTTGATCTGGCAGATCGAAGCAGAAATAGACTTGCCTGCTATGTCTATTTCTGCTTTCAATCCTGATGCTGCGGGTCCGCGCATCAGGATCGAATGCAGATAACACAGTTCGATTCTTATATTCTAAATCGAATCAAAAATTACACTGATTTGAACCGTGTATACAGTGGCGTAACTTATATACAGTGGCGTAACTATAGTCCCGCAGCCCCCGCAGTGGTGGGGAGGCACTGAGAGGGTATGGGTGTCGGGGGGACTATGGGACTATAGTTACACCACTGCCTTCTGCCCCTGCTGCCTCTAGCAACCTTAAAAATGGTCTGCGTTATGGGGGCAGACATTTCTCGAGTGTCACTTCTCATTAGCAGCAGTGGCCGGGACCCGGCACAGACTGATGCGGCAGGACTCGGAGGTAACGGCCGCACGGGGGAGACGGGTTTGTTTACCCTATGGGGGGGGTGCTGCCAACATTTTCGGCAGGGGGCACCAAAGTAATAGTTACTCCACTGCATGTATAAATCCTGGGCCCGGGTAAAACAATTTCCCGGGGCCCCTACGGATAGAGCTCCCCGCACACTCTGCCAGTGCTGCCTCCCCCTAGCCATTGCGGCATCTGCAGATCTGTTGTTCCGCCGCTGCTACAAGACGCATACATGGATAGTGCGCGCAGAAGGCCCATAATGCCTATTATACATGTCACACACCCATTACATATTTATACTAAATGCCATAATGCCCATAAAACATTATGCAACACACCATAGTGCCCAGTACACATTATGCCATACACCGTAATACCTATTACATATTTTACCACATACCGTAATGCCCATTACACATTATTCCATGCACCGTAATGCTCATAAAATATTATGCAACACACACAGTAATGCCTACTACATATAATAACACACATTTTATGCCACATAAGTTCCGCTTACCTAAATGCTCGTTGCTGTGAGTTTCGTGCTTGATGCCAGGGGTTAACATGCTCTGCCAGGGGTTAACATGCTTGTTGCCATGCGATTACATGCTCTGCCCGGAGTTACATGCTCTGCCAGGGGTTAACATTCTCTGCCAGGGGTTAACATGCTCATTGCTATGGAGTTACATGCTCTGCCAGGGGTTAACATAGAGTTACAGTACATGCACTGTCAGGGTTTACATGCTGACTTCCAGAGTTGGATCTCAGCCCCAGCAGCATGCAGGGAGGCAGCAGGCACAGAGAACCCAGCGACCCACCTTCGACCTTGGAACACAGTTACCTGGACATGGGTGGGGAACCAGGTCTGGGACTGCTGGGCTGGAGACATGGCACCAGCACCTGCTGCAGCTGGTGGCGGCTGGGATGGAAATCGGGGTGGGCAGGATGCTATGGAGTGGGCAACACTCCCATGGGAGGTGGCCTCTCTCTGTATCAGCTCCTCCCGGCACCCAAGGACTACATACTACTACTGTATATACCCGAAGTATTCAAGTATCCTGTCGCCGAGCCCCGGTAAACTCCCATGTCACATGGTGTTCTCTCAACAGGCCCTGGAGCCAGAGAGCAGAATGGTGCTCAGAAGGACCTCTGTGATGCTGCCGCCCCCACGCCAGCCCACGTCCTTGCGCCCTCTGCCGTCGCTACACAGCTCCGGTGCACTTGCCACCAAATAAAAAATAAATAAAAAACTGTGTGTGTGTGTGTCCGGACCCGGGCCCACCTGACAGGTCTGGGCCCGGGTAAACTGTACCTGCTCCCCCCCCCCCCACAATACTGTAGTACTGAACTCTTTGCAGTACTCGTGCTTTCTCTATAGTGCCACCCACCAGTGAGACCAACTGAATGCTGTAGGAGCCCTTCATGTACATTCACGCCGACCTCCTCTGTGAAAAATGCAGTCTCCTAGGGAAGGTGTATTTTGTGGATGAGGTCTTCAATTGGGCTTACCGTAGATAACTGACTTCAAAGCAGTGGTCCCCATCCAAGTCTGTTAATTGCTCTCCCCAGTCAGATATTTCAGTTTGACTTAGAGTTTTTCTGAGGGTACAGATGGGGCAGGTCCCATCTTGGCAGGGAATGGCGATGGCGACGCCAGCCGCCATTCCCCGCCAGCGTAACATAACAAGAAGGGGACACGCGCACGAGAGGCGCGCGTGTCCCCTTCTGACGGTGCTTCCAGCCGCTCCCCCGGGTCACCGCCGGCTTGTCGGCGGTAACCCGGGGTCCCTGCCGCCTGCCCGCACCCCCCCTAACCCTGTCCGTCTCCCTGAGGCGGAGACAGACAGGGTTCCCGTCGCCCCACCGACGGAGATTGAGACGCGCGTGAGACGCACGCGCGTCTCAGTCAGATGGTGAGGCAGGCCACTGGCGGATCGCCAGCGCTGACATTCTGGCGATTCGCCAGCAAGGAAGAGGCCTGCCCCATATGTATATTCCAAAAGCTGGGACTCTCCCCCTTTGACAGACACTAGTAGCTTGTCTCTTCTGTGCCCAGAACCAGAGATATCATCCCTCAAACAGCTGGTTACTGCTCCAGCTCCACACACCTGGTATGTAGTTTTATATTATCGTTGGCGGATTGCTCTGCCTCCTGAACTCTGATCCCCTAGTCCCCAATACCATTTGGTAGGTGGGATTCTCTAGTGTTTAATTCCATTAAAATCTAAAAAATCTATTTGGGGGAACTGGAGATATCTGCAGTCAAGCAAGCTGTCCTCACACCAGAAAATTGTGAATTATAAGCCCACTGCACTATACACCCCTCCTCTGCGTATTAAACATCCTCTACCACCCTGGAATTTATCAGGGCCCCTTCATTCAGCCCAATGCCCCCCTTCTCCCACCTCATCTCCCACCATCTGTGCAGTAAAGGGGTAATTAGTGGAAATTACTGATCCAGGCCCTACATGCTGAGCGGTTGATATAATACCCCCTACCACCCGAGGGACATCAAATCCTCCGCTCATAGCACCCCCTACCACTGGAGGATAGGTAAGGGCCCCAATACATTGCTATGCCCAGGGGTCTACACTGTTGTTATGTGTGTGTATATATATATATATATATATATATATATATATATATATATATATATATATATATATATATATATATAGATATTTGGAATTCCGCACTCCCAGCCAGCATTAAAAAAATAATATGGGGTGCTCCTTTAAGGCAACACAGTGTGTCCCAAATGTAGAGCAGGGTAGGATATGGTTAATCCAATAAGGGCACTCACCAGCGTCTCATCATGAAAGGTTTATTGGTACATTACCAGTCAAAAAAAGTGGTGTAGGTCTACGTTTCGGCCACCAGGTGGCCTTTCTCAAGACACATTAGCAGTTGACGTCTTCACAGCACAAAAGTCAGGATACGTATCCTGACTTTTGTGCTGTGAAGACGTCAACTGCTGATGTGTCTTGAGAAAGGCCACCTGGTGGCCGAAACGTAGACCTACACCACTTTTTTTGACTGGTAATGTACCAATAAACCTTTCATGATGAGACGCTGGTGAGTGCCCTTATTGGATTAACCATATCCTACCCTGCTCTCTCTCTCTCTCTCTCTCTCTCTCTCTCTCTATATATATAAAATTATTATTATTATATATATTATTATTATTATAATTTTATTTATAAGGCGCCACAAGTGTTTCGCAGCGCCGTACAAAGGAACAATACAGGGAGACAAAACTTGGCATAACATTGAATAAATAACAAAAATACAGTACAAATAAAGAGCACCACAGTTCAATACACATTACAGCTTAAATGTAAGTAGTGAGGACCCAATCAACATACAACTAGAGGCTTGAGGCCAATGATGGAGATGAGTATGAAGATGGTCACTGAGTGTTTGAGTATAGGAGAGCTGTGAGTGAAATGTGAAGAGAAGTGGGCTTTGACAACAGGAGGGAAGAGGGCCCTACTCGGAGGAGTTTACAATCTAGTAGGAAGGGGAGACAGACAGATTACAAGAGGTGCAAGCGAGGGGGTGGTGGTTAGATAGCAGGATGTAAACAGGCAAGGGGTCGGAGAACCAGCTGGTTTATGCAGTGGAAGGGTACGCTTTGATGAATAGGTGAGTTTTCAGTGCCCGTTTGAAGCTTTGCAAGGTCGGGGAGAGTCTAATGGAGCGAGGGAGTGCGTTCCACTGAAGGGGTGCAGCACGGGCAACATTATATATATATACATTTGGTCTATCTATTATACTTTAACTGACCCGGCATATACTGGGTCCCCTAAGTGTCCATCTCCGTGCTTTGCTCCGCCCCTCTCTGGAAACCCCCTTCTGAAAATCCTGCATTTGCCCCTGATACAGTACTGTATAACGCATGCATTACATACAATACAGTACAGTATATCGCATATGATCCTTTCGCATACATTATACCGCAAGACAGAACATAATGTACTGCCCCTGTAAGTTGTCCTACAGTACTTAATCAGTACTGCATGTATAGTAGCTGTATTAAAAAAAAAAAAAAAAAACTTACAAATCAAGTAGTAAAAATAAGCAGATGTTGTGTATTAGAGGCCTACTGTACAGTACTGTTGCATAAAATGTATGCAGTGCTGTACTACAGATGTACTGTACAGTTGTTATAGTACCATACTGTATTTCACCCAGGAGGAAGCAGTGTAGTGTAGATGCACATACAGCAGTACCTTTACACAGGTCTGACCTATGCCTTCACTAGCTCTATAGATGTGGGCTCCCATAAAGCCCTGGCTGAAACCTGGGAGCCTTTTTGTTACACCCCCTTGGTGCTCAAGTCTGGCCTGCTTGTACTGTATGTCATTCCTACTGTAAGTCTGTTTAACCTGTGTAACGTAATGAGACGTACATACAGCAGTGCCCTTACACAAGTGTAACCTACTGTATGCCTTCACTAGCTACATCCATAGTTGCCAGATCATCCCTTTAATAAGCCCAACATATAAATTACACAGGTTCTTGACTACTTTTCAAATGTTGGTATGAACTCTTGAACTCTGTCACCTCACAACCATACCAGCTGTCATTACATTTGAAAAGTTTGAAAATTAGTCAAGAACCTGTGTAATTCAAATGTGCGCTTATTAAAGGGGATGATTTGGCAACTATGGCTACATCCTGTAGATGTGGGCTCCCATGAAGCCCTGACAGAAAGCCATTATGTTAACCCGAATCTGGCCTGCTACAATACGTACTTTGACCATACTGTATACTCGGTCATTTATAGCCCATTATAAATAGCTTAATGAGATGCACATCTATGCAATAGTATTTTGAAAAATGTCAATTTAACGTACTGTACAATAAAGTAGTTGTACAAAAAATGCCATAATGCATTTCAATGGGCACTGCACGCACGCATAATTCCCTATATCTTTGCATTAGACATCTGAGGCATGCACAGTGGTGATTTTAAATAAACAAATAAAAGGATTCAGTATGAAATCCCGGCGGTCAGGATCCCGGCGTTCAAAATCCCGACGCCGGAATCCCGACCGCCGAAATCCCGACAAGGGGGGGACGTGGATCGCCCCCCCCTTGCGGGCTCGCTGTGCTCGCCACGCAGCGGGCCCGGTGCCTCGCTACGCTCGGCACTCTAATTTATTCTCCCTCCAGGGGTGTCGTGGACACCCACGGAGGGAGAAAGTGTTGGGATTTCGGCGGTCGGGATTCCAGCGTCGGGATCCCGACCGCCGGGATTTAAACTGCATCCCAAATAAAAATCTGGTGGATGATCGCTGGTATTGCACTCATCCGGTAACACTGTGCAATTTATTGTGCTACCATCCAACCAGGCGCGCTGTGGTGAATTGTCAGGACAAACGCCATAGGTAGCAAAGATGACTGTGGCTCCAACTGTATATTAATTAAAATGAAAGTTATGGTAGACCTACCTTAGGTTAACTCTCTTTCTTCGAGGTTCATGGTTCATGTAGGTGGTAGGTTAACTCTCTTTCTTCGAGGTTCATGGTTCATGTAGGTGGTTCAGAGGACCGTGGCACCAATCAGCAAAGCTTTCAGGTTTCCCAGGATGCATGGCTTACTCACACATACATAGAGTAAAGGAAGACCTGACTAAGGTCGTGGAAGTCACAATTTGTGTTTCACAAAGGAATACCTCAGGCTTAATTAAGGGTGGGTGCCCTGTGGGTACCATGAACCTTGAAGAAAGAGAGTTAACCTAAGGTAGGTCTACCATAACTCTCGTTTTCTTCTTCGGGTTCCATGGTCCCACAGGGTGACATTGGGGATGTCCAAAAGCAGTACTCAAGGGAAGGTACCCGCCTGAGGTGTCAGAAGGACCCGACAACCAAAGGAAGCATCCTGGGAGGCGAACGTGTCAAATGCATAGAACTTTGTAAATGTATGAACAGATGACCACGTTGCAGCCTTGCACAGTTGTTCAGCGGGATGCCCGCGGCATCCCGCCCATGATGGAGCTACCGATCTGGAAGAATGTGCATTATTGACAATGGTAGAGGGAGATTAACTTGCTGGTAGGCTTGCTGAATGACCATACGAATCCAGCAAGCAACAGTTTGTTTGCTCGCTGGCCAGCCTTTTTTGTGAAAACCATATAGTACAAAGAGGGTGTCTGATTTCCTGATGGAAGCAGTGCGGTCCAGATATATAGTTAGAGCCCTAACTACATCCAAGGAGCGTTCAGCCAGAGAGAGAGCATCCGAATTGAATGCGGGGACCACTGTCTCCTGATTGATGTGAGACGTGGAGACTACTTTGGGCAGGTAGGAAGCTTTGGTTCTTAGCACCGCCCTATCCGAATGGAAAATCAGAAATGGAGGTCTGCATGAAAGAGCAGATAAATCCGATACGCATCTGGCAGACGCAATTGCCAAAAGGAAAACAGTTTTAGCTGTCAGCCACTTATATTCTACAGAGCAAAGTGGTTCGAAGGGAGGTTTGGCCAGAGCCTGTAGCACCAGGGACAAGACACATGGTGTAGTTGGAGGAACATGTGGTGGTTGTATATGTATGACACCCTGGATGAAAGTATGTATATCTGGAAGAGAAGCAATCTTCCTTTGAAACCAGATGGACAGAGCCGAGATATGCACCTTAAGCGAGGCTAACCCTAAACCTATATCTAAACCTCTCTGTAGGAAAGCAAGGACTCTAGCAGTTTTGAACACTTTTGCGTCATACTTGTGGGATGCACACCAGGATAAATAAGTGTGCCAGACCCTGTAGTAAATCCTTGCCGATGCGGGTTTACGTGCTTTGATCATTGTGTGGATGGGATGCGGTCAAAGTGTCCACGACAACCATAGAGGGAGAATAAAATAGTGTGCCGAGCGTAGCTAGGCAACGGGCCCACTGCATGGTGAGCGCAGCGGAATCCCGACCAGCATTTCAGTGGTCGGGAATCCGGCATCGGTATTTCGACCGTCGGGATTTCATACTGAATCCGTTTGGATGACCTTCACAGAAAACCCTTTCTCTTTTAGTATGGCAGTTTCAAGCGCTATGCCGTCAAAGACAGGCGCTGAAGGTCTGGATGTAGACAAGGACCCTGACTGAGCAGGTCCGGTTGTAGTGGCAACCTGAACGGCTGCTGTATTGACAGCTGTTGTAGGTCTACGTACCAATGACATCGAGGCCAGGTGGGGGTTTTCAGAATGAGATTCCCGCCTTCTTGTTTGAATTTCCGAATTACTCTGGGTATCATAGACACCGGAGTAAAAACATACGGAAGATGAAAGTTCCATGGAACTGACAGAGCATCCGCAAAGCTGGCTAGAGGATCCCTGGACCGCGACCCGTACACTAACGTTTTGTTGTTGTGACGGGACGCCATGAGATGCACGTCTGGAAGGACCCAACAGCTCATTAGGAGGGAGAAGACTTCTGGGTGGAGCGACCACTCCTCCAAATAACGACTTAGAAAGTCTGCTTCCCAGTTTAGAAATCCTGGTATGAACACCGCTGACAGTGCCAGAAGGTGTAGTTCCGCCCAAGTTAGGATTTTGGACACCTCTCGCATGGCTACTGCGCTGTGGGTGCCCCTGCTGGTTTATGTATGCCACTGTTGTGGCATTGTCTGACCGGTTTGCCTTGAAGAAGATCCTGTGAGCAAACGAGAGCGTTGTACACTGTTTAAAGCTCCAGGACATTGACAGACATGCGTGTTTCCAGCTTGGACCATACGCCTTGCAAGGACCGGGATTCTACTACAGCTCCCCAGCCTTGTAGGCTGGCATTGGTAGTGAGGAGACTCCAATCTGTAAACCATAAAGGACGTCCCTGGTTCAGGTGAGGTATTTGTAGCCACCACTGGAGAGATATCCGAACCTCTGGAGTCAGTGCCATGAATATGGTCTTTATGCGCGGATGTTGTCCATCCCATTTCCGAAGGATCAGATGGTGGAGGGTGTGGGAGTGAAATTTCGCCCACTCAACCATGTCGAATGTTGCCACCATTAGATCCATAATTTGCATTGCTAGATGATGGATACTCTGGGGCTCTGTAAGAAGAGATGTATCCTTAGTTGTAGAGTTTGACACTTGTCCCCTGGTAGGAACAATCTCTATGTCTCGGAGTCTAGACAAGCACCCAGGTGCCACATCTGACGTGAAGGAGTGAGGGAGGACTTTTCCCAATTGAGGAGCCAACCCTGCTGTTGGAGAACAGCAATCGTTGTTTGGAAATGTGCCAGAGGCGTAACTAGGACTTAGTGGGCCCCATAGCAAAATTTTGAAAGGGCCCCCCTTCTACAGGGAGAGGAGGTACATAGTGCGGGTATAGGGTGACACACGCACAGTTCGAATGGGGGGTACAAGGCATCACAAACACACAGGGATAGGAGGGTACACGGTATCTCACACACACACACATACAGGGGTAGGGGGTGTATACTGTCACGTACAGTGAGGAGGGGGTTATACTGTGTCACACACAGGGGTAGGGTTGTACAGTGTCAGGAGAAAAGCAAAGGGTGTCATGCAAAAGGGAAGAGGTTACACACGGTTAGACACAGCTGGGGGGTGGTTTCTGAGTGTCTCACATACACAAACGCAGTCACACACACAATGAGGTAGCAGTTGTATAACTACAGTAATTTGTCAGCCGACCCTGCTCACCCTGATTACTTGTGGGGAGAGTTCACACACATGAAGCCACTCCATCCTAAACACAGATAAACTCAAGGTGCTAAAGTATGTCCTGGTTATAAATAGAAAAATAAATATATATATATATATATATATATATATATATATATATATATAGTTGAATTGAGTGAATGTGAAGATGTAGAGCAGGGGTGTCAAACACAAGGCCCGCGGGCAAAATCCGGCCAGCTAGACCTCTTCATGTGGCCCGCGCAGCCGCCGCCAGCCTTCACCTTTTATTCTCGATTTTTTTTTTTAAACAAGAAAGCCG
The DNA here is from genome assembly GCF_055691185.1 of Crinia signifera. NCBI lineage: Eukaryota > Metazoa > Chordata > Amphibia > Anura > Myobatrachidae > Crinia > Crinia signifera. Next base: position 49,256,273 of record NC_139221.1, on the reverse strand, counting down.
CCTCTTCAGAGCATGCGCGGCAGCCTACAAGCCAGAGAACGTCTGCCCTCTAGCACAGTGCCGCCGGTCATCAACCCCTCCACCTGCTGTATAGGAGCCAGAGAGAGGAAAGAGCAGGTCCATCGTGGTGAATGGTGGTGCTGCTGTGCGCTCCAGGTCACTTACTGCTGATTGTGCACTGCACAGTGACCGGGAGCACGCTGCCCCCCCACTCCTGGATAGATAGTGCGAGGAGCACTACTCACAGGAGGGAGGGGGAAATGCGCCTGTGTGAGAGCGCAGCTGTGTCATTGGTGGTGGAGCAGCTCAGACTGGAGTGGACGCATCAGAGCGGGTAAGTGTCAAACTCTCTGCCTATGTGTGTGTGTGTGCACTGGCACATTGCAGCCCATCATTAATTGCTGTGTCCCATGATAATAAGCAGGACATATGCCCTAAGACTGAGTGCTGCCCCCCTGTGCAGGCAGCGTGTGCCCTAATGCACTGCAGTTCACAGCAATAGCAGGAGGGAAATGCTACTGCTGAGTATACAATAACTGAATGCAGTGACAATAATTTATGATAATAAAGAGTGGACACATAGTCCTACAGATACAACCGGCCCTTTGAGGGTGACCAAACTGCTGATGCGGCCCCCATGGAATTTGAGTTTGACACCCCTGTGTAGAGACATACTGTAAAGAGAGGAAGGAGAGAGAAAATTAATTACCTTATAACAGCAGCCTGACTCCTGAGCAGAGCCAGAGGTCCCTGATGGGGGCGGGGCCTTCCCTGCATTAAGCCCCGCCCCCTAAATGGCCACGAATTGCGTCTTGGACGGTGCCCAAAGCATGACCTGATAGTTACAGGCTATAGAAGACTGTGGAGGTCGGGGTAGGACGCTGCTGCAGTGCTGCTACATCCTCCACGGCGGCTGCTTCCGGGGGCCGGGAGGAGCAGGCTCTGCTGCTGACCACACTCTTCGGCAGGGAGAGGAATAAGTGGTGAGCTTTGATGGCAGACTTCAGTGGGTGCAGGGGGAACTGCGGGCCCTGGAAACAGCTCGGGCCCCATAGCAGCTGCACCCATGGTAGTTACGCCACTGAAATGTGCTAATAACATTACCGGTGACTTTGCTACGAGGAGCAAATCGTTTAGGTAGGGAAATACTCTGATCCCCTGGAGATAGTTTAGTGGGCACCCAACATATAAGTACCGCCGCGGTACTTATATGTTGGTTGGGCACACACTATAGTTACTACGCCCATACCCCCACTATCCATGTCAGCATAGAGTTGATTTTATATAGTGTGGCGAGCGCAGCAAGCCACCATGCCCGAAGCGTGGCGAGTGGCCGCGGAAAACTAAGCAAATAGTTTAGTGGGCGCATAACTATACAAGTACCGCCGCCATTACTGCCATCACCTTGGTAAACACCCGAGGGGCAGTGGCCAAGCCGAATGGAAGGGCCTGGAATTGAAAATGGTGGGACAGAATCATAAACTGGAGAAAAGTGTGAAGGAAGTATGAGTACATGTAGATATGCATCCGTACATCCAGGGAAACCATGTAATCTCCCCGTTCTAATGCTAGAACTATTGTCCTCAGGGTTTCGATACAGAATTTTGGCACCCTGACAAATTTGTTGAGTGCCTTCAAATCTGGTATAGGCCTGTAAGTCCCATTTGGTTTTGGAACTAGAAACAGGGTGGAGTAAAAACCTAGCCCTTGCTGGTGTTGAGGGACTGGTATAATTATCTGAGACCGCATCAGGGAGGCCAATATTTGCAATAATTGTTTTGCTTTTTGAAGATTGTGAGGGAGGCCTGTACAAAAGAACTTTTGTGGGGGGGTTCTTTTGAACGAAATGGAGTATACCCTTGACACGACTTCTCTCACCCAAACATCCACCGATGTGGTGAGCCACTGTTGTGTGAATTGTAGAAGTCTGCCACCCACTTTGAGGTCCCCCTGCGGGAGGCCCACCCCATCATGCTACAGGTTTATCTGGCTTGACTTGGGGTTGTCTAGTGGCCCAGCCTTGTTTGGGCTTAGACTTGGTTGGCTTGGCAGTAGTTGATGTGCGAGGAAAGGATTGACCTCTCGCTTTACCTTGGGGATGAAAGGACCGAAAAGGTGTATTTTTCTGTCTCTGAGGGAAGGTCGTGGGAGAGTTTCGGCGCCGGTAGGGGGATGGAGCTGCCGCGCTGTCAGCAACGGTAATGCTGCACAGTGTAAAACCAAAAAAAAAAAAAACTTCTTTGGGATTGCCTGAGGCAATCCCTGCTTAAAATAAAAGGTGCTCCAGCTTCCTGCTGGCACAAACAAAAAACTGATGAGCTAGGCATGGAGGCGGGGTTATACTGGAGAGGAGCCATGCATCCTGGGAAACCTGAAAGCTTTGCTGATTGGTACCACGGTCCTCTGAACGCCTACAAACCCAATGTCCCCCGTGGGACCATGGAACCCGAAAAAGAAAATCAAAACTAGTTGTGATATAAAGCACCAACCAGTTCCTAATTCATTTTTTAATGATAGGGGCCAATTTATCAACAAATGTAAGATATTTATATATTTCTGTATGATAACTAGTGCTCCACCCTATCCGCATCAAACTGTCAGTTTTGATATGACAATTAGGAGCTGATCGGCTTAAGCATCATTTAGCATGTAAAACACAAACTGACTGGTTAGTATCTTGGCTCTCCCTAAGGTTGATAAATAGGTCCCTTTACATTAAAGGCCCATACACACTGGGCGACTGACCTGAAAGCCGCTCAAAACACCAAGTTTGAGCGTCTTTCAGCTCAAAGCCGCCCAGTGTGTATGACTCGGAGACGAATGGTGATGAATCGCCAGGAAAGACACTCATCTGCTGGTATTACCAGCAGATGAGCGGCTTTGAGATCGGCTTTGCATAGCGCTGCACTATGCCAAGCCGTCCTCTCCCCCTGATGACAGCACTGGGCAGGGAGAAAGTCACTAAGTGTGTATGCACTGATTGGCTTTCCCCCCCAGCAATGACAGCGGTCATCACTGTCCATACACGCCTGGCATAATCGCCCAGTGTGTATGGACCTTAAGCCTCGCATGCGTATCCAGGGCTTTGCAAAATTTAATTTTCAAAAGTTTATATTTATCACAGACAGTGTTCTTGTTTAGAATCTGTGACCCCCCCCAATTGTCCCCCAAAACAATACAGACATCCAATAAATAAATAAATACCAATTACTGGATTTTAAATGGTTTATTTTCCAGCTCTGTAAGGACTGTATTGCTCTGCCGTATTTGTATACAGTATATGGGATATCTAACTTTTTAATCGCATACATAAAATTTTGTAGTACAAGACGGGGTCAACCACAGTTCTCACAAACGGCAGAGTGATGCAGAGGCACAACTGTGTAATACAACTGGATTCTTCCTGTAATTAGATTTTTCAAAAACATACATTGTAACAAATTAAAAGAAATGTTTAACACCCCCCCCCCCCCTTTATTTCGTGCAGTGCAACCAAAATTTTTCATCTTTATGCCAGGAGCAAAAAGAGTACCCTACGTGAAATGTAACTTCGCAATAAATCTAAAGATCCCTTTAAAACACCTGCAACTTAGCAAGTTTTTTTTTTTTCATTTTTTGCTGCATAAAATTATATAATTCTACTACGCATTTCTATACACAGATGACATATCCAAATGCCAGCTACTTCATATATATGTATATATATATTTTTTTTATATAGGTATATAATAAACAGTTTTTATACAACCTGACTGAGCTTGTGGTTAGAAATCTTAATTAAAAACTGTTAACCTGTACCATAATTATACTTTAAGCTTTGGATGGATAAGTATTCAACAGATCGTAAATACTACTGTAAGAATTAGGGAAAATACATTGTGAAAATAGTTTAAAAAAAATATTCTTTAGAGTTAGAGCAGCAATTATATAGCTGCTCACAATACTGATTTAGCACTTGAGGATTCTCTGAGGAATTAATGTGCACTAAATAAAAGGTCTTAAATTATGAAATTTAAAGCTTTTCCAGATAACATATTTGTTGCGGAATATGTGACCACTTAACACAACTAAAGCAACAATCTGCATTGAGCATGTGCAAACTTCACCGTCCCCTTCAAACTGCACACTGTCCGTTCAGTTTGTAAGGCTATTACCCCAGATGGTACTAGGTATTTACCTACTGGCATTATGTCTTAACTAACTTTACATGTATTTGTAACATGATAAAAATACATGTAAACTGGTTTGACACCAGGGGAGATTCAACTTATTTTCCCTCTGTCCGCGAGTAGAGGGCACCCGTTCAGGCGTGGTTGGCCACATTTCAGCTCACAGCCCCCGTGCTAGAGAGCAGAAACTAAGTGCCGAAAGCATTTTATTTGGGCTTCGCAGGTTGTTGTGGCTAAACTAGATCAGCACGAAAATCATCTGAATGTCACCCCCGATGGTAAATTTGAATCGCCCTCTTGGAGCTTAATTTACAAAGCAGAGGGCCTACGCACCGGTAGATTTTGTTGAGCGTTGTGTGTGGATCGATCTGTCAGGGCCAGTGCTTATATGTGCTTATATGGACTGGGGGGGTATTCAATTACTGCTGTTATTTCTGACAGGGGAAATAGCGGCAGGCGCCTATTTAATGCAGTCTTTCCCGACAGCATCTAAGGCAGATTAACAGAACAGGCACGACTTTGAGAGCCGTCATTCCCATTTTGCTTAAAATGGACGTGAATTGTCATGATCACGGCCGAATGTCAACAATCTACGGCTGTTTACGCGGACACGCCTCCTTTTACCTGATTGGCAGGCGGAACATTGAACCAGTCTGGCGATTTGCGGTCAACCAAACGAAAATAGGCCAGAGTCATGGCTGTCAAAAACATACTGAAAGTTGTAACCCGGGATTGAATACCCCCCATACTGTGGTTTCAAATATTCACCTCCACCCCGCAAGGAGTAGCGGTTTTTCTAAATAAAGACCTAGAACTCTAGTGTTATTGTACTTATTGGCAGTGTTATTTGTGTTCTATAGTATACTATTAGTTCCATATTCTTGCATTTTGAGCAAATAACTATTGTTAAAAAGGCATCTGGCACACTGGTGGGTACCCTGAGGCAGTCTGTGGCTTTCCCACTGTCCGAAAACTACACTACATGTTCCAACAGGTCATGGTCAGCAGGGCCTACTAAGATTTTTTTAGTTTGCCAACAGCAACGAGATAATGAACACTGGAGCCAAGTACATTACATATGAACACTATGAAATAACCAAGGGACATGGTTCAAATACAGCAAGCGTGTGTCTTGAAAAAAGACTGAAAATTGTGCAATTTAAATATCACTATACATAAAACAGAAGAATAAAAAGTTCCTATTAGTTTGACAGGTGTACATTTAAACATACAATTCTAATGCTAGGAAGTATTTCCACCTATCAATAGTGTGTATTTCATTTAAATGGCTTGCAATACTACTGCAGCAGCTAACGAGAAAGTCACCTTCTCTAAACCCACAAACACAGATTGATGAAATAGAGACTGCAAATATGGGCACTATGCATAAAACTAGTTAGCATGTCCAATACTTGAGATGTAAGTCGTATTAGCCACAGTACCAGATAACATACAAGCGGCCACAAGGTTAATTAATGAAGGTATCAGGCACGGCCTGTGCAGTGAAGTGAAGCAAAACAATACAGCATAAACCTCAAGTGAAGCATGAAAACGTTGCACTTCCTTAGCGGCTTTGCAATATGTGGCCACTACAGAAGACCAGAAAATAATGTATAGTGGAAAACATATTACATATAAGTAGGCTATTCTGATTTAATCTTCTATACGACGTTAGGGCTAGCAGATCGCATAGTAGTGTACCTTAGGTGCGCTGTTCTATGCGTCACTAAAGAAAAGTAGCCTCTGCAATCAATCACCAATTTAAATTTAAAACACCTATGGTACAGAATGCTAACCTAGGGGTAGATTTATTAAGCTCGGTGAAGTGAAACTGTCTGGTTTTTATCACCACCGGCCAATCAGCTCTTACCTGTCATTTTTCAAACCAAGCCTGTAGCTTCACAGTTATGAGCTGATTGGACGGTGATAAAAACCAGACACTTTATCACTTCACCGAGCTTAATAAATCTGCCCTCTAGTGTTTAATCACTTTGGGGCAAAAATTATTTTAAAAAGAATTGGATATATTATTACAAAATGGGAGTGGGTTGACTAAACAATTAAATCCATTGAAACAAGACTAGTTCTTTAAAGAATTTGCATAAAAACAACTAAGCTTTAAGATTTGACATAAGGAAAGTGTCCTTTCCGGGGGCAGGTTGGGTATAGACGTGGCAACAGGTCAAGTTTTCTTAAAAAATGAAGAACGGGGAATTAATGGATTATATGGTCATTTTCAAATCGTTTTTTTCTATTTGCCAGCTGACAATACTGTACACATTCACGGATAATTAAATGCTTGCAAAGAACATACAGGAAATCATGCGTATGTGCCCAAGAATCCACAGGAAGATCATGTGTATCATTGAATTGCAAACAAAGAAATGTTTACAGGCTTGGCATGATTTTCCGACACAAAAACCTCTTTTGGTGACATTGCTCCGTTGAGCATTTACAAAACTGGGGAGGGGGGTGTTGTCCCCATTTTGTAGGCATGAAAAGAACAGGGTCTATCTTCCAGAGCAGATTTCCTGTCCCCAGCAGAGAACACCGGCCATCCTCCATAACCTGAGAGTTACGCAGATGGACAAGGTTTCCGCAGACGATCAGATGCTGCATCCTCTGGACACAGCAGCAGACTATAGAAACTGGCAGGAGGTATTTACTTACACATGATGCTTGTGACATCAGTGTAATTTGGCATGCTTAGCGTACAACTCTGAATGATGGTATCTGGGTGATAGATCTACAATGCATAAGTCAGGACTGGCACACCTGTGGCTCTCCAGCTGCTGTGAAACTACACGTCCCAGCATGCATTGCCAGAGTTTTGCTATTATGGAATGCTAGAACTGTGGCAAAGCATGCTGGGATGTGTACTTTCACACCATCTGGAGAGCCACAGGTTGGCCAGGCCTGGTATAGGTAGACAGTCAACATCATATGGTCGACAAGTACAAAATGTGGACAGGTGAAAGGGTCGACTTGCTTAAAGTCGACATGAAAATAGTTGAAACATTTTTCATGTTTTCCCTACATTTGCTTTCAGACTTACTATCCAATTACAAGGATCCTATTACACACAGTAAAACCTCAGAAGCAAAAAACGTCATTTTTCACAATGTTTCACCAACAGGATTTGTGTTTGCCTGCCTCAAAATCCTTGATAAGCCATTGCTTGTGTCAGCCCATTGGGGCTAATTGGATAGGCCCTGCCAGTAAATTACTGAGGGTAACTACATCCACATGGACATTATTGAAAACAGTAAGCTGGGGAAAGTGAACACATTTGGACTTGGTGGTCACATAACATGGAAAATACAAGATATGGCCTAAAATAAAACATCCAAATACTTACATATACCATGGTTATGTTGACCATAACCACTATCGACCATATGTTGTCAACCTTTTGACTGTTTAGCTACTCATTGTAGATCTATTATACCACAGCCCTGAATGAGAGCCATAGTATCTCACGTTTTAGTCACTCTTTCCTATCAACTGACAGACTGGATTTCCAAGAACATTGGTTCAGCACACAAAACGGATGCCCCCTTGTGTACTGTACTCTAACTTAAGCGCTACCTATTTAGAAAATATCACTTTCTTTTCACTCCGCCATTATTTCACCATCAGTAGTGAATATGCAGTAAGTGGTTGCTTCGACAGTTTCAATGAATTATTTTTGGTGTGTCGCATTTCATCTCCAATGTATTTGTGTATGGAATTACGTGGACTTTTCGCTCTCCAGCAGATATGAAAGCATTACCTGCGTTCAAGTAGGTTCTACCAGGTCTCTAAAACTTGTTCCAGAAATGTCGATGTGCAAATCATTTTTATATGAAATCAGAGGACAAAACATAACTGAAGGACAGCAAGTAACACAATCTTTAGTATTTATGCTGGACAGACATATTCGCATAGAAAAACATTTCTACCGTAGGAGGACCCCAAGTTTGCACTACAATAAGCTAGAAAGCGGATTTTCTTTTAGAGAATGCACAACTGCTCCTGCATTACAGAGGCTCAAATACATTAATACATGTGTCTGCGATACATTACCAGATTATCATTTCTCTAAACTAGAATAAAAACCTAAAAATAAAACAGAAGAGGCACTTAAAGCAAATCACAAAGTGGGCATTGGGACTCATCGGGACTAGGCTGAAAGAGATGGCTGAATAGGGCCCACGTAGTTTTTAATTAAGAGCTGAAAGAGCCGCCAAACAAATTAATTGGGTAAACAAAACAAAGTGCCAAATTCCACATGTATGCTCGCTAATAAAGAAGAAAAAAAATATTACACTAGTATATTAGGAGAATAATTCTATTTCGTGAAAGCACTTGTTCAGATTTGCAGACACTCCGTAATACGAGTTCAAGTTAAACGAAAGGTCATAAAAAGTCTCACTGGGGCCCAGATATATCAAGCTTCAAAAAGTGATAAAGTCGAGAGTAATAAACAGCCAACCAACCAGCTCCTACCTGACATTTTTCAAACCCAGCCTGTAACATGGCAGGAAGGAGCTGATTGGCTGGTTGTTTAGGACTCTCCACTTTTAACACTTTTTGAAGCTGGTTACATCTGGCTCTGGGACTGAGGTACATTTCCTGAAAACATTAAGATTTGTGACAGTAAGTGGCACCAGTCACGACCTCGCCAGCCTGCTCTCACTTACTGACAAGACAGCTGCATCCCCTGCACATGTCAGTAAGTGAGAATAAGCACTGTTACATTGTGCATAATTAGGTGCCCCAATGCTGTACTTTAATATTCTTACAGCGGAACAAATGAAAGAAAAAGGTCTCCATGATTCTGCGTATTAGGTTCGCCATATTGATGTCACCACAGTAAATCCTAATAGATAACTAGAGTTTACTCCTGAATTAAATATGGCCTGATTCATTTTTTTTTTTACATTTTCCAACAACTAAGAAGAACACAATAAAAAACAAAAAAAAAACAAAAGCAGAGTGAATCTCACATCGTAATCTAACCACTTTTATAATAGTTGTTAGTATTAAACAGAAAAGAAGGTATCCTTGCATTTAATGTGTCTCCTGCGTCTTTGCTAGGATGCATGATTACAAAAAGACAACAGTTACTGATAGAAGGTCCAGGACAAAGTGCTTGACGAAGTTCTCGGGCGTGTTTGGTGAAGAGTACAAGGAGAGATGCGAAACCATTATGCAAGGTTTGGGGGGAGAAGAAAAAAAAAATTCTGGTAGAGTTTTAAGATGTTGCCATAAGCAAAAAATAAAAAAGCATTAAATCATGTTTTCTTCGATAAAGTAGGTGATTTTCCAGAGTCTGCATCATTAGTGTTGTTTTGTGAGCAGTACTAACTCCATACAATTATTGTTTGTTTCGATTTCTCTCCTGCAAGACAAAAAAGGAAACAAGTTACGTGGTGGTGATTTTCTGCTTGGTTTACATGTTGAAAGAAAACTTGCATGGATAGCAAAAGGTCATCGTTCTTAACACTTACATACTATATATATATATATACTAAAGTATCTGGGTTATAAAATTTTCATTAAACACCCTGTCACTTGCACTACAACCCACGTAGTATTTTTGATTAAATGCCCCTGCGGCTTGTGCTAGGTGGGTAAGACCATCAGGACTTTCCGCGAGCGGATAACTTTACATAGGTCCGCCATCAAAGCAGCCCTGAACAATAAAGAGAATGATCAGCCGGTAGCCCGGCATTTTGTTACTGCTAGACATTCGTTGGCTAACTTAAAGTACCTTATTATCGACCATGTACCTCTCGATCTGAGACGGGGTGACCGCGGGCGTCGGTTACTTCAGCTAGAGACATATTGGATCCACAAGTTGGATACTATGCATCCAAAAGGCTTAAACGAACAGCTGTCCTATAATATGTTTTTTGTAATTCTCCGGTACTATGCACTGTGTTTATGATATGCATGTCAATATTATGGTGATGTACACTTTTCTTGTGATTTGTTTGTGTTCACAGATCTTCCGTCAGCCTGCGCCCAGCAGCGTCAGGTTGCTAGGTAATGAGAAGCAACTCCGGGGATAGGCCGACGTCATGACGCTTGTGCGCAAGGTGAGAGGTCAGGCAACACCCGGAAGTGCCAGCGGGTCCGGAGCATGCCGGCTGTGCGCGCAGCGTTGATGGAGGCGGTCTGCAGACATGGTATTTAGGTAAGCTTTGTATATGTTTGTATTGTTGGATGTGTTGGTCTTGATAAAGGAGTGATATCCGAAACGTCGGCTATTTGACACCAAGTTCCACTGAGTTATTTACAAATCCGTGTGAGTGCTGCTGTGTACCCCTGTCTACATCGATTGTCATCTGAATCTTGGAGTGCCTCACTTTGCTATATATATATATATATATATATATATATATATATATATATATATATATATATATATATATATATATATATACTGTGGGGAATGGCGCCAAGAAGATGTCCTATTTAAATGGTAAGTGTGAGTATGTGTTTGTATCCTCTTGAAAACGGGGTGTTACCCCGAAACAACCCGTCGAGGTCTAATAAAGCTACTGATCTATCTGAAAAGCTGCAGTGACGTGTTTGTTCCAGTGATCTGAGGAGAAGTGGAACCCTGTATATACACACACACACACACACACACACACACACACACACATATTAGTGTTCATTCTAGCACCCGCCGTCTTTGAAAACCCATGCAGTTCCTCTTGCCTGCCTGGGGTGTCGCTGTCTGCTGTATTGCTTCCAGCACAGTGTGGTCTGTATATCAGCTCTGATATGCAAACCAGACCTGTGCTAGAAACACCACAACAGACAGCGACACCCCAGGCAGGGAAGAGGAACTATATGGGTTTTCAAATATGGCGGGTGCTAGAATGAAAAAAAAAAAATATATATATATATATATATATATATATATATATATATATATACACACACACACACACACACACACATTTTCCAAGGAATCCGCACTCGTATCGCATCAAAGTGCAAAGAGGGGTGCTCCATAAGATGAGGAGGCATCAAGGTATAGAGCAAATAGCACCCTCCAACATTTACAAACCCATGCAGTTCCCCTCTCTGCCTGGGGTGTCACTGTCTGCGCTGGTGCTTCTAGTACAGTCTTGTTTGTATTGAGATACAGGCCTTAATGTGACAGAGACACCCCAGCAGAGAGCGACACCTCAGGCAGGAAAGATTTTCAAGTTAAGGCACTTTTTTTTTTACTTTTATTACCTGGAAAATACCAAATGGATTATAAGACAGAGTCCGAACACAAAATCTGTAAGTCAGAAAATGTTGAAGCCCGATGCCAGTTGGAGGCTCAGGAAAATGTCCCCCCTGACCAAATCCATACACACAATCTACAAGCAGCTGTGGGTAGATTAGCTTTTGTCCATAACAGATTATTATTTTATGAAAATAAAAGGATGCTTGTGATAACTTGCCACAAAAACATATTTCACTCAATTAGTGATTATATAAAACATAGGAATGTAAAAAAAAATAAGATTAAGGGTTCAAATGTTATAGGCAACGCGTAGCAGTCCAACTGATATTGAGCAACGCATCCCAGAATTCCCTGCCATAGTCTAATAAAAAATAAAAAAAAATGCTGGAAAGTTAAGATCCAGCTGGATCGCCACATACAGGTTGAGTATCCCGTATCAGAGTATCCGTTATCCGAATTATTCTGAAAACCATACATTCCAGAAAGTGAAAAAATAATATTTTTTTTGCTAAAAACTCACTGGGGACAGTTGTAACAGCACTACTGAGGGAATGATATATATATGTGCAAGAAAATGATTGCTTGGCATTCAAATTCAATATCTGAGATAGTACACAAATTTTGTTTCATGTTTTGAAACCTTGTTTTTTGAACAAAAAATATATTTGTGTGTATTTTATGTGGTAATAAAATATATTTGTGTGTATTTTATGTGGTAATAAAATATATTTGTGTGTATTTTATGTGTTTATACAGCATACATGCAAGATACTTCAAAATACATAATTGAAATATTAAAATATTCCGAAATACGGAATAATCCGTTATCCAAAATTCTCCTGGTCCCGAGCATTTTGGATACGGGATACTCAACCTGTATTACTAAGCTCCGTTATAATATACGGGTGCAAAAAGATGCTAAAAAGACAGAAAAACCCAGCAATTCCTACACAAATGATCGAAGATTCCGTGTGATTACAGTATTACAGAGCCACCTGCTGGTATACAGTATGTGCATGTCACACAACTGAGAATACATTTTCACTCACATTCAAAAGATCTTGGGCAAACGACATTATACATATATTTCTTAAAATGTTACATTTTATACAGAATGATTATAACACAGAATATCTAATATTAATGATTAAGCAAAAACTTATTTACACCAGCAACAAAATATGGATCAGTGTTTCTGTTTGGTCCAAATCGCATCATTTCTTTTTTCACATTCTACAGTTTCAAAGTGAGAAATGACCAATAAGTAAAACACATACTTCAGGCACACGCATACATAAACAGACATTTCTAATAGCCAATGCGCCTTTAATTATCCCACCTCATCCATCCAGACTTTTATTAAGACAAGTAAGCATGACCTCAGAGACCGCTCTCTTCTGTGAGTGAATAGATGACTTTTTGTACCTATAACAAGCCTTCTCACCTGCAAAACTAACGTGCATGCACAGGGTGCGATTTTGACTTCCCTTGAACCGGAGCCCATAATTACCAATACTGACTATACACACACAATGCCAATTTTGACCATACTAGAAATCATAGTCAAAATTGAGCTGCCTGCACAGTCTCTTTATCTTGTGACACCGAGCCCACAATGGCATCGCCAGCTGTATAACCACAGTGAGAATATGTACTAAATGTTTTAGTGACATGGACTATATAGTTCATATTGCACCAACCTAACAGTGGAGGTTTTAGTGATAGCCAGACTCTAGTGTTCCCGCTAGGCTGTTTTAGTGGGGCGCTGCGCCCTGCTTGATTTTTAAAGGGCAAAATGCGCCCTGCCCCTCTAGCAGCGCCCCGCTAAATCAGCCTGCAGTCTGTCCCGCCGGAGTGCCCGGGCCGTCGCATCGCTGAAGGGGGCTTGCCCAGCCATGGCTACGTCACGGCAGCTCAGTGACGTAGTCATGGCCGGGCACGCCCCCATGTGCTGACGCGGCGGCCCGGGGCACGCCCCCATGTGCTGACGCGGCGGCCCGGGGCACGCCCCCATGTGCTGACGCGGCGGCCCGGGGCACGCCCCCTCTGGTGACGCGGCGGCGTGCCCGGTCCGTCTGTCCGTCCGTCTGTCTCTCTCTCTCTCTACTAGGTATGCGCGATGGTGGAGGTGGGTTAAAGGAGGCTGATATATGCGCCAATTTCTTGGGGTAGGGGATGGAGGCTTGGCATAAAGGATGTGCCTGATTTTGGATATAATGTACAATGCTGGGAGTTGGGGGAAGGAGGTTGGGTATTTATAATGTGCAATGCTGGGGGCGGTGAAAGAAGGCTTGGTATGACATGACGCACAAAAGCTGGGGGTTGGGGAAGGAGGCTGGGGTACACGGTAACCATTTAAGTTACATGTTGTAATGTATTGTAAGAAAGCATACCGCTTTACAAAACAGTTACCATTCTTTATTTCTGTTTAAATTGAAAGATTAATAAGAACTTTCATTCTGTTGGGACCCAGAAAGGGTCAGGTAGAACCCCAATTTTTGGAGGTGAGGTACACTATTTTGTGGGCCGGTTACGATGACTGTATAGAGTGCTTCCTCCTCCTCCTCCTCCTCCTCTCAAATATCAGAAGAGGGCAAACAATTGCAAAATCCTTGGGTGCACCATTATAGTACTAGATTCAGCTAGGAGCTTAAAACACACTAAAAGCATCACACACTTGTTGCGGATTTGTCACATTTATGCTGTGAATCTCCCCATCCACTAGGTCCACTTAACTCACGGTGAGCTTCGTGACATGCTAGAAGTCACCATTAGAAGATGGTTCGACTGTGAGCATAAAGGGATACATGTGGTCAGTAACAAATACTCAGGTAGGCTGTGGTATTTAAACAAGCAATCTAGCACTTAACACTGAATGAGATCATTAACTATATTGCTCCATGACGTCACACGGCCGCCACCAAACATGCAGTTGTTACCGATATTGGTAGATATACAGTAACTACTTGTTCCCAAGAGGATTAGCTACTCACACTGGCTTGATGATAGACACCTCTCTTAAGGTATATTACACAACTTCAATATTCCTCTCGGTGCACACAATGTACATGTTAAACCTCAGGAACCATGGACACTTGAATCTACTGCTTCATACGGATTTTATCACCATCGGAGCAGTGTGCACCATTATTACACACGTCACTTCCAAAACTTTGTACATCTTTTCAAGTACAATTAACCACCATTACACCCCCCAGTAAAATATCATATTACTGTTCTAAGCAGGGAAATCTTACATCTATTTAAATCGGCTTTCTTCATACAGTTGTTCAGCAGTACAAAGGCTTCCAGTTAAGATTTATACAGTTGTAAAACCGGTTCTGCGACTTCCCTTCAGATTGATCTATTTCACTACGTAAATGTTACGGTTGGTTCTGGAGTACGATTAGAATTACTGACACTATCTACTGTAATATTATATGTATCTATCCTGGATCTTCTTAGCGGACATTGTGGATGTGCTTTTCCATAGGTAAGCTTCTATAATTTTATTTATAGTTTCTTATAAAGTGCAGCAAATTCCATTGCTTTTTACAATAGTAAAAACCATCTATAGGATGGTTTCACTATTTGATATGCATTTAATCATTGTAATAGTAGGAGTATTCTAAAGCTGGCAAATACATGAGCACTATTACAGGCCCCAAAGCATGATTTTGAAGGGTCGTGCGATGCATTGTGAGTTTTCTTTGTGCAGGTGTTTCGGTACAATGCGAAGTCCCGCAGGTCGTGAGGTCGAACCTAAGATCTAAATGTGCTGCACGTAAGATCTGAGGATGCTGCCAACGACCAGTATGCTGGGAGTTGCAGATCTTAAGATAGATCTATCTTGTGTCTGGGAAGCTGCCGGGGAAACCGTGACACAATCCGATCGCAAGCTGGTCGTTTTGATGTATGGCCAGCTTTATGCTATATGGACACCTGTAATGTTTAATATTATCAGAGAAGTACCTCCAAAACACTGCCAATGTTCTCTGCATCCTATAGCGGCACGCATATTAATAAGCGATACTGAGCTACTGAAAGGGTACACGGGTATGTGCACTGTCAGACAATTCCGAAATTCTGAATCCCTCCCCTACTGTATATGTCACAGTGCCTGCAGAGTGTATGAACTCTCCTAAACTGCAGCCACCTGAACAGTGGTTCTGATTGCTAGACAACTCAGGGCATGTGGGAAAGGGTATTTAATTTTTTATTTTTATTTATGCTTATGGTAATAAGGTAAAATAGAGAAAATGATATTGGTGACCACGTCCAACTATTGCAGGTGGACGTGGTCACCAATATCATTTTATCTATTTTTACCAAACCACATCTAAGTACGGGATTACAATTGAACAAGGGACCTCTCAACTGAAAGATTGTATTTTCGGATGTTCTTTGGAACTTTTGTTTTTAAAGTGAATATATTAAAAATATTCTTATTCAGTCTTGGGATAGACGCTCTTCAATTTATACATCCAACCTAAGCGTCTTTGATTCATCCTCCACCTACCCCCCTTGTTTAATGCATTATTTGCTACTGGCCAATTGAACCAGTTTGGTGGAGATAAATAGGCTGCTGGTATAGGCGCACCTGAATTAATCTACACACTACATCGTATGTAAACCGGTGAAATTCGCCTAGAACAAATTAAATGCACCCTGGGCACCTAAAATAATTGAATTATTGAAATCATTGTAAACTTAATGGAGGCCAAAGACAAAGGAGCAGATGAGGAAAGGATCAAGTTAAAGGAGCAAATGAGGGAGATGAGGGGGATGGAGAGATAAAACAGTGGATACTGATGGCTGCTGCTTAATAAAGACATGTATCAACCGGATGCAATGTACAGGTGTATCCTCATAAAGATAGCCTAAATATGTCACACAGTGAAAGGTACCAGGCATGAGTTAGCTGACAGTTGCCCATGCAACTTGATTAGCGTAAGGTGTATTTTTTTTCTCTCCATAATGTATCTTCGTTGCAATGCGATGAGATTAGAACGCACGTGCTGATTAATCGGAGACACTTGTATATTATTGTGACCGAGGGGCAGATTGTTTAAGCCGGATGAAGCGATGCATTATTACCATCCACTTTATCAGGCTTAATATATATGACCCCTAGACTGTGTATCTCACAGATATACAAGTGCTATATATGAAATAAATCCACACAGTCTAAATGGTGCACCCTAGCTGTATTATGTTTTGTGTAAGATACATTTTTGGCAAAAAAAGATACTGTTGCTAGCAGGGTCTCATGGTACCTGGCGTGCCAAGAGATGCCATATGGTGCAACTCCAGCAAAGATGTATTAGGACACATCGTATTCAGAAGAAAAAATAAAAACTACCATCATCACCAGCAAATCTGCCATATCTAAATTACAATGCAATGGGGAAATGGAATCCAAAATATTGAACAAATAAATCAGAGTTGTAGCCAAGGAAGAGAGAAAGAAAAACAATACCACACAAACGGACATACACTCACCCTACGCATGGCTTCCTCCTCTTCTTGACGCTTCTCGTAATGTGCAAAGTCATCAAAGATAGAGGTTGTATGCTTGAAAGTCGCAATTATTTTAAGGACTTGCTTGGCTTTTTCTAGGGGTACCTCTTGAGTGTCCCTTGAGTTGGTAACAGGCTTATTATCATTGTTTTCCAAACGAATGTGTCTCAGTTGGTTGTTGGGAACGTCCTTGACAAAGACCCATTTAACTTCAAACTTTCCCTTCCACTTATCTTGGGACCAGACTCCAGCATATGCATTATAGTCCACAATAGACTTCATCTCTGCCACACCACAAAAATGTCCACTTCCATTTACGCTGAAGAGCAAATAGAGTGGGCCTTTCCCATTCAAAGACCGGTACGCAGCATCCAAACGCTTATTGCCATGTTCAGTACTGCACCAGATCGAGTACTTGATAGAACGGTGAATATCGTCCTCAGAGTAGCTCTTAATAATAAACACACGCCCATTTTTCAGACTCCAATCAAAGTCTTTGGGATTATAGTTGTTTATGGCCTTCAGTTTCTCCAATACAGGGTGAACCTCTACACCAGAAGGTGATGAGCTAAGAGGGACAACGCCTAAGCCAAAGTTCTCATTGCCGGATACATTGTTGTGATTGAAGCCCACTCCCCTGTTCCTAGGTGCCACCCAGCGGTTTTGAAGCTGCTGCTGTACCTGGTGTGTTGAGGACTGCTGCTGAGGTCCTTGTTGCTGCTGTGGTTGTTGCTGAAGCTGCTGTTGAGGCAGTTGGTTTTGCACCATGGGTAGAGGTTGAGTTAATGGCTGAGGCTGTTGAATTACAGGCTGAGGAGGCATAACTGGTTGGGTAAGAGGGGCCTTTACCACAGCCCCTTTGTCATCCCAAGTTCCAATATTGATGTTATGTTTTATAGGCGGTGGGGGAACTGCAGTGCTACCAATACCCACATTGCCCTTGGGTTTTAGTTTAGGCTGAGGTTTCGCTGGCTTTCGAGCAATGGCAGCCCAAGAGGTTGGTTTGGGTGCTGAATTGCTAACAGGAGGCACGCTGTTTGCGGCTATACTAGTCAAACCTGAACCGACAGTTTTCGTTACAGCAGCAGTCATATCTCCACCGATTTTCAGTCCCGTCATTCCTTGCTCAATGCTGTTAATACCTGGTACTTTGCTCAGAGTGTCACTGCCGAAACCAGCTTGCCCATCAGCGATGGCTCTACCAAGGGAACTAGGTGGGTATCCATAGCTGCTGCTATATGCAGAACTTTGTGTTGATTGTCCCTGAGATCCACTTGTCCCCCATGTGGAGAAATCTGCATTCCCAGGAAAAAAATTAAACCCATGCTGGCTTAGGAAAGGAGGAGTGTTCCCCAAAGCTCCAGGCTGACTAAACACTCCATCCGGTATGTAGTGGTGTTCCCCATTGCTCATCTGTCCATACAAGTATGGCATTGGTGGGTCTCCGGCGGTGGACCATGCAGCCTCACCAAGGGAATAAGGAAATCCAATGGATGGAGCATAATAACTAGGCATATAAGGGTCTGACATTGGTGGGTAGCTATTATTCTGCAATGGAAACAAAAGAAATATATATAACTTTCACTGGATACCACATATTCTATCAAACACATTAGTGTAAAATATACGTAAACATGTTTACACTTATGTATGACATCAGTACACACAGGAAGTGGGCATCAGCAAGGGGCAGGGATTACCACATGATACAATTTAAAGAATGTTTAACTTCTTTATTGGCCTAGGCCACTGATGGCTAACCTTGACACTCCAGCTGTTGTTAACTACACATCCCAGTATGCCCTGCATCAGTTTTAACATGGCTAAATCGTAAAACTGTAGCAGGGCATGCTGGGATGTGTGGTTCATCAACAACTGGAGTGTAAATGTTAGCCATCACTGGCCTAGGCTGTCCTCGCGTTCGCTCTTGCTGGTGCTCGGAGAATATAACAGGGTTCGGCAATGGGAAACTGAAAATATTATGAAATTAGGTACTTCGTACTCTTTTTATAGTTATGAACCCGTTGCTCGGTGAAAAGTTGTATTTTTGCAAAAGTTATTTTGGTACTTCCTCATCTTTGCGGCCACAGCTTATGCCAGTTACGTTAGCCGATTTTAGAATAGCACCATTGTCCCCTCGCGGGCAAGCTTCGGGCTCGGTGTCTCGCCACAACTTTACTAAAGGTAAGGTGGAGTGGACACAGGAGGGTGGTGTGGACCAAGGGTGGAGCGGGTTACGCTCCGTAAGTTCCATAGCGTAAGATGTGGCCACAAAGATGAGGAAGTACCGATATTTTGTCATCTTTTGACACGGTCTACATAACCTCCTCCATGGCTCAAATTAAAAAGCATAACTACAAATCAATTATACCACTTACACCAGCAAGCACGGGTCGCACCCAGGATTTTGGATTCTGCTCCAAGCCGGGTGCGACCTGGCTAGCGACCCTTTTAGACCGGCTCCTGACCAGGCATAATGCTGGGTGGGTTGCGTCACCGGAGGCGGGGCCTGAGCTGGTGCTGGAAGATGAGAGCATCTCCCAGCTCCGGCTTTTCCAACGCATCAACCCGGGTTACCATTTACACTGTACAGCGATCCGGGTTGAACTCCTATTGAACCCTGAGTGCTTGCCGGATTGATGACCCAGGTTGGACCACTTACACCACCTGCCAACCCGGGATTTTTTCGCGCTCCCGTGCAAAATCACGGGTCTGCAGGGCTGGTGTAAAAGGGGTATTAGTGCACTTCAAAGAAGCAACTTTAAAAGTGCTAAAAGTCATTTGAAGGAGGGATCAGAGTCTATGTGAAATGAGCATACACCCCATTTTAGAATCTAAAATAGGAGATATTACACATCTAACAGATTTAGCCATTTCATAGGATATAGTATTACAATAGAATGCTGTAAGTCATCACTGTTGAAGTGATAAAATGGCCGGTGACAACCTACCAGCAAATCAGCTCCTAAATGAAGTTATAGGCTGGGTTTGAGATATTACATTTAGGAGCCTGGTTATTTTTTGATTAATTTCATCAAATTTGTTTTATACTTTAATGCAGGGATGGGGAACCTTTGGCCAGCCAGCTCTTGGTGAACTACACCACCCAGCATGCCCTGCTACAGTTTTGCTATTTGACCACGCTAAAACTGTTGCAGGGCTTGCTGGGATGTATCGTTCAACAAAACCTGGAGGGCCAAAGGTTCCCCATTCCTGATATAATGTGAGGCAGTGTGAGATATCAAACACTGTTGTTATTTCCTCTTTAATCATGAAAAATCCAAATATGCATTTACAGTATATTATACAGTTTCATTATGTTACTCTCCGACCAGATGGTTCCTTCAGCTATGACATCATTAATTATTCATTGTATTTCAAAGTCCACAAAAAGAACAATTGTTTTTCACACAAGTAAACATGGAATGTTACCGTGTGTGTCAGTAACATGACACGTATATTCCTGAGCGTGCAAACTGACAAAATGATGTCACCTGCTACTTCAAATGCAAGTTTACTTATTAAAAAATAAGGAAACTGTGCTATAGTAGAAACTAGGGTTGGCTACCCCAGCATTAGACAATCTTTGATATTTAGGTTACTCTTAATTACAGAAAGTTGCACCAAGTACTCAATGTATGGATAACCTTTAATTCCGCCCAGAATAGATTCTCACTTTAGGGTGAAGTATCACAAAATTAACATCCACAGAAAATTATAAGGACACTAAAGATATGCAGCACAGAAAATCTTACACGAAAGCCAAAGAGTTGTTGCGGAAGTCACGTTAAACTGCCCTATTAGTCGCACACAGTGCCACGCAAGCTTGCCGACTATGAATGTCTTCTTGGGAATTTTTGATCCATGGAATATGCATCTTATTCGCATTGCTGTGCAAGTTAATGTGTCCGGACACTAGGTGATACACATGCAATATGACCACTTTTTATGTGATTGTGGGGAACAACTGCATTATCTATTGGACAGCAAGACCGATGCCATGTGCGGTCCCGTGCACATCGCACCGGAGCCTACAAGTTTGAGCGGCTGAAGAAACAATCCACAGGACACCTAGGGAGGTACCGGGAAGCTCAAAAGAGGGTCGCAAGCGACTTCTCTGAGGGGAGAATTCCCCCTAGAATATGGCCAGCTTAAGAAGTACATGTAGATAATGCTAATTACAATGATATGAGGCATGTGCATATTCTGTGTGCGATCACAGCGGTATCTGCATACAAAAATGCTACGTTATGTCACTGGCTGATTTACACTGACATGGCAATGTAGCATTTCGTATATACAGATACAGCTGCAGTCGCACACAGAATATGCACGTCACATAGTTTGTTTTATTTTTATAAAAAGCTGCCCTATGATGGCAAAGTGGCGCAAGAGCTAGAAGTTCTCATTTGCTCTGTGTGCTGTGAATTATAACATACAGAGGCTATACCAGGATGGACAGTGACCCTTGTGTATAATGCTATCCAACTGCACCCTGTATGCAAATAAATTCATGATGCCTATTCACAATATGATCATTGTGTTATGCACCTTATGACTGCACATGAGTCAACCCAAGCCCTCATGAAAGAGGTTACCTAGCTAGCCCTAAACTGCTTCTTAAAGCGGTGTTCACTGCAGCCGGCGAGGGGGTCTGTATAGCCGGGATGGCTTTTCCTTGCTGAAAACAAGCCATCCTTGCCATCAAACCCCTTTGCCATATTCAATGTAAGGGACAAATCTTCATCGTGAGAGGACGACGAGGATCTACTTATATGGCAAGGGTCACCGCAAATGCAGCGAGTCCACTGCATTTTGTGGCAAGCGCTGCCGTTTTAATGGCCACACTCGCTGTTTGCACCTGGCCTCAGGGAACAGGTGAGGTAGAAATAGTGAGTGAAGGGGAGCGCGTGGAATACTGGCGGCGAGCTATAGTCACTTCTCGCCGTCAACAGCTCGCCGTCAGGGGCATTGAATACCTGGATTCGTAGCCCTAAATTGTACAACGAGCGAGTGACAGACAGCGAATTGGATTGCAGTAAATTCTTATTTGCTGCTACTTTGCACCTCCAGGTGTCTCCCCCACCAGCAGTAAGAGACCAGGCATAGGTAAGCCATGACTGCATATGACACAGAAGTGGACATGCATGAGGAGCAAGATGATCACACTGGCCACCACTGCCACTATGCACATTTCAAGCCATTTGGGGCATATACTTTGGCTGAAATTATCATATCTTTCCTCTTATTATCTGATCCTCTGTCCAAAATGGATGCATTTAATTGTGATCAAGAAAAAGGGGATGATGAATTAACATAAATAGGTGCCCAATCATCACAGCAGTCTCATTAATGTAGCCAAAACATAAAGGATCTTGCATACAATTGATATCCAGCATTCAGTCTTGGTCATACCTGATTCGTCTGGCTAGTTAGATATGGCTCAAAGTCATCATCGTTTACTGCATCCTTCTGATGCATTGAACCGTTCTGTACTGTAACTGAAAAGAAAATGTCAGGTTACATAAACATCTATAATTCAACATTAGGCACAAAGGTAAAATGTGTTCTTCCAGTAGGGAAAAAAGTTCATGATTGTTAACCTTACTAGAACACTAAGGGGGATATTAAAATAGACTGTTGTGACCTTGTTCCGCTCTCGGCCGGCTAGACTAAGAATCGGCAGGCGGGATTCAATGTGCTGCCTGCCGTACACCGAAAAGGGGGCGTGGCCACGAGATACAGCCATGGATCGTCGAGCTATGGCCGGGAGCTTGACAGTCCTAGGTCGTTCTCGGCAGAACAGGCCCGACTGCTTCTAAAGTTGGGTCCGTTCTGCCAAGATCTCTTTTCAAAGCTGACAGGACAGATCGTATTGAATAGGCAACTATCGCTATTTCCCCTGTCGAAAATAGCGACGGGGGATTGAACACCCCCTAAATTTCATGTTACATACAAAAGAATGTGCTTCGGATGCTAATTTCATTTGTAAAGGGAATAGGCACAAAAAGTTTGATGACCTTTTATTGGGCGAGAAATCCCCACTTCAGTAACCACATTTCTGTTTTCCAATGCATGAATCAGTTACCAGAATATAAAACTGGTGAAACAATGAGTTGGGACCGGAGTCTGCTACACTGCATAGCAATCAGTCATAACAATGCCAATGCCAACTTGCCTACATTCTTGTTGTTCCAATATAAACTCTCTCCATAAGATCTACACCTCACCAGTTCACTAAACACTTGTAATTAGCTATAAGGGGTAATCATCTAAAGATATGAAACATATGCACTGATATAACAAGTAAGAAGCTCTGGTCATACAGCCTGTTACCAAGCCATATAATGTGTATCTTTAATTCAAGGAACAATTATCTTCGGATCCAAGTAGTAAGAGAACTAGGGAACAACATATGCTATAACATTTAGACATTACAATGGTTGGTAAGCCTCCCATCTTTCCCACCACCACTGTGGACAGGTGGGGCGGTGCCTCAAAAAAGGATGGTCACACAAAAACCAGGCCCATTATTTATTACAGAGGGCACTTTGTCAACCTGGGATTTAATGTCCAGCTATAAAAAAGTTCCCATGTCAGAGAAACTGCAGCTGAAAAGAAGCCGTCTACACTACAACCCTTAACAACAGGGATATAGGGAGGGTCCTTAAACTCTTAAGCAAATATCTTTACACAATGCATCTTGGGGCCATCTTTATCCTAGGTAAATGACACACGTACCCATCTATCCACAGGATGTAAAAGAATTTATTGGGCCAGACAACCTATTACCATGTCTGCTATTCATGTGCCCATTGTAGACCGTTTCTGCATTGGATAGGGGGTTAGGCAGTGGCTAGGTAGCCCTATACACTGCAGTGACTGGTGCGCAGCGTCAGGACACACTATTGTCATCACAATCATTTACGTTTTCTGGGATTGGTGCCACAAAAGCCTTTCTGTTGGTTCATACCAGATGGAATAGCCTTTGTTGACCTCTCGCATCAATAAGTGTTGGCCACCCAATACTTGGTTATGTGTGATTTTTGAAAGTTTTTAACTAATTGATCCACTGTTTGTACTCCCCACCACGGACGCTGCCATATAGGGAGTACTCGTACCCATTTGTCTTACCCTGATGATTTGGATTTTTTCAAAGTCACTCTGGTCTTTACACCATACCAGCGACTAGGAGCCCCTACTGTCGGCTTACTGTCAAATCCAGAAGTTCCCAAACAGGGCACCCCAAACAGTCCAGGTTTAGGTATATCCATGGCTCAAATGGTGGCCAAGCATGGATAAACTTAAAACCTGTACCATTGGGGTGCCTTGAGGAAAGAGTTTGAAAACCTCTGGTCTAATTCTTGATATATGCTGTTAAAGATACAGTCGTCTGTCATTCACTTCATATAAGAGGCATCATAAGTGGCTTGCTGATTTGTGTATAGAAGCATTTGGGGGGTATGCAATCCCCCGCCGGTATTTCCGATAGTGGAAATAGCGACAGGGCCATATTCAATGCTGTCTTTACGGACAGCATTGAAGAGGTATCACGGCAGAACAAGCCCGGCTTTAAAAGCTGTAGGGCCGTTCTGCCGATAACGGCAGTGGATTGTCGCGATCCCGGATGTATATCGACAATCCATGGCCGTTTACATGGACACTCCCCCTTTTCACCGTTCGGCAGGCGGGACATTGAATCCCGCATGCTGATTTGCTGTTGGGCAAACCACAAACAGGCCAGGATCTGGGCTGTCGGGAGACACCGACAGCCAGTATTGCATACCCCCCTTTTTTGGTAACATACAAAAATCTATCTTAAAGAAGATACAAAAAAGCAATGTGCCTCACTTGTAAGATTAAAAAAAGATATAAAATATACCAACCAATACCAGAAAGTCTGTGGAGCTTCAGTTATTTTGCAGAACATTATAATGCTTTGCTCTATTCAATCGTCAATCTTTGGGCACAAAATGATCACTCACACTTAGGGGTCCATAAAAACATTAATGTGAGAAATGGTATCAACAAGGCCAAGGTGACAGATACATCTCTCTTGTAATCACCCCTTCCAATGTGTGTATTATACTCCAAAGACTGGTTAATACACTTAAAAATCACGCATTTGACCTACACAAGCAACATTTTTCTTATACAAAATGAACCTTGTGTAAATATTACTTACTATTGCAACAGCACAAGAACATGAATCATCAAGACAAAGTTAAACATTTTTGCAGCTTTGAGCGTTCAGGGACAATGCAATGCTCATTAGCTACAGTGCAAACACAGTTACCGGCTGGTAACTGTTGGGCAGTAACTGACAACTGATCAGGGACTGGGGAGAAAACGCAACACAAGCCAGTAACAAACCATACGGCAATGCAAGGGCACCAATGCATATTTTTGTGTGCGTAAAGACTTGCATGTAGTCCACAAATGCTGGACTTGCTCGGGACCACAAGCATTTTCTATAAGGGATTTTTACGGATTTTGGAATGATTTTTTTTTGTCATAATTACCTGGTCCCCTGATGTCCACGGCGGTCCTTCGGGATCCTCTTCAGCGACATCCCCGGTCCCAGGGGTGCATTGTGCGAGTGCGCTGGTGATGTCACCAATGCACCCCTGGGACCTGAGATGTTGCTGAAGAGGATGCCAAAGGCCGCCGTGGATACTGGGGGGACAAGGTAAGTATGAAAAAAAGAAGCGGTGGAAAAAAAAAATTCTGAAAAGCCACGGTTTTCAGAATATTTCAGTTTTTGGAATAAACGTATAATGGAGACTCTACAAGTACCGAGTTTGGACACAGCCTTCTCAAATTGAAATCTCTCGCATATTTAAAACCTTCACTGAGCAATCGTTTTACAAGTTAACTGCATTTGTCTACTTTGCTCCAAACTCCAAATCAGCCTATAGGTCCCTTAGACAAGGTAAGGTAATAGTTGCCAGACGAAGGGTAAAAAACCTAATACCAGTACACTGTATATCACTCAGTGTTTTAATAGCAGCATATAAATGTTTACAAGGTAGTAAGCAATGTGCAAGGACAACAGGTTTAAGACAATGTATTCACCTTGCCCTGCATCCGTCTGATGCAAATTGCAGGACTCCAAAGAGTTCGTATGACAAAACTGTTTAGCACTATAAGGAACTGAGGAGTAGATGGAGAAGTGAGCCTGAGGAGAAGTGGCCCATGGCAACCAATCAGCTGCTCTGTATAATTGCATGTTATGCAAATTATGTGTTACTTCAGTTCTGATTGGTTCTAAGAGATGCTCAGAGAAGTACAGTGAGGACAAAATGTTTCCCATATGGATCAGATAACAAATTTTAATGCAATGTATTATGCATAGAGGAGTCCCACAGCGAGAGGAGCTCTAAATTTAACACACAAAGGAGATAGTGCTGTATCGAGATATATTAGCATTTTTATCTATCTGCATCAAACAGTTATATTATAGTCTGTCTATATCTAATCTATCTGTATATTTATATTATAACAACAATGCCTGTTACAAGTTGGCACAGAATTTACTACAATGTATGGCAAAAAAAAAAAAAAGTTTGGGAAACTGCTCTATCAGAACTTGGAAACACCTCCCTTAACTCCCATAACTCATTCTTCTCATTTTTCCAGATACCTATTTTTCAAATCTTTCTTAATGACCTCTTCAAACACAGAAACATAAGGTCTTCTTGCATAGCCTGCATGTTTGAGATCTTTCCAGGGATGGCTCACACTATCCGAGTGGTGACCTTGAAGCCCGTTCCCAAACCTTAATCTTTTGTTCCTGTAAGTTCGTCATAACTAGTGTTCCCGCTAGGCTGTTTTAGCGGGGCGCTGCGTCCTGCCCGATTTTTAAAGGGCAAAATGCGCCCTGCCCCTCTCGCAGCGCCCCGCTAAACAGCCTCACGGGGAAGCCCAGCGTCGCCGTAGACGGCGATGCCTGGCGCTTCCCCGGAAGCACAGTGCCTTCGGAGGGGCCGGGCCCGCCCCCTTTGATGACAGTGGCGGGCGGGCCCACCCCCTTTGATGACAATGGCGGCCCAAGCATGCCTCTTTCATGACGGCGGTGGCCCGGGCACGCCCCCTTCATGACGTCGGTGGCCCGGGCACGCCCCCTTCATGACGTCGGTGGCCCGGGCACGCCCCTTTCATGACGTCGGCGGCCCGGGCACGCCCCTTTCATGACGTCGGCGGCCCGGGCACGCCCCTTTCATGACGTCGGCGGCCCGGGCACGCCCCCAGCTGTGACGTCGGCGTGCCTGGTCCGCCCCCCAGCGCCCTGCCCGCTGTCACTCCTAGAGTGAACACTAATAACCAACTGTGCAGTATGTGTCATCAGCGTGCAGTACGTATTATCAGTGTGCAGTACGTATTATCAGCTTGCTGGAATATTCATTTTTTTTACACTGACTAGACGAGACAGTGAATATATTGTTGATATTTAGTTCAACTCATTCTTCCATCTACTCTGTCAATACGGACATGGTCTGAAAGAGGGCATGTCAAATTTTCCAGAGAAATCAACTAACACGAACTGCAGTCTAACCATAACCCCAAAACCTGAATAAAATATGTCGTTATAGTGATCATCAAATATGATAAATGTATACCGCATTTAGATGAACCTTTATAGATCAATTCCTTGCTTGTAAGTGAAATAACTATTTTTACATCATAAATCAACTGGTTAAAAGGGGCCCGTTGTTGTTAAATAAAGGCACAACATACGGAGAGGTTACAAGTCACAGTATTTTTTGACTGGTCCTCACACTTGCTAAGCTTAAAGCCTAAATGGACAATGAAGTTTTGAAGCATTAAATAGAAAAAGAAACACCCCAAAACCATTACCGTAATGTGCCCAAGTATTTGTATATGCCACATTCAGGGGATTTTCCTAGCCTGTTGTTTTTATAAAGCTGTATAATAGCAGTAAAAGAAAGCGGGAGGAATTGAACTGTAGGAGAAAACATCTCACCGGCCAAATCAATGCTAACTTAGCACGCACATCTGCCAGTGACTGCTTTCATGGATAGAATGTCCTTTTGCAATTCAAACTCATTTTTCCAATACCGGTTAACCAGTAGAGTTCCCCGTGGGGCCTATTTGTTGAGCAATGGTCATCTCATGGTGATCTCATGCTTTATGTAAAGTGGACTCCCAAATGCTATTGGTATAGAATCAGTCTTTGGCTAGCGTGTACATTTGCTAACGTCTCATTGGTGGCAGTATTACATTTGCAGGAACTTCCCCACTCTATGCCACACTAGTTTGGGGACTTACTTGGGAGAACTGAGCAGAATGCCAAATTATGTGGATATTAATAAACAAAAATGGTACTCCGATTGGCTACTGGAGAAAACACTGTGAAAATAAATTGTATATGAAACTTTTTTCAACCATCAACTGAATAAACAAAAGGGTTACTGCATTTAGAAAAATGATTACTATATCTAAATGCTATTCACTTACCTTTGTTTCCCTGTCCTTTAGGTCTCTGCAACAACGTGGAAAAAGAAAGAAAAAGGTCACTGGAATTAAATACACAGAAAATTCTTTAGAAGTTAGAACAGACATGTTTTCAGCATAGTAAATGCAAATGTATTATTAATCATTTCTCATGTCCTATTCTTTAAATTAGAAGGGAGGCTGTGTTAATACTGTTCATACCCCCACATAACATACTGTAAAGAAAAATAGAAAAAAGTCATTGTAAAAAAAATAAAGACATATATAAAGCTCATACTGGCTATAGCACAACAGACAATGGAAAATAAAAATCTCACATCTAAAGTGAAATCTATTTGTGAAATATGGGATAATGTATGTAGATCTGTATATTATATGTAAATCGAAGTTACTGGCGTCCTGAGACACAGCATAAGGCTGTAGGACAGGTTTTTTTATAAATCTGAGAAGAAATTTAATACGTAGAAATTTCACAGTTTTGCATTACTCCATACACTACACAAAAATATAATCACATCTATCAATACAGATCTTCCCAGATTAAGCTTCCTAACATCAACTGTTCATTACATAAAGCTATACAAAATGTACGAACTGTATGTTATACAGAAACATAAAAGCAGATGTTCTTGGCAATAAGTAAAGCTGCCATTAATACACCTTATTTTAAAAAAGTTTCCAAAGTTGGTCCTCAAGGGACCCTAATGCTACCCATACACTTGTGAGATTTTGCATGCAATCATTTGATTTTGACCACATCTGGCCGATAAAAATGCATACAATCATTCGATTTAAGTTACCATTATATGCGCAGCCATGCCGTCGAACGTCAGGTCAATGGATCTTATGTGCTGCACATAATATCTATCAAATTGCAGGAGCGGTCACATGTGGTTTTTAACCACATGCGATCGCTCAAATGCAATCCGCGGGTGGGGGCGGAGGGAATGCTTTCGGTGGCATGGGGTTTGGGGAGAAGGGGGCCGGAGGGAACATAGTGGTGTGGAGAGGGTGGCAGAGTAGCGTAGCGCTATTAGTAGCAGGTGGCGGGGGTCAGCGGTGGCGGAAGAATTGTTTAAACCACTGAGCAGCCCTCTGATTGGCTGAGAGGGCTGCCCAGTGTTAAACAATTATGCCATCACCACTGACCCCTGCTAGCGCTACCCTACAATGCCACCCTCTCCCAGCACCCAATGTGCTCAAGATGGCATGCAACATAGGGTGCTGAAAGGGGGCACTTTTTGCACCACAAGATGCGATCAGATTCGATGGATATCGCACTTCGATGTCGCATCGAATCCGATTGCATCAGTGTATGGGTAGCATAACAGTCCAGGTTTTAGAGTTCCATGCTTGGGCACGTGTGACTTGATTTTACCATCTGATCTTAACCATGGATATCCTTAAAACATGGACTGTTAAGGTGCCTACACACTGGCTGATATATATCAATGGACCATCGGTCAGGGTGTACCATCGATATATATCTGTGAACAATGTTATTCATAGATATATCTAAAGGTAAGATGTATCTGCAGATAGATCTAGTGTGTACCCAGCTTTAGCGTGCCCTGAGAACCAAGTTTGGGAACCTCTGCCCTATTTATTAATCACCACATGCAGAAGCCCAGCCTGCTGAACAGCAGTAGCATTGAGCAATCTGGCCATGCACATTAGATACTCGTCCATTTAGCAATCAGACCAAATGCTGTCAGTGAAGTCATAAAATTACCACACAATTTATTACCACCAGGCATCATCCATGCATTGGGGCCACTTAAAGCAGCTTGTGTGGTCATCTTAAAGATGTATTACAACCTAGAACAGGGATGGGGAACCTTCGGCCCTCCAGCTTTTGTGGAACTACACATCACAACATGCCCTGCAACAGTTGTAGCATGGCCACGTAGCAAAACTGTAACAAGGCATGCTGGGATGTATAGTTCTACAAAAGCTGGAGGGCCTAATGTTCCCCATCCCTGACCTAGAATAAGATCTCTCTAAAGTCAGCACCATGTCTATCACAGCTGGTGGAATTAGGGAATTACGATTCATAGAAATAGGACAGGATGTTATTAATTACTGTTAAATGAAATAAACCAGTATAATTGCCTTTTCTTAAATGTGGCTCAAAGACAAGCTTATACAATACTATTATAACCTGCTCAATTGAAATCTCCTGTGAAGCACAGTAAAGTATATTTTCTATTTTCCTATTTAATAGTCATTTAGTAACCCAAATAAGAACGTGCTGGAGCAACAGTAGGCTTATTCTGATTTGATTATTTTTCACAATACATGTCAGTTTTGGTGCATGAAGGGCAGCGATAGCAGTGACCAAAGGCATGAGGGGGTAGTGACGGCCGTGACCAAGGCACTTGGGGGGAGGGGCGGGGCAGTGAAAGCGACAACCAGGGTGTATGAGGGAAGGGCGGCGGCGGCCACAACCAGGAAACCTGGTTGGGGGGGCAGTGACAGCCACAACTGGGACATATATGGGGGGGGGGGGTTTGGTGCAGTGACAGCCACGACCGGGACATATGGGGGGTGTGGTGACAGCCACAACTGGGACATATGGGGGGGGGGGGGGGGGGTAGCGACAGGCACAACCGGGATATATGGGGGGGGGGGGGAGCAGTGGCAGCCACAATATGGACATATGGGGGGGGGGGGGCCCACAACAGCCACGATCGGGACATATGATGGGGGGGGGGGGGTTTTGAGCAACAGCCACGACAGCCATGACCGGGACATATGGGGGGGGACGGGGGACAGCCACGACCAGGGCATATGGGGGGGCAGCCACAGCCACGACCAGGGCATATGGGGGGGGGGGGGCAGCCACAGCCACGACCAGGGCATATGGGGGGGGGGGGGGGCAGCGACAGCCACGACATATGGGGAGGCAGTGACAGCCAAGACCAGGGAATATTTGGGGGGGTAGTGACAGCCACGACCAGGGCATATGGGGGGTGTGGTGACAGCCACGACCAGGGCATATGGGGGGTGTGGTGACAGCCATGACCAGGGCATATGGGGGGGGGGCAGCGACAGTCACGACATATGGAGGGGGCAGTGACAGCCACGACCAGGGCATATGGGGGGTGCAGCGACAGCCACGACCAGGGCATATGGGGGGTGCAGCGACAGCCACGACCAGGGCATATGGGGGGGGGGGGGGGGGTGCAGCGACAGCCACGACCAGGGCATATGGGGAAGGGGCAGCGACAGCCATGACCAGGGCATATGGGGGGGGCAGCGACAGCCAAGACCAGGGCATATGGGGGGGGGCAGCGACAGCCATGACCAGGGCATATGGGGGGGGCAGTGACACTTTAGAAAATGGCATATAACATTCCAGGCGAGGGCGTGTAGGCCTATAACATTTTAGAATAGGGATTTAAGAGAACAACAATGTAATACAGAAGATGTCAGATGGAACCATACAATAGGGTATATGGGGTTATAACACTTTAAAAGCAAAAGGTGTGGGCATTTAACATTCTAGAGCAGGGAATTTAAGTCAATAATAAAACGGTTGTTGTAGGATCTCAACATTGTAGAAACCGGAATACACGGATTGGTAAAGCTTTAGAACAGGGAAGGGGAACCTTTGGCGCTCCAGCTGTTGAACTATGCATCCCAGCATGCCCTGTAACATGCTTGGATGTGTAGTTCAACAACAGGTTTGCCATTCCTGCTTTAGAAGAAGTAATATATGAATGGTACACTGTAGAGTAGAACAAGGGCTGCAGGATAACACCAGAGCAGGGGCTGTATGATTTTATCATTGAATGATAGGGGATGTAGAATAACAACATTGCAGCAAATGGGATACAATTGTAGGACAGGGAAATATAATGTTGGGTACACACTACACAATGTGTATCCAACAACATGTTGGTGTCTTTTACACACTTGCTAACGTCAGCAGCATAGTGCATACACACTAGAGGATATTAATATTTTGTCGTTCTGACACGTCTATCATCTAATGTGTACCCAATTTAACAATATAGACGAGGGAGATGTAGAACAACAACACTGTAGGAGACAGGATGTAGGGGGATAACAATGCAGAGTTGCAGTTGTTAGATTGACCATTGTACCAGAAGGGGGATATAAAATTGTACAACAGAGCCTGTAGTATTTTAACATATTAGAAGACTGCCTGTGGATTAATTAACACTGTAGAAGAGTATATAGGATTATAGCATTGTAAAACAGGGATGTAAGATACTACACTCTAGAACCTGTATGATTTTAGTGTATAATGACATTGCAGAAGAGGGGATGTGGGATAACACTGCAATAGAGGGAGTTAAAGGATGATAACAGTGTACATCAGGGAAAGTACAATAGGATCTAACCTTTTGCAGGGTGCTGCACCCTGCCTGTTTTTTTAAAACCTCAAAATGCACCCTGCCTTTTTTGTGTGTGGCACTGTATAAGTATTACGATGCATGCCATCATGTGTAATGGGCATTATGAAGTGTGGTATAATGTGTAAGAGGCACTACAGTGTGTGCCATAATGTGTAATTGTCATTATGACAGAATGAATATGTAATGGGCTTAGCAGAGTATGACCATGTTTAATGGGCTTAATCCTAGTGCAATTTTTTTTTCTAATATAAAATGTGCCCTCCCGATTGAAAAAAGTGCCCTGCCTGGTGGTCAGCACCCTGCTCTAAAAAAATCAGAGTGTGAACACTAAGGATGATAAACTGTTGAAGTGGAGATGCAGGATAATACTGCAAAAGGGGGCAATTTAGAAAGATATGTCAAAGTCTGCAGAAGCAAAGATTAAGGGGGCCGGGGACCCTGTGCAAATGGGAATTAAGTGGGCCGGGGGACCCTGTGCAAGCGGGGATTAAGTGGGCTGGGGGACCCTGTGCAAGCGGGGATTAAGTGGGCCGGGGGACCCTGTGCAAGCGGGGATGTAGAGGTAGTGTCTATACACACTTTAGATAAAAGGATATATAGTAAAGAGGTATATACACTGTAAATGCGGGGATATATAGGAAGGTGATATATAGGTAGGTAGAGGGTATATACAGTGTAGATGAGGGGATATATAGGAAGGTGATATATACACTGCAAATGCAGGGATAAATAGGTAGGTAGAGGGTATATACACTGTAGATGAGGGGATATATAGGTAGCGGGTATAGACTGTAGATGATGGGGCAGTGGGATTACTCTGTGGAAGAAGCAGAGAAGAATGAGTGAGGCTGGGGCAGCAGTGAGTGTCAAGACACACAGGCCTCCTCCTCGGTTACCTGATCCACGCTGGTCGCAGACATTCTCCTGTGGAACCAGAGATGATCGGCGGCCGCTGTGTGATCCGCACCCTGTATATCACTGACCAGCTAGCGTATGGGGTGTGCTGAGCCGGGACAGGGCGTACTGCTGCGTATGTGCCCGGGCCTGGGGGAAGACTCTCCTCATACACACCTGGCTAGGGACACCATGTAAGGGCAACAGCCAGTGCGCCGTCTCCACAGCTCTATGCACATCACACAGCCCGCTGCACTGTATGTATAGACCTGAATAGGTCTGTATGATGGGAGACAGTCACAGCCCTGTGAGGATATAATGTATGTGTGTATTATGTGCATACACCTACAGGGCACTAGTGCGGCGCTGTCTGGCTGGGCGGGCGCTGCTGTGTACGGAGACACACAGGGAGCGGTGGGGACCTCGGCGGTCTCCTCTCTCTTGCGCTCCTAGCCCCCCGGCTCTGACTCTGGCTCAGGACGGGCTCTCTCCTCTCCACAATGGCGGACGAGGCCTCGCACTCTCACTTCCTCTCGGAGGCTCCCCCTGACCTTCCGCCGTGACGTCACTGCCCGAACCACTTCCCGGTCACGTGATGGAGGAGGCGTGTCCAGCGCCGGGGCTGCTCAGGTAACATCAGTGGGTGTGTGCTGTATGTCAGACTCAGACGTCTCAGATTCAGTCAGCCTCGGCTCTAGCAGCTTTAGTGGGTGCTGCTGGAGGAGGGAAGCTATGAGAGGCATACACATGAACCTGTGATTGACCAGCTGCTGTGGAACTACATGTCCCAGCATGTTCTGTTATACTAGGCAATATCATTTCTTATCAGGTATTCTTGTCCCAGCATATTTGGTCTTATAGATCAGCATAGGGCAGAAGTTCTCAAACTGGGTACTCAGGACCCCACACAATTTTCCAGGTTACTGGGCAAGTGCACAGGTGTATTTATTACTTTATCACTCATTGACACATTTTAAAAGATCAACAGGTGGAGCTAATTATTTCACTTGTGATTATGGGGTAGCATACCTCCCAACAGTCCCGATCACCTCGGGAATGTCCCGGTTTTCGGGGACATTCCCGCGTCCCTCCCGCGGCCGGTAGTGTCCCGTGGTGAGGGGGGGGGGGGGGGGCTGTTGGGGGCCCCCCTGTCGGCTGGTGAGCAGTCGGGAATAAACATCTATTCCTGCAGCCAGGGGGCTGGGGGCATGGCTAGAGGCTCACAGAGCCTCTGGGTCATGCCCCCATAGCGTCAAGATGGGAGCGTGGCCTCGTGAAAGAGCCGTGAGTATAGGCCTGCGGTGTGCATCACTGTGTCTTTCCCTGCAAGCTGGGAGGTATGGGGTAGATTTATCATGAGGTCTTTATTGTTCCTTAAGCGTCAAGACCCGCTTCACCATTTTATCGTGGCGAAGTGTGTCCTGTTATCGGCAGCATGTATTATTATGACGTAATTATTATTATGGGAGTGCATTATCCTCCCCCGTCAGGGATACGCGTCCTCCAATAACGGATGTCAGCTGGGTCTCCAACCTTCTACCGCCCTGCGCCGCTTGCTGGTCTCCGGCGTCCTCAAATTAAAACTGCACATGCGCCGGGTAATATTCGCACGGGATGCTGGGAAATGTATGGTGCTGTATACCTGGTGCATGCACAGTTTTAATTTGAAGACAGTGGAGACCAGCAAGCGGCGCAGAGCGTTAGAGGGTTGGAGAAAAATCTGTCGAACAGCGACAGGGTCCCATAAGGAATGAAGCCCCACAGCTCCTGGTGATACATCAGGTAAGACCAAGGCGCTCTATTTAAAATATCGTAGCTACGCTAAGCCTCCACCCCCGTAGCGCTGCCTGTTGAACACCTGCCTCGCGGGTGTCATACATCAGGGGAAGTGCTATCCCCTGCAATAACGCACGGGGATAGCGCATATTCCTCTGATCGCTGGTTAATAAATCTACCCCTCTGTGAGGAGACCTGCAAAACATGCACTGTGTGGGGTCCTGAGGACTGAGTTTGAGAACCTATGGCATAGGCATAGGGGTTTCAGATTCACAAATTGTGTCACACAGCCTGTTCTCCGGGGTAAGGTGCCTGGATCTATTCTATGACATACCCACAAGTAGCCCATAGGCAGCAGGTAACACTTGTCTCAGTAGAAATAAACTTTACGTGCTGCCCAGAGGTCTGTAATTCTGTAGCATAGGCCGTAGGGCACTTTACCCACGCAACTTAAATTGTGCTTAACTGAAACCTAAACTTACCGAGAATAAGTAATAGATAGCCTTTTATAAGACTACATGGCCCAGCATGCAGTTCCAGCCTCTGCTCTAAAAAACACAGAAAACTTTGTGATTAAAACAATACATATAAATTATATTGTCAACTGACATAAGATCTGTGACGCGTTTTGCCAATTGATAATGGTGATTTCTTCTGGAAGAAAGAGACTTGTCTTCTGTAGAAGAAAACATTTCACAGAAATGTATCAAGGATTTTGAGTGAGTGACTCAACAGGATTAATTTAAAACAACTATCCCCTAGATCAGTGGTCAGGGAACTCGGTCCTCATTACCCCATGCAGTGCATGTTTTGCAGGTCTCCTCACAAGTGAAATAATTAACTCCACCTGCGGACCTTATAAAATGTGCCTGTGAGTAATTAGTACACATGTGCACCTGCTGGGTTACCAGCAAAACATGCACTGTGTGGGGTAATAAGGACCGAGTTCCCTGACCACTGCCCTAGATGTTCTAACATAACGTTTGCGTAAGAGGTGTTCGGTGTACTATATGTGCTGTGTATACCACAAAGACCATGGGATATCAGCCAAAAGCACAAGTAAGTAGTGGTCAGCACTGTAGAACTCTGCAGAGGTGTTCATTCGGGATGCAGTTAAAATCCCGGCGGTCGGGATCCCGGCGTTCAGAATCCCGACGCCGGAATCCCGACACATTCTCCCTCCGTGGGTGTCCACGACACCCCTGGAGGGAGAATAAATTAGTGTGCCGAGCGTAGCGAGGCACCGGGCCCGCTGCGTGGCGAGCGCAGTGAGCCCGCAAGGGGGGGCGATCCACGTGCCCCCCTTGTCGGCATTTCGGCTGTCGGGATTCTGAACGCCGGGATTCAGTACTGAATCCGTTCATTCATGCCATCTGATCTTGAGAATCCACCGCATCTCATAAATGCATGATTGGGTTCAAATCAAGTGACCGTGGTGGCCACCCCAGCACTCCAGTCCTGGACAACTTGGGACTGATGATAGGGTGCATTTTCCTGCTGCAATATTCCATTATTGTGGGGTAAATGAAGTCCATGAAAGACTGAAGATGGTCAAGCAACATAGCAGTTACTGGTCAATGATGTGTTCAGGAGGACTAGCAGTCCCCCACACCATTATGGAACCACCACTACCCAGCGTGGTGCCTTGATAACACTTGGATCCATGGCCTCCTGCGGTCTGCTCCACACTCAGACCCTGCCATCAGCACAAAACACAACTGGAACCTTGACTCACTGGACACGGTCACGTTTCAAGTTCTCCAGAGTCCAAATAGCGACGTGACAAGCCCAAGTGAGGTGTCATAGTGGTTCTGGTGGATCTTCTGCTCCCCATCCTATGGAAGCTAAAGAACGCTGTACTGACCTGCCTGTCACTATGGACAATTATGGGCAAACCGCACCTGTAGTTGGCCACTACACTGTCCCTGGTGGGTGATATTGCCTTCCATGTGGTATTCCCGGTATACACATGATACCATAGATTGAGGATTGCATATATTGTAGAATGACATAAAGAATCATCAGATGAATTGCAATTAAAGACCCTCTTTGCTATTTCAATAAACTTAAGAGGTTATTAAGTCCTGTTCGCTACTGTGGGCATTCGGCAATCCTAAAGATTATTAAATAACTGTGCATGCACAAGCCAAAATAGTGACAGAAAAAGAAAAATATCGGTACTTGTATCCTAGCACGGCGCCACCGATTTTAATTGTATTGATCGGGGCCGCAAAAATCGCGTTGATTGCATTGTATGTGATCGCTGCGATTTTTACATTGGAATCAATGTAAAATGGTCCCCGAGACCCAATTCTACATTGATTTCAATGTAAAAAGCCCCCAAACCCCCCATTTTGATAGCAACCCCCCCCCCTTGATGGCTAAAATGGCCCTCCATTGTTAACGCCACTCCACTATTGACGCCAACCCGAAGCGTTGCGAGCGCAGCGAGCCCGCGAGGGGCGACGGTACGCGTCCTACGACCTTTTCATACCCCCACTATTCACGTCGGCGTGGAGTTGATTTTATATAGCGCCGACATGGATAGTGGGGGTATGAAAAGGTCGGAGGACGCGTACCGCCGCCCCTCGTGGGCTCGCTGCGCTCGCCACGCTTCGGGTTGGCGTCAATAGTTGGGTGGCATTAACAATCGGGGGGGGGCATATGCAATGAGAAATTTCCATATTGGCCCTTTTCCCATTGTTCCCTATGTAAAATCGGGTTGATCGCGTCGATCGCATCGGATGCCATTACAATGGCATGCGGCCGACGCGATCAACGCGATTTTAACTTTAAAACGAATTTAACATTGTTCTCTATGGGAAAATAGCGTTGATCGCGTCGGTCGCATCGCGGCCCATTATAATGGGCCGCGATCAACGCGATTTTGTCTTTACCAGCAATTAAAGCTGGTAATTGACAGAAAATCGCGTCCATCGCATGCCTTAAGTACCTTAACTTAAGGCATGCGATCAACCCCGACAGGCGCCGTGCTAGGAAACAAGTACCAAAATATCTAATCATAATCCATTTGCAATTTAACGGAGAGGAAGTTGCCATTTGGTGTTGGACACCTGTTGTTTTCTGGGTGTGTGACGTAAGTGCTGGCCTTGATCAGCCTATCTCCGTCACAGAGTTGAGGAAGTGTAGACTTACTCTCATTTGCACAGACAGGGAAAATAATTTGATGTTGAGGGAATTGAATATGGATGTGCAACAGGATAGTGCACAGGGACCCCACAGACACCACCCCTTCCCTTAGACACACCCCTCCCCCCGGGGAGGCTGGTACCTGGGCAGGGGGTCCCTGCAGCGGTCTGTGCAGTCAGCGCGGGGGTCCCTGCAGCGTATGAGAAATCAGAGGTGGGGTCCCTGCAGCAGATGGGAACTAGTAGCGGTATTGGCTACTAGTTCCCATCTGCCGCAGGGACCCCGGCGCTGACTGCCCAGCCTGCTGCAGGGACCCCGGCGCTGACTGCCCAGCCCGCTGCAGGGACCACCTGCCCTGCGCCGCCCAAGCACGGGGTGACAGGAGCCCCACACTGGCAGCAGTGCCGGTGTGGGGGACCCTTATGTGTGGGAGCCCATGGGTGACCGCCCCTGTCACCCCATGCTTAATTCCCCTCTGGGCAACTATCAGTCATGAATAGGTAGTAGCGAGTAGTGCGCTCTTTACATCATCAGGGTGCAACAGTACAAAACCAAGGTGATTTGCATTATCTATCAAGTACACTTTGTAAATTACTTCCCGACAAACCAGCAAAGTTTCGATGAGTTTAGCTAATGTAGTAATATTCAATGCACTCAGCAGGTGGTGCTAAAACTCAATTTAAATCAAGTGACAAAGCCAAGTAATAATACGCACTAATAATTAAAAATTGGAGGGGTCCTGGCATCGGCAAGTGCACACACACTTGCCAATGTCTATGGGGGAGGTGGGGCAGAGGACCTCCCTCGTCAGTGCATGCAGGATGAGGATGGGTCATTAAAGATGTGCAGGAGCATGCATCATTAGCAATATTAAGTATACACAGTGGACAATATAGTAAAAGATAACTCTCAAAAGCCTTCTCTAAATGATAACTTTTACCATATCCTCTAGTGTGTATGGGGCTTTAGCAATGCACCACGTGTGTTCTAGGGTCCATTTTCCCATTTTTTAAGAGAATTCCTGAGTAGACTTCTGGTGATATGTTTGAATGAGTTCTTATATTTTCTTCATCTCTGTTGCAACATCGGACTGACGTCCTACAAAAGATCACAGAAAATCAACTCTTTGTGTGTGCTCAAAGTATCTACAATGTCCTTCTTAATACACACTGAGCGACTTTGAGCTGAAAGTTGCACAAAACAGCATGTCTGAGCAGATTTTCAGCTCGAAGCCGCCCAGTGTGTATGCCCCAGTGATGAGCGGTGAATGAGCCATCTGCCCCCCGCTGACAGTGCCGGGCAGGGGGAAAGCCGCTCAGTGTGTGTGCCCTGGTGATGAGCGGTGAATGAGCCATCTGCCCCCCGCTGACCCCCCGTATGCCCTGGTGATGAGCGGTGAGCAATGTTGCGTGCTCCCGCATCATCGCCAGGAAAGCCGGTCATCTGCTGGTAATACCAGCAGATGAGCGGCTTTGAGGATGGCTTTGCATAGCGCTACGCTATGCAAAGCCGTCTGCCCCCCACTGACAGCGCCGGGCAGGGGGAAAGCCGCTCAGTGTGTATGCACTGAGCAGCTTTCCCTCCTGCGTTGATAGCGATCATCTCTGTCCATACACACTGGGCATAGTCGCCCAGTGTGTATGGACCTTTAGACTGTTTGAGTGTTTTACTATGGATACCACTAAGCTTCAAGCAATTCAAGATTGTAACATTCCCACAAATCTTATCAAATGAGGTTATTGGGACTAATGGTGTGTACACATGGTGAGACCTGGTTTTTGATTCAATTTGGACTATTTGATTTCTCGGTACTTATGTATTATCTGGGCTCCCATTTTTTCATACCCCTACTATCCAACTATGCATGGAGTTGATTTTATATAGTGTGGCGAGCGCAGCGAGCCACCGTGCCCGAAGCGTGGCGAGGGGACGCGGTCTCATAAGAAAAACGGGAGCCCAGATATTACATAAGTACCGATTTCTCTACTGCTTTTCGATTTTCACTTTTTTATAGGTTTATACTATGCAGACTTGCATGGAAAATCTACTTTTCTATTGAATTTACACAACATGATATAGAATCTGCATTGAATTTTGCAAAAAAAACATTCGATGTTGAATCGATTTGAACTATATAGTCAAAATCGAAGGAAAAGTTTCACTGTGGACCTTATTCTGGTTCACTCACAAAGGCAAATGGACAAAACCATGTACACTGCAGGTGGGGCAGATGTAACTTGTGCAGAGATAATTATATTTGGGTGGGGTTTTAATTCAGTGAGATCTGTATTGCAGTGTAAAAATAAAGCAGTCCCTATTTTCCCTGCACAGAAACAAAATAACTCACCCAAATCTAACTCTCTCTGCACTTGTTACATAATTCCCCTGCCCCCCCTGCAGTGCACATGGTTTTGTCCATTTGAGAAGGAATTGACCTCTGCGGGTAAACCAGATTAAGGATCTGTGTGTACACACTATAACTGTATACTATAGTATTCAAGAAAAAACATACTGTATTCAACAAAGAAAAATACACCTGTGCTAGTAAAAAGTAATTTTCTCTTGATCTGATTCTTGATATAGTGAAGGGATATAATGTATTCCTTAAGTAGACAAAAATTCACATTCTCAATGCACATACATCTGCTATTCTCTATTAAATAGCACAGACAATGAATATATATATATATATATACACAAATATTTCAGAATGAGCAAAGGGTCAGACAAACGTCTTTCATATTTTATTGTTATTACAAACTCCAGTCCTTGTAAATTCAGTCTATTGTAGCATTCTATACAATATGCCTGGATTCCAGAACAACTGAGACAACAAAAGTAATTTTACATGTGATTGTCATTATTTCGAACACAAAATGGTTTTTACCATTTTATTGTCTGCAATATACAATTAAACATTGGTATAAGAAAAAGGCTTGGATAGGATTAGAACAGTCGGTACTTGTGTAGTTTCACGGCGGCAGGCTACGCTACGTTTTCAGCGTAGGCTAAGCTACATTGTCAGCGTAGCCCAACGGTTGCCTAGCGTAGTCAATGTAGTGTCCCCGCGGCAGCCCTGCAGAGTCAGCATTGTGTCTCTGTTAGGCAGCGTAGTCACCGTACTGTCCCCGGGAGCTGCAGCTCTGTCCCGGCTTCCCTGGCAAGCCTAGTGAGCACCTCTCACACAGGGCCCGTAACCGCCAGATCCCCTGCGCTGGTGGGCGCTGGCGGATAGGGGATCATGCAGGTGCTGGCGGAGAGGCGCTCCATCTGTCTGAGATGCACGAGCGTCTCAGATGCTTGTGCATTTCAGTAATTCTTGCGGCTGGGTACGGCAACGCTGCCTGTGTCCGCTTCAGGGAGACGGACGGGGTTAGAGGTTCAGTAGCGCGTGCATCTCCTGCACAAAGGGGGGTGTGGTGCGTAAGTGCATCTCATGCACAATAAAGGACGCATTTCAAACCCCCACTATCCACGCAACCCCGCGAGGGGACGCGGTACGCGTCCTCCTGACCTGTTCATACCCCCACTATCTTCTTCGGCGTGGAGTTGAATTTATAAAGTGTGGCGAGTGCAGCGAGCCACCGAGCCCAAAGCGTGGCAAACGCAGCGAGGGGAAGCAGATTACTTGACGTGTATTCCACGTCCCCTCCCGGGGCTCGCTTTGCTCACCACGCTTCGGGCATGGTGGCTCACTGCTCTCACCTCACCGGGCACCCAGCGGTCAGCGTTTTGACAGTCGGGATCCCGACATTGGATAAATGGCTGTCGGGATCCCGACTGGCTCCCCAGGAGGACACATACCATGTCCGCTCGCCTCGCTTCGGGCTAGCGTGGATAGTGGGGGTGTTTCAGGAACACATTCACACCTGTCATGTCAGGCAGGTTAAAATGGTCAATGGTTCCCACACAATGTAATAAGCGCTGACTGACTACGCTAACTACGTAAGCTCCGGTTAGCCGCGAACGGGCAGGAACACTACGCTGATACTGACAGGGACGCTGACTACGCTGGCCGCGGGAACACTATGCTGATTCTGACAGAAACGCTATGCTGACTACGTAACTGCCACCGTGAAACTACACAAGTACCGAACAGTCTTTGGGGCCCATTTATCAAGTAATATTTGCGGCTAAATCCCAGAAAACACCCGTTTTCCGGAGTTAACCGCAAATATTAAGTATCACCTAAATGTATTAAGTGGGACTGCAGCAGGAATCTCTGATCCCTGCTGCGACCCCCCCCCCCCCCCCCTGCAGCGCCGCCGACTGCATCCCCCATAGGTTTCTATGGGGGATGCAAAGCTGCCCGATGTATCAACATTGGGCAGCCCGGCATCGCACCCCTGGGCTATCGCCATTCTGATATGGCGATAGCCCATTGTAGCCTATGGCTACACATCGCACTGCCCGAGCGTCAGTGCGGTCATCGGGGTCACGGGGGGGGGGCAGCGCGTAACCGCGCATGCGCAGACGCCCCGGCTTCCGGCTCCGGGCATTGCAGGGACGGGCTCCTTTTGGAGCCCTGTCCCTGCGCCTGCCAGATGATACATCCCAGCGGTATTGCAGGGTACCGCAATGCGATGTCCGGCGATGTCACCGCGCCGGCATCACATTCCAATGATAAATGCGGCCCAAGGTCCTTTAGTTCCATAACATCTGCTAGCCTTTTGTTGGGGGCATATAAACGCCAATATTAATAATTATATCGGCCATGCTCGCAGGTGAACGCTAATGCACATACACACTAGACGATATCTGAACAGACAGATATGTTCACCATTTTGGCTGGACTTTTAAACCCATTCTACCAGGGAGTCTCTGAAGTGTTTTTATTATCAAGTCAATACAAGGAAACATTCCTGTTTCTAGAACAATATATCATTTTGAGTCACCTGGTCCTACAGGACAACAATAAAACCTACTTTGAGCTACTGGTTCCAATTAAATGGCAATTGCTAAACCTCATCAATAGTAATAAAAATAAATAATGTAAGCTGATTTTACTTTAAAAGGCGATGCTCAATTAGGTTATAAATTACTCCAACAAAATTATTATATTAATTTTTTAATAAACCTAAACAATCCCCTATCTTTAAATTATGTAGTATTAAATTTCCCAAGCATAACAATAACAAGCAGATGCCTAAATTATACTGCATTCACATCGCAAAAACCTGCTCTGACGCGGTATTTGAAAACGTTTCTGAAATGGGTGTGAGCATGCTAAACCCCTTTCACATCACATGGTGGACCCGGTTTATTACTGGGCTATTACCGGGTTGATGCCTTTTACACTGAACCCGGTTCACCCATAGAAAGCAGTGTAATGTCATTTGTAATGGACTTTTATGGCTCACATTTTTATTATAGCTAAAAATAAACCTGTTTGTTGATGATTATGTATTGGACCAATTACAAATGTTTTTATATATATTAGAGAATCCTTTACAGTGCCAGTGCCAGTGATCCTACCCCCTTATGTAAGCATCTCCCTCCCCTCCTAATCAGTCCATGTTGCTATAACTGTATGCTCTGTAGTGTAGAAATATGCCAGCAATGCTTCGCCACTACTTCCAATGCTATTTCTCTTGTTTCCTGATTCACAATTGTGTCATCAAGCAGGGAGACAGCCTATCACCTTCTGTGGCACAGTCATGTGTTTAAAATACCGGGTCTGAGTCTTTCACACTGCAAAATGAATCGCCTTTGAACCGTCTATGGAGTTGATTTTCTAAAGTGTGCCGAGCCCAAAGCATTTGAATTTTCCCATTTTTCTGCAATAATCTGAGAGTCCGGTAATGTAATAGCCTCCAAGTTCACAAAAAATCAGATGCTTTTGACTCCGAATAAGATTAATTGGTAAAAAGATGTAGAGGATAAGTGGCAGACACTAAAAATAGCATCTGTCACTTTAAGAAGCGCTGATCTGCTCAGTAATTAAATGACCAAGTTTTTAGCAAAAAATATAAAGCATTTTATTAAAACAACATAACAAAATAATTAATATTTCCCCCCATATACAATTCATGTGCACAATAACAACGGACAAACAGGACAAACAATAAACATATAGTAAAAGCTTGATTAGCTGGGAATGCCGTTTGGTTCAGTCACTTATATTTGTGGCAGTAAATGAGGCTTTGTGCAAATTAGC
The DNA here is from genome assembly GCF_055691185.1 of Crinia signifera. Lineage (NCBI taxonomy): Eukaryota > Metazoa > Chordata > Amphibia > Anura > Myobatrachidae > Crinia > Crinia signifera. The sequence goes on along the minus strand of NC_139221.1, from coordinate 49,211,513 downwards.
TAAGAGGCTTTATAAGGTGTTTCTTATAGTTACCGGTCCTGTACACTTGATTCCATTAGATAGCGCTGTTATAAGAATAGGTGGAACTCAGGTCAGTCTCTCCAAGAATTAGAGGAAGCCGCCGATTCCAGTGACAGGCGGAGAAATGCGTTTTTGAGCCCTATTCATCGCTGGTCCTGCACATATCCTGTAAGAGCGCATCACACGTGGATTACAAATCATTCACCCAGCTGGCTGGCCCAGCAGGAGAAGGTCCCCACTGCAGCTATTCCGGAGTACATCTCTGGTAATTCTTGGAGAGACTGACCTGAGTTCCACCTATTCTTACAACAGCGCTATCTAATGGAATCAAGTGTACAGGACCGGTAACTATAAGAAACACCTTATAAAGCCTCTTAGCTAATTTGCACAAAGCCTCATTTACTGCCACAAATATAAGTGACTGAACCAAACGGCATTCCCAGCTAATCAAGCTTTTACTATATGTTTATTGTTGTTTGTCCTGTTTGTCCGTTGTTATTGTGCACATGAATTGTATATGGGGGGAAAAAATTATTATTTTGTTATGTTGTTTTAATAAAATGCTTTATATTTTTTGCTAAAAACTTGGTCATTTAATTACTGAGCAGGTCAGCGCTTCTTAAAGTGACAGACGCTATTTTTAGTGTCTGCCACTTATCCTCTACATCTTGTACACTCTAAGGGATTGACACTCCCTACATAAGGAAGCAGCAATTCCTGCCCAGTTAAATAAATAATTGATTAACTTACGGTCCCTGTCAAGTGACAGATCTATATAAATTTTGTTTTTCATATTGTTGAATATACACCCATTGGGAAATTTATAAATCACCTTTTGGGAATTAGAGATCTGGCACGACTAGCGCTACGAAGTGGCCCCCGGGTCACTTAATTTTTTCTAATTGGTAAAAAGTCACAGGTATGTTTTTCCAATGTTAAACGTACAATAAGGCTGATGTAATGGGAGTTAGAAAGTTGCACATACTGTAATTAGTTTTTTTTTTTATAAGCTGTATTCGGTGTAAAAAGTTTCAATAGAGAATTCAGTGAAACTGAGAGCTAACTATGGTGGTGATTCTGGTTCATACGCCCCATTGTGAATTTGCACGCAGTGGAGAAGGTGGCCAGGGGGCGTTTCCTGGGCACACCCACAAAAACACTGGGTGCCCAGGAAACCGCTGGGCTTCCACTTGTGAACGGGGGCATAGAAAGAAAGTCGGGGTGTCGGGAAAGATAGAAAAAAAGAGAGGGGAAAAAGGGGTGGTCACGAGAGGGAATGCTTCATGGAAAAATAGGGAGGAGCACAAGAGAGAGAAAAAGTCGGGAGAGACTGGGGAGGGGAATGGCGGAGAGGGAGGGTTAGGTTTAAATTGAAGTGGGCTAAGGGACCTCCTGACGTCACAGGGGAGGAGATGGGGCGGGGAAAGGGGGAAGTAAGCTCGAAACAAGGGTCCCGAACAGACCCTCTCGGGCTCCCTTGCCACACTTCAGGCACGGTGGCTCCACCACCTGGTTACTAAAGGCAACCAGTGGTGGCGTGGATAGTAAAGGAGCAAGCCCCCCGGCCTTGCTACTCTCCGTGGGCGTGAAAGGTCCTTTAGCCCACTACAATATAGCAACTACCATCTAGGAAGGGAGGAGCAGATGAGGGAGAGAAAAATAAATCAGAGTCAGGCATTATGTACAAATGTACAGTACTTCCTAATTAAGCCCTCCGCACCCCCCCCCCCCTACTTCAGTGTCTGGTCTCCTCACACGGTGACCCGCTCCCATGCTCACTACTGCTGCTGCCGGGCCTCCTTCTCCCTGTGTTCCAGATGGCGCTTGCAGGGCTACCTGTTCCCTGCTGTAGTACACGAGCCGTTGTGCATCCTCCTGCCCCATGCATACAGGCGGCGCAGCCCACAGCCTCCTTTCTCCCTGTGTACAGCTGGTTCCACCTGTCTCCTGCCCACCACATATAGGTGGTGCTGCCCGGCCTCCATTTCCCTGTATGTAGTCGGCACTGCCTGCCTCCTGAGCCATATGTACTAATCGCGCCGCCTGCCTCCTGCACCGCTTGTACTGGTGGCGCTGCCGTGCTTCCTGTTCCCTGTGTAAAGGGGGAGCATGGTGTCAAATAAAGAGGGTGCAGGGGTTGTCTGCTGGGCACTCTGCCGGCTGCCCTGCAAGCAGTACAGGCCAGCCCAGCAGAGGAGGATGGGACCGGCCTGCCGGGAACTGACCCGGTATCCCGGCGTCCCAATTCGCCCCTGGTAGAAGGGGTGCCGGATGGCTCCCCGACAGTCGGGATTCCGACGGTCATTATTCCGACGTCGGAATCCCGACTGCTCCCTCATCGGGGTCCACGACACCCATAGAGGGAGAATAAAATAGGTGGCGAGCGCAGCTCGCCACCGTGCCCGCAGCGTGGCAAGTGCAGCGAGCCCGCAAGGGGCTTCATTGCGCTCCCCCTGCTGTGCAGTCGGGATTCTGACGTCTGAGTAATGCTTGTCGTAATCCCGACTGTCGGTGAAATATACCACACACGGTAGAAGATATATATCAGACCGGCCAGGTTTTTAATGAAAGCAGAGCTAAATACAGTTATCATCTACTAATCTGACCAATATTCAGCTTCATCGAAGGATATAGGGCGGTTTTCAATGAGGCTGATTCGCCATGTTTTTATGGCGATTTTGTGCTGTAGGGCGAATTTTTTACTAAAACGGTGAATCACCCTATTCAATGACCAGATGGCGAATACATTTCAAGTTTTTTTTCGCCATGATTCACTGAGTAGCAATCGCTATCTTTTTATGGTGAAGTGGAATGTGAACTTTTGTTTTGTTTTTTACATTTGGTGTCAAAAAATCAGTAATTTTATTCTGAGGAGGGGCATGCTATTTTTATTCATGTGCTGTTAGCACATGAATATATATTTAATTTAAAAAAATATATATATATTTTTTTTTTTACACAGACCAGCCAGCAGGGGGCCGGAGCCGAGCCGCTCATTAGATATTTAGTAGTGCACGCAGGGGGGGTTTCTGAGTACCCAGAAACCCCCCAAGGAGTCTATGGGCTCTAGTCTGAAAGCTGAGGGTCCCCTCTTTCCACGGGTACAAGAATTTAAAAAATCGGCCCTTGGGAACCGGAGATATCTGATTTCAAAGCAGTGGTCCCCATCCAAGCCTGTTAATTGCTATTCCCAGTCAGATATTTCAGGTTCTGTCAGATGTAGAGTTTTTCTGAGGGTATATTCCAAAATCTGGGACTCTCTCCCTTTGATGGACACTAGTAACTTGTCTCTACTATTCCCAGAACCAGAGATATCAGCCTTCTAGCAGCAGGTTATTGCTCCAGCTCCACACACCTGGTATGTAGTTTTATATTCTCATTGGCAGATTGCTCTGCCTCCTGAACTCTGATCCCCTAGTCCATAATACCATTTAGTAGGTGGGATTCTCTAGTTTTTAATTCCATTAAAATCTAAGAAATCTATTTCCGGGAACTGGAGATATCTGCAGTCATGCAAGCTGTCCTCCCACCAGAAAATTATGAATAATAAGCCCACTCCACTATACACCCCTCCTCTGCATATTTAACATCCTCTACCACCCTGGAAGTTATGTATCAGGACCTCTTCATTCAGCCCAATGCCCCTATCTCCCACCATCTGTACAGCAAAGGGGTAATTAGTGGAAATTACTGATCCAGGCATGCTGGATATATATATATATATATATATATATATATATATATATATATATATATATATATATATGTGTGTGTGTGTGTATGTATATATATATATATATATTTTTATTATTATTATTATTTATATACATTTGGTCTATCTATAATACTTTAACTGACCCGGCATATACTGGGTCACCTAAGTGTCCATCTCCGTGCTTTGCTCCGTCCCTCTGGAAACCCCCTTCTGAAAATCCTGCTTTTGCCCCTGATATTCATATATTCACTGCACCCGATCATTACATATGCATGATCGGGTGTAGTGAATATACCCGGTCCCCTGCTGGCACCCCCGGGGGGCAGCCTGTGCTGCCTGGCTCCCGGGGAGCCCACCTCCCCCCCACAAACTTTCTGGGGCAGGCAGGGAGACTTCCATCTCCCTGCCTGCCGCCGTCCTCGGGCTCCCTGCGGAATCGCCGCAGGAGTTAAAATTCGCCAGTCAGGGGCAGTGAGCCCCTGACTCGTTGAATACTGGAGCCGGCGAGGCTCCGGAACGCAGCAAGCAGTGGCGAATGTGCAGCGAATCCTAAACAGGATTCGCTGCACGTCGTCAGTATTCTCATTGAATACTGCCCATAGTCAGAAAGCCAGTATTGGCCAAACAGGATATATAAAATACGGTGCAATTGAGAAACATAAAATAAAAATGCAGAGCGGGGTATGTAAGGCATCCCATAGCTAAAATATATCTTGGAGCACTAGTCTGTAGGGATGGCCATCGACCATCGATGATTCGAAATTATCAATGGTTCATGGCCGATGTCGAATACTTTTGCCATTGATGGGGGAGAACCAGATGGTTTCCCTCCATCGATGGAATAGCAAAACGATGTTTTGCTTTTTTATTTTTTTCAAAGTGCCGGGACACGAAGCATAGCCCCGCCCCCGACATCCGTGAAGCCCCGTCCCCTGCGTTTTGATTGGCCCACAGGCCAATCAATCAAACACAATGGATGACCATCTATATGTAAAAATATTGATGGTCATCCATTGCATAGTTAAGCACTATCGATGGCCAGTTGCAGAATTGCCATCAATGGCAACCATCGATGGCAATGGCAACGATGGCCATCCCTACTAGTCTGGCCAAGCCTCAAGCTCCTGGAATGTCAAATGGTCATGGCCCTGTTCACTCGATGAGACACAGAAGAGCGTCTAGGATTTTTAATCATATAGTCCGAGAGAGTCATAGCTTGCACCAGGAGCAAGTTGAAGAAATATGGGTGGGCCACAGCAGCATCAAGGCATTCACATATGGAGAAACAGGGATCTGCAGATTTGGATAAGACTACTGAAAAATAAATATCCAAGTACGGTAACAGCAGTAGTAGTGTATAGCCCATCTGGAACGGTAACAGCAGTAGTAGTGTATAGCCTGTCTGGAACGGTAACAGCAGTAGTAGTATTAGTGTATAGCACATCTGAAACGGTAACAGCATTAGTAGTGTATAGCCCGTCTGGAGCAGAAACAGCAGTAGTAGTGTATAGCCCGTCTGGAACGGTAACAGCAGTAGTAGTGTATAGCCTGTCTGGAACGGTAACAGCAGTAGTAGTGTATAGCCCGTCTGGAGCAGAAACAGCAGTAGTAGTGTATAGCCTGTCTGGAGCGGTAACAGCAGTAGTAGTGTATAGCCCGTGCCAGGGTCTGCGGGATCTATGCCGCGTTCATGGACGGGAACCGGGACCTACTTTGTCTGCGTCCCGGCGCTCCTAGCTCCTTATGACAAAATGTCCCTCAAAAAATGGCTGCCCCTTACAGCAGACAGTATTTAGGATGCTAGAGGGGGCAGCAGCGGCCTCCTCTAGCATCCTTCAAAACGGTCTGCTGTAAGGGGCGGCCATTTTTTGAGGGACATTTTGTCATAAGGACTCAGAGCCCGGAGGAGGCTAGGAGTGCAAAGTAGATCTGTGGTCCCGACTCCCAGCCACGAATGCGGACAGTGAAGACAGGGGGAGAGAGGGGCGCCAACATTTGGCGCTACGCCACTGAGTAGTAGTATATAGCCCATCAGAAAGAGACTTGGCATCCACTGGCATATCAGCAAACATGTTGAGAAGCCTCATGTATAGCCTGTATGAGCATTTGTGCATACATATATCCAGCGAGATGTCGAGAGTGATGGAGAAACCAGGCCAGCGGCTATAAAAGGATATAGAAAAAACTTGAGGAGGCTAGCACACCTACAAGTAATTAGGTATATCGAGCGGCTGTAGGGATATAAATCCTATATATGTCCAATTAGTGTCTCTGGGGCCAGGAGACAGCAGCAGATAGATATCCCACGTTATGCTACCAGTGGTGTCAAACTCATGGCCCTCCAGCTGTTTTGGAACTACACATCTCAGCATGCCCTGCTACAGTTTTAGCCATGGGTCTTCAAACTGCGGCCCTCCAGATGTTGTGAAACTACATGTTCGAACATGCATTGCCACATTTTTTCCTATAAGAGCATGCCAAAACTGTCAGGGCATGCTGGGACATGTAGTTCCACAACATCTGGAGGGCCACAGTTTGAAGACCCATGGTTTTAGCAATCCATTATATAAAATATGTGGCTGGGCATGCTGGGACGTATAGTTCCACAACAGCTGGAGTTCCATGAGTTTGACACCACTGTGCTACACAATGTCAGTCACACTGTCAAAATAATCTATATGCTCTACTCTACGCTGAGAGAACCAGCTGTACTCAGGATTACCACCCCATTTATAACCAGACTCCTAAAAGTATATTATACTGCCAGGAATGGACTGGAACGACTTGCATCTCTCGGAATCCAGGTACAAATCTGCAAAATTTTAAATGATGAAAAGTTAATTTACTACAACGGAGTCATCTACATTTAGCCTTATCTTATGACACTTTGACTCATAATTTGTTGCAATTATCATTGCAACATGTCTTTATGACAGGGCATGTTTCCTGGCATGTATCAATTAACTAAAACATTGTGAAGTGATGTTTATGTAAAGGGCAGACCAATCTGTGTATTAATCTTTATTATCAGTAGTTAGATATATCTGGCCAGGAAGGGAGTGGCCACATGGGCGGTGCAATTGAATAACATACCATTGCATGGATCCATTGCTCTAGAGCTGCTAGCTGAGCTGTAACCAGAAGGTCCCATAAAGGTATAAGACACAAGGGTATGGCAGTGGTTATATCACTGATCTGACCATCTTCCAAATGTTTATATTTCATGTTCCACTTCTGTGAACAAAGATTAACGATTCAGCCCTGCTTGCTAGGCTGCGTTTATTCTCCTAGTGAGCAAGTAAACGCCGCCCCGCTGAACACACGTCCCCCCCCCCGCCGAGTGAATCCCCGCACAAGGGGATGTGAACGCTTACACATCTGCTCACATGCGGCTGCAATGATGAAAAATAATTTGATGGTCGCTCAAGACGGAGATGGCCGAGATGGGGGCAGGAGCTAATGCCATGTGATGTTCTAATTTTTGTGGGCACGCCCATGAACTGCTGAGCAGAACCCATGGACACCCCCCCCCCCCCATCAGTGAGTGAATACCCCAGTGAGTGTAAAATTTGATGAAGGTGTTTTCTGCGCATATTTGCAAATGCTCACACTCCCACCATCGCTCGGGGTAGCGAATTCAGACCTGAGCAATCACCTGACATGCCCCCTAAGTGTACTGATCCTGATGCAATGGTGTCTCCTGGTCACAACCAACATAACAATACTGCACCGTGTGTAGACAGCTTTAAGTGTTTTTTTGGTACTTGTTTCCTAGCATGGCACTTATAGCATACTGGGCTATTCTCCGTAGTGAAATCGCATCGCATCAGATCACGCAGCGTGTATGGTGCCGTGCATATACAATGAAATATCGCATATGATCGGCACCATGCAGTGGATGCGATCCGATATTTCATTGTAGAAGCACCCATGCTATGAGATGTGATTGGTGCTTACTATTGAAAGCACCTATGCCAATCTTTTGCGTCACCACTATCCACGCCACCCCGAAGCGTGGCGAGCAGCGGCGGAATGCGTCCTCCGACCTTTTCATACCCCCACTATCCACGTCGGTATGGAGTTGATTTTCTAAAGTGTGCCGAGCCCAAAGCATGGCGAGCGCAGCGAGGGGACACGGATTACTTTACATGTATTCCGCGTCCCCTCGCGGGGCTCGCCACACTTTATAAAATTGCGAATAACTGTAATTTACTTAAATAATTAGAATGAAAAAGCATAATGAATTAATCACATTAATTACAATAAATAATGATAATAATAATCAACTTACAACATTAATGACTAAAAATCATGAAAGAAAACATATTAAAAAATACAGTCAATCTGCTTTAGGGAGGAGCGTAAGTGCTCCTCCCTAAGGATGCTGTCAAGTGGATTATCACTACCCAAAGTCTTATGCCACATAAACTCCTATAAATATTATTGGAGATGGTGTCGTGCTGTGCCTCTTTGGCGCTTATTGCGCAATTTGCATGCGCCCCAAAGTCTCTCGACATTCTGCGTATGAACCCCTCTGTCCGGGTCAATGAAGTTAAACCTGTGGTTCACTTCTGAATGCTGATAACCAGCCAGTTCCAACTGTTCAGTGCAGTACGCCCTCCAGCAGTCGGAATAAATACTTGTGCCTGGCTCAATGTTTTCATTTATAGCCGCCATCAAAGTGGTGGCATCACGTCTGGGCACCATTGTAACAAAAACCCTGTCCAGTTTGCGACAAATTCCACTGCTGTGGTAAAGTCCGGCCGACGTTGCTTTTTCGCTTGACAAACAAGCTTTCACCCACCTCCACAATGTGGCCAAGACCACCGATACACCGCTGGGGCTGCGCCATAAGGTCCATGGTGCAAGCCTCCCGCATTCATTGGTTATACAGGAGTTTTTTGGGAAATTTCCAGCTGTCGCTCACATTACTCGATTGATGAGAGCTCCTGGGCCCAGGAATATATGAAGCGAATCAAGGTGACGAAGGATAAGCGGCACCCTGGGAACCATTGGGCCGCTCTGAGGCTCACCTTGAGACGACATGCTTTCACATGGCACCGCCACATACATTCCTTAACTGACAACCACATAGGGTGCCCGTTACTGCAATTCTGCATCAGCGGAAGCAGATCATGGTGCTGGAAGAACTGGATAGCCTCCTCCTCCGTCTAGGCAAGCTGAACATGTTCACTGGAACAGCCATTCCTGTCACAAATTTACCTCAGAATGATTCTGACAGGATCTGACAGGGGGCGGGAATGACAGGGAGCAGGAACGAGAGCGGTACTGAAATTGTATCGTATCACACGCCACTATAACGTGACAAGCGATGCGAATTCAGTACGGTACCGTACGTAAGGAAACGGCGCTGTGCTAGGAAACAAGTACCGTTTATTTATTAAGATGGGAGTCCTATTGAAGATGGGATGTTTCTATGGACAACCAATCAGTATCTACTTCTTATTTACTTATATAGGTTGAGTATCCCGTATCTGGGCATCCCTTATCCGAATTATTCCAAAAAACTTTTGAATTTTTTTACCCCCCTAACCCTTTTTTTATGCTTACCAAGTCCCCCGGCATTCACGGCAGGCCTTCAGCATCCTCTCCGTCGTCTCCAGCGGTCCCAGGAGTGCATTGCGCGAGTGTGTGTGCGCGCCGGTGACGTCACCGGCGCGTCTGGGAACTTGCGCAATGCACTCCTGGGACCGCTGGAGATGCCGGAGACGGTGCTGGAGGCCTGCCGTGGACGCCGGGGAACAAAGTGGATGCCGAGGGACCATCGGGGCACCCCCAGGGGACAGGTAATTATGTTTAAAAAAAATTATTCCAAAATCTGGGAAAATCCCTCATCCGGAATGCTCGGGATTCTCAACCTGTACACCTTCTAGAAGATAAAATATAGAATCTGATTCATTGCCCATAGCAACATCCCATCTTAGTAAATGTACCCCCTAGTGTTTAGTATATGGAAGAATGTCCCATTATTTGTATTGTATACTTTGTGTAACGGGAAACTGTTCTAGCTACAGTTGTGCTGAGTCACAGCGAGGTTGCATCCTGCAGGGGCCCATATATTACAGGTTATGTATCCTTTATCCAAAATGCTTGGGACCAAAGCATTTTGGATAATGGATTATTCTGTAATCGGAATATTTTTATATTTCAGATATGTATCTTGAGGTATCCCGCAAACACATCAAACACATGAAATACACACACAAATATATTTTATTTGTAAATGAAACAAGGTTTTAAAACATGAAACAATGTAAGGTAAGGGAAAAAATGAGCATGCATACTGATGATGTAGTCAGAATATCAACGCCAATATTCCGATGGTGGGAATCCAGACACAGGTCAGGTAAGTATACTTACCAGTGGCGGCTATTACCTCTGTGGAGGAGGGGGGCTGCCTCAATGCCCCCCCATCTGTTGCCGCAGAACCCATTTTTATGGGCTGCCCCCCGCAGCAGCCAATAGAGGCATCCTGGAGGGAGAGAACACCTCCCAATAGGACTGCCTTGGCTGACTGGCAGGTCGGACTTCCAATAGGAAGTCACTGCCTGTCAAAATGAAGCCAGTACAGTCTCAAAGACTGTATCTGGCTTCACACAGTGGCAGATTTCAGCCACTGTGTGAAGCCAGATGCTCCTGCTTATCCAGACCCTCCCTGCAGCTGAATTCCCCCCCCCCCACAAGCCTAACTTTCTGTGCTTGTGCCCAGCCTTAACCCTCATACCCTGCCACTGAACCCTAACCCCTCATTCTAAGTGCCTAACCCTCACTATCCGCAGCCTCAACCTAACCCTCCTCTCCCTGGCCTAAAGCTACCACTCTCTGCGTAATTACATTCGGGATTCTGGCACTAGCGCCCTCAATGTTGTTGGCATTCTGGCACCAGTTCTTCCTTTAGTTAGAATACCAGTGTCTGTATTGCGAATGCTGGCATCCTGTGGGCTGGGATGCTGAAGGTATCCTAAAATGATCGTGGGAGACACTGGGCTGTATGGTGAGACACTGAATGGGGGGGCACTGGGCTGTATGGGGAGACACTGAATGTGGAGCACTGGGCTGGATGGGAAGGGGTGTGGTGAGATGTGCAATTGGACTGGCTGAGGCGGATTTAGACCTCAAGGGGCCCTAGGTAAGATACCGGTTTGGTGCCCCCGCCATTAAATAATCCATAACACTATGTTTTGTTCCGGATTCATGTGAGCAGGGACACTGAGGGGGAGCTACAGGGAAGGTGAGGGGGAGTAACAAGGAAGGTGAGGGGGAACTACAGGCAGGGAGAGAGAGAGCGCGTGCGAGAGAGAGCTGCATGACATCTTAACATTGAGTGCATGCATACAAGGGATGCTGGGTGGAGTTGAAATTAGTGATAGCTCACACTATAACTTTGCTTTCAGGTTCCGACCCAGTCAGTCTAATGAGCAAGCACAGCTGCCACAAAGGGATTCCTCTCCAATAACAAACACTGGTTTGCAGGAATCTATGACCTGCAAACCGGATTTGTTCTAGGGAACAGGATTGCCACCTAGCAACAGCAGGTGGGTTAGGCAGCAAGCCTCCCGAAAATGCTGAGGGAGAGAAAGTGAAACATTTTTCACTTACCTCTCCCTCTACAGCTACAGCGCCGATGGGGGCGCGCGCGCTGCGTCACGTGCACGCGCGCGCACACGTGAGCGCGCCCCCCAAGCGCTGGTCAGATTTTTTTCGGAAGCTTACTGGTGGCAACCTGTCCTCCAAGAATACAAGAAGGTATTATGACCTTCCAATTGGTCTATTCTTGGCAAATACCTAGGTAAGGAACGACACAAACCAGTAATGCCTTGAAACCAGAAAAAAGGTTTATTAAACTGAAAACCGGAAGCCCTTCTGAGTAACCGGGCTAACTAAATTGGTTAACGATCCTTCTGCAAGGAGGATTGAATTCCTTAAGACTGAACTTGAAACCGGTAAGAAACTGGTGAAGCGAGAAGATTAACTGCCGACTGTAGGATGTAGATTACTTCTGTTCCTTATTGGCAGCTGCTTGAGGCTTCTTTTGGTCCCTCGGTGCGCCTTATGGAAGGAAAGAAGGGAAACATTTTAATATCCAACAATTTATAAGAGGAAGCGCCAGACCTAGCGACATTTGGTGCAAACCAAGGGTGGGCGGGTGGGAGCTGTTGCTAGGTGGCAATCCTGTTCCCTAGAACAAATCCGGTTTGCAGGTCATAGATTCCTGCAAACCAGTGTTTTGTTCTTCGGGAGGCTTGCCACCTAGCAACAGCAGGTGGGCAGACTACCACATACCTGGTGGTTGCTCTGAGAAATTTGATCTTTTGAAGATCGGTTGACTCCAATAGTGCTTTGCAAAGGTACGGGCAGAGGACCATCTTGCTGCTCGCATAATCGATTGCAGAGGAATGCCTTTAGCAGCTGCTCTAGTGGCAGCGGCTCCCCACAGGGAATGGCTTTTGAATTGGTCAGGGTCTATACCCGCTTGTCTCATAGAAGCTGTTATCCACCCTCTGATGGTAGAGGGTCTAGCGGGACGGAAGGGTTTCCTACAGGTGATGAATAGCTGAGAGATGTTCTCTCTAACGGGTGCCGTTAAGGCAAGGTACGATTCTAGACATGATGATACGCAAATATTGGGGTCGGTGGAATCTTGGATGACGTCAAATTCCACTATTGGGGTATTAAAGGAAGAGGTTTTTGTATGCCCTTTCAGGATGATATGGAATCCTGTTGGAGTACGTGACAACCATGGATCTTCGATGTGTATGAGGGTTAGCTCGGCCCCTCTTGCTGCTATAGCCAGGGCTAGTAGGGATGCTAATTTACGGGAAAGTAAGTTGATGTCGTCAGTTGTATCCTGGGAAGACCAGAAAGTTAAAAATGGCTCAATGTCCCAGGTATTAGAATATTTTGGTGTGAGTGGTCTGGAAAGGTGGATACCTCTTAGTAGTCAGAGGTAAAGTTTGTTACTTGTTAGGTTAGGAACCAAAATGGCCAAAGCTGAGCCATATGACCTTATGGTAGCTGAAGCTAGCCCTGACTGGTATTTGGATGCCAAGAAATCTAGGGCTAAGTGGAGGGGTGAGCCCCGAGTTTGTAAGATGCGTTGGCCTCTCCAGAGATCGAATTCTTTAATAATTGCACAGTATCTGGATCTAGTGCGTGGTCTTAAGGATGCATTAATAAGTGCCCTTGTGGGTGATGCTAGGGCTAGGTCGGTTAACAACCCAGTAATATTGCCATCCACATGCATTGGGGAAGAGTCTCCAGTATGTCTGGGGTTCCCTGGAAGCACTCCTTGGATAGCCCCAGGGGAATCTTGGGGCCTATTCGTAGTTGGTTGACTAGGGGAAACCACACTCTGGATGGCCAAACGGAGTATACCAAGACTATACGAGGTACCCGGTCTTCCCTGATCTTCTGAAGGACTTTCAGGAGTAGGGCTGGGGGTGGGAAGGCGTAAGGGTGAGGAAGGTCTGTCCATGGAAAGGACATCGCATCCATCTTCCAGACTCCCTCGGTCCATATCCTGGATACGAAACGTGGAGTTTGGGCATTTGTGGGACTGGCGAAGAGATCTATTTCTAGGTCTCCGAAGGACTCGCTTATTTTTTGAAAAAGTTGTCCTTTCAGAGCCACTGAGTCTAGGGAGATTTTTTCTCGGGATAGCGAGTCTGCTAGTTCGTTTAGTTGGCCTGGGATGTAAGATGCCACTAGGATAATCTCCCTCTGTGTTGCCCATTCCCAAATCTCTAGGGCTTCCCTGCACAGGGAAATTGATTTTGTGCCGCCCATTCTGTTTATGTACGACACCGCTGTCGTATTGTCTAGGCACAGCTGTATGCAGGTGTTCGTCATGTGGTTGGGAACTAGAGCTTTCATGGCAAGTTTCGCTGCCCGCAGCTCCAGGATGTTTATAAACATCTGGGCTTCTTCTGCTGACCAGACTCCCCGGACTGCTTTGTCTTGTGAGAAGCCTCCCCAACCCGTTAGGTCTGCGTCTGTAGTGATTGTCATAGACGGTGGGGGATCTATCAGAGGACGAGGAGGGATAGGAAGAGTGTTCCAATGTGACAGCTCTGTCTTTGCTTTCCTGGACAGGAATATCGTATCTGTCCACGTATAATGTGCCTGTAATAGGGACCTGAGGAGACCCTGCATCTCTCTGCACATCAGGAGAACATGGCGAAAACCCGGGGACATGGCGATCATTTTCCCAATAATTGCAGCCAAATTCCGTAGGGATAGTCTGCGTTTCTTTAATGTATTGAGGATATAAGTCTGTGTCTCCGACCATTTCTCTGGAGGGACTGCCAGGGAGAAAGAATGGGTATCCAGGTTGAACCCCAAAAATGTTATCGTTTTGGTGGGATTGAGGATGGACTTCTGGGTGTTTATAGTGAAGCCCAAGGTAGACAGGAGAGATAAAGTTATGTCCCTGTGATTTATTAAGGTATCGATGTCCTGGTGCATCAGTAATATGTCGTCTAGGTAGACAATGCACAGTATGCTCCGCTGGCGTAGGTGGGATATAACAGCCTTCATGACCCTTGTAAATGTGTAGGGTGCACATGAGAGGCCAAATACCATGACAGTCCACTGATATATAGGGGGGAATTTACTAATATGAAAAACCGAGTTTTTCGTATTAGTATTTCCCCTACGACTGCATACGACTGTTTGAGTCGTATGCAAAGTCGTGTTCCGGAGGGGGATTTACAGAGCAGTCATATACGACTGCTTTGTAACCCTCCGATGTCGTAGTAATTCGTATTAGTGGCCGTATATACGGCTGCTAATACGAATTATTTGTAGGCAGTCTGCACGGATCAGTCAGATCCGTGCAGGCTGCAATGTGTAAAAAAAATTTAATTAAATAAATAAATAAAAAAAACGGCGTGGGGCCCCCCCCACAGCCGAAACCAGCACCAGGCTGACAGAGCCTGGAGCCGGTAATTAAAAATCAGGGAACCCGACAAATAGGGGTTCCCTGATTTTTAACAACCAGCCCCAGGCTCCTGCTCTGGGGCTGGTTCCCAAAATACGGGGGACAAAATGACTAGGGGTCCCCCGTATTTTAAGAACCAGTCCCAGGCAAAACCAGCCAGCAGGGTAATGTCACAGCCGGGGGGAGACTTTTTATGCAAGTCCCCCCGGCCAAAGCATTATTCCCTACTGACCAGTCAGCCTGGCCAGGGGCCCTGGGGGAGTGTGGACCCCCCCAATAATGGTTTCCCCCCCTCCAGGACTTACCTGACCAGGCTGAAGCCTGGTACTGTCCCCGATGCCCCTGGGCGGTGGGCATCGGGCTGATAATGGTGTAAAATAAAGAATAAACTATTGTTTTTTACTGTGGCACTACAAGTGCCAGCAAGCTGGGACTTGGAGAACCACAAGTCCCAGCCTGCTGGGCATTAAAGGGCCCGCTGGGTCTTGTAGTGCCACAGTAAAAAAAATAGTTAAATAAAACACACTGACACCCATTTTAAATAAAAGTTTAATACACACATTACACACATACTGATACTTACCTATCTTGATCCCGTTGGTAGGTCGCTGGCTCCAGTGTCAGCGGCTCCGGTGTCGGCGGCTCCGGGGTCGGCGTCCTGTCCGAGGATAATCCATGTTGGACCTGTGGAAGGAAATCCTACTCACCCAGGTCCTGCATGGATGGTCTTCTTTCTTCATCTGTCGACATCCAGGTCTTCTGGCAGCTGCTGACGACTTCCAGCATCTGCCGGCATCTTCCGCGACGCTCCCCGGCTTTCAGAGCCGGAGAGATCCTTCCTCTTCAGCGTCTGGGCTCAGAATGAATTCTGGCCAATCAGGAGCCGCCTTGCCGCCTAGCGGCCAATCAGGAAAGGTCTTTCCTGATTGGCCGCTAGGCGGCTCCTGATTGGCCAGAATTCATTCTGAGCCCAGACGCCGAAGAGGAAGGATCTCTCCGGCTCTGAAAGCCGGAGAGCGTTGCGGGAGATGCCGGCAGCTGCTGGAAGTCGTCAGCAGCTGCCAGAAGACCTGGATGTCGACAGATGAAGAAAGAAGACCATCCATGCAGGACCTGGGTGAGTAGAATTTCCTTCCACAGGTCCAACATGGATTATCCTCGGACAGGACGCCGACACTGGAGCTGCCGACACGGAGCCGCCGACACTGGAGCCGCCGACACGGAGCCGCCGACACTGGAGCCAGCGACCTACCAACGGGATCAAGATAGGTAAGTATCAGTATGTGTGTAATGTGTGTATTAAACTTTTATTTAAAATGGGTGTCAGTGTGTTTTATTTAACTGTTTTTTTTACTGTGGCACTACAAGACCCAGCGGGCCCTTTAATGCCCAGCAGGCTGGGACTTGTGGTTCTCCAAGTCCCAGCTTGCTGGCACTTGTAGTGCCACAGTAAAAAACAATAGTTTATTCTTTATTTTACACCATTATCAGCCCGATGCCCACCGCCCAGGGGCATCGGGGACAGTACCAGGCTTCAGCCTGGTCAGGTAAGTCCTGGAGGGGGGGGACCCCTTTATTGGGGGGGTCCCCACTCCCCCAGGGCCCCTGGCCAGGCTGACTGGTCAGTAGGGAATAATGCTTTGGCCGGGGGGACTTGCATAAAAAGTCTCCCCCCGGCTGTGGCATTACCCTGCTGGCTGGTTTTGCCTGGGACTGGTTCCTAAAATACGGGGGACCCCTAGTCATTTTGTCCCCCGTATTTTGGGATCCAGCCCCAGAGCAGGAGCCTGGGGCTGGTTGTTAAAAATCAGGGAACCCCTATTTGTCGGGTTCCCTGATTTTTAATTACCGGCTCCAGGCTCTGTCAGCCTGGTGCTGGTTTCGGCTGTGGGGGGGACCCCACGCCGTTTTTTTTGTAAAAAATTTTTTACACTGCAGCCTGCACGGATCTGACTGATCCGTGCAGGCTTAAAGCAAATAGAACAGGAAAATGGTGTTCTATTTTCCTGTCGTATTTGCATGCCTGTTTTACACCACTTAGCAGCCGTATTATCAGTACGGCTGCTTAGTAAATCAGAAACCACCATTCTTTTGAATGGTGATTTCTGTCGTATCCTATCGATGGTGTAGACATTCGTATTTGTAAATACAAATACGAATGTTACATCTTTAGGAATACGAATTGTTGTATTTTTGGGATTGTAAATCCCGAAAATACAAATTCGTAAAAAAAAGGTGTATTTCTCCCTACGAATACACCTTTTTTCTACGAATCCATTTTGGTAAATGTCCCCCATACTGTCTCTCCAGACGAATCTGAGAAATCGTCTGTGGTTGGGATGGACCGATATAGAATGGAAAGCCTCCTTCAGGTCTATCTTTATGCAGAAGCAGTCCCTTGTCAGGATATATGGAATGTCTGATATGCCTTCCATACGAAACCTTTTGGTTTTTAGGTATCTGTTTAGGCCTTTGACATTTAAAACAGGTCTTACAGAACCGTCTTGTTTTGCTATAGGGAACAAGTGGCTTGTCCAGCCCACAATTGCTGGGTTTGCTGGTTCTATTTTCCCCTGGCTTAGGGCTAGTGTCAAAACCTCGTCTAGTCGAAGGCTGCAATTCCTTGAACAAGGAATGTGACGAAACTGGTATGGGAACCGAATTAGAGGGAGGTTCAGCACAAGTCGAATCGTTTTTAACAACCATTTGTCTGAGGAAATGTTTTCCCATTCCGCATAGGACTGGCCCAGAGTTTTGTGAAATGTGGGGTGTGTGGTTACACTTACCGTAATTTCGGCCTCTTTTGGAGTTGTTCCAATTATTTCCTGCCGATGTTCTGGGGTTATCACCGGATCTGTTACTGAAGCCTCCAGTGTGGGTTCTTCTCGTGCCCTGATATTCTCGGGACGGACCTGCGGGTCTCGAAGTCCGACCCCCCTGGGGAAAGGGCCTCTTGAAGTGTTCACTCCCTTTTTTGAGGTCAGAAAAGGATTTACGTGCCTTATGGCGAATTTTTACCTCTTCTATAAATTGGGGCCCGAAAAGGTCGGCGGTATCCAGATTGGGGAATTCTAGTGACTTAGGGGCCAAGTCTGCCAGACCCGCTGTAGTGAGCCATCTGGTTCTGCAGGTATTAGTAATATGATTAAAGGTTTGACCTATAATCAGTGTTGCTCTGCTAATAGCTTTCAGAAGAGCCATTTTAGATGCTACCAGTGCATCTAGGGAGACGCTAGATTCTCCTTCCCTCTCTGCCTTATCTAGCACTTATAGCAGCGGGCCAGCTGCGTCTGCAATTTTATATTGTATCTTTTTTAAGGTACGGTCAGTGGTGTCATTCTGTCTTTTTTCACCCACTATGGACATTAGTGCTGGGTCTATCCCAGGCGCAAATAGTGCGGGTACATCTGGTAACCCTGTATGAGAGCGTAACACTAACTCATCTTCTTTAATCAGTGCTGCTCTGAATGCTAGCTGAGCAAACTTTTGTACCTCAGAATTTTGTTTTAGTGCCCAGTGTGTAGCATATAGCTTAGGTGGAGGGGTCTTCCCTGCAAGGGCCACTCTAGCCATTTGAATGTCACTATGGCCCTTATTCTGATCGGTGCGGCCCGATCAGAAATATGCGGTGATGTCCGTCTTGGCGAATCCCCGCCTTCCATACGGATCGCCACCTCCGTCCGTATGCGGATATGTGGCGGTCCGCATGAATGTGGACGGGGATACGCCTCCTCCATGGTGGGAGCAGCCCCTGCATTCGATGGTCGCCGAACTTTGAATGCAGGGCCGCACGCTCCACCAGGTCCCGCAACACAAGACCACACGGACACTTGTCCGTGTGAAATCTTGTATGGGGGCGGGCAGCTGACATCCGGCGATGTCAGATGCCCGCCCCGTACCCACGCGTCACGGCCTCATTGCCATGCATACGCCCCGCGTTTGCATGGGAACGCCCATGAAACGCGGGGCGTATGCATAGGGTAATGAGGATAAGTAGCCCCTCACGCCCCTCTACGCCCCCTGTGCGGCGTATAAAGAATCCATGCGGCAAAATCGCCTGCACATGCGCAGAGTGACCTCTGCACATGCGCAGACGATAAACATCGGCGGCCCGTACGCAAGCGGGAATATCCGCACCGATCAGAATAAGGGCCTATATTCCCCCCGCTTTGAAGAAGCTGATGTTCTGGTTACTTCTTCTGACTCCCAGTCCACTGAGGGAGGAGGGTTACGTTCCCTATGGGCGTGTGCCTGTTTTACAGGTGACCCTTTATGGGAGTGATGTAACTGTTTTACAGGTGACCCTTTACACTGGGAACGGGTACCTTCAGGCTGCCTGCTACGGGCAGGAAAGTTTTGCCAGCTACGGGCAGGAGAGGTGTGCTTGCTCCGAGCACTATCAGGTTGCCTGCTACGGGCAATGCCAGGAAAGAGGGGTTTATCACCTGAACAGGTCCCCTTATCAGAAGACTTACGTTTATCTGTCTTCTTGAGACTTTTCCTGTGTGGAATGGGGCTCCCTGAGGTATAGGGTGACCCTGCTCCCTCCTGAGGAGACTCATTTACCTCAGAGTCAGAGTCAGTCTGTGTCACTTTTCTGACTGACTTTTTCTTCCTTTTAGGAATAAATATATCCTCAGAAGAGGATGAACAGTGGAGGAGTGAGGCAGTGCCCTCTTGTGGCCTCTCTCCCCTAACATACTGCCAGGCCTGGAGGACATATAAAGTGAGTCTGTGGCAGACACAGAAACACTGTCCTCCATGTCTGCTGACAGAAAAAAATCTGACCAGCGCTTGGGGGGCGCGCTCACGTGTGCGCGTGCGTGCACGTGACGCAGCGCGCGTGCGCCCCCAGCGGCGCTGTAGCTGTAGAGGGAGAGGTAAGTGAAAAAAATTTCACTTTCTCTCCCTCAGCATTTTCGGGAGGCTTGCTGCCTAACCCACCTGCTGTTGCTAGGTGGCAAGCCTCCCGAAGAACAAAAAAAATGTGCATAGGCTACTACAGTCTAAAAAGCCATATGAAGGGTATACCTGATCTGCTCCTAATACAAGTACCCTTTTCAGGCCAAAATCCCGGGTCTGATACACGTGCAGTGGAAGTGATCTGCCTTCTCCAAGCTCCAGGAATGTGACTCCCCCTAACAGGACCCAGTTTGGATGACTTGGGGTACCCGCTCACAATGTCCCTTACCCGGGTAGATTCCTGTGTCCAACACTGGTTGCTACCTGGGTTAAAGCAGCAGTGTGAAAGGGGTATAACATAGGGCCTGACTCCCAACTTTCCCGCTAATTGGAGACTGTCACTCCTGCGGGTTGCAGTGTTCCGCGGGTGGGGGGACAGTTGGGGGGGGGGAGCAGGCGATTGTCACTGCTCAGACTAACAGAGTAGCCTGTGTTCTTCTGATAGATGTTGTGGGCATGCATGCGGCATCTATCAATACAGAGAGGGAAGCCAGGGGCTGCCCAGCTGCTCATAGAGCACTGGGCACATCCCCCCGAAAATGATTAAAACCGGGAGTCTTGATGCTTGGCGCCGCCTATCCACACATTGCTCCGCCCCTTCGATTGTAGCTCAGCCCCACATCACATACATTAAAAGTTGGGAGGTATGCGGCTGCGGTTAGCCAAAGCTGCAATTATTGCGGATGGACAAAACCCTGCTGCACTGCAGGTGGGACAATGTAACATGCAGAGTTACGGTGCGTGCACACACTGGCTGATATATCGGCCGTTCGACTGAACAGCCGATATATAACGATACACCATCGACCAGTGTGTACGAGCTATATAACTGTGAACGGCGGATATATCTATTAAGGTGTACCCAGCTTAATGGTGTGTACACACAGGTACAATCACCCGGCGATTCTGACTATATAGTCAGAATCGCATCCGTATCGCATGCAGATCGCAAGGGTTTTAACCCTTGCGATCCCGATGCGTGCTCCCATTTCGCACGGCAGAAAGCCTTGGCTGTCTTGACTATATAGTACAGATCTGCACTATATAGTCAAAATTGTATGCCATTGCATGCATGCATGCGATGCGATGTGATGGCATCGGCACATCTCACGTGTGTACACACCATAAGATTTGGAGGAGTTATTTTGTTTCTGTACATTGGCTGCTTTATTCTTAAGGGCTCCAAACACTACAAGGGTATGTCTGACCCTGAAGTCGATTGAATTTCCATTGAACTCCCCCTGGAGGTTGATTCCATCCGATTTTGTACTTTGTGTAATTTTTCCATACCATATATCTGATGCGATTGATCAAGCCAAGATAAATCGCATGAGATATATCTTATGGTATACAATTGTACCATAAGTTATATATAATGGGCTGGATTAGGTGGCTAGAGGGACTGGAAACATCAGTCACACTTCCTGCGATATATCGCATGCGCATCCACCCGATTCCGATAAATCACTGGTGCAGTACGACAGATCTAGGGGCTCCTATCCGACACTCAAGGGATCGTGAATCAATCGGATCGGATGAAAAACACAAACGATTTGACACTTTTCAAATGATATATCGGGCCGAAACTGGATGAAATCGTGCAAAATCGATCTAGTGTATGGGGCCCTTTAGACTGCAATGTAGATTTCAGTTTAAAAACACCTCACTTAAATCTAACTCTTTCTACACATGTTACATCTGCCCCACCTGCTGTGCAGCCTGGTTTTGCACACAGCATCTATTCAACGCAAAGTAGTGCCAGCCGGCAACTGTCCCCCCAACTGTCTCCCCCCCCCCCCCCACTCCACCGCGGACCACTGCCTGCCCCAGGCAGCACCGTCCCCAAAAAAAAACAGGAAGGTCCTGCGAAAATTGGGACAGTTGGGAGGCATGAAGTACTCTTAATATAATCACCTGGGCAGTGGCATCTAAGCGAGGCACGTCTGCATATTCTGGTATATCACACCTCCCATCACCATATGCATATACGTTAGCATGACAGGAAAGGCAGTGCCTCACCCCACTGATACACACTATAGCAGGGGTAGCCAACTCCAGTCCTCGAGAGCTACCAACAGTTCAAGTTTTCCAGCTCACCACGGAGGTACACAGGTGCACTCATTACTGACTGACACATTTTAAAAGATAAACAGTGGAGCTTATTACTTCACTTGTGATTCTGGGAGGAGAGCGGGAAAACGTTAGCTGTTGGTAGCTCTCGAGGACTGGAGTTGGCTACCCCAGCACTATAGGATATTGTGAAAGATAATACTCAGAAAGGGGCTTATGAGTGATCTTTCTCAATATCGTCTATTGTGTACACTCAATATCGTTAACAATGCACCCTCCTGAACATCGTCAACGATGATTGATGTCTGATGAATGTGCAGGTCAATTTCGCTATATAACCAAACGACCCACATGTTCAACGGTTCCTAGTGATGTCACTGAATGATATCGTATATTGATATCGTTCAGTGTTTATGCACAACATCGGGACTCGCGGACGATATTGTTAATTATAATTATCATCTAGTGTGTATAGGGAAAATTAATTTGTTTCTGTGCCATGCTTGATGCCAGATATTAGGCTCAAAGATACAACAAACAATAATAATTGCTCTTGCAGTTGATTAACAGTGGAAAATGATAATTAGGTCATTTTCAGTGACGTCTATAAAGCCTGGATGTGGTAAATTAGGAAGAGTGCAGCTTACATGATTGCAGCGACTTCCCCAAGTCATTGATCCTATATCCCCCATGTGTGTAGCAATGATAATGTGTAACTATTAGACTTCCCCTATTGTACAATCCTGGCTGGCAGCCCTAGTCTGTGCCCCCCTGGCTACACAGCACAGCACACACAGGCGTGCACATGTTCCTGGGACACAGCCCAGTCCCGGCAGGAGGAGTAACCCAATCACCCTAGTGCACTGCTGCTGCTCATTCCAATGCAGGAACATGTCAGAGGAAGTCCAGGCAGCAGACTTTGTAGCCGGGAACCCGCAGCTGAATGACTTACCAGCCCACTCTCCGGTGGTGAGAGAGGCTCTCCTGCTCATCAGGCAGAAGGCAGAGGAGGAGGAGAGCGGCCACTGGCCCCTGGGGCTGTCTGACGAGTTCCTGCTGCGATTCCTCAGAGCCAGGGATTTCTCTATACATCTGGCATATAAGGTACTGTAAGTAGAGTTGCAGGGCTATGTGCAAAGTGCAGGAATGCCTTGCTTGTAGACTAGGAAGGGGCTGTGCCAGTGGTACTGTGAGACTCTGTTAGACTCTCACTGTACTGTATATAGAGGAGATGAGGAAAGTGCTGAGGTCCAGTGAAGTTTGCAGGATAGATGTTAGGCTAGGAATGAATTGTGGCAATTGCAATATACAGTAAGAGAATGCTAGCAATTCTACATCGGCATTTTGCAGTTACAATTTAAATAATGGATAATTTGTTTAAAAATATATATATAACAAAAAAAAAAAAAATAAGATATATCCAGTATCTACTTCCCCCTGATAGCCATATGGGATCCCTTGCATAAGATACAGGAGGGTTTTATATATGGGGACCCCACAGTTAAGAAAAACTCACCCCAGTAAAAGTTGCATGCCAAACCAGTGCATAAGTACACATGCAGAGCCGCTCAGATTTGTCTGTCTGTCCCTTGTCCCCAACGTCATGCCTCTCTAGTTGGAAGGAGTTGCAAGTGCCAATTACTATACAACAATATTTGTGTACATCCACTGGCGAGTTTAGATATCACTTACACAACGTGTTAATGTGTAATTCTTTAGAGTCTCTATGATCTAAAAGAAACTCAGAAAAAGAAAGACCATAGTGCAATGACGTCTGAAATAGAGACTGATTGATGTTTATTCAATACACTCACATTCAGTAGGATATTATGCGCATATCAATAGGTCTTTTCAATCCAATCTTCCACATGAATAATCCCTGTGGACTCGATGAGAAGTATATAGTACAGAGACGTTTTACAATAAAAAATTGACATTTATTAGATACACTCACATGTGGACGATAAAAACAAGCAACAAACCCCGCAGGGTAGTAGGATCCCAGAACTGTGCCCTCGGAATATGCAGGTCCTCCAAATAGCCGACCAGCGGTAGATGTCAGAATGTGCAGTCCCTCTCCGGCCTCAGGACAGGATCCGTTTGGTAGTATTCACACGGCTTAAGCGCGCTTTCGGGCACGGATGCCCTTCCTCAGAAGCGTAGTGAATGCTATCAGACGGGGCCTTTTTATCCCCCTCCCACAATTATCAATGCATAACAGCTGCACGATTCCGGTCTCCCGGACGTAACGCTCCGATTTCCATAACCGGAAGTGACGTTACGAGCGTCACATACATATCCCTCCGACCATTTCCTGGCTGTGAAACGCAATTCCTTTCTTCCGGAACGCACCTCCATTTTTACGATATGGTTCACATTCAGTCCCATCCTTTCTAAAGTCCAGTTTATATGGAATAGTATGGATAATGAAGTAAACCTTCTGTAAAGCCAGCTCACAATGTGCAGTCCATTTTTTAGGAGGTGTATACAAACAAAAAGAAATAGTATCAGTTACATATACAAAAAATATACAAAAAATACATTATCTAAAAAACGGCAACCTAAAGATATATTCACTTGATATCACATACATACATAAAATACATCCACCAAGTATATATAAACCCTATTCGAAAAGATTCATGGTTACAAGAACCACTTGAGTTCGAACTCACTGTTCAAACCCAGTGGTACCAGGGTATGTAATTTATAAATCCATTCCATTTCCGTCCTCGCTAGTTTGGAATCTAAGTTATTGTGACGCCAGCTAGGACTAATGGACTGGATCCCCCAAAAAGTTTTTATACATCCCGGATTTGAACCATGTACCTTTTTGAAATGTGCAGACACCGTGTGATTATCAAAGCCTTTTTTTATGTTATATATATGTTCCGATAGGCGGACTTTCAAGCATCTTGTAGTCTTGCCTACATACACTAACCCACAATTGCATTCTAATGCATACACCAAATTCCTTGTGTTACATGTTAAGAAGTCTCTTATAGGGTATTTCTGGCCTTTTACTGTAAATTCTTTTATCTTGCTTGTGCCTTTCGTAGTTCGACACATCAAACAGAGGCCACAGCGATGGAAGCCTTGGCTTCTCTCACTACTCCTTTTAGGCACTTCCAATGCACTTCTTACTACGGTATCCTTGATACTTTTGGATCGCCGATAGATAAAGATAGTAAAGTGCCAATTACTGTAGGCACAGATCGCCATTGTCAGGTCACTTTGCGAGCACAAATAGATGCTAACCTAGTTGGTAGAAATTGTCTAGGACAGTGGTTCCCAAAATGTGGTCATCAATGCACCACAACATATCCAGGTTCCAGGATATGCATGCTTAGGCACAGGTGACTTAATTAGTTCCTCAGTCAGTTTTATAATACCCCGTTCTCACTGCAGGCAAATTCCCGGGTCTATCATGTCGACCCGGGAATTTGCCTTTTAACACGGGTTTGTTTGCAGTGTGAATCGGTCGCATACCCGGATCTCATACACGGGTAAAATCCTTCTTTTTACCCATGTTTGAGATCCGGGTATGCAGACACGGGTTGACCCGTTCACACTGCAGAAAAACCTGTGTTAAAAGGCAAATTACCGGGTAGAACTTCTTCACCCGGGAATTTGCCTTGCAGTGAGAACGGGGTTCCGTCCCTGCAGTCGGCAGTGAGAACACGGCATTATACTTTGTTTGGGAACCATTGGTCTAGGACAGGGGTAGCCAACTCCAGTCCTCGAGAGCTACAGTACCAACAGTTCATGTTTTCCAGCTCACCTTGCAGGTGCACTCATTACTGACTGACACATGTTTAAAGATCCACAGGTGGGGCTAATTACTTCACATGTGATTCTGGGAGGAGACCTGGGAAACATTAACTGTTGGTAGCGCTCGCGAACTGGAGTTGGCTACCCCTGGTCTAGGATGTGAATAGGCTTACCATGCTCTCCTTTTTACAATGTGTAATCCATGAGCATCCTAGTTTAAAGGGATAGTATGGTACTGTAAAGAGCCCCTTACATTAAGGTGCCCACACACGCGTCGATCCTGGCGTGCGTTGTGGGCTTAACTAGCACACAAAGCATCACATCGTATGCCTTGTGCATGCGATGCTATGCGATAAAAAGCTAGTACAAAAAGTATGTGCAGCACATACTTTTTGTACTGTGCGATGAGGTGCCACAGGAGCGCGCACCCCATCGCATAGCTTCGCACCGCCGGGATCGGTGCGTGTGTGGGCTCCTTTAGAACGATATATCTGATGCTGAAATTGGATCTTCCCGGGAGTGATTGCATCCAATTTGGTACTTTGGTGTCATTTTGTGCATGCAATTTGGTAAATTGAGATTTATCTGGCCAAATTGCCTGTGTACTATACTTTCTGCAATATATTGCATATGATCTATCGCATGCGCCAAAAGCACTCCATTTTTCCATCCGATTACATCCAATTCCGACAAATCACAGGTGCGGTCTGACCAACCTAGAGGCTCCCACCCGACTGTCACCGGACCGTGCATCGAGTCGGATGAAAAACACAAACGATGTGGCACTTTTCATATGATATATCGGCCCGAAACATCGAAATTCGCCAAAATTGTGCAGAATCGTTCTAATGTAGGGGGGGGGGGTGATTATGCCAGAGTATACTGCCCAAACACAGGTCTCCAGAAACATGGTGCATACTCGCAGTGACCAATTTCTACGGGATGCGGTCATCTATTAGAATGAACTTAGGTCTACAGTCATTAGGTCGACCCCACTAGGTCGACTGGCAGGAAGGTCGACCTGACTTAAGGTCGACATGGGCCAAGGTCGACATGACTTAAGGTCGAATTTGCATAAAGGTCGACATGAGGAAGGTCGACTGGTCATAAGGTCGACATGGGTTTTTCACTGTTTTTTGAGCCGACATGTGCCGACAGGCGGTATTTCATGCCCTACCATCCACTAGGGCGTGGTGGGAGAATAAAATAGTGTGCCGAGCGCAGCGAGGCACCGTGCCCGAAGCATAGCGAGCGATGCGAGGGTCCGATTCTCTTTGCTAACTGTGTCCATGTTGACTGTGTCGACATTCGGATCAAAAAACAGTGAAAAACCCATGTCGACCTTATGACCAGTCGACCTTCCTCATGTCGACCTTTATGCAAATTCGACCTTAAGTCATGTCGACCTTGGCCCATGTCGACCTTAAGTCAGGTCGACCTTCCTGCCAGTCGACCTAGTGGGGTCGACCTAATGACTGTAGACCTAAATGCAGTCTGACGAATGATCCCATTCCATTTCTACTGCACATTCACAAATCACAGGATATAAAAGTGGCAACATTTTTTTTTTTTTAAATGCTGCAGTTCTGAAGCTGAACTCATGACAAATAAAATATTAAATAAAGGGTGTGCTGTGTGGGCCCACCTATACCCGGGGCCCATATTACAGGTTCACCAGTGCATTCTAGACTGTAAAGGTGCGTACACACTGGCTGATATATCGAGCGATACATCTGTGAACAGGGTCGTTCACAGATATATCGTGCCGGCTTTGAACACAGCTGATGCCCGATATCTCTAGAGATGCTGTATATCGGCGCATCATGCTGTGTATGGGAGATCCGCTGACCACCTGTACAGCCGCGCCGGGAGCAGTTGGTGATTCACAGCTTAGTGGGTGGGCACATGCAAATCCACCCACCCACTTGTTATGTCAGATCCGATGGATCGGACAGTGTGAAATGATCTGCAGCTATATCTATTAGTGTGTACCCAGCTTTAGATCCTACAGGCACTGTCCTCATTCCCAGTGTTTTTCTAGCTGTGTAATTTATAGCAGTTATACTCTATCCTGGGCTGCATGGGCCTGGGTCTGAAAATAATCAAGGGCGTCCACCACTGATCGCATGAATAGCTGCATTTCCTAACATGGCATGCATGCAGATTTAAGCAGAGAACGTATACGATGCGTGGGAGCGTGCATAGCATCGCCAGCCATATGCAAACACAATGCGATATGAACTACATATGATACTTTCAAACTAAAAATGTAAAAATGCATGCAACCATCCCACCGCGTATGGGAATCATTAGCCATCTGGATTCAATCATGGATATCCTTAAAACCTGGACTGCAATGGAAGAGTTTGGGAAACTATTGTATGGTGTGTGCATGCCATTGGGTACAATGCCACTACATCTGACAATGGGCATGATGCATTGACTGCATTCCCCATATACACCAAGCTCCGAAATCCGAACCTTCCAGAGATTAGATGGCATTGTTTAATAGAAGCCTATGGGTTTCTCACCTCAACGATCCCTCCCAGTGTCCCACGTGGCTTGGGCATGCAATGGTCAATGGCTGTTCATGGCCAGAAGTACTCTATTGTCATAAACCTTGAAATCTCTACACGGCAAAGGGAACTCTTATTGCGTTTGCTGTTGACATGTGATGATAGGCCTATTTGTATGTGGAGGCCTGGTGCTGTAGCCCCATCCACCCCAATGTTATTCTAGCCTGCCTTTACCTCAAAATAAATAATATCAGGGACCCTGCAATGGAGTAACGGGCTTGCTTGCCTGTATAACACAGCTTGTGTCCCCTCAGAACTAGCCTCAGTAGGAAGGCGCCGACTCTGCAAGGGAAAGGGACTGGGGTCAAGGTAACATAAACAGACCACAGGTAGGGCAAAGGTTTAGAAACGTTAGTCAAACCTGGGTTAAGGTTATAAGTAAACAGTCAAGATTGAACTGCATCAGAATCTGACGTACCTACAGAGCGGTGCTGAAATACATCGGAACATACTGTACACCCATATTTTGAAGGCATAAATGCTGACACCCAAGCAGGCACATATGTTCCCCAGGTCCACTATGATCTCCCGACATCTAATACAGATGGTCAAAATACTGACATTTGTCAAACAGCCAATATACTGACATATTCAAAATGCCAACATTTATTATGCAGACATTTAACATGTCGAAATGTCAAAAAGTAGACATGTTGTTTTTGGGGGATGTCTGTGTCGATATGGACACCAAATAAGTGTACTGTGCCCCCTCTCATGGTATGCTGCCCTCAGCACACTATTATAATGTAACTCTATGCCCACCTGGATCGTGAAGTAAGAACAAGTCGAAAAACTTGCATCGACTTTTTGACCATGTCTGTATTTTGACTGTCTGCCAATGGTGGGTATTTTGACCATCTGTATTTTGACTGCCGGATAAATGACTGCATCAGACTCCCCATATAGGTCTGTGAACGAACTTGTGAAATGTATTGGAAACCTTGTGACGCGTACCACTACCAGCGTCCCAACAGCACGCGGCTGGTATTGCCTGCGATTAGCTTCTTACTGACTTGACCTGCTGTGTCTAGTTCTGGGGTAGCCAACCCTAGTCCTCGAGAGCTACCAACAGTGCATGTTTTGCAGGTCTCCTCACAGAATCACAAGTGAGCTAATTAGCTCCATCTGTGTATCTTTTAAAATGTGTCAGTGATTAATGAGTGCAGCTCTGCAGCAGCTAGGTTGTCTGGAAAATGTGAACTGTTGGTAGCTCTAGAGGGCTAGGGTTGGCTACCACTGGTCTAGTTGGACAAGTGTCATTATTCAATGATCTCGGCGCCCCCTGAACCTTTGCACCTCAGGTGATATCCTGACGCTATAGCACAGGTTTGACTTTGCAATTCTGGGGAGACGCTCTGCGTTCAGGTTATGGAAATAGAATATAAATCTATTTGTGCACTTGTTAGTTTTCGCAGCTGAATTCTATGATGGAGATAAGCATATTGGTCTGTTTGTGACATGTTTCGCAAATGTTAATATAAAGACATATATATATTTTATTTTTTGGCTGTAGTGCCTGAAAGTGGAGTAACATTGATTCATTGCCAGTCTCTTTCCTCCATACAACAGTTACTTGATTATTTATGAACAAAATGTATTTTTTTTATTTTATCCCGAGGGGAAGCATCACAGGAGTAATACAGCTTAATAGTTGCATCATGGTATCTGCAGGGCTGTCAATAACTAAGTCTGCAGTCATGGGACCTCATTTACCAATGACCCTTGTTATGCCTAGAGAATCCAGGCCACATGGTGGAGCGTGCCTTATCAGTTGCAGAAGATGTAAGCTATAGGGCCCAGATTGATCAAAGATTGTGGAGAGATAAAGTGCAGAGATATTGAGTACTACCAAATCATCATTTGTCACTATACAGGCTGTGTTTAAAAAAAAATGACAAAAGCTGATTGGTACTTTATCTTTCTACACTTTATCTCTATCCACATTTTTGCTAACATCTGGGCCTATTAGAGATCCTAGGCTTGTATACACAAAAATGTTGCAAGGTATAGGGCAGTAGTGTTCCTTCTAGGAACCAAACGGGGCAGGGCGCTGGAGGGGCGGACCAGGCACGGCGACGGCACATATGGGGGCGTGCCCGGGCAGCCGCGTCACGAATGGGTGCGTGCCCGGGGCGCCGCGTCACGAATGGGGGCGTACCCAGGCCGGCGCGTCACGAATGGGGGCGTGCCCGGGCCGCTGCGTCACCGAAGAGGGCATTACCGGGCCGCCGCGTCACCGAAGGGGGCTTGCCCGGCCGTGACTACGTCCCCGAGCTGCCGGGAACGCGCCGTGCACCACAATCTATGGCGGCGCTGGGCTTCACTGGTGCACTCCGGCAGGACAGGCAGCAGGCTGTTTTAGCGGGGCACTGCTAGAGGGGCAGGGCGCATTTTGCCCTTTAAAAATTGGGCAGGGCGCAGCGCCCCGCTAAAACAGCCTAGCGGGAACAGTAGGGCAGTATTCAATGCCGGGGACGAGCGGTGACAGCGGGCAGTGCTGCCTACTCGCTATCACAGCTCGCACGGTATTCAACTGACCCCCTGCACACGCCGTTTCCACCTCGCTAGGTTTTTGGAGCGAGGGGAAAACGGCGTATGCAGCCGCTAAAACAGCGAGGCTCGCGGCTAAATGCAGCAGGCTCCCTGCAATAGCCATGAGCCTCACTTTTTGGGGGAATCCTCTGACAGCGAGGATTCCCCTGGAATGTTGAATAGGGTGAGCAGCCAGCGTGGGGTTTAAACGGCAAGGATTGCTTGTTTTCAGCGATTGCCGCCGTTTAACCGGCGGCATTGAATACAGTCAGTAAAATGGACACAGGTTCACCCCTTTTACACCAATGCTGACCCGGGTCCACAAGAGAACAACCCGGGTTTTTGCGGCAGTGTGAAAGGGGTATTTAAGCTTGCCCCCTGAAAAAGGAGAGTACTTTCCACAGCCGTCTAACTATACTCTCTGGGACCCCGAACTGATGGATCGTTAAATCAAGCCTACATTTCTAATATTGTGGACTATTAATACCATCATCCTATTGATTTTCCTTGTCATTTGTGGTAAAGGTGCACATGTACAGTATTATTCCCTCTTTGTTACCCCTTTCCTAATAATTTCCTTGTAAGAAGTCCTATATTCTGCATTGGTTGAGTTTGTTTACTGGTTTAGATTGGCAGCAACAGATCCTGATATCCAAGGTTTGGTGCTTTATCAGATAAGCCATACTGTATTTTTATACATTGTACAATGTTAGTTGCCATGGAATGTTAGTAAATGTTATGTACTAGGAGGTGTTTTATTTTATTTTCAGCATTGAAGATCATCTCTGGAGAGAGTGGGGTCTCTAAAATGGGTGTGGTATAACAACCCGACAGTTGGTATTCTGGCAGTCATCAGCCCGACGTCGGACTCCTGACTGCGGGGACTTAGACAGCAGGGCAAGCGCAATGAAGCCCCTTGCAGGCTCGCCACGCTGCGGGCATAGTGGCTCACTACACTTGCCGCCTATTTTATTCTCCCTCTATGGGGGTCGTGGACCCCGACAAGGGAGAATAGCCACTACCCGTGTGGCGGGATTCCGCTGTCAGGGTAATGATTGTCGGAATCCAGACTGCCGGTGAGCCCTCCCTCGCCCTCTAAAATAATCCTGATTCTGATAAGCTTTATATTATTGGCATTTAGTACAGGGCCAAAACTTAAATCACAATATTCACATTATCCAGGTCATTTCAATATTAAAACTTAACTGGTTCAGGCTGGAAGCATTAGGGTGCATTTACACTGGTCGATTTTGAGGCCAAAGTAGCTCACTTTTACCATTTTGAGCTACAGTACTTTGACTCAAATTCCACTAGTGTGTGTGTGGGCAAGCGATGAGCAACGATGCGCGCTTCTGCATTATCGACAGCTGCCGCCGTTCCGTCAGGCCAAGTGAACCACCTTCCATAGAAAGTGATCCGCTCCCCGAAGATTGATGGTCCGGGTGAAAATCGATCAATGTAAATGCAGGGCAGTGCTTTTCATTTTGTTGTTCGGCAAAAACACCCAGTGTGTATGTGCCTTCAGTCTCCTGATGTAAGCTGCAGTTTTCACACCTGTGTAATTCCACTCTCCATTTAACGGGATACGGTCACTAGGTTGACAAGCATTAGGTCAACCACTGAAGGTTTGCGCTCTGCCTTTTGGCTAAGATCAAGTGTAGTATCTGTTCTTATCAGTGGGTATGGACTGGCCTCTGGCAGAGAATAGAGAAAGGCTGGACGGAGTAGCTGCTCTGATGGGCGGAGGGTGTGGGACCCCTCTTTTTTGCCTGGGAGTGGTGAAAAGTCTGGCTGAGTACCTTCACCTCTGCCAGTGGTAGGAGGTGTTGTTTCCGTAAACCCACTGGTGAGAGGGGGGGAGAAACACTGGGCCTAGTAGTTTGGCTCTCTTGACGGGGTTCGTAGCCCCCGAAGGATGAGACAGCGAAAGGCTCAGTCTAGTATCCATTCACAAGGAGCGGAGAAAGGCTGGGACTGAGTAGATGGCTCCTGTTCCAGAGGTTCGTAGCCTCTGATGGGGAGACCGCGAAAGGCCCAGCTTAGTACCTTAACCTTGGGATCGGAGAAACACTGAGACTGAGTAGATTGCTCTTCCGAGGGGGTCGCAGCCCCTAAGGGAGTCAGTCGAAAAGCCCAGTGGAGTACCCATTCCCATGCCAGGGGTTGGAAAGTGCCCTACGATGGGAACAGAGAAACCTTGGTCGGACGCTGATCGGTCGGTTGCTTGGAGTCCGAGGCTGCACTGTGCCCCCGGGGAAACTCGGGGGTGCCGAACATGCACGGGTGATCCCAAAATCACTATGCACTAGTAGGCACTTGCACTGCGCACTTCCCCTTCAGGCGGCGCTTCACGTCCTTACCTCGTCCTTTTGGATGGGGTAGGACAATTTTTCACACCCCCACCCCGGCCTTCTGGCTGAGGTATCTTTATTATTTATTTCTCTTCCCCTCTCACGTTTGTCACTTTTCACGTTCCTTGTTTTTTTGTAGTTTGTCACGTTTTTTGAGTAGTGTGGTCGACCCTTTCGGCCTTCCATTTCCCCAATGTGCCGAAGCTCTCGCCTTTTGGGGAGAGCTTCGGTCCCCCGAGGACGACCCCGAGCCACAAGGCGGAGGGAAGTCTACTGAGGGTCTCTTTAAACCTTCGGGAGCGGAGGACCCACCGTCCTAACCCTTCCGGGGGTTGAGGAATGAGGGTCTCTCTAAGCTTCGGCGGAGAGGACCCACCGTTCCCTATTTTCCCCTCTTCGGCCTTATGGTTGAGAGGGGTTAGGGGAAAAACAGGGCCAGTCTCCTTCGGGAGATGGCCCACTTCGATCGCACGGCCCCCTTTGCACGTGTTTAGGCACAGCACTGGTGGTAGGGAGCACAACTCAGGCTCCTGAGGTTTTTTTTTCAAACTGAAGGTTTGACATGACTGAAGGTCGACACAAGCATTAGGTCAAAATGGGGAAGGTCAACATGGCGTTTTTCACTCTTTTTGAGCCGACATGTGCCGACAGGCAGTATTTAATGCCCTACCATCCACTACGGCGTGGTGGGAGAATAAAAAAGTGTGCCGAGGGTAGCAAGGGACCATGCCCAAATGCATGGCGAGTGCAGCGGTGCACTTTTAGTGTCCATGTCGACTGTGTTGACATTTGGGACAAAAAAGGTGAAAAACCCCATGCCGACCTTTGACTGTCGACTTTCCCCATGTCGACTCAATCCTTTTGGAGATCTCCTGACCATGTCCATCTTCATGACCTAATGTCTGTCTAGCCAATGATCCATACCCCAAATTTACAATTCAGGTTTTTTTTTTTACATTTACATTGGAGGTTCATAGAAAACTGCACATTGCATACAGTTATGTAAGACACGTTTTAATGTTGACATAGTAAGTACCTTTCAGTTCTAGATGATTTATGTAATTATTAGCTAACTGTTCTCTCTGTCAGTGATTGTTCTTTCTAAACGCTGGATGGTTTAGTTTTTTTTTTTTGCTAACAATATTTAATGCAAATAATTACACCTACTTGTCTAAAAGGTGCACTTGGTACTTATAACTACCTCCATTGGTATATGTTTATTACACATATAAACATACATCAAATGTGCTCTGATCTTTCACCATCACAACTAATAACTCAATCGTGTCCACTTTCTGATGAGGCTCCTTACACTTCCCAGCAAGCCTGGACTATTGGGATGTCTTGTGATTACGGCCCTGTTCCGAGACCTCTTAAGCTTACCCCTACCCCAATTGGCCATTTGATTAAAAACATTCTTGTTCTTTTCACTGTGTTCTCTGTGGTTCAATAGGTTACACAACTATTGTTTTACATTTATTTTCACAAAGAACATTATGTACTTTTATAAAATCTATTTCACATATCAACCATCATTATCTGCACGTGTGTGTCCTATATTCTCTTCTGATGGTCAGCATCAGACTTTATCACACTACGTGAGCACTGATCTGCTGGTCATTGACATTAAAGTGACTGAACCTGATTGGAATGTTAACTTCAAATTGTTTAACTCCCCGGTGCCACACTCCCAGGGCATAAAGAATAAAATTGGTACTAGTAATCAAAACAAAGCGTTGTAAACATATCCTTTAGTAATCTGAATCCTAGTGTTAAATTAGTCTAGTTTTTGTAATGTCTTTAAAACCACCAATCTAAAGTCAGGTACACACTAAGCAATATTTGAAACCATTTTGTAATTTATTTCTCGTTGAGGTTTGAGATGCTTCCCGTTTTCTTTAAACCTACAGATTTACTACAATGCACATTTACATATTCCACTTACATATTCCAACCTGATGGTTTTCCTACAGATACAATGGTTCTGGGTCTGTCAGGTGCAAGACCTATTCTATGCAGAATAGGTCTTGTGATGTTGTATGCACACTAGAGGGGGGTATTCAATTAAGTGCAGTTTCTTCGACTAGTCGAAAAAAAATGTACTTTTCGCCATTTATCAGTTGAATTCAGATTCAACCTATTCATCCAAATTCCGTTTTTTCCAACTAGTCAAAAAAGGGCATGGTCAAAAAACACATGGATTGGCAAAATACTCGCCTGTCTATATGTTTTTTGTTGAAATTGCAGCTTTTTTCAAGTTTTTTACTCATGTTTCGCTGATGCAGTTTCGAAATCTGCATCGGCAAAACAGGACTAAAAAAACAATAGAATAGTAATGACTGGGTTTTTTTTCTCCAGCTAGCTGAAAAACAACAGACTTAATGGAATACCCCCCTTACTGACTACTGGTCACAGTGGTGATTTTGAGGCTGCTTTCACAGCACTCGGATTTTGCACACAGAATCACGCCTCATTTGAACTTTAAATACACAGAATTGTACAGCCACTTCCTTGCGGCTATGTAACAAACATGAATTAGGCCCTATGTCTAGTGCTGGAGCAGGTTGATATATGCAATAATATTTTGTAATGATGTCAATCCTTTTTCTGCCAAACTTGCATAGCATAGTACAAGTGTTGCTTAATTTTCATTCATCTGACCTGTGTTTTACACAAAAATTATAGTATGACGAGAAATTACAAAGCGTTTTCTTGTACAAGTTGAGTATCCCATATCTGTAGATCCCTTATCCGAATTATTCCAAAATCCGTGGTTTTTTGGAACAATTTGATTTCGCCCCCCCCCCCCCCCCCAAATCCTTTTTTTTTATACTTACCAAGTCCCCCGGCATCCATGGCAGGCCTTCAGTATCCTCTCAGGCAGTTCCAGGAGTGCTTTGCGCGAGTGTGGCCGTGACATCACCGGCGCGCCTGGGAACTCGCGCCAAGCACTCCTGGGACCGCTGGAGACTCCGGAGACGGTGCTGAAGGCCTGCTGTGGACTCCGGGGGGGGGGGGGGGGGCAATGTGGACGCTGAGGGACCACCAGGCACCACCAGGGGACAGGTAAGTATGCCTAAAAAAAATTATTCCAAAAACCGGAAAATTCCCTTATCCGGAATGCTCATGGTCCTGAGCATTTCGGATAAGGGATACTCAACCTGTATTGTGCTTTTTACGGGATACGATCATTAGGTCTACACAGTATGATGGTCAACAAGCATTAGTTGACATGCAGGAAGGTCAACAGGGTCAATAAGTCAACATAAGCATTAGGTTGACATGGGGAAGGTCCACAGTCAAAAGGTCGATATAGGTTTTTTTCACATTTTTTTTGGAGCCGACATGTGCCAGACAGGCGGTATTACTTGCCCTACCATCTACTAGGCCGAGCGTAGCACAGCGAGGAGACTCGGTGCTACGTTTCAGTGTCCATGTCGACTGTAGAAATTCGGGACAAAAAAATTTGAAAATCCCCATGTCGACCTTTTGACTGTTGGCCATGTTGACCTAATGGGAAGCGGTCATCTATTAGAATGAACTTAGGTCTACAGTCATTAGGTCGACCCCACTAGGTCGACTGGCAGGAAGGTCGACCTGACTTAAGGTCGACATGACTTAAGGTGAATTTGCATAAAGGTCGACATGAGAAAGGTCGACTGGTCATAAGGTCGACATGGGGTTTTTCACTGTTTTTTGAGCCGACATGTGCCGACAGGCAGTATTTCCTGCCCTACCATCCACAAGGGCGTGGTGGGAGAATAAAATAGTGTGCCGAGCGCAGCGAGGCACCGTGCCCGAAGCATTGCGAGCGAAGCGAGCGATGCGAGGGTCCGATTCTCATTGGCAACTGTGTCCATGTCGACTGTGTTGACATTCGGATAAAAAAACAGTGAAAACCCCATGTCGACCTTATGACCAGTCGACCTTTCTCATGTCGACCTTTATGCAAATTCGACCTTAAGTCACGTCGACCTTGGCCCATGTCGACCTTAAGTCAGGTCGACCTTCCTGCCAGTCGACCTAGTGGGGTCGACCTAATGACTGTAGACCTAAGTTCATTCTGACAGATGTACCGATTCCGACCTAATGACCCTGTCGACCTAACCCTTAATGCATGTTGACCTTAATGCATGTCAACCAACTTGCTGTTTACCCAATGATCCCAACCCCTTTTTACTCGCATTTTATTCCTGCCAGTACAGTAAGTGCGAAGATGGGACCTCCGCCACTCTTCTTAGGTGCTGCTTCTCTTATTTACTTGCATTCACTTGCAGGTATGGCCAGGAGCTGTGGTGGCAGATAATGCCTTATTTAATCATCCACCCTAACCACAAGTGCAGGTACTGAGTGCCTCCGCATGTTAGACATGACTGGGCTTGACGAGTAAATGTGCATTGCATGAATGTGGTTGCCATGTATTAAAACATTTATTTAATTCTTGCTACATATGACTGTCTTATGTTTTCAGAGTCAATATGTTTACTTAGTAAATTATTTGCTTTTCCTCGTTGCAGTCATATCCCCATGATATCATGGCACCTGACTGCCATGCATCCATATATAGTATACATGTTTTTAAAAAAGAATCTGCATCTTGTCTACAAAATTCTGTGTGATGTGCAGCTAAACATGTGCAAGTTTTTTGCTCTCCTATATGGGTGTGAGTGAAAATTGCAGCCCGTGGTCGCAACTTGTATCTGGTTCGACTTTCCCAACGTTATTTCACCAACATACTTCACTAGCCCTGCTAGCC
Source organism: Crinia signifera (assembly GCF_055691185.1). Lineage (NCBI taxonomy): Eukaryota > Metazoa > Chordata > Amphibia > Anura > Myobatrachidae > Crinia > Crinia signifera. The sequence goes on along the minus strand of NC_139221.1, from coordinate 49,173,799 downwards.
TCACCCTACATGGTGCATTGAAGCCAGCCCCCCCTCAGTATGGATGAGCCCTTACCTTTGGCTTCCTGTAGGTGGCTACGTTTTTCCAAGCAGTAAGCTGCTGCAGGATGCTGACATAGGATGGGACACTCATGACTTTGTCTTGTTTAGGTGGGAAAACCGACCCCCTTCCCATTCTGGCTCATAGAGACCAGTATATCCTGGGCCTGGTGTCTGCCATTTTGACAGACTTTTAACTAGTAGAAGCTTAACAGCTAATAGAAAGATAAACGCTTTAAATCAGTGGTAGCCAACCCTAGCCCTCGAGAGCTACCAACAGTTCACATTTTCCAGACAACCTAGCTGCTGCACTCATTAATCACTGACACATTTTAAAAGATCCACAGATGTAGCTAATTAGCTCACTTGTGATTCTGTTAGGAGACCTGCAAAACATGCACTGTTGGTAGCTCTCGAGGACTAGGGTTGGCTACCCCAGCTTTAAATGATAACTTTCTGAAGGTTGAAAATAAAATGACTGTAGACACACAGGGGGAGATTCCCTAAATTAAAAATGCGGTAAAAACCCCGTTATCGGGGTTTTTACAGCATTTTGGGAAGCTCTTAGCATCCCCTGTTGGGTTACCGCGACGGGGGGCATCGCCTATGGGCTTCTAACGTGCTGTGCTGCCTGGACCTGTGACCTCCTCCTCCCTGTGACCACCTCCTCCCTGCACTATGATCCTCCTCCGGGTGCATTTTCCAGTGTTATTTAAAGCTTCAAACTCACCCAGGGCCAGATTAAGCCTTGGGGAGACCCAGGGCCCCCCTGCCAAAGGGAATGGAGGGTGTAAATTAGGTTGTGCATACCTTCAAACATGACCCTTTCCAGGAGGGACAAAATGCTCTCTGCAGGATCTGGATTTATTATATGATTGGAGTCACTTGTGTTGAACTATTGATAAGAAAGATGTTTCAACACAGGTGATTGTAATCATAAATTAAGAGGGAAATGCAGATAGGAAAAAATAATTTTGTCCCTCCTCCAATGGGTCATGTTGGGGTGTAGGGATTGTGTATATAAAATGTAAACCAATCATCTCTATATTACATTTAAACTAATAGTTTTAAAGTGCAATGGAATATGCTTGACTATATGGGTAGTATTCAGTGCAGAGGGCGAGCTGTAACAGCTCTTATGGTCAGTATTCAACTGACCCCCCTGCACACACCATTTCCCCCTCACTAGCTTTTTGAAATGAGGAGGAAATGGTGTATGCGGCCGCTAACACAGCGAGACTCGCGGCTAAATGAAGCGGGTTCCCTACATTAGCCATGAGCCTCGCTGTTTGGGGGAATCCTCACCGTCCTCTAACAGCAAGGATTCCCCCAGAACGTTGAATAGGGTGAGCAGCCAGCGGCCGCATTGAATACACCCCTATAAATAAACTGTAAATTAAAGTTTAATAATGTCTGGGTACTATATATAGCTTCACCTAATAGAGACTTTTTTTTTAAATAAAGTTTTCTTCTCGTTGAACAAATACAACTTAATATTAAATACACATAGAAAAATAAATATATAATTTATCTTGTCACATGAAAGAATACCAGCAGCCCCTGTACTACTTACACACTTTCCAGCCCTGAATGCTCTAATTAGGTTACAGGTTACACAGGACTCAGAAACCCAGGCAGGGAGGAGGAGAAGCTGAGATCCCTGGGTCACTTACAGCTCTCTCCCCCCCTCCTATCTCTCCTTAGTTCAGGAAACTCCATCGCTAGCCTAACGGCAAATGTCATTTTGCAATGTTTCTCAAAATTACAACTCTGAATCCTTGTTGTTTGTCTTTGCCATTCTGCTATCCCAGCAGCTGGGTAGACTAAATTATGGAATTGCCTGGGGCCACAAGCCACTGTAAGAAACCAGGAGTTTAGCTGCATTCTACACCAGTGGTTCTCAACCTTGGTCCTCAAGTACCCCCAACAGTGCACGTTTTCCAGATCACCTGACAGATGTAGAGGTGCACTCATTATTCACAGACACATTTTAAAATCCACAGGTGGAGCTAATTATTCCATTTGTGATTCTGTGTGGAGACCTGGAAAACGTGCACTGTTGGGGGTACTTAAGGACCGAGGTTGAGAATTACTGTTCTAGACCACTGTTCAGATTTGTCTGCATTAAGATAAGAGTAAGAGGGAAAATGTGATTGGCCGAGTCTGGGAGGTAAGAGTGACGTGGTCAACTCTGGGTGGTAAGAGTGACATGGCCGGGCCACCATCAGGGTGAACTGTTTGGCCTGGACAGAGAGGGGGAACAGCTGTGGGCGATGGTATTACTGTACAAAAATATCCTCAACATAATGACCACTACTATGAAGGAGACAAAACAACTGACAATATAAACTAAAAATACATAGAAACACAATGAAGCATCAGGTTTAAAATGTCAGAGGGAAGGCAACATTACGTATGCAGCACAATGGTAATCTCCACCTGACTTCAAAGAGGCAGCGTTAGGGTATAAATATCTGTGAGAGGAAGATGGCTGTGGTATATGTGTGTCAGAGGCAAGTGGATATGGCATGGCTGGGGTAAATGTGTTAAAGGGAGTCTGCTAGGGTATCTTAATGTGTGAGAAGGAGGTGGTTGGGTTTGATATGTGTCTGTGTGGAAGTGGTAGGTGGCTGAGGTATATGTGAGTGAGCGGGAGGTGGCTTTGTCAGGGCTGGGGTATAGGAGTATGATAGGGTGGTGTTTGCGGTATATGTAAGTGTGTGACATGGAACTGTCATGAGGGTATTTATGCATCCTGCTGACTAAAGCAGGGCTACAGTATCAAATAAACTATAATACAGATTGATATGTTATTAGAAGATGCAATACAAAGCCCAAACATTGACTATTTAAAAAAAAACTGTTTATGCACCAATGAATGCTCCATCCCTGCAGTAGCTCCACCCACATTATCCACAACTTAACCCCAGAGGGGGCGCAGGTGGACCCAGCTGAGCCTGGGAGCTGAGAGGACAGTGACATGGCTGAGTCTGGGAGGTGAGAGTGGAGTGGAGTGAAGTGGCTGAGCCTGGGAGGTGAGAGGACAGGGACCTGGCTCAGCCTGGGAGGTGAGAGGACAGGGACCTGGCTCAGCCTGGGAGGTGAGAGGACAGGGACCTGGCTCAGCCTGGGAGGTGAGAGGACAGGGACCTGGCTCAGCCTGGGAGGTGAGAGGACAGGGACCTGGCTCAGCCTGGGAGGTGAGAGGACAGGGACCTGGCTCAGCCTGGGAGGTGAGAGGACAGGGACCTGGCTCAGCCTGGGAGGTGAGAGGACAGGGACCTGGCTCAGCCTGGGAGGTGAGAGGACAGGGACCTGGCTCAGCCTGGGAGGTGAGAGGACAGGGACCTGGCTCAGCCTGGGAGGTGAGAGGACAGGGACCTGGCTCAGCCTGGGAGGTGAGAGGACAGGGACCTGGCTCAGCCTGGGAGGTGAGAGGACAGGGACCTGGCTCAGCCTGGGAGGTGAGAGGACGTGGCCCTGGCCCAGCCTGGGAGGTGGGAGTGGAGTGACATAGGTGAGTCTGGAAGGTGAGAGGACATGGATGTGGCTGAGCCTTGGAGATGGGTTACATGGCATACCCTGGGAGGTGGTAGGACAGCGGCGTGGCTGAGCCTGGAATGTATGTACTGTAATCACAGCAATGTGTGTGCTAGCCCCAGCACTGCTCCTGCAGATTAGAAGAGGAATATGGTCGCTAATAATAGTACATCACATAAGCCTACAGAATTAAGCAATGTCTTTGTATTTGGTTATATATGGTTTTCACTTTATATCAATCTGGTCATACTCTGATCTAAACCCATGGCCAGTGAAAGAGAGAGTTTTCACTCCATATGTATATATCTATTGTTAGTTGTGTATAAGTGTATGTAACAAGCTTGCTGGGTGTGGTGTTGGGGTTGGCCTGCTTATTAGTCTTGGCAGTGTACAGCATATAACGCCCCATATTCATTTTGGCAGCTCATGTAGCCCTGCATCTCCCTGTGTATTCTAGCAATGTGCAAATACAGGAAAAGGTGGTGGAGCGCTAGAATAATAAAATTTTGACCGAATATGACCAATTGGGTAATATAAATTATTTTATTTTACTAATATAAGGTATAAATGAAATATATGGTTAAAATAGCAATTGCACATTAATAACAACAAATTGGTGTACAGCCTGAGTGGGGCTCATAGAGTGGGGACAGATATAAATCTCAATTTCTCACTTGTTCCTATGGATACTCCCACGGATGGATAAGTCACAAACTTCCCAGATGGGGGACACTGGAATGGCGGGTGTCCATATACCTGACCGGAAATACAGATCAGATCCTGATTGAATTCGGATGCTTGGTCTGAGTCCTTTGTTAAGGCAATCCGGTGAGTAGCAGGTGGTGGTATCCCTGATGGTGTCCAGGTAGTTGTCCCCCCCCCCCCCCCCAATTCGGGACAACTACCTGGACACCATCAGAGATACCACCACCTGCTACTCACCGGATTGCCTTAACAAAGGACTCAGACCAAGCATCCGAATTCCATCAGGATCTGATCTGTATTTCCGGCCAGGTATATGGACACCTGCCATTCCAGTGTCCCTCATTTCCATCTGGGAAGTTTGTGACTTATCCATCCGTGGGAGTATCCATAGGAACAAGTGAGAAATTGAGATTTATATCTGTCCCCACTCTATGAGCCCCACTCAGGCTGTACACCAATTTGTTGTTATTAATGTTGCTATTTTAACCATATATTTTATTTATACCTTATATTAGTAAAATAAAATAATTTATATTACCCAATTGGTCATATTCTGTCAAAATTGTATTATTCTAGCGCTCCACCACCTTTTCCTGTATTTGTACCTTGTGTGTTTTTTGGGGGGCTGACCTCCCCACGGTGTGAGCAGCTTACCAAAACAACTCACCCAGAAGCGCCTGAAATATACTCTTCCACCTAGGTGGTTAAGTATATATATTTTTCTATTCTAGCAATGTGGCCTGCAAGAACTACTATATATAACTACTATATTCAATCCCAGGTCACGACTGTCAGGCTGGCCCAACAGCCGTGACCCTGTCCCGTTCTCGGCCAGCTCAACGAAGAATTGTCAGGCAGAATTCAATGTTCCACCTGCTGAACGCTGAAAAGGGGGCGTGGCCATGATAGTCGAGCTGCAACTGGGAGCTCGACAATCCACGTCCGTTCTCGGCAGAACGGGCCTGACTGTTTGCAAAGTTGGGCCCGTTCTGCCGAGATCCCTGTTCAGTGCTGTCGGAAAAGACAGCAGTGAATAGGGCCCCGCCGCTATTTCCCCCGTCAGGAATAGCATTGGGAGATTGAATACCCCCTCTATGCCTGCCATATAATGCTACGTAGGTGTTTCACTGCTTCTCCCACATGCTCCCCTTCCCCATCAGTAATCACACATTCTGTGTGAGCCACAGTAATATTTGCAGTAAACATCTTGTGGCTAATTGGATATGATTCAATTTATTAATATTTCCTTTGTATTGACACACTCTATATTTGTTCATATTCAGTTGTTGAAGAACTACCACAAGTGGAGGAAGGAGTGCCCAGAAATTAGTGCTGATCTGTGCCCCTCCTCTCTCCTTAACCTCTACAATGCCGGCTACCATGGGGTCTTGAGGTCCAGAGATGCTTATGGAAGCAAAGTTCTTATTTACAGGATCGGTAAGTAAAATACAAATGTTTATATGCTGCATACTTAATATACAATGTATAACCACATAACTAATATCCCATTCACACACAAATTGAAATTCCCAGGTGAAGCAGAAATCTCCTCAAACAGTTTGAGGAGATTTGCGTTCCTGTGTGAAGGGGGTCTGACAGCATGCGTCCGAATAACCCGGTGCTTCAAATGCCGGGTAATTACCGGGTTATTCGGCCACGACTGTCTGAAAGCGGTATAAATGATCATGTATTGTTTAAAGACATTGCGCCTGATACAGACAGAACCGGTAAATGTGAAATTTATGTTTCAGAAAGTCAGCAACATAATTCTTCCCAAATACAGTGTCCGAGATGTGTTCTGTTTGGTCTGTTTGGCAGCCTAGCCTGTGTGTCTGGTACATGTCACAGACACTTACACACCCCTTTCAGACATACCACCCGGGATTTTAATGCCGTTTCAAACCCGGGTTTTTAAAAATCCCTGGTGCATTGCAGGTGCGCAGGACCCAGGATTTTAGAGGGATTCGGTATGAAATCCCGACGGTCAAAATCCCGACGGTCATAATACCGACAGCAATTGACAGAAAGTCAAAATCCCGACATGGTCAAAATCCCGACATTTAAAATCCCGACATGGTCAAAATACCGACAAGGTCAAAATACCGACATTTAAAATCCCGACAAGTTCAAAATACCGACATATAGAATGTAGACAGGTGAAAAAGTCAACATGACTTTCGGGCGACAGCTCGCGAGGTCGATATGGGCTTTTCACAGTTTTTTTACCTGAATGTCGACACAGTCGACATGGACACAGTTGGAAGTCAACCGCAGCCCCTCGCATAGCTCGCTGCGCTCGCAATGCTTCGGGCACGGTGCCTCGCTACGCTCGGCACACTATTTTATTCTCCCACCACGCCCTAGTGGATGGTAGGGCATGAAATACCGCCTGTCGGCACATGTCGGGTCAAGAAACAGTGAAAAACCCATGTCGACCTCGCGACCTGTCGCCCGAAAGTCATGTTGACTTTTTCACCTGTCTACATTCTATATGTCGGTATTTTGAACTTGTCGGGATTTTAAATGTCGGTATTTTGACCTTGTCGGTATTTTGACCATGTCGGGATTTTAAATGTCGGGATTTTGACCATGTCGGGATTTTGACTGTCTGTCAATTGCTGTCGGTATTTTGACCGTCGGGATTTTGACCGTCGGGATTTTGACTGCATCCCTTTTAGAGGACTAAAATCCTGGGTAGACCCTTTCAGACATACCCTAGTCCCGGGATTGTGCACGTGAAAAATCCCGGGATTTTGCCGTATGTCTGAAAGGGGTATTATTGTGCTTATCATGCTTATTGGAAGCATTTAAAAACCACCAATCAGAAATAGTTTGCTAGTGCCACTGACGGTAGTCATCATCATTATCTGATATTTACAACCCTTAATCAACCTGTTCTAGTGATCTAAAGGCCCCCCCATACACTGGCCCTATTTGTCCTAAGGACAAGTCGGACCAGTTTGCCCAGGGTTCCCCGGTAGCTCCCCGGGAGGCTCACATGTGATCTGGCACTTGATGTGCCATTTTTACATGCAATAAATCGCATGTGATTTATTGCATGTAGATCTCCCGGGGATCTGCTGCGGTGGCGGAGGGAGGGCAGCGGAGTCGGGCCAGCTGGTTGTGGTGGCGAGGGGCGTGCAGCTCTTAGTGGTGGGCAGCGGGTTCCATCCAAGCAGCGGCTGGTAGCGGCATTTTGCAGGGTAGCGGTATGCTGCTGCTCAATTATTTGAAATGACTGGCCGGCTGTTGATTGGCTGAGAGTCAGCCAATCAACGGCCGGCCAGTCATTTAAAAACAGCAGCCGCATCCCGCCGCCTGGCAAAATTCCGCTACAAGCTCCAGCCTTCCAGCCGCCGCTGCTTGGATGGACCGAGCTGCCCACCACTACTATGAGCTGCCCGCCACTAGCTGGTCGGACCCCGCTGACCGCCCCCCGCTGCATGGGAAGCAGGTCCCAGGTCGGGTGGTCAGACGGCCAGCAGGTCCGACCACCTGCTCGGGTCTGATGTGTACGGGACCACGCATCGGACCTGAGGGGACATCAAACTAAGCTGATTTGGTCCAATTTCAAGGCCCGATTCATCGCAATCACACTCTTCTGGGTAAGCGTAATGCAGTCTCGCGCAAGATACTGTATGCCAGCTGGGGCAATGTTTGCTCTGTATCAGCCCTCAATTGTCTTGCGAGTTTGATCATTAATCCAATTAAAATACAAAAAAATGTGGTTTATTGGTGCCTGGTGGAAGTTTTTCTTAATGGTGACAAATCTATATAATAATGCAGTATGTATGAGTACAGGACATACAGAAACATTGGCAGGAGATGAAATTGCTGTGTATACATTTTTGCCTGTTTTGCAGAAAAATGGGACCCACATCAGTTTACCGCATATGAAGTGTTTCGAATAAGCCTCATAACATCTGAGCTTATAGTTAGGGACACAGAGACACAGAGGAATGGTATTAAGGCTATATTTGACCTACAGGGATGGAGACTGGTCCATGCATTTCAAATCACCCCAACTATTGCTACACGGATTGCTGCAGTCATGACAGTAGGTGAAGATTTCTACTTATCTAATGTTTTCTTGATGATTACTTGTGTAGTCATGTTCTACAGTTAAGTTGTCCATGACAAGAAGTATACATTATCTTCATAATGCACTAGGCCACTAACCTTTCTTAACCCCTTCTCTGGCACTCCCGAGAATTTTCCGGGCTATTCTCCAGTGCCCAGATTGTCAAACCTGGAAAATTCTCAGGATTGCCGCTGTCTGCACTGCTTAGCGCCGCTGAGCTGAGCGCTGAACTCCGCTTTAGCCACTACCCGGCCCCGCCTCCTCCCCCCCAGCTGTGTGCGATGTGACCTTGTAATGTTACTCTGCACACAGCCGGGTTACCGGGGGCAGGGCCAGGCAGCAGCTGATATCGGGCCAGATGCACTAAGCTTCAAAAGTGATAAAATGGAGAATGATAAACAGCCAGCCAATCAGCTCCTACCTGACATTTTTCAAACACAGTCCATGACATGACAGGTAGGAGCTGATTGGCTGGCTGTTTATCATTCTCCATTTTATCACTTTTGAAGCTTAGCGCATCTGGCCCATAGTGCTCAGTGACCCTTCCACATTATTGGGTGACATCCTGGAATTTTAGGAGAGCAGGCCGTTCTCCTTTAGAGCCTGGTTCAGCCCTGTTCGTTAGGCTGCATATAAATACAGCCTAGCAAAACAGGTCACCGCCGCCCTGCCGAACGCCCTTCTCCCCACATGCGGCCGAAGGGGAGAGAAATCATTTGATGGTTGCCAACCATAGGATGATTTTTCTCCCTTTAGAAATAAGTCCGTCCAAACTGAGTTTTATTTATGCCGCTGAACGACGAATATGGGGCGGGTCCTGATGTCATGTGACATCAGCCGCCTGCCCTGAGCAGGCAATGCCACTAGCGTTTTTTTTTTAATAGGGATTCCCATAAAACACTGGGTGTTCCCCTTGCTACGGCACCCTGTATGTCCTCTCCAACCTTCTCTGGAGAGAACGGCCCAGCCTAAAGGTGCATGTGCATTCGCAAACCCCAAACATCAGGGAAGGGGAAGAATTTGGCCCACTATGAATTGGTATGAATCGGCCCCTTAATGTCAGTAATACCCCATTCTCACTGCAGGCACATTCCCGGGTCTAGCATGTAGACCCGGAAATTTGCCTTTTAACACAGTTTTTCTGCAGTGTGAATGGGCCACATACCTGGATCTCATACACGGGTCAAACCCTTATTTTTACCCATGTTTGAGATCCGGGTATGCAGACACGGGTCAACCCATTCTCACTGCATAAAAACTCCACAGAATGATACTGAGCGCTGATTAACTATTCAGTGCTGCTGCTGTGCCAATAGGGGGATTACCATAAACCCCTAATTAAAGTCAAGAACAGGAAAAAAGAGAGAAGGTACAGCGCTGCACTGAATGAATAAAAAATATTTAATAAAAATTAATCATAGTAAAATACATTAATACATTTCATAATACATACAAGACACACAAACATTGAACATACATCTCCTTTAGAATTAGAACTGGTTAGTGGTTATTAGGTCAGCAATTGCATATACTTTTTGCTCTAGCTATGAGCCGGTTAGTAGGTATTAGAAAGTTCAAGTCCCCACAGAATGTGCACATACAATGTGGTTTGATACTTAATTGTATTCCAGGGGTGTTGTGGCTTGCAAATTCAGCGATGGCTTTCTCCGACCGTTTGCGCTGTGGTCATATCTGAGATGGTTGCAATCTGCTGGGTTCAATAGCAGCCTGATGGTCCCCTCAACGCGTTTCTCCGCCTTAAACGATCACTACTCCTGAGGAAGCCGCTGATCGTTTAAGGCGGAGAAACGCGTTGAGGGGACCATCAGGCTGCTATTGAACCCAGCAGATTGCAACCATCTCAGATATGACCACAGCGCAAACGGTCGGAGAAAGCCATCGCTGAATTTGCAAGCCACAACACCCCTGGAATACAATTAAGTATCAAACCACATTGTATGTGCACATTCTGTGGGGACTTGAACTTTCTAATACCTACTAACCGGCTCATAGCTAGAGCAAAAAGTATATGCAATTGCTGACCTAATAACCACTAACCAGTTCTAATTCTAAAGGAGATGTATGTTCAATGTTTGTGTGTCTTGTATGTATTATGAAATGTATTAATGTATTTTACTATGATTAATTTTTATTAAATATTTTTTATTCATTCAGTGCAGCGCTGTACCTTCTCTCTTTTTTCACTGCATAAAAACCTGTGTTAAAAAGGCAAATTACCGGGTAGAACTTCTTCACCCGGGAATTTGCCTAGCAGTGAGAACGGGGGTCCGTCCCTGCAGTTCCCGGCATTTTAATGCCAGGTAAAAGCTGTGTAGTTCTCACTCGCAGTGAGAACATGGTATAAATGATCTGCAAAATGATCTGTACCGTAACATAATGCCGCAAGTCACGTCATCATGCCCCCGAGCATGTCCTGCATGTACAGATGATGGAGGAAATCATAACCGGGGGCCAAGCTGACAAATGCTACACCCCCTTTTTGATTATAGCTGTGTACAACTATCAGTTGGAAACAATAGGCTGATGACAATGAACAAAAGCCTGTGGTTTACAATCCGGCTCACTAAGGGCCTTATTTTTGGTTCATTCTTTCTGACAAAATCCTTCTTAGATGGACAAAACCATGTGCACTGCAGGGGGGGCAGATGTAACATGTGCAGAGAGAATTCGATTTGGGTGAGTAATTTTGTTTCTGTGCAGGGAAAATACTGACTGCTTTATTTTTACACTGCAATATAGATCTCATTTTGAAGTGTAACCCCACCCAAATCTAATTCTCTCTGCACATGTTACATCTGCCCCACCTGCAGTGCACATGGTTTTGCCCATCTAAGAAGGATTTTGTCAGAAAGAATGAACCAAAATAAGGCCCTGTGTTATCTTTTGTCCTAATTTGTTGACCACAGGTATTTGTCACAGGGTTGGATAAATTCCATTGTCTTAAAGCTTGTGTTGTAAAAGAGGAGTTCAAACTTTTCATTTGTTTTATCAAACATTGCCTGTTTCCGAACTACCATTCTGTCATATTCTTTGCTTTGTTCTTGCAGGATTCTTTCCCCCTTAAAGTGCGGGGAATACACCTGATCAACGAGCCTTTGTTTTTTCATCCTGTTTTCTCATTAATCAAACCGTTTCTGCCTGAGAAAATTAAACAAAGGGTGAGTTGAAATAAATGTTATTTATTTGTAAGGGAATAACAAAGAAAAAATCAGTCTCACTGAACATCTTATTAGCATTTGCTAATAGTAAAGTACTGTATGGTGCCGAGATCATAACCTAATGAACTTCCCAGTGTCCTGGACCGGGCTTAAAGTGGTCCTGGAGAGGTGGTGAAACGCATTTCATTCTGCCACCTAATTATCCACCTACCCCCCATAAGGCAAAGCCAGGGCAAGTGGTAGAGTTTTTGGTACCCCCTGCCAGGGGTGTAGGGAGGGTGGAGCCGGCGGAGCATGAGCTCTGGATGCCAAAAGTTCACAGGGCGCCAGAGCCGTGCTCCGAAAACTCTGCCGCCTGCCCGCTCCCCCAGCCCTGACTCCTGCGCCACCCGGCCATGGCTCACACTATCAGCTGTGTGAGCCATGGTCCTCGCAATGCTGTACAATGCAGCATCCACCTAGTGTATATAGCCGGCGACACATTCCTGGAGCCACCGCTGGAGAGGACACCGATTGGCAGAGTGCCAGTGTGGCCTCCAAGTCCACACTTGTGCACTGCACCCTTCCGCTAAGACCCAACCTTTTCTGTGCAACAATCCAAAGGTATACTCGAGTCTCCAACCACATAGATGCTGGGTCTGAAAGAGGTAGTAGTGTCCGGGGTTGGGGGGTGCGGTGTGTGAGAGGGGGTGCTATGTGTGTCTATGAAATAGAGAGAAGGAGGTTCTGTGTGTTTGTATGTGACAGAGAGGTCAGGTGGTAGAGGGTGTGCAAGTCTGTGTGTGACATAGGAGTGAGAGGAGTGCTGTGACATATGCCCTTGCTCCGGGCACTGTGGCACCTAGCTCCACCACTGCCCCCTGCAAACTATAAGGCTTCCCTGTTTACAATTACTGTTCAGGACCAAGGTGGAGGTTAGACTAGCTCTACCTCACCATTACAGGTGGTGGAACTCAATTCCACCCTGTCCCCCCCCCCCCCTCCCTACACACACTTGTGTAAGTCTGAATTACGCCCTATAATTACTGTCCCTAGTGAAAGCTGAAGTACATAGTAAGACAATTCCTATATATTCAAAAAGTATTGGTTCTTTTTTGGGAATAATATTTAAAGATTCAGAATAAATACAGCTAACCGCATTCTGTTAAAACTTACACTGTATGCCTTACTCTGCTTGTTCAGATTCATCTGCATGGGAGCAACTACTGGCCAACTCTTCAACAGCACTTTTCTGAGGATATTCTCCCTCCAGAATATGGGGGAACAGGACCTTCGATAAAAGAACTTTGTAGTGAGTGGACTGACTGCGTCATGGACTCTGAAGATTACCTGCTCAGTATATCTGAGCACAGATAGACAACTATGGTTTTTGTAATACAGGTTTACATTCATTGGTAATTTTACACTGAATTAACTATATTTTAAAATACTATACTTGGTTTTAAAACTGTGAAAAAGTAGAGGATGCATCAATATATGTATTTATCTGTAAATGAAGACATGGGGTAAATGAAAATGAACAGTCAGCGATTCCCAGAAAAAGGGGGCGTGTCCACGCAAATGCCGGTGGATTGTCGAGATTCGGCCGCGAGCTTGACAATTCACGGCCGTTATCGACAAAGCCGGCATGACAGCTTTTAAGGTCAGGCCCGTTCTGTCGTTCTGCCTCTTCAGTTCTCACACAGCATTGAATAGGCACCCGCCGCTATTTCCCCTGTCGCAAATATCGGCGGGGATTGAATCCCCCCCACCTTTTATTTTAGACTATTGCCACTTTAAGACTAAGGGCTATATAAGTAAAACATTTAAATGTCATGGGTTCCTGCATCACACTGGCTATTACATACCCCATAGTCCATAACTTTCTCTTTTGACGGTGCAGGGGAACACAGGATCGCAAAATATACTCAGGAACTACATCTTATAACAATGCAGTAAGATATTTAGAAGCTGCTAAATTATTACATTGAAAGTGTTACTAGGAAATAATTATATCAGATGGAAGATTGCACTCATTACTTTAAATGTGATTTTATTTAGTACCTGTTATTAATTTAAAAAAATGGGATTTTATTAGTGATATTAAATAATTTTTCACTTAGTAATTACATTATTTTTTTGTCCATGTAATCTGTTAAAAGCAGGATTTTTTTTAGTAATTTGTGCTGTTTGTGTATGTTTCAAAATGATTTTTCTACAGAATACAAAGTCGTTCCTTATTTTGTGAAAGCCTCTGCTCTGTAATATATATATAGTATGTGCTAAAGTGTTGCTTAAAAAAAATGGGGAGTGTTTCCTCTTCTGTTTTTATCATTTAAAAACTGAAAGAGATATAAATGAATCACTGTGTTCGCTAATAAGTAACATGCTACAATGGGCAGTATTCAATGCGACTGGTGAGGGGGGTTAAACGGTACGGATCGCCAAAAACAAGCGACCCTCGCCATTTAACCCCTAGGCGGGCCGCTCACCGTATTCAATGCTCTGGGGAAATCCTTACTGTCAGAAGACAGCAAGGATTCCCCCAAACAGTGAGACTCGCGGCTAATGCAGGGTGCCCGCTGCATTTAGCTGCAAGCCTCGCTGTTCTGGTGACCGCACACACCATTTCCACGTCGCTATGAAAATCCAGCAATGTGGAAATGGTGTTCAGGGGGGTCAGTTGAATACAGCATTGACCATTGAATATACCCCATTGTATCGACATTATTTATAAAATACTTCTTAAACACTTTATGCCTCAATTTAAATAATACATGATATTTTACTATTTTCTTACAAATAATACAGATCTATTTTCTTAAAAATAAAAAGTGTTAGCCTAAATATATATTTTAAAAATGCAGGAGTTTAATCCGCTGAGCAGTGGAACATGACTTTCATATTTCATTACTACTATCTGCTGCATAGCCCTCATTAACAATGTACATGCAGGACGAAGGAGGACATTCGGGAGTGCGCATCATTGACAATATGCAATATTATAAACATTATATCGCTCCGAAGGGGCAAAATGAGCATTATCGTTTAAAATATCAGTTGGTGTATATGGGGCTTTAGTCTATTCAGCAGGAAAGATGATTTTGGGTATGGCTTAATGGGTCGACCCTAATTGGGTCAACAGTCAATAGTTCCACGCCAGAAGGTCAACGTGAAGAAGGTAAACTGGGTAAAAGATCAACAGGGTCAACAGGTCAATGGTAGACACTGGAAAAGTTTGATGGGTACAAAATGTGGCACAACATTTTTTTTTTTTTTTGTACCACATCTCCTTGCTTCAGTCATGGTGCCTCGCCCCGCTACTAATGCGCTTGGCTCAGGTTGCTCTGCATAATCATATCAACCATGGATAGTAATATGAAGAAGGTAAACATTTTTTATTTATTTTTTAAAGTGCGCAATCTTTTGACCTTGTTGGCCATATGGGGGTCACCATATCATCTGTATACAGCTTATTTTGCGGTTTCCAGCAATTTGATACAGGGATATATTTTATTAATAGTAAAGTGTTTGTTTTTCTAGATTATATTTGATCAACCTATGAAACTGTGAGAGTATATAAATTGCACGAGGTACAGGTTGAGTATCCCTTCTCCAAAATGCTTGGGACCAGAAGAATTTTGGATAACTGATTATTCCGTATTTTGGAATATTTTTATATTTGAATGAGGTACTGTATCTTGCATTTATATTGTATATGCACATCAAACACATGAAATACACACAAATATATTTTATTTGTGCATGGAACAAGGTTTTAAAACATGGAACAAAGTTTGTGTATCTCAGACACTGGATTTGAATGCCAAGCAATCATGTCCTTGAACATCTTTAGTGCCACTTACTGTACATGCTATTTCCCCAGTAGGGCCAGTTACAGATGTCCCCAGTAGTTTTTTTAGTAGAAAAATAAAAGTACATTTTGGAGACTATGGTTTTCGGAATAATTTGGATAATGGATAATTGGAGAACGGATACTCAACCTGTAATTGAAAAAGTCTCTCTGCAGCTGTAGTTGGGGACTCATACCGCAGAAGCCTTAAAGATTTATAGAAAATAGTAAACAAAATAAAAACATTCTTTTTAAAATCCCCACTAACCTCCAAGAATAAAATAAAAAAAAGAGCTGACTAGATGGAATTATGTATAATTTTTCGGTACTTGTGTAATAGCACGGCACCCACGATATTGGGTCGCACGACATATAATCGCATCGCATGGCATACACCCGATGCACTGCGATGCGATTTAAAATTGTATAAGTGTTCAGGGGGTTCATACCCCCACTATTCACGTCGGCGTGGAGTTGATTTTATATAGTGTGGCAAGCGCAGCGAGACACCGAGCCCAAAGCATGGCGAGCGCAGCGAGCCCTGCGAGGGGACGCGTATTACTTTACATGTATTCCGCATGCGCTCGCCACGCTTCGGGCTCGGTGGCTCGCTGCGCCCACCACACTATATAAAATCAACTCCACGCCAACGTGGCTAGTGGGGGTATGAAAAGGTTATAGGACGTGTACCGCCACCGCCACTCGCCACGCTTCGGGTTGGCGTTGATAGTGGTGGTGCCGTTGGTGGTGCTTTTAACATATTAAGCACCCAACACGTTTAATTAACTTATAGGGGCCACTTTTAACATGGGAAAACCCATTAGGGTGCTTATACAATTTTAAATCGCATACCATTGTATATGCGATAGAATGGCATACAATGACATACAATTCGATGGTATACAATTTAAAATTGTATAACATCGCATGCCTTATGGTCTGCGATGCGATGGGCGCCGTGCTAGTACACAAGTACCAATTATTTTCTATCGCACTCTTTTTCTATCGTACAGTATGTCTTATTGTATTCTATACCGTATGTACCTTTATAATTCTGTTCTATAATTCTATAATTGTTAAAGATTTAATGCTGTGCCATTATATGATAAATATTTTTATAAAAATAAACATTGAAGAATGATAACCCTAATATGTTTCCTTTCTTTCTTTAATAAAGGAGATACTGTTGTTCACAATAAATGTTATGCTCCACATGGAATACAGGGCAGAGTTATAACTAGGGTGGTCCCAGTGGTGCCGGCACACAGCACATATGCTCTTTAGGCGGAGAACCAGCCTAGCGCTGTTGGATCTTGGGTATGAAAGGCTACTGGTGCAGGTGCACCAGTAGCCTTTCATACCCAAGACCCAACAGCGCTAGCTGCAGAGCTGCCTGCTGTAATGTATGTAGTGTTGGGGTGTCCCCGGCTCCTTCCCTGCCAGGTGCACTACTGCTACATACATTAGGTTGCATCTACACATTGCCTTTTAGCAGAATGGAGTTGAACAGGATCCTGTTTAGGAGGATGCAGCAGGCTTGTGTATATATAGTGTTAAATCTAGCACCCGCTATCTTTGAAAACCCATGCAGTTCCTCTTCCTGCCTGGGGTGTCGCTGGCTGCTGTGGTGTTATCTAGCATAGGTCTGGTTTGCATATCAGTGCTGATATACAGACCACACTATGCTAGAAGCACTACCAGACAGCAATACTCCAGACAGGGAAGAGGAACTGCATGGGTTTTCAAATATGGCGGGTGCTAGAATGAACACTATATATTCCATATATTCCACTGAACCTTATACCAGTGCACACCTCAAGAGGGACAGTGAAAACCGGTCTTGGGGACTCAATTCAACTTTATACCAGTTTATACTTGTTCTTGAGTGCAGATCGGTTTGCCTAAAACGAGACTGTACATCAGACAGAGAGAGGCACACCACGAATAGTCCATGATGATGCATAGAGCATATACACATTTTACCATTTAATGGTGTCCAACTACTGGAATACCTCCACCTTCCCAATATTGAATAGCTATATATCCTCCTGGAGATTTGTATTAGAACTCGCAATCACACAAAGCTGTCCACTCGATTACACGCAGATAAAGTTTGTGGCAGAGAAGTGAAGACCCTAGCACCAGCACAGATTTTAATAGAAACTTCCAATAAGATTGCGCAGCAGTGCTTATAAAGGACCCATTGTTATAAAATGTCTAGTTGGAGACTCACCCAGTTTAAATGTGTCGTGGGGTAGTTTCGAAATCATTTGAAAACCCTGATGAAGTCCTTGATGGGACGAAACGCGTTGGGAACGTTTGTTTTCTATTGCTATTGAAGTCTTTTTATGATCTGGAAAACCACCAATACCAAGTGGAATAAGAGACTTTTTAATAAACGTTTATAAATTTTGGACTTTACTTTGATTTACTTTGGAATTAACTAAAGGCTATTACAGAACCAATCACTGAAGGTTCAACAAGGGCACCAACTTACAACTGTTGTATGTGTGTGTGTGTGTGTGTGTGTGTGTGTGTGTGTGTGTGTATGTATATATATATATATATATATATATCCTCTTGAGTAAGCATCCTGCTAAACAGCTCCTGTTACACTGTATCCTGCTCAAACATGATGTGTAAATTTGATGTGTAGACGCAGCCATAGATTGTGCAGGCTCCTTCCCGCCAAAAACTTTAAAAGGGACCTGTCCAAATCCAATGGCCCTGTTTCTGGTTGGCTTGCAAAGCAGCGGTAGTTAGCTACTTTGTGAGCCCTGTAGCCGTTTGGTGATATGAGCCACTGGCCCCCAAAGGCAAGTACCCGCCCACGTTCGCATGGGGACGCCCAGCATTTTCATGGGTACATTCAGGAAACTCAGGGCGTTTACATGCGAACACCCCCTGCTTGCCTCAAACCCGCCCCCCCCCCCCCCCTTGCAAGTTCCTTAGAGACTAGGCAAGTCTCTAAAGGCGCCCGCATAGAAGACCTGCACATGCGCAGAGCTTCAACGTCGAATCAGAATCAGGGCCAATGTGTAGACGCATCCTAAGTGGTCAGCTGCCTGTCTGCATACTCCACCCCCTTCTGGCTCCTCTAACAGCATCCCCTGTGGCAGACATCATGGCTAAACGAGTCCAGCGAGGCAAGTTGGACAGCCTAGACCAAATCCCATCAGCAGAGTCGCATCTTTCCAGGTTGGAGTGGAACAGCAGCAACCCGCAACAGTGATCATGGTGAAGAAGCAGCAGGTGTAGGATTTCACTTCCAAGAGACTGCCCTCCACAACAGAAATTGTCATGTAGGGGGATGGGTTGGGTATGGGGGATGTCATGTAGGTGTTATGGCTGAGTGTTACACAATGATTATTTTATCTGAAAAATTTAATAATGATGATAGTTATATTATAACTATGGTAAGTGTAATTGTTACGAGCTGTTCCAGAAGAGGGTTATTATGCAAAAAAGCGCAGATTAACAAGATACAGCAGCTTATGATAAACACCAAGTGTCCTGTCAAATAGACACTCAAAGATTGTGACAATTTGTGCAAAAAAATGGTGAAACCATATAGCGCTACCCTTGTATGTTTGATAAAATCACATAACTTAAATTGAAGCGATGATCCAAAGATTTTTCACGGTTCTCTGGGCACCTGAAATGATAGTAATAATATCCCCTGATCCCAATTGAATGGGATTTTTTGGAGGTTGGGGTATATCACCAAAAACAGCTCATTGTGCAGTATCCAAAATGAACATACATTTTTATTTATATACAGGAAACTCACAAGAATAATTGAAAAAAAGGCATATAATCACATCCTTATGGCACGGCTGCAGAAACGTCCATCCAGTCAGATCCAGGACTTTAGTTGTTCTGATAGAGGGTCATGGCACCGGTATCCCCAGTCCTCAGGAAGCCCAGAATCATTATTTAAAAAAAAACTTATTAAACTTCCATGATTAATTGTCACTTCACTAAAAAAAAATAATGTTGTTACAGTAAATCAGCACTAGATGGCGCAAGTGCACCTGAAAACTAATTTTATTTTACTCTGCTCTCAGAAATGAAAACATTTGCAACACACAAAATAAGTGGTATACAGTCGGTAAAATAAAACAAGTGGTATACGGTCGTACAAATGAAATAGGTGGACAGGGTTGGAAGGTCTACACAAGCATTAGGCCGACAATGGCTCTTTCAATAGTCAAAGTGTCGACATTATTTTCGCTGGTTTTGAGCCAACATGTGCCAACAGGCGGTATTTGATGCCCTACCACATACCTCCCAACTGTCACGATTACAGCGGGACAGTCCCGATTTTCGGGTCCTGTCCCACCCACGGTAGGCATTGTCCCGCTGCGGGGGGTGGCAGTTGGGAGACCCCCCAATCTAATAGAATAGACGCTGTGCGCACAGCATCTATTCTCGTATAAAAATGAGGTCGCGGCTAATTAGCATAAGCCGCGCCCTCATTTGCATACACCCCGCCCCCTTTTCGCCGCGCGAGTGTCCCTATTTCCCCAACACAGAAGTTGGGAGGTATGCCTACCATCCACTAGGGAAGAGTTGGAAAACCTTCGGCCCTCCAGCTGTTGTGGAACTACACATACCAGCATGCATTGTTACAGTTTTGCTATGTGGCCATGCTACAACTGTTGCAGGGCATGCTAGGATGTGTAGTTCAACATCAGCTGGAGGGCCGAAGGTTCCCCATCCCTGCACTAGGGCGTGGAGGGAGAATAGAATAGTGCCAGAAGCATGGCAAGCGCAGCGGTACACTTTGATGGTGTCCATGTCGACTGAGCCATTGTTGACCCAATGCTTGTGCCAGACCTTCCAACCCTGTCGACTTTAGCCATGTCGCTATATTTCATGACACAATGACCCATACCTGAAAGCAAACTGTCAAATGAGTTCCATACGAACTCCTGGCAGTCAGAATCTCAATGTAAGTATTTTTACCATAACCCACACCTAACTGCAACCAACACACACATTCAAAGGTGGCCATACACTAGGGTGTTTGACATGCGATTTAGTCACTTTTTATGCGATAAATCTCATAAATGCATCCAAATCACGTGTTGTTGACATGAGGTACAATGCGCGGTCCTGTGCGCAGGGCATCGGAGCGTCAGGGTCGCACGTGCTGCAGCATTGATATTTACGCTTTGATGCTCGGTGACTGTTACTGTGTAACCTCCATCGCAGGGCCTGCGTCGGAATCGAGCTTGTGAATGGGTGGCGTCAGCCTTCCATTCGCTAAGGGGATTTGGTGGACTTGCAAGGCTGCAAACTGGCAGCCTTGCGGATCAACTTGAATAACCCCCTTAGGCAGGCTTGGCTGGGATCGCATACAATACATTTTATGCAAAAGGGGGGCATTGCGTGCGTCTTCTCTCCTCGGAGAAGTCGCCATGATGTATGGCCAGCTTAACATACCAAGGCCTTTACTTTCCATTGGGAACTGTCTGAATTCAACTATCAGTATTCTGACTGCGGGGATCCTAATTGCATCATTGTCATATTTAGTGTTAATACAGGTGCTAGAGTGGGAACCGTTTAAATGACATCAGCAAAGATGCTCATAGTTGATAAATAGCCTAAAAATTCCAACAATATTTTCACATGGACATAACTTGGGAGTATGTTAATTGTAAGGATGACTTGTTCCAAGCATCGGAATCAGTCAAACACTTTACCGCCAGACTCGGATCCCCGTTCGATGCCGAACGCCATCTTCTGGTGCTGGATTCTTGTGAGATTTACATACCATATACGGAGCCACCCTTGTTGCCACTATTTGGGCTGCAAGCCTAAGGATAGCATGCTCCGGTGCATGCTCTGCAACGTTTTATGATTTAAAAGAAAAAAATACAGAAACCAGCGACGGAGGCCGGCGCACATCCCTACTAGTAAATAAATATAACAAGCTAATGCCTGAAAATATAAGTCATTGTACTAGAGCTGGTCGCAGCTGTGGTAACACTTGTGACCAGTATGAGGATCTTGGCTGTTTTCACTATTCCATAGCCTGCATTAGAGAAACTTGTGCAAAGTATATTAGGGGTTACTTGTTTCCTAGAACGGCGCCCACTAAGCAATTTGCTTAGTGGGCTATTCTGCGTAGGGAAATCGCATCGCATGGGCCATTTTAGGGCCATGCGATGTGCGATGCGATTTTCCTATGTAATTTATTTACGCTCTCTCAGCCCCCGGCCATCGCATCGCATCTGCCGCAAAATCGCATTTTATAGGGTGTGTGATGGCATGACAAAAATAGGTATACCGCACCCCCCACTATCCACGCCACCCCAAAGCGTGGCGAGCGGCGGCGGAACGCATCCTCCGACTTTTTCCACTATCCACGTCGGCGCGGAGTTTATTTATATAGTGTGGTGAGCACAGCGAGCCACCAAGCCTGAAGCGTGGCGAGCGGACGCGGAGTACATGTAAAGTAATCCGTGTCCACTCGCCAGGCTTCGGGCTCGGTGGCTCGCTGCATTTGCCACACTATATAAAATCAACTCCACGCCGATGTGGAAAGTGGGTTAATGAAAAAGTCGGAGGATGTGTTCCGACGCCGCTCGCCACGCTTCAGGGTGGCGTGGATAGTGTGGGGGGGGGGGGGTGCGTTAGATCTATTTTTGGGACATATAATCATATTATTGTATACCTAATGTCATGCCATTGCACACCCTATAAAATCGCATGCGATTTTGCGGGACATGCGATGCAATACAGTGGGGTACAATAAGGAAAAAAAAATTACATGAAAAAATCTTATCGCATGCCTCTATAATGGCCCATGCGATGCAATGCGATTTCCTTACGGTGCCGTACGTAGAAAATCTGGTATCCGGACTATTGTTAGACAGCACTTACATAGACAGCCATTACATCGACACCATTAGTTCGACAGCTCAATAGGTCAACATGCTTTTAGGTCGACAGCTCATTAGGTCGACAGCTCATTAGGTCAACATGTTTTTAGGTCGACACTGCCATTAGGTCGACAGTGTCTATGTCGACAGTCAAAAGGTCGACATGGTTTTTTTCACTGTTTTTTGAGCCGACATGTGCCGACAGGCGGTATTTCATGCCCTACCATCCACTAGGGCGTGGAGGGAGAATAAAATAGTGTGCCGAGCGCAGCGAGGCACCGTGCCCGAAGCATTGCGAGCGAAGCGAGCGATGCGAGGGGCTGCGGTTCACTTCAAACTGTGTCCATGTCGACTGTGTCGACATTTCGACCAAAAAACAGTGAAAAAAACCATTTCGACCTTTTGACTGTCGACATAGACACTGTCGACCTAATGGCAGTGTCGACCTAAAAACATGTCGACCTAATGAGCTGTCGACCTAATGGGCTGTCGACCTAATGAGCTGTCGACCTAATGACATGTCGACCTAATGGTATGTAGACCTAAAAGCATGTCGACCTATTGAGCTGTCGAACTAATGGTGTTGATGTAATGGCTGTCTATGTAAGTGCTGTCTAACATTGGTCCCACATCCGGAAATCTGGGGGCCGTTCTAGGAAACCAGTACCTATTAGGGAATAATTTACAGAAGCACTACTATATCAGTAATGCTGTATTCATTACAATATACAGCACTGTCCGTTTCAACCAATAATATTACTTATGAATGGCTGTGTTTGTAACTTCAGGGGTTATTCAGACCTGGTCACTGCTCTGCCAAATTGCAGAGCCCTGTGATCAGTTATACGCCGCTGTGCCAGAGTGAAATCCTGGCCTGTGCACGTCTGGTAATTGCTTAGCAAGGCTCTCGAAAAGTCGCTGGATCAGCGATTTGCTGCAAATCCATTTGCGTGCTGCACAGGTCAAATAATTATTCCAGTGTTTGCAGTCTGCGCAAAGCCCAGGACTTACTTGTGGCTGCTATAGAAGCAGTTAGATCGGGCCGGAGCTGACGTCACACATCCTCCCTCCAAACACCTGCCCTGCACAACCACCCCCAAATCATACCTCCCAACTGTCACGATTACAGCGGGACAGTCCCGATTTTCGGGTCCTGTCCCGCTGTCCCACCCGCGGCAGGCATTGTCCCGCTGCGGGGGGGGGGGTGGCAGTTGGGAGACCCCCCCAATCTAATAGAATAGACCCTGTGCGCATGCGTATGTAAATGAGGTTATGGCTAATTAGCATAAGCCGTGCCCTCATTTGCATGCGCCCTGACCCCTTTTCATCGCGCGAGTGTCCCTATTTCCCCAACACAGAAGTTGGGAGGTATGCCCAAATGCTGGATTTCTGTCATTGAACTTGGGTACGGCCAGCGATCAAAAAGGGAGACATCGCGCATGAGTACTACGATCTATTGATGATTGCCCGGTCTGCAATTTGCAGCCATGCAAACAGGTTTGAATAACCCCCTTAATTTGGTTTCTATTGCTGGCTGTGCATGCCGTACAATATCACAGATACAATATCTGGGAGAGTTGTGCTGCCTATTTGTGTGTGCCCTGAAATGTACTGTATATGAACAGGATAATTACCAGGCATGTTCAGCTTTAGGGTCAGAGATGACCATAGTTTGCTCCTATTAGCTTGTGCTTAGGGTCATCTTGGACAGATCGAATTCAATTTGTCCACCTACTTGGGTGGCCAAATTGGATATTAGCCATGTTATGCAACAGGCACATCATTATTATTATTATTATTAAAATTATTATGTGCATTTGTTCCAAAAGCACAATATTACTCAGCAGCACTTTTACACTATAACAGAAAACTGCCTGAAAGATGTTTTAGATGATTGAGTTCAGTAGCGACAGAACCGACGGGGCCAGCGTCTGCTGGAGGAAGGGATGGGGGAATCCTTGGATCCCTTAACGAGCAGGACATGGCGTGGCCCCTGACAACGAGCAGGAATTTGGGGGGGTGCACAATAATTTTCTGGTTGGGGGCGCAATAATTCTACCTACGCCACTGACTGCAACACATGAAGACATTGGGGTCCATACAATTAGATGCGAGTTTGCAAAACTGAACTCTCCTCATAAAACTAATGTTCATCGTGATAATGCACACACTCGAGAAATGCACTATTCAGTCATAAATGGCGACATGCTGGTATCATGGCGATGTTGCTCAATTCTTCTTCAAGACAACCTGAGAGGTGCATAAAATCCTGGCCGGTGATAAAGTACCAGGCACTTTATCACTTCTCCTCCCTTATCACTGCTTCATACATCTAACCCAGAATGTGATGGCAGTGTTATAAATGTTCTGTTTGAGTTACTACTGTCAACGTAGCCCAACAACAGCCTAGCGTAGTTAGCGTAGTGTCCTAGCACCAGCCCTGCGTAGTCAGCGTAGTGTCCCCGTCAGGCAGCGTAGTCACCGTACTGTCCCTGCGAGCTGCAGCTCTGTCCCCGGTGTCCCTGGCAAGCCTAGTAACTGCCAGATCAACTGACGCCAGCGAAGAGGCGATCATATAGGTGCCAGCGCAGAGACACTCCATCTGCCTGAGACGCACGAGCATCTCAGTAATTCCGTGTCCACTTCAGGGAGACGGACACGGTTAGGGGTTCAGTAGCACGTGCGCCTCGTGCACAAAGGGGGGGGGGGGTGCTGGGGGAAGTGCGTCTCATGCACAATAAAGGATGCATTTGCCAGTGCTACATGTTACATACTGACAAATGCTTCTATTTCGAACCCCCACTATCCATGTCAGCCCGAAGCGTGGTGAGCACAGCGAGCCCCGTGAGGGGGCGCGTACACATCCGCCCAACCTGTTCATACCCCCACTATCCACGTCGGCGTGGAGTTGTTTTTATAAAGTGTGGTGAGCCACTGTGCCCCAAGTGTGGTGAGTAATCCGTGTCCCCTCGCGAGGCTCGCTGCGCTCTCCACACTTCGAGGTCATTTTACGTGTCCCCTCGCGGGGCTCGGTGCGCTCGCCACGCTTCAGGCTCGGTGGCTCACTGCGCCCGCCACACTTTATAATATCTACTCCACGCCGACGTGGATAGTGGGGGTATGAACAGGTCAGGAGGACGCGCCACATTTCAGGCTGGCGTGGATAGTGGGGGTGTTTCAGGAACACATTCACACCTGTCCTGTCAGGCAGGTTAAAATGGTCAATGGTTCCCACATAATGTAATAAATGCTGACAAAACACTGACTGACTACACTAACTGCGTAACACTGACTATGTTAATTACGTAAGCTCGGGCTGACTGACTATACTGACTGCGGGAACATGACGCTGATACTGACATGGACACTGACTACGCTATCTACGCTGGCTGTGGGAACATGATGCTGATACTGACAGGGACGCTGACTACGCTATCTACGCTGGCTGTGGGAACATGATGCTGATACTGACAGGGAAGCTGACTACGCTATCTACGCTGGCTGTGGGAACATGATGCTGATACTGACAGGGACGCTGACTACGCTATCTACGCTGGCTGTGGGAACATGATGCTGATACTGACAGGGACGCTGACTACACTATTTACGCTGGCTGTGGGAACATGATGCTGATACTGACAGGGACGCTGACTACGCTATCTACGCTGGCTGTGGGAACATGATGCTGATACTGACAGGGACGCTGACTACGCTATCTACGCTGGCTGTGGGAACATGATGCTGATACTGACAGGGACGCTGACTACGCTATCTACGCTGGCTGTGGGAACATGATGCTGATACTGACAGGGACGCTGACTACGCTATCTACGCTGGCTGTGGGAACATGATGCTGATACTGACAGGGACGCTGACTACACTATCTACGCTGGCTGTGGGAACATGATGCTGATACTGACAGGGACGCTGACTACGCTATCTACGCTGGATGTGGGAACATGATGCTGATACTGACAGGGACGCTGACTACACTATCTATGCTGGCTGTGGGAACATGATGCTGATGCTGACTACGCTATCTACGCTGGCTGTGGGAACACGACGCTGATACTGACAGGGACGCTGACTACGCTATCTACGCTGGCTGTGGGAACATGATGCTGATGCTGACTACGCTATCTACGCTGGCTGTGGGAACACGACGCTGATACTGACAGGGACGCTGACTACGCTATCTACGCTGGCTGTGGGAACATGATGCTGATACTGACATGGACGCTGACTACGCTATCTACGCTGGCTGTGGGAACATGATGCTGATACTGACAGGGACGCTGACTACGCTATCTACGCTGGCTGTGGGAACATGATGCTGATGCTGACTACGCTATCTACGCTGGCTGTGGGAACACGACGCTGATACTGACAGGGATGCTGACTACGCTATCTACGCTGGCTGTGGGAACATGATGCTGATACTGACAGGGACTCTGACTACGCTATCTACGCTGGCTGTGGGAACATGATGCTGATGCTGACAGGGACGCTGACTACGCTATCTACGCTGGCTGTGGGAACACGACGCTGATACTGACAGGGACGCTGACTACGCTATCTACGCTGGCTGTGGGAACACGACGCTGATACTGACAGGGACGCTGACTACGCTATCTACGCTGGCTGTGGGAACAGGATGCTGATACTGACAGGGACGCTGACTACGCTATCTACGCTGGCTGGGGGAACACGACGCTGATACTGACAGGGACGCTGACTACGCTATCTACGCTGGCTGTGGGAACACGACGCTGATACTGACAGGGACGCTGACTACGCTATCTACGCTGGCTGTGGGAACACGACGCTGATACGGACAGGGACGCTGACTACGCTATCTACGCTGGCTGTGGGAACACGACGCTGATACTGACAGGGACGCTGACTAGGCTATCTACGCTGGCTGTGGGAACACGACGCTGATACTGACAGGGACGCTGACTAGGCTGGCTGCGGGAACACTATGCTGATTCTGACAGGGACACTAAGCTGACTACGTAACCGCCGCCGTGAAACTACACAAGTACCCTTCTACCTACTATACTGCACTGTACAGCCATGTCAACTGGAGTGAAGTCATGAATTTGCTGCAGATCAGGGGTAAGGAGGAAATCTGTAGGCAAATCACGGGCACCGTCAGGGATGCGATAATTTATAGCAATATAAGTAAAATGTTAGCGGCATCGGGCTTTATTAGGAACAAACATCAAACATTCCCCAGACCCCTCCTTTGTATAGATATCACCCCCTCCTTTTTTCAGACCTCAGAGACCAATTAAGTACTTTAAAAATTACATTATACTGGTTTTAACATGGGTGACCCGGGTTGAGTAAAAATGCAACAACCCTGCAATAACCCGGGCCAGTAATGCTTCATAATACCCCTTTCACACTTGCAAAAATATCCCGGATTTTTGCACATGAAGGTGCATCAACCCGGGATTTAGCTCAGTGTGAAAGGGTCTTTAAAGACCCTGCTACCCAGGTCCTGACCTCGGTAGAATCCGGAATCGACTCGGGATGCGGTCAGTGTGAATGGTCACGTACCCGGCATTGGGTACATGGGACTTCAAAAAAGCTGCTGATTGGAGCTTTCTTGGCCTGACAAATGCTGATGTCATCTTTCAGAGCCCTGGAGTCCATTTCTAATGACATGCATATGTATTTGCAGGGATTTCCCAGGATCAGTGTGAATGGGGCTCTCCCGGGTTGATCCCAGGTCTGAGTTCAGTGTGAAAGGGTACATTCCCGGGTAGAGTCCCTGAAAGCATCCGGGAACACATTCCCGGGTATGACCCGGCTCTGCGAGTGTGAAAGGGGTATAAATGTCTCTGACCCAGGTCAGAACCAAGTTTGATCTGTGTTAAAAACCCGGGACCGACCCTGCTTTTGCTATCTGAAAGGGGTATTAGTGGATTCTGATATGAATTGCACTGTTGTCAGTTTATGTGCAGGATAATGCAGCTGACAGCATCATTCATTTAATATAACAGGAGAAAATATAAATTTAGGGGGAAATTTACCAACAAAAATTTGTGGAATAAAAAAATCGTATTTTCATACGAAAATAAGATTTGTTTTGGTGTATACGTATTGAATTTTCGTATTCATATTGATGGGACATTCGTATTTGTATTTACCAATACGAATAAATACACCATCGATAGAATACGCCAGGAATCACCATTCAAAAGATTTACTAAAATACGGCCGCTAATTAGTGTAAAACAGCCACGAATATACGGCAGGAAAATACACTTTATTTTCCTGTCGTATTTGGCAGAAATAAATAAATTAAAAAAAAAAACAGCGTGGGGTCCCCCCCACAGCTGTAACCAGCACCAAGCTGAAAGAGCTGAGGCTGGTAATAAAAAATCAGGAAACCCGAGAAATAGGGGTTCCCCGATTTTTTTAAAACCAGGCTCCAGGTCCGGGGCTGGTTCCCAAAATACGGGGGACAAAATGACTAGGGGTCCCCCGTATTTTAAGAACCAGCCCCAGGCCAAACCAGCCAGCAGGGTAATGTCACAGCTGGGGGACACTTATTATATAAGGTCCCGTGGCCAAAACATTTATCCCTACTGACCAGTCAGCCTGGCCAGGGGCCCTGGGGGAGTGGGGACCCCCCCCCCCAATAAAGGGATCCCGCCCTCCAGGACTTACCTGACCAGGCTGAAGCCTGGTGCTATCCACAGTGACCCTGTGCGGTGGTCACCAGGCTGATTTCAGTGTAAAAGAAAGATAAAACTATTGTTTAATACTGTGGAACTATGAGTCCCAGCAAGCCTCCCCCACAAGCTGGGACTAGGAGAACCACAAGTCCCAGCATGCGGGGCATTAAAGGGCACGCTGGCACTTGTAGTTCCACAGTAATAAATATAGTCCAATAAACACACACTGACACACAATAAAAACAAAACTTTAATATATCCAAAGCCCATACATACTGATACTTACCTATCTTGGGCCCGTAGGTAGGTCCCTGGGTCTTGGACCGGTGTCCTGGTCCATGTCGGCGTTGGCTACATGTCGGCGGTGTCTGTGTCGGTGTCCGGGTCCAAAGAAATCCATGGGGGACCTCTGGAAGGAAATCCAACTCACCCAGGTCCTCCTGCGAAGATCTGTCCTCTTGATCCGACGTAGTCCTGATCTTCCGTCACATACCGTCGATTCCGGCAGAGATGTTTCATCCTCCGCGCCTCTCCTCTGAATGATTCTATTGGCTGCCTAGCGGCCAATCAGGAGCCAAGAAAGTCGGCTCCTGATTGGCCGCTAGGCGGCCAATAGAATCAAAAATACAAGAAAAAGAGAAGACTGTCATGTGCTGTGGCGCACTCAGGATATCAGAAGAAAAACATAAAATGTAACTTTTAATCATTTTCATTTAAAGAACTGCGACATATAAAAACATTTACCATAGGAGGTACATAGAAAGTAGAAAACTTTTAAAAAAGGGGATATTATCCTCTTATGGTGAACCCCAATGTCAGTTCCCCTGTATGAAATTGGTCGGGGCGTCTTACAGTGTGTATCCGCTTTACTGCAGAGGACTAAATAAAATAAATTGGTATCACTATTATTGTCAGTGTCTTATTCAGATAGTCCTCTAGCAGTTGGACACTTCATACCCTCTCTATAAGAAAATTCTGTTTAAGGGTAAGTGCCCAAATGAGGCAGTGGGGATGTCAGCGAGTGGTGGTATATATTTATCACACACTATCCTAGCCAGTATCTTTTGCTGTATATTGTTCTTTAAACTGCGTATCAATATCAGCCTCTGTGAAGAGATCGCATTCAGGTGTGGATGCGCGACTCTTACTTAAACCATCCTGTCAGTATACACCCTCGTCCCCTGTTCAAGTTTTAAGGGGTGCTGGTGTACACAGGGGAATAGTGATGTTCCAATTTACACCTTGTTAGATCAATTTACACCTTGTTATAGTGAGTGTCCGTATCTGCTAGTGGCAAGAGATCGCGGTCAGAGGTAAGCTGCGCGTCTCTTACTCTGCCAGCGCTGCCGGTATTGGACAAATCGCTGCTCGTCAGTGTCAGCAGCCGCCGGCGTCTGAAGGGGAATCAGGGTCAATGAAGGTGACGCTACGATTCTTACACCCTTTCAGACCCGTGTTGCGTGTTGCTGCACATTGATGCCACAGGGCTGAATAACGTTTGTATCTGCACTTCCGTGCTCCGTTCGCCCCGCTGTGCTGAGTACGTGGTCAGGGTCTGACCCCACAACTCTAGCTCAGTGCTAGGTATATATTTAAACCGTCCTGTCAGTATACACCCTCGTCCCCCGTTAAAGTTTTAAGGAGTGCTGGTATACACAGGGGAATAGTGATGTTCCAATTTACACTTTGTTAGATCAAAATTGCACATAGATGTCCATTCTGCCAGCGCTGCCGGTATTGGACAAATCGCTGCTCGTCAGTGTCAGCAGCCGCCGGCGTCTGAAGGGGAATCGTGGTCAGTGGAGGTGATGTTGCGATTCCTACACTCTTTCAGACCCGTGTTGCGTGTTGCTGCACACTGATGCCACAGGGCTAAATGACATTTTTATCTGCACTTCCGTGCTCTGTTTGCCCCGCTGTGCTGAGTACGTGGTCAGGGTCTAACCCCACGACTCTAGCTCAGTGCCTCTTATGTGCGGATACCTGGCGCCCTCTATACATAGACAAAATACATTTCAGGGGGGAAGGGATATTGGGGATTTACACACTCTGAGAGTGTCTGGTCAACGCGCGTGTCGCCTGCACCAGCTTCAATACCGGCAGCGCTGGCAGAGTAAGAGACGCGCAGCTAATCTCTGACCGCGATCTCTTGCCAGTAGCAGATACGGACACTCACTATTTGAGATACGGCAAATTCTTGCTTGAATATTATTTGTGTCTTTAAACTGCCAGCCTCTGGAACTACATTTTGTGTATATGCAGTAACATTGCAATGGATACTTTGTGGCATGAATCGTAAATAACACAAAACCACTTGTCAGTACTTCCCGCGGCCTCGGACAGACATCCACTTTAATAAAATATTGACATACTCACTGTCCATTTATATGAGAAACTGTCAGTAAAAACAATGTGACAAATGTATTCACATCACACCTCTTAGCAACAGTGAACACACACTGGGAAACGCCCTAATTAGTGATACCTAGGGAACAGGCACTGACCTTCCCTGAATTTTGATTTATTTATACAGAGATTGCCCAATATTGGTACACTAGAGCAGTGGTTCCCAACCTTTTTTTTCTCCCGTACCCCTTGATTAGGCCTTTCATTGATAAGTACCCCCTCCTCTCATTTTGAAATATGGACAGTACTTAGCAGTATGCGGATCCTTATGCATGTCCTCATATTAAGGAGGAGCGGAGGAGTAGTATACAGCAAGGAATCATGCCCTTCTGTGTCTAGACACTGGTTGTGTATTATCCCGCTAACACCGGTAGGATTAATTCTGCTGCTTCCTCCATCTTTGTCAGTGCTGGGCAGATGACTGCTGATGTCTGAGGGCAGCATGGGAAGCTCCCAGTGGTTTGATGGTCGGGCATATGACACAACATGTTTTGTCTCCATGGCAACGGGTCTTCTTCAGCCATCAAAAGACCTTTTCATCGTCCGCCATTACCAATATTATTTTCAAGTACCCCCAACTGGTCTGCAGAGTACCCCCAGGGGTACTAGTACCCCAGGTTGGGAACCACTGCACTAGAGCACTGGGACAAGAGCCGTGGGGTTCAAATTCTGATTGCATACCCTGCATAGCAGTTCCTCATCCCTGAGGAATGAATGGACATCTATGTGCAATTTTGATCTAACAAAGTGTAAATTGGAACATCACTATTCCCCTGTGTATACCAGCACCCCTTAAAACTTTAACGGGGGACGAGGGTGTATACTGACAGGACGGTTTAAATATATACCTAGCACTGAGCTAGAGTTGTGGGGTCAGACCCTGACCACGTACTCAGCACAGCGGGGCGAACGGAGCATGGAAGTGCAGATACAAACGTTATTCAGCCCTGTGGCATCAATGTGCAGCAACACGCAACACGGGTCTAAAAGGGTGTAAGAATCGTAGCGTCACCTCCATTGACCACGATTCCCCTTCAGACGCCGACGGCTGCTGACACTGACGAGCAGCGATTTGTCCAATACCGGCAGCGCTGGCAGAGTAAGAGACGCGCAGCTAACCTCTGACCGCGATCTCTTGCTACTAGCAGATACGGACACTCACTATAACAAGGTGTAAATTGATCTAACAAGGTGTAAATTGGAACATCACTATTCCCCTGTGTACACCAGCACCCCTTAAAACTTGAACGGGGGACGAGGGTGTATACTGACAGGATGGTTTAAGTAAGAGTCGCGCATCCACACCTGAATGCGATCTCTTCACAGAGGCTGATATTGATACGCAGTTTAAAGAACAATATACGGCAACAGATACTGGCTAAGATAGTATGTGATAAATATATACCACCACTCGCTGACATCCCCACTGCCTCATTTGGGCACTTACCCTAAACAGAATTTTCTTATAGAGAGGGTATGAAGTGTCCAACTGCTAGAGGACTATCTGAATGACTGTAAGACGCCCCAACCAATTTCATACAGGGGAACTGACATTGGGGTTCACCATAAGAGGATAATATCCCCTTTTTTTAAAGTTTCCTACTTTCTATGTACCTCCTATGGTAAATGTTTTTATTTGTCGCAGTTCTTTAAATGAAAATTATTAAAAGTTACATTTTATGATTGTTTTTCTTCTGATATCCTGAGTGCGCCACAGCACATGACAGTCTTCTCTTTTTCTTGTATTTATGTCAATTCCCTGTCTTAGTGCCAGCACACCCCACACAAATATCAATACACTAATATTATCAGTAATATAGAGGTTACTGTTAATTTTTCCTGTGCGACTGGTTACAAACCCTTTTTTTGTGGCCAATAGAATCATTCAGAGGAGAGGCGCGAAGAAGCAACATCTCTGCGCCTCACCTCAGTCCGATGTGGGGAGCTGCCAAAATCGCCGGCATGTGACAGAAGACCAGGACTACGTCGGATCAAGAGGACAGATCTTCGCAGGAAGACCTGGGTGAGTTGGATTTCCTTCCACAGGTCCCCCATGGATTTCTTCGGACCCGGACGCCGACACAGACGCCGCCGACATGGACCAGGACCAAGACCCAGGGACCTACCTACAGGCTCAAGATAGGTAAGTATCACTATGTATGGGCTTTGGATGTATTAAAGTTTTATTTTTATTGTGTGTCAGTGTGTGTTTATTTGATTATTCTTATTACTGTGGAACTACAAGTGCCAGCGGGCCCTTAAATGCCCCGAATGCTGGTACTTGTGGTTCTCCTAGTCCAAGCTTGCGGGGAGGCTTGCTGGAACTCATAGTTCCACAGTATTAAACAATAGTTTTATCTTTCTTTTACACTGAAATCAGCCCGGTGACCACCGAACAGGGTCACCGAGAACAGCACCAGGCTTCAGCCTTGTCAGGTAAGTCCTGGAGGGGGGGGGGGCCTTTATTGGGGGCGTCCCCACTCCCCCATTGCCCCTGGCCAGGCTGACTGGTCAGTAGGGATGAATGTTTTGGCCGCGGGACCTTATATAATAAGTGTCCCCCGGCTGTGACATTACCCTGCGGGCTGGTTTGGCCTGGGGCTGGTTCTTAAAATACGGGGGACCCCTAGTCATTTTGTCCCGCGTATTTTCGGAACCAGCCCCGATCCAGGAGCCTGTGGCTGGTTTTTAAAAACTGGGGAACCCCTATTTGTCGGGTTTCCTGATTTTTTATTACCGGCCCCGGCTCTTTCAGCCTGGTGCTGGTTACAGCTGTGGGGGGGACCCCAAGCTGTTTTTTTATTTATTTTTCAAAAAGATTTTTACACATTACAGTCTGTACTAATTCGTATTAGCGGCCGTATATACGGCTGCTAATACAAATTAATACGAAATCGGAGGGTTACAAAGCAGTCGTATCTGACTGCTTTGTAAATTCCCCAGCCGTATGCAGTCGTATTCATTCGTAGTAAGAATACAAATACAATTTTTTTATTCGTATTCTTAGTAAATTTTCCCCTTAATGTTATGTAGACATTAGTTGTAACCAAATACAAGTTGTATTCTACAGCAGGATGGAAGAATGGACATAAAATGATACCATGGGTGACATTTAATAGGGTGCGATTATCTTTATTTTGGCGATTTTTTTCGCCAAAACTGACGTTTTCACACATTTTCTGAAA
The DNA here is from genome assembly GCF_055691185.1 of Crinia signifera. Classification (NCBI taxonomy): domain Eukaryota; kingdom Metazoa; phylum Chordata; class Amphibia; order Anura; family Myobatrachidae; genus Crinia; species Crinia signifera. The sequence continues at coordinate 49,139,253 of NC_139221.1, read as the reverse complement.
ATCACACATTTTATAGAATGCGATTTGTAACAAAAAAACTGCACTTTTTGCAGCGAATTCGCACATTTTAAAGGTGCGATTTTTAGTAACACTAAAAATCTCATCCAGATGTTTTCCCATTAAAAGGTATAGAAACCAGCAATTTAATGGGATGCGATGTTTAGTAAAGGTTACTAAAATCGCAAAAAAAAATAGATCAGGTTCTGACTGGTGAATTTGTCTGAACCATGCACAGATCATTGACAAACTGAGTAGTCCCAACCAGCCAGCAGTCCCAAAACAAGGCCCAACCAGCCAGCAAGGTAATGCCACAGCCGTGGGGAAGACTTTTTATACAAGTCCCCTGGCCAAAGCATTCTCCCCCGACCGGTCAGCATGGGCAGGGGTCCTGGGGAAGTGGGGACCCCCCAAAGATGGGGACCCCCCCTCCAAAACTTACCTGCCCATGCTGAAGCCCAGGGCTGTCCTTTGAGGCCACAGGCGGTGGGCAACAAGCTGATTAAAGTGTAAAAAAAGAGAAAAACGATTGTGTATTGCAAGCCATCGCCACATGCAGGGACTTGGAGAACGACAAGTCCCAGCATGTTTACATCTGGAGCTCCGCCCCCAGACCGGGAGATAGCCCCACCCACCAGCCAACTGTGGTCCAGGAAAATTACAATGCTGGACCATGATTGGCTGGCGGGCGGGGCTAACTCCAGGTCTGGGTGCGGAGCTCCATATGTAAACAAACCTGGCCCCATATACCGGAAAGCATTGCCGGGGTCCGGAGAAGTCCCGAAGATGAGCGTGGTGAGTATAATTTACTTCCACAGATACATCCCCATGGATTCTACTGGACAAGGGGATTAATCTTCAATCAAGAAAGGTGAGTTTGAATGTATGGGCTCTGCATGCAATAACGTTTTACTGTAAGTGTGTGGGTGTGTGTGTTTTTTTTCCTGTTTGTACTGCTGAGGGACTACTAGTCCCAGCATGCCCTTTATTGCCCCTCCAAGTGGTTCTCCAAGTCCCTGCATGCGGCGCTGGCTTGCTGGGACTTGTAGTGCCACAGCATTACACAATAGTTATATATATATATATATATATATATATATATATACTTTAATCAGCCCAATGCCCACCGCCCAGGGGCATACTTGCCTAATTTTGAAAACTAGTTTCGGGAGATAACAGTTTGTAGTAGAATTTTGCACAGTCCCCCATTGAGGGGGCATGTCATGCTCCACCCACAGGGTGTGTCTACTTCTCACAGCACTGAGGTCATGGGTTTAATACCCACCATAGCCCTAACTGTGCCGAGTTTGTATATTCTCCCCGTACTTGATTGGGTTTCCTCCGGGTACTCCGGTTTCCTCCCACAATCCAAAAATATACTGCTAGGCTAATTTGGCTCCCAACAAAATTAACCCTAGAATGTCTGTGTGTGCGTGTACATATGGTAAGGAATATAGATTGTAAGCTCCACTGGGGCAGGGACTGATGTGAATGGTCAAATATTCTCTGTAAAGCGCTGCGGAATCTGTGTGCGCTATATAAGAAACTGCTAATAAATAAATAAAATAAATATATATGGAGAGATTCTGAAAAGAGATTCTTGACCTGGCACCTAGAAGCGTGGGTGTGTACTGCTAAAACTAAAAGGAATCTTTTTAAATGACTTATATCTAAATGTATATGAGCACCAAAGAAGTTAGTAAGAGCTACTATACTTGGTAAAGTGCTGGGAAATGGTGCAGATGATTCAATGTAAATGTATCTGTCTCTCATTCCTTTTTTCCCAAAATATTGAACAGTGTAATGTGGGCTGGGTGAAATGAGGGAGATTGCTAGACTAATGAGGGAGAGAGGGAGATTGCTGCTATTTCAGGGAGTCTCTTGCAGAATGCAGGAGGGTAGGCAACTATGCCCAGGGGCATCGAGGACAGCCCCCGGCTTCAGCATGGGCAGGTAAGTTCTGGAGGGGGGACCGCTTCTTTGGGGGGGTCACCACTTTCCCAGGACCCCTGCCCATGCTGACCGGTCAGGGGGAGAATGCTTTGGCAGTTTTGGGACTTGTATAAAAAGTCTCCCCTCGGATGTGGCATTACCCTGCTGGCTGGTTGGGCCCGGTGCTGGTTCTTGAAATACGGGGGACCCATACTCATTTTGTCCCCTGTATTTTGGAAACCAGGACCGGCTCTTGAGCCTGGTGCTGGTTTTATAAAATCCTGGGGACCCCTATTTGTTTTCCCCCGTGATTTTATGAAACCAGGACTCGTGGGACCACGCATCGGATCGGTATTGGTCCACACCAGGACAGAAAAGGGCCCAATCACCACACAATCTACATCCAATCGGTCGGAATTGGATCTAGATTGATGGGATTGGACCCTTGTCATCCTGGTGTGTACCCAGCATTAGATGGACAAAATCATGTGCACTGCAGGTGGGGTAGATGTTACTTGTGCAGAACGTTGTGAGAGTTATATTTGGGTGGGGTTTACTACAAAGTGAGATCTATATTGCAGTGTAAAAAAAAAGCAGTCAGTATTTTCCCTGCACAGAAACAAAATAACTCACCCAAATCTAATTCTCTCTGCACAATTTACATCTGCCCCCCTGCAGTGCACATGGTTTTGTCCATCTAAGAAGGAAATTGCCAGAAGGAGTGAACCGAAATAACCCCCTATGACAGGGCATGCTGGGATTTAGTTGCACAGCAGCTGGAGGGTCACCTACACTAGGCACAATGTATTTAGCCCAGTGGTTCCCAAACTGTGTGCCTAGGCACCCTGGGGTGCCTCAGGACACTTGCAGGGGTGCCTTGGGTTGGTGGACCAGGATCAATTTATATTATTTATGGTCAATGTACTAGGCAAAACTAGTGCTTGTGGCTGCCAATCATAATATATGTGGACAACAGAAGCAAATCCTGTCCCTCACCAGATAACTGACATATAAACCCAATGCACTTTATTTAATATTTTTTTCTGAATTTCTCGATAAGAAGCATTTGGCCTAGGGGGCCTTGAAAATATGTTGATGCTCTAGGGCGCCGTAATTTGAAAAAGTTTGGGAACCCCTGATTTAGCCAATGAGAAGAAAATCCAATACAAATCTGTTGGACAGGGCGGGATCTCCAGCCACCAATGGTGCACATCGGTGTATGTACAGCATCACTGGTCTATCAGCAGGAGGAGAATAATGTGTATAACTGGCCACGGTCTCACAGCCAGATACACCACTAGGTATGGGGAAGAGGTGACAATAAAGCCCCATATACACAAGACAAGATAGTTAAAAAGGGCCCTTCTGAGCGATATCTTTTACTATCTCATCCAGTGTGTACACACAATGGGGGTTATTCTAATTCGTTCGGTCCCTTGTGCGTTCACAAGGGTAGACTGATGTTTTGCTTCTGCGTATGCGCAGATTAATTTATGCGCATGTGCAGACGCAGGGTGCGTGCTGCCACGGCGAACAGAGTGTTTGCCGGGTGCACGTACCCAAGATCGCAGGTCAGAGGGCATGGGGTGGTAGGCCAGGGGACCCGCCCATGGAAACGCCCAGTGTTTCATTGGCGGTCCCATGGAAATTGCCGGTGACGGGGGTGCGGGAGGTGGGCAGCTGACATCACCGACATTTCCTGTCAAGTGTACATGAAAATCTGACCTGAGAGTCACTTAGCTATGCGTGCACCCTCCACATCATTGGATGGTCGGCCAATAGGCTGCGAATGGATGTCTATGTTAAACATCCATTCGCAGCCATGCGGGCAAACCCGCCATGCGAGGGGGGGGGGAGGTGGGCATACTGGCAAGCGGTGTCTAGGGAATTGCAAGGCTGCAGATTTACAGCCTTGTGAGTCAACCAGAATAAGGGCCAATATCAATAATGATGTGCGCACCCACATGCAGGATTACGTTCAGGAACTGCAGGAGCGCGCATCATTCATCTCAAAAGCAAAATCTTTCTCTAATGGGCAAAACCATGTGCACTGCAGGTGGGGCAAATGTAAAATGTGCAGAGAGAGACATAAGCTGGCCACACACTAGTGCGACTTGGCCACTTTTCAAAAGATCGGGCTGAGAAATTGGGTAAAAAAAAGGACAAATCGCATGTGTTTGACATCCGATCCAATGTGCGGTCCGGTGCGCATCAAATCATGGTCGAACGTGCTGCACTTTCTGACTCGGACAGCCTGCAGGCAGCAGGAAATGGGCCCACATCAGTGACAAATTTATAATAGGTGAAGTGTGCGCAGTGCACACGGGCCACTAAGGCCCAGAGGGATCTACACAGCACTTGTTGAGCCATTTCATTGCTACTTACCCTCCGGACTCCAGAGGCGAAAAGGTCCTGGGCAATTCAAGGGGGATCGCGTGAGACTTCTCCCCTTGGAGACGTCGCACAAGTGTATGGAGCATTTAGATTGAGTTATTTTGTTTCTGTGCAGGGTAAATACTGGCTGCTTTATTTTTACACTGCAATTTAGATTTCAGTTTCAACACACTCCACCCAAATCTAAAGGCCCCCATACATTAGTCCGACTTGTCCTAAGGACAAGTCGGACCTGATTTCCCCCTGCAGCTCCCCGGGAGGGGGACACACGATTAGGCACTGATGTGCCAAGTTTTGCAAATGATACATCGCATGCGATGTATCATTTGCAACTCCCGAGGAGCTACAAGGTGGAGGGAGCAGGGGGGCAAGGGACATCCAGGTGGCGGGTGGAGGATGCTGCGAGGTGGCTGGGGGGCGCTGCTAGTAGCCCAGAGGCAGCGGACGCTGCGGGGGACAGTGACACAGAGGGGGCAGTAACATAGAGGCGGGCAGGGGGAGCGGGAGCTGTCAGCGCTGGGAAAAAAAAGCCCATACAATGAATGGGTGGCCTGTGATTGGCTGAGCGCTCTCTCAGCCAATTGCTGACTGGCTGAGAGAGCGCTCAGCCAATCACAGTCTGCCCATTCATTGTATGGGCTTTTTTTTCTCCAGCGCTGACAGCTCCCGGCTCCCCCTGCCTGCCTCTACGTTACTGCCGCCTGTGTCCCCCGCAGCGTCAGCTGCCTCTGCGCTACTAGAAGTGTCCCCCACCCCCCCCCCCCTGCTCCCTCCACCGGACGGAGCATTGACAGCTCCCTGCTCCGGCTCCCCCTGCCCATCTCCCTCGCCAGCATCCACCGCCTCTGTGTCCCCTGCCCGGCTGCACATAAGATTTAGCAAATCTTATGTGCAGCCGGTCCGACCTCCCGACTCTGACCCGATGCGCATGGGACCGTGCATTGGGTCGGACCGGGTGTCTATACCTGCGATTTGGCCCGATCCCACTGCCCGATCCATCTGAATCGGGTGAAATCGGGACCAAATCGCATAGTGTATGGGGGCCTTAACTCTCTCTGCCCATGTATTATCAGCCCCACCTGCACTGCAACATGGTTTTGCCCATTGAAGAAAGATATTTATTTGCGATCCTTACTGAATTAACCCCATAGGCCTTCACACTAGACAATATGGTTATCGTGCATATCATTAACAATGTATTGTATAGTGTGTTTATGTACCTTTAGAGTTTGTTTGTCAGTACAGTGGTTGCCACTTTTTCCTGAAATAATCCTTACCTCTGTTATGTGTCTGTCCTATTAATAACTTTAGCACACCATTTTTTTATTATTATTATGACAAGGTGACAAATCTTTGTTAAAGGTTTATATACTTTGCATAGCATTTCTTTATGTTCTTTTACTGTTCAAAATTGAGGAATGGAAAATGCAATACTTTGGTTGCTGAATTAAAATACCTTTACAATTAAATAACATTTAAACTGTTCCTTTTCACAGATCTCAGTCATCTATTCTCAAAATGAACACAGCACAAATGCTTACAATGAAAGTAAACAAGTGAACTCATGGGCAACATTTTCTTGCTACAGGCAGAACACTGTCTACAAGGAGCTCAGAAGCCACAAACACAGACAAGAGATTTAGGAGGTCATTCTGGTTCATACTCCCTGTTGCATGGTGACAGCCTGCGCATGTGCAGGCTATCTGTGCGAACGGACGCGGCGACTTGCACGGAGCAGTGCAGGCGGGGGTCGGTGGGCACGGTTTGTGGCCATGGGGACGCTCAGTGTTTCATGGGTGTCCCCATGAAAATGCTGGGGTTCCCATGGTAATTCGGCCGTGACGCGGGTGCCTGTTCGCTTACCAGGGTGCTGCAAATCGAGTCACGAAAGCGTGAATTAGACTTGCAAATGCATTAGAAATCATTTGATGGTCGGCGACACATGCATGCAGGGACATTCGCCACGAGAGGGGAGTGTGGCCTTTCGTGTGGGTGGCATTTAGTTGGCTCGCAAAGCTGCGTAATTCGCAGCTTTGCGAGTGAACCAGAATGACCTCCTTACTGTACTCATAGCATTTTTTATAATGATTGGCAATGCACTGGTTACCCTGCCCCTAAATGAATGAAAACTGCCATGACTAGGCATGGTCTGTGGCACAAGTACTGTAGCACAAATACTGGGCACTCACAGAGCTGCCACCTATGACTGAGCTCAGGGTGAAAATGTTCAAGCAAAAATAATAGATGCCAAGCGCTACAGTATATGAAAGCTGCAATTACTGTACAGTGAGAATGAGGATTCAGGCAGTGGGAGGGATCATGTTAGGAAAAGGATGGGAGGATGGTGGACATCGCGGTAACACGGGGGGCAGATGGATGAGTGGGTGGGCACAGCCACAAAGCTAGAAGGATGGGCAAAGCAAGAAGAGGGTGGACATAGAGCTAGTAGGATGTAGATGAAGGAGAGGGTAGTTATAGAGCTAGTAGGGTGGGCAGATGAAAGAGGGTGGGCACAGAGCTAGGAGGGTCGGAATATGAAGGAGAGGGTGGGCACAGAGATAGAAAAGTAGATAGATCAAGGAGAGGGGGGGGGGGGTATATAAAGCAGAGGGTGGGCAAATACAGCAGCTAGTAGGGTGGAAATATAAAGAAGAGGGCAGATACAAAACTAGTAGGGTGGATAGGTGTAGGAGAGGGTGGGCAGGAAAAAGCATAGGGTGGGCAGTGAAGGATAGGCGGGCACAGGTTTGGTAGGGTGAATAGATGAAGGAGCGAGTGGGCAGATGAAGTTGGTAGCTGGCACAGAGCTGGTAGGGTGTAGATGAAGGAGAGGGTGTGTACAGAACTAGTAGGGTGGGCAAATGAAGGAGAGAGGGTGGGCATATGAAGGACAGGGCAGGCTCAGAGGTACCCGCAGATGAAGCAGACGGCAGGCAGAGGTGGTAGGGTGGGAATATGAAGGAGAGGGTGGGCACAGAGGTAGAAAGGTGGATAGATGAAGGAGATAGGGTGTGCACATACCTCCCAACATTTCTGCTGGTTATCGCGGCGGGGGCGTGGCCTACCGGAAATGGGCGTGGTATATAATCGCTGCACTAACGCGAGGCCACGCCCCCGTTTTTTCGTAGCTAGTAGGGTGGATAGATAACGGAGAGAGGGTGGGCGGATGAAGCAGAGGGTGGGCACACAGCTAGTAGGGTGTAGATGAGGAGAGGGCGGGCACATAGGTAGAAGGGTGGGCATATGAACCAGAGGGTGGGCGCAGAGCTAGTACAGTGGCCATATATGCGGAAGCACAGATGGTAGCAGCCATTATTTCTCTCCCTGCCTACAGGGGCACGGCTCGCTGATGCAATGCGGCCCTTTTGGCTGTGACTTGGGAAGGAGGCGGAGGGACAGGAGGGGATGCTGCAGCCGCCTCGCTGCTGTTAGTCAGCCCTTCTGCTCCCCCCTCCTCCCCTGGAGGCAGTGCCGGCCGGTCCTGCTGCTTGTCAGGAAGGAGAGACTCCTCCGATGCTCTGCTATCATGGGCTCTGCCGTGCTGCTGATGCTGCTGGTGGCTGTGCTGCTCCTCAGCAGCTCCTGGGGATCCTACCTGCACAGCACGAAGCCTCCCATCAACCACACTCCCGTCGTTGGTAAGAGCCGGTGACATGGGGCCATTACTGGGGGCCCGGATCCCTGCTCTCCGCCTCATGCCGGGCACCCACAGCTATTCTTCTGTAATGCTGTAACTGGCACCTAAAACACAGCTAGGCAGAGGCTTGTGGGCATGCTGCGACTTCTCGTTCTACAGCAGCACTGCAGTATAGTCTGGGGGCAGGGGGCGGTGTGTGACCGATGGATTGTGGCCTCTCCCACCCTCTCCCTGCATTGGGCTGTGGTTACACATGAGGGAGGAGGGGATGGATTTGGGGGCAGGAGGTAGTGAGTGTAAACACTGGTAATGTCCCTTGCACAAGTGCTATTACCCTGCTAGGACATATGTTACAGTCCTCCTGTGTCCTATGTGTTACTGACTGTCCTATGTATGTTATGTTACTGGCCTGTGTTACTGTCCTATCCATGTTATGTTACTGTACTATGCTACTGGCCTGACACCTACATTATGGGGCCCAGACACGGGCTTGAGATGCAAGTTTCCGAGCACATCGCATAGCACATAAAGTATCGCATCTAGTTCAAAACTCACGCTGCTTTAGCACATCGCATGTGTTTTGAACTAGATGTGATGCAATCTAGTCCAAAAGGCACGGTGCACATCGCATTAGACCCAAAGCTGGCCATAAACTAGTGGGATTTGGCCACTTTTCATTCGATTCTGACGAAAATTCTGAGAAATGGGATGAATTGCATGTGCTTAACATCCCATCAAATCCGATGCGTGCTCCCATGCGCATCACGTTGGAGATCGGACCTGCTGCACGTAGGATGAATCAGAATTGCAGGCATCCGGTGCGCATTGTGGCTGTTCTTAGCATTTGTGATACAGATGTAGCCCCTGTCATCTTTGGCCAGGGCTCGCCAGAGCCTCCCCTCTGACGAGCGCCGTTGGACAGGGGCCACACTGAACTGGGATGCGCGTGCTTCTCACGGGCACGCGCGTCCCAATCCTCCATCAGCGGGGCAGCGGCATTCTGCCCGTCTCCGCTTCAAGGACAGGGTTAGGGGGGGGGGTCAGGGCGGCGAGGGGGACCGGTGGCAGGGAAGGTGGCGGGGACTCTGGAAGTTCCGTTGCCACTGGGTCAGGCCACCAGGCGCGCCACCAGGCGCGCCACGCGGCGGCTGGCGAAGTATCGCCAGCCCCTGCAAAGTTTAAGCCGGCTCTAGCTGTATATTGCATGCAATTTGCCTAACATAGCCATATTTGCCAGCCCCTGTAGTATAGCCCATCTGATAAATTGCATGTAAAAATAGCACATCAAGTGCAAAATCAGATGGAAGGACTCTCGGGAGCTGCCGGAGAAGTTCCAGGAAAATCAGACATGACTTGAGGCTAAAGGGGTGTACATGCCAATGCATAGCCCCGCTAAGTCAGTATCACCTAGCAAGCAAGGCAAATTGTCAGTGCAGCTAGTTTAAATCGTTAGTCAACATCGGCCACCAGTTAAAATCGCACCTTGTGTTAAGATAAGTCGTAGTAGCTTGTCGGGGGACTTTAGCCCTGGTCGGGGTAAATGACTCTATAGGTTGTGTTGTGATCGCTGTGTCAGTGTGGACTGATAGCCAACCACAGTCTGGAAACATTCACTTGGATTTGTCTGTGTAGACTGGCATTTCTTGGGCAGAACCTGTGTTTACATTACATTCAGTTCATTAGGAACCAGTGATTATACTGAAGCACATTATGACTAATATTCATCAGGCCTGACAGGACGTACTGGTTTTACAGAACTGTATTAGTGTCACCAGTGCACAAAATGCATCCAATTGTGTGAGTGTCACCGGAGTCACAAAGGGCCTGTTTCAGACCCATTCGCTGGCTGCAAATTTGCTGCCTGAGCGATCATCGGACAACCGTGCATGGTACGCAGTGCGCGTGCTATCCGTCTGAGGGCAGCGGGTGAAGGCCAGTCTACTCTTAACTCCCAGGGTGATTAACACCCATCAGGCATTTGGGGGCGTTACGTCGGCACTTCCAGGATGTTCCGTGGCCGTTAGGAGGGAGGGCCGATGAAATCAGCGTCCTCCTTCTCCCCTTGGCCTTTGCACTACTGAGTGTGTCTAGACTGACTCAGCACTAAGAGAAAGGGGAAAATCATTGGATGGAGAAAGATTTTACCTGCGTGTACAGCTGCGACCGCTGTGTGTAGCCGCTAACACAGATTGCCTCCATTGTGTGTCACCATTGACAAAAAAGTGCTTCCGCTGTGAGTGACAGACATGCTGTGAATCAAAATATTTTTAACGATAATAAATAGTGTTTGCCATTAGTTTGAATTGTGCCTCAGCTAATCCTGCAGATGAAAGACACCTAAATCCTTGCCCAGGAAGTACCATGGTAGATGACTAAAGCACCTTGCAATATGTAGGCAATGTGGACATAGCTGCTGATGCCTATTGTCATAAGGATTTCCATGGATCTTTTTTCCTTTAATTCTGTAGAGTCGTGGAATATACTGCACTGAAGGACATTTAGGAACTGGGTAGACACATAATTAATCATTTGCTGTAGTTAATGCAACAGGCAAAATCTTCCGTTGGCCTAACGAGGTGCAGTCACTGGGACTACAAGCATTAGGCTGACAGCAGAGAAGCCAATCCAGAGGCATTTTTTCAATTGAATTTTGGATTGAAAAATACTCAATTCCATGATCTGCTTCCTTAATAATTTTTTTTTAAAAAGCCCCGGCTTACAGGTGTGCGGCCGGGTGGGCAGTGCTGCCAAGAGTGAGGTGGGTGGCACGGCTGTGTGACCTGTGCACCGTGACCTCTGACCATACTGCGCAGAGCTGCACAGTTGGGGACGGGAGAAGCCAGGCAGTGTCTGAGTGGGTGCTGAGACACTGCCTGGCATTAAACCGCGCATGCACATCCCAACTCCAATCACGGGATTCAAATCCTGGCAATTTTGGGACCAAATCCGGGGATCCCGACAATCCTGGGATTGGCCACCCTAGGCGACATGCATTAGGTCGACAAGGTCATTAGAGCGACACACGCATTAGGTTGACATGGAAAAGGTCAACATGAAACATGTCGACATGTTTTTTTTTTTTTTTTTTAAAGATGTTTTTTTCATACTTTACTATCCAAGTGGACAGGACTGAGACTATAATAGTGTGCGAGGCATCGTGCCCGAAGCATGGCGAGCGCGTGCGAGCCATGTGAGGGGACACGGTACACTTATACGGTGTATATGTCGACTTAAGGTGACATAGTCAACAAAAAAACATGAAAAACGCATGTCGACATTTTCCATGTTGACCTAAAGCTTGTGCCGACCCAATGACCATGTCGAATTAATGCATGTCGACCTAGTGACCCAAGGTGCTGTTAGGTCATTTTTGAGGGGGGAGTGCAGTGTAAAGTAGACTTTGTTGGATGTTGCCCTGCTGTTGCTGGTTGTGAAGGGGCTCCCGTAGCAGTTCAGACTCCCAGAAATGTAGATCCGCCACTGACTATACATATAGGTGTCCGCTCTGTGACATTCCTCGTAATTCTATATGTAGAGAGTCTAGCGTACAGTTGCACTACAGTATATGGAAATCTGTCCCTTAAATGGTTTCAGGTGAAAACAAGTTTAGCAGGTTTTTAATCTGTCATGGAGCGGTGTCAGATTGTTTGAGGTTTTTCCACTGCTACCTTGTACAACAAGTCTGAAGTATGTACAGATTTGTTACTGGAGCATAAACAAATAGCAGATATGCTGCTGCCATTGTCACCATATTCTTTTCCTCATCTCTCCAGCGAACAGTCTTCGACCATTTTTGGTATTACAATAACATGACGATAGGGAGACTGCTGGTACTGCAAACAGAACACTGACAAGTGCAGATATACAGTCGATGCAGCTCAGATTCTTCTGTTAGTAGCGTTACAGCAGCTGTTACGCAGCATTCTGCTTCTTCTGTCTCCAGACGTGTTGGCAAGAAAAACTAGAAAACCCGCTAAAGGTAGAAAATAAGAAATATATAGTATTGTCCGTTACACGGGCCATATGTGTACTGTTTGTGTTTTCTTTAAATACAACAAATATACAAATAGCACAAATACAACAAAAGTTCCTAAGTAATACAAAACCTTTTAACAGTTACAAAAATAAATCAGTAAAACCACTTTCAGACAGAAAAGTCTGAAAATCCCGTCAATTATCCGGGTCATTTTGGCGGGAGCAACCTGACCCTCTTTACATAAAAGAACAAATTGCCGGGTTTCAAATTTCTACCCGGTATTTTGCTGAATAACACAGGGATTTCTTCTGTGTGAAAGGGTCAACCTAGGTCGTAAATCCCGGGACCTCGACCCTGGTAAATTCCAGGGTTGGAGACCCGGGATTTACGACCCTGGTTGGCCAGAAAAGGACCCGTGTTATTCACAAAATTACCGGGTAGAACTACTTCACTCGGTAATTTTTGTTTTCTGTGTGAATGGGGTATCGGTGAATGAACAGTATTAGGTTTAATGAATTAAACTGAGCTTTAAACTTTCTGGACTATCAGAACAAGTATCTGATAGGTCACATACCCAGACACATTGGACCCTAATTCAGATGTAGTGATTGTTTTTCAATCTTGTTATTTGCAATTGTAATTATATGCTAATATGGGCAGAAACTTACCTGAGCAGAGCGACGCCCACTGCTATTGCATCATTTCCATCAGACTGCGTACAACTGCTGTACATCAGTACCACAATCACGAATCGGTTCATGATGCAGAATCTGAGGGCCTCTCAAGATGCACAGTATAAGGTGCTCTCCTGGGGTGCAGAGGACTCTCCAGTAGCAATAAGATCACAACTGTTATGCACGCCCAGAAAATGCCATCTGAACACTCATCACACATCTGCGGCTTTCTATCCACTCTCTGTTACCACCCCCAAATGGTGTCTACCTGTCCCTCACTTTGTAAACCTTTCCTCCAATTACTGCTGATGGTCACTGTGACCCAAAGGAATGCGCAGGGTTTATTTACTAATACGGGAGTTATAATTCAATTGGGATGTTGCTAAAGGGAACCATTGAGATTTTATCTAATATATTCTAGAAGGTGCTAAATAAACAAGAAGTAGATTCTAATTGGTTTCCCATAGCAACATCCCATCTGATTAAGAATTCCCTTCCTAGTAAATAAACCCCCACATCTGGATTTGGGCCATTGGTTATTCACTGGACTTGTGTGTTCATTTGTGTATTCATGTACAGTCACCGGTAACTTCTGCACTTCTTCTCTTTTTAAAATCTAATGTCAAGTTGGCTTTAAGTATTAGTTGCTTTGATCATTTAAGTCTTCTGTATATTTTAATTGGCAATACATTTCTAGTTACTTGTTTCCTAGCACGGCACCCATCGGGTCCCATCGCATACCTTAAGTTAAGGTATGCGATGGGACCCGACCGACCCGATTTTGGGCTTTTTTTAAGGTTTCCCGACAAATGTAAAATCGGGTCCATTGCATGCCATTATAATGGCATACAATGCGATGGACCCGATTTTACATAGGAACCAATGTTAAATTGCCCATCATACCCGATTTTTCATTGTATACCCACCCTGATGGGTAATGTGTATGTAAAATGCCCCCACCCCCATTGTTAATGCCACCCCACGATAACCGCCAACCTAAGCATGGCGAGCGGCGGCGTTACCCGTCCTACCACCTTTTCATACCCCCACTATCCACGTCGGCGTGGAGTTGATTTTATATAGTGTGGCGAGCGCAGCGAGGAGACGCGCATTACAAGAAAAAAAAAATAGTGTAATGCCCCGCTCCCTCTCCCCTGGTACTTGTCAGCAACACACAGAGGTCCGGCAGTGGGGATCATGCAATGTGCTGTGGGGTCCGTTCGGCGAATGGGATATCACGGTGGGATCCCTGCGGTAGATGGGAACTAGTAGCTCTACTAGTTCCCATCTACCGCAGGGACCCCGCCGATGATATCCCATTCACCGAACGGTCTCCACAGCACACTGCATGATCCCCACTGCTCGGACTTCTGTAAGCTGCTGACAAGTACCAGGGGATGGGGGGGAGCAGGCTCTGCTGCAGCTCCTGAGATTCTGGTGCAGCAGCATCCAGGAGTTTTTTTGCAGGTTTTTTTTTTGCAGTATTAGCTCCATAAGACGCACACACTTTCCCCCCCACATTTTTTGGAGAAAAAGTGCATCTTATGGTGCTAAAAATACAGTATATAAATATTTGTCACTTCACTCTGGTTACCGACAATGTCCTAAGTGTGCTTTATAATTGGTGTTTCTTCCCAGCTCTCTAAGTAGGTTATTAATCAGTCCACTGGATCTCGCCATAAATCAGAGGCTGTTATTGTGGTAAATCACCACCGACATGATTACTTCCTGTAAATTACAATCGCTGGCAAAACTGTCTCAAGATCAACTGTTGGATTTGTTAGTCATCATTATTCATTTGTGTAAACAGCTTACCCATGCATGACACGTGGAGCTCCCATTAACTGTAGCCTTGCCTTTTACAGATACGCTAGCAGTAGTCTCATTCCTGCAGGGATGACTTGCATTATTCATAGTCCCATATATCAGCCAGTCATTGCACTTAATACTCATTAATAGCAAACTATTAATTATTTACAAACTTTTACAGAAGTTTTTTTTTCACATTTAAAGTTCACTAACAGTTCTGTTAAATCTTATTTTCTTGAATAGTCGTATTATTAAATGTATAGCCACTATCTCGTGTGTCTCTTCTGGAAATGATGCTAGTTCCTTAAACGACCACTTATATTGAACTACCAATAACTGTAGTTTTCACATTGCATTGTTTTGCCAATAGTACAAGCCGTTCTTCTGTCAGCCATTGCTGATCCTTTTAGTGGGATCTCTTTGTAGGAAAATTACGATCTCAACTTTATCTTGCATGGGGCGTACTATTCCCACCATGGTGGGAATCAAACCCATGACCTCAGCGCTGTGAGGCGGTAATGCTAACCATTACACCGTCCATACTGGATGGTGTAATGGTTAGCATTACCGCCTCACAGCGTTGAGGTCATGGGTTTGATTCCCACCATGGCCCTAACTGTGTGGAGTTTGTATATTCTCCCGTACTTGCGTGGGTTTCCTCCCACAATCCAAAAATATACTGGTAGGTTAATTGGCTCCTAAAAAAATACACCCTAGAATGTCTGTGTGTGTACTTGTGGTAGGGAATATAGATTGTAAGTTCCACTGGGGACTTATGTGAATGGCCAAAAATGTATCTGTAAAGCACTGTGGAATATGTGTGCGCTATATAAATAACTGTTGTTGTTGTTGTTGATAATGATAATAATGTGTTCCCTTACGCAATCTCATTTTCTCATAGTGCATCTCCATTTTCTATGCAGGTGTATTAGCGCAAGAGACACACTTTCTCAACCTGCTGCACCTTGGCCGTTCGTATATTGCTGCATCTTACGTGAAGAATCTTGAATCAGCTGGAGCAAGAGTAATCCCTATAAGGTAACAGTCCTTTGTCCTACCATGTAGTCAATGACAACTTTATCAGCACAGGGATATTCGGTACTTGTGTATTATCACGGCGCTCACTACGGCATTTGTGTAGTGGGCTATTCAGGGTAGTGAAATCGCATTGCATGCCATTATTTGCCTATGTTATGTATTGACTGCTCTCTGTCAGTGAATACATGAAAAAGATAGGGTGCGATAAAAAATCGCATCGCATGCCATTATTGTATGGCATGTGATATCCCATCACATGCCATACAATAATGGCATGCGATGCGATTTTTTTATCGCACCCTATCTTTTTCATAGCTATTTTTAAACGAACCCTATCTTTTAATGTTCTGATGGGATAAATAATATTGCCATTTAATGTGCTATACAATTAAATGACATATAATGTCATTTATTTAGGCCCCCCCCACTATCCACGTCATCCCGAAGCGTAGTGAGCGCAGTGAACCCCGCGAGGGGCAGCAGAACGCGTCCGTCCGACCTTTTCATACCCCCACTATCCACGGCGGTGTGGAGCTGATTCTATATAGTGTGGCGAGCGCAGCGAGCCACTGAGCCTGAAGCATGGCGAGCGGACGCATAATACATGTAACATAATACGCTGCGCTCGCCACGCTTCGGGATGATGTCGATACTGGGGGGGGGCTAAATAAATGGCATGATATGTCATTTAATGGTATAGTACATTAAATTTCATTATAACCGATAAAATTGCATTGCATCACAATACAATAATGGCATGCAATGCGATTTAACTATGTCTACGTACGTAGAGAATTCAGGCGCCGTGATAATACACAAGTAGCGGATATTCTCCTAACTGGCAGAATGTTTGTGGTCCCACTCTTCCCTTGGTTCTACATGTAGTATTGGGTTTTAGTCTTCCAGCACATTCTATATACTGAAGCATAACAGAGCAGTACTTTGCAGTGATGGTTTTTAGCCTCGCCAAACAATCACATTTTCAGTCGGAACCATAAACCTGTATACAAACTTGTATGTGGGTCTATGGGTCTTGAAATTTAGTCCAGAAAGTAGAATTCGGCTGCACTCTTTATGTAGGAGGCAGACCATTAAAAATGTGCAAATAGCCCAGAGATTATTGTTTTTGTGTTTTGGGTATGGATCATTGGATCGACATGCAGGATGGTCGACATGTAGGAAGGTCAACATGGTTATTAGGTCAAAACAAGCAGAATGTCAAAAGGTCGAAATGGGGGGGGGGGTTGTCCCAAATTTTGAAACCGTCGACATGCACAATGAAACGTAGCACCACGTCCCCCCCCGCATGGCTTGCTGCGCTCGCCATGCTTCGGGCACCGTGGATGGTAAGGCATGAAATACTGTCTGTCGGCTCAAATAAAGTGAAAAACCCCATGTCGACCTTTCTCATGTTGACCTATTGCTTGTGTCGACCTAATGACCCTGTCGACTTAACCCATGTCGACCTTCATGACTGAAGTGGGATCATGCTTGTAAACCTAGTGACCGTATCCTGGTTTTTTTCTCACATCAGTAATGTTTCTTAAAAAATTAAACATTTTATAGGAAGGGGGTAAAGAGATAAAAGAGGGAGAACAGGTAGCACAAAGTAATAGGACAGCACAATCCTGGGGGAATTTTTCAATCGAAAAATTTAAAAATGCTGAACCTCAGGATTGGCTTCCCTAATAAATAAAAGCATACTTATATGGGTGCATGCGTCCAGGAGATGGGCAGGTGGGCTGTGCCGCCAGGCTGGTGGGCAGTGAGGCTGGGAGCCGGATGGTGCGGCCTGCGCAGCATGGTCTCTGACCATGTCACGCTGCGCGAGCCACACAGCAGGGGATTGGAGAAGCCAGGCAGTGTCTAAGCATGTGCTCAGATGCTGCCCGGAATTGGACCTGCCAAATTTTGGGGCCAAATACCGGGATACCACCAATCCTGGAACTGGCTACCCTAATGAGAGGATGAGAGACAGAATTTTGCACCATCTCCTAGTGGAAATTAACTACTTTGTGGAATACTTTAAAGGGGGGGGGGGTTAGTAGTAGAGGTTGTTTCCATGATGGAGCTGGTGCAGCACATGTGCTGCGATCTCTGAGTAAATATCTTTGATTGAGTTGAATTAAGGTACAGTAGGGTGGGCATGTAAAAATACGGTGATGGGGTGAGAGAGGCCTAACACCTTATTAATTAGTAAAAAAAAATCTGCCCAATAGGTCTGGAGAACAGGACAGGGCAGGACTGGAAGATATCAAATGAATGACCCAGCTCTCCACATTGTCTCTGACAAAATTTAGAACATGTGGTCCAGAGTGGGTGTAGTCTATCGAGGGGTAAGGTATAATGTATTGAATAATTTAATAGGCCACTCTGAATGATTTAGGGACATACAGAAAGATAAAGTATAAATTTGTCCCCATTGGACTTCTGAGAGAGAAATCCTGAGATCTTCCAAACCCCCCCCCCCCCCCCCCCCATCGGTTCTGACCAGTAGATTTACAAAACTGACAATAAATCTAAGAGTGTTTTATTACCAACAGGAAATGTCACTTTTACTGTTGCTGGAACTTGCACGTGCCACTACAGCTGAGGTCAGAGGATCAGAATCCTATAATTCGCTGGATACATTTGAAACCAGTGTTGAACTTGAAAATAGTGAAATAATTCAGACTGGGGGAGTGAAAATAGTTCCTGAATTTGGTGAAAGGAAAGCAAAATAGCACCATCTAGAACAGTGATTTTCAACCTTTTTAATTGCGGCACACTAAATGAGATTTTAAAATTTCCAAGGCACACCATGAGATCCCCACGGGGTAAAACACATTGCCCCCCACAGGAAAAACAAACAAACCTATTGGCCCCCATATAAAAAAACTCACTGGTCCCCACAGGTAACAAATAAAAAATACATTGTCCCTTTACATAAGAAGAGACCAGTAAATAACCGTTGAACTGGTGGTGGCTGTAAACTGGTTTGGGCATCTCTAGATCTGGGGGCACACTTGAGAACAGCTCAAGGCACACTAGTGTGCCATAGCAGAAGGTCACTCATTGTCTGTAGACCACAAGCACACCAGTGAGTCAGGGGAAGATTAGGCATTCATTTGGCAATGGCTCACAACGAAAGAGCGGAAATTAGAGGTCAAAGATCTCCAAGCAGTGTGGGGTTTATTTACTAAGAGGGGAGTTCTATTGAAGATGGGATGGGCAACTCGCCACTAGATTTTCGCCCAATTGGAATGACCTATTGTTTAAAAACTGTCCTGTCCGTGTGTGGACATATCGATGTAATGCGTGTACCCACTGCATCTTGCTTGCTGTCTTGCATCGTTTCGTATGTAGTAGTGATGAACTATGTGCTAATGATGTTTTAACGTTTTCAGCAAATCCTCTGATCGTTTGCATAATCCTTCTGTGTGTGTGCATAATTTATATTGGCCGGGAGTGTTCTGGATTGCAAGGGATATTGGGTGACAGATTTGATTGTTCAGAAAATTGTGCCATGTGTGGGCATATTTAGACACCTGGTTGACTTACTTCTCCAAACCCCTACTTCACTGAACTTACACATTAACAACCTTAACCAGACTCTCCAACCTGCAATAATGAGGCTTAGAATATTTGACATCAAGGAGCAAAATACATTTTAAAACTGTTCAATTATTGTGTTGTATTAAGAAATCTTAGTTGTTCTGCACAAAGGGGCTTGGTGTCATATTTAATCTGTTCCGAATTTTGGACATCTGCAGTTAATTAACTTGGTACTAATTTGGATCTTTTCAGGATCAATCTTCAAGAGTCAGAGTATGTGAAGATCTTCAATTCAATTAATGGGTATGTCTAGAACACATCTGACTTAAAACTTTCTGTGTGGAACATGGTTACAAATAATGGGGCAGATGTATTAAGCCTTAAAAGGAGATAAATTCAAGTGTGATAAAGGCCCTTATTCTGGTTGGTGCGGTGTTTGCCGCTTGCGGTCGTACCGCCGATGTTTTTCGTCTGCGCATGTGCAGAGGTCACTCTGCGCATGTGCAAGCGGTTTCGCCGTACGTTTTTTTTAGACGCCGCACAGGGGGCGGAGAGGGGCGTGAGGGGCTACTTAGCCTCATTACCCTATGCATACGCCCCGCGTTTCATGGGCGTTCCCATGCAAACGCTGGGCGTATGCATGGTAATAAAGCCGTGACGCATGTGTAGGGGGCGGGCATCTGACATCGCCGGATGTCAGCTGCCCGCCCCCATACATGATTTCATACGGACAAGTGTCCGTGTGGTCTAGGGTGTCGGGAGCTGGTGGAGCATGCGGCCCTACATTCGATGTTCGGCGACCATCGAATGCAGGGGCTGCTCCCAAGATGGAGGAGGCGTATCCCCGTCCACTTTCATGCGGACCGCCACATATCCGCGTACGGACGGAGGTGGCGATCCGTATGGAAGGCGGGGATTCGCCTGCACGGTCCTGGCCGCATATTCTGATCTGGCCGCACAGATCAGAATAAGGGCCAAAGAGAGATAAACGTCCAGCCAATCAGCTCCTTACTGACTTTTTTCAAACACAGCCTGTAACAGGGCAGTTGGCAGGTGATTGGCTGGATGTTTATCTCTCCTTATCACCCTGGCATTTATCTCTTGTTAAGGCTTAATACATCTGCCCCAAAATGTAAAATTATCCTTAAAGATGACTCCCTGGAATCCCATTTTGGACTTTTATATTGGGGCATTCTACAGAAGAGGTAACTTTTAAAAATCTTATAGCATCTGCTGGTCTCAGACCACCATACCTGCCCCTTGGTTGCCATGGCAAGCTCATCACTGCATCCTCCTGCTGGGCAACAGTAGAGAGTTCATCTCAAAAAGTATCACCCACCTGTTTGCAGAAAGACGGTCATGCTGAAGCCTGGGCTCTGGGAAGCGGAGTCTTCCCTTTACTCACCCTCCATAGGAATTGTGATTAATCTGCAGCACCACATCCCTTTCAAATGCCCTTACCCCATCATCCAGTAGAGTCATGGGTGCCCCCTGCTGATGGCTGAAGTATAAGGAGAGATATTTTATTATAGTAACTCCAAAACTTTTTTTTTTTTTTATGTGTCTGTTTTTTGTTCTCCAAATTTTCAGGGTTTTAAATGATCATTATTGTAAGTCAGGTTTAAATTGCTCTTATTTACATCATTTAGTATTAAGAAAAATGCAAATTTGGGGACATTTTGGGGGAATTTTTTTTCCCCCAGTTGGTGGTTAAAACCTAACTTGGGGTCCTGTTGCCAAGCAGGGATATTAGAAGTAGAATAAAATCTCATAATCAATATTACAGTGATTTTTGTTGCTTATTTAAATTATATGGCCGTAATCCAATTGCCAATGTTAATGTACTTAGTCGGGGTAAAATAGCCAATAGTATATGGCACTATCCAATTCTAGCCCATTTTTTATCATGCAGTAAATGACACGTTTTGGGTGGTAACAAATAGGATTTCGAATAGGTTCCCAGACCCATGCATTACTGAGCAAAAGCAGGTCGCCGGTAGCTGCCAACCGTGGATGGTGCTTCCGGCGCCTGAGGCTTATCGGTCCTAATTGGCTTATTCCATTAGTTGGGATACATTACCGCAGCTAATTGGATACTGACCTATTATTTTGGCTTCATCAATGTGCACTGAGATCAGTGATTTTCCTTTTCCCTTTTACGCACACTAAAACATATTGTTGCTTATTATTTTATCCCCCCCCCCCCCTTTTTTTTCTGTACAATTGACCTATTCCATTTTAATATGTTACTTCTTAGGATTCTTATTCCTGGGGGTGACGTCGATCTTCTACATTCTGAATATGCAAGAGTGTCCAGGATATTCTATGACCTCGCCATAGCGGTAACTTTATTTGTAAATTTTGGTCAAAGTTATCAATTTTTTTTTTTTTATCTCCATCATAATCTGAAATATCAGAAATGTAATTCTGTGTATATTGGGCCTGATTCAGGTTGGCTGTATATTCTGTGCCTAGCGAGCACCGTAACGCAACCCCGCTGAACAGCCGCCCAAATCCCTTTGCTGGCATGCGAGGGGATGTGGCCGCGAGCAGGAGAAATCATTCGATGGTCGGCCTGCGTTTGGAAATAAGTCCGTCTAACCTGACTGTTATTTCCTCCGCAGATCGCATCATGTGATGTCCACTGCCCCTCCCATGCAGGCTTCAAGCCACCTGCGTTCCCAGGGTAACGCCCAGCGTTTTCATGGAGACGCTGGGCGTTCCTCTGATTCTGCCCCCCTCCCTCCCCTGCCCGTGTGATACTTGCTGAAGGTGTTCGCACAGGGGGTCTGCACTTACGCATTTACGCACATGCGCAGACCTTACACCATCGGAAAAGGGGCCGAATTCTGACCCATACGAATGGGTCTGAATCGGCCCCATTGTTTTTATGTAGCATTAATAATTATTTTTTTCCCCTGTATTAGTGTTTTTGAAAAAAACAAGTCTGCAAACTGTGTGCATCATTAACCCCTTCAGTGCCCTTTTCCAGGATTGCCACGTTCTCCCCCTCCTTGCAGTGCCGGGCAGCGCAGCTGAGCTGAGCGATGAGCTTTGCTTCAGCCGCTGCCCGACCCTGTCTCCTTGCTGTGTGTGCGGCATGACCTCGCTAACGTCACACAGCCGGGTTGCCCGGGGGCAGGGCAGGGCCGGGCAGCGGCTGATCTAGTGCACAGCAGCGCTGCCCGGCCCCAGGACACTCGGCTGTGTTTTTTTTTTTTTTTTTTTTAGGGAGCACTCTCCCCAAAAAACCTGCCCTGTGCATACCTCCCAACTTTGAGGATGTGTGTGGAGGGACGCTGGTGTGCGCCCGGATTTTTTTTTGGGGGGGGCTAGCGGGGATGGTGTGTGGCCTATACTCGCAAGGCCACGCCCACGGTTTTGCCGATGTGGGGGCATGAATAAACGCTGTGCTCATGCACACAGAATCTATTCAGGGGTGACCACCGCGGGACACTGCCAGCCCCGGTACGCGGGAACGTTCCCAAAACATGGGACATTCCCACGGAAAGCGGAAAAGTCCCGTGTTGGGAGGTATGCCTGTGGGGAACACTCCCTAAATTATAAAATAACACCACTGAAGGGGTTAAGACCTGTAGATTTACTTCTCTAATATCATACAGTTTCAAGCCTTGGTTGATCAAATTCTTCAAAGAATAATGTAAAATATTCAAAATCCAAAACCTTGTTATCTGTGTACAGAACGACGCCGTGTAATCCCTGTTACCATTAGAATGTGTCAGAAACATTAGAACAGGATCTAGTTAAAAGTTGGTGAAACTATAAAACAGGATTTCTGTTCCACATCCGCTGTGTAAGTATTTACACAAATAACAAGACTTTATGAGTTTTCCTGCACGGTGCACAGGGTAAAGGATCCAATAAAGTGCGTAAGCACAAAATGGAACAGACAAATGTACTAAAGGTCTATACACACTGGGCGATTATGCCCAGCATGTGGAAGTTTGTGTGGTCTTGCGCTTTAAGTTTAAGCAGCTCCTGTATTTTTAGTTATAGAATTCGTTGGGGGGGGGAGGAGCGCTCCACTCCCCCCCCCCCCCCCAACGAATTCTATGCCCAGCATTTATCAGGGCTGTGGAGTCGGTAGATAAATGGTCCGACTCCGACCCCGACTCCTCATACGGCTAACCCCGACTCCTCGACTCCGACTCCTCTGTATTAATATGCAAATGTATTTGATACATTCCTTGAAGGAAAGAAAGGCAACATACATATTATTACTACAGAAACTAGAGGCTGGAAAGCCAACAGTCTACTGTATTGAACAGTTTAAGCAAAGGACAAACACAATGTTTGTCCGCTGGTTTGCTTGCTCGTCACCGTTCAATTACCGAATCGTTACTGGCGACGAAAAATGGTGCCTGCACATCAATATGAACCAGCGTAAGGAATGACTTAGCCAAGGTAAACAAACGACCCCGCGCATGAAACAAGATCTTCATCCGCGCAAAAAGATCTTGTGCGTATGGTGGGAGAGCTTGTTTGAATTAATTTTTCGAGTTATTGAACATTGGAAATAAGTTGTAAACTACAAGGGAGAATACATTTATAAGTATTGGTGCTCCGAATTGTGCGTTGCGTGCCATATAGTGAAGCACATGAAAAGCATGCTTTTTCATGGTCACTTAACGTGTTCGTTTTGCGGGTACGTGAGGCACTGCATGCATTGGTCTTTATTCTTAAAGTAGAGAAGTCATTAATTATAATTTTCGGAGTTGGAGTCGGTGCATTGTTTGCCGACTCCGACCCCAGGTACTCGAAATTTGCTCTGACTCCTCGACTCCAACTCCACAGCCCTGGCATGTATGGAAAGAGATGATTGCTATCATCGCTTGGGGGGGGTAGCTCAGTGAGATGAGCAGCTTTCCCGGCTATGACGCTGGAGCGGGGCTCACACACTGGGCGGCTTTGAGCTCTAAGCCGCTCAAACTTGCTGTTTTGAGCGGCTTTCGGCTCAAAGTTGCCCAGTGTGTATGGGCATTTAGTTACATATGGCAGAGCAAATATTCCATGCTGTAATTATGCAGATAATATAGAGGTGAGAGAACCCTGCTTGTGAGAGCTTACAGTCTAAGACAGGCATAGGCAATCTGGCTTCCAAGCGGTTGTGAAACTACAAGTCCCACCATGCCTTGCCACAGTTTTGCTATTAGTGAGTGCTAAAAGTGTGGCACGGCATGCTGGGACTTGTAGTTTTACAACATCTGCCTATACCTCAACTGGGACGACTATAGGGGGAAACCAGTTATGGGAAAATGGGACAGGTTGTCGTGGGTGTGGTTCATAGGGTCAACAGTATCTAGGTTGATCCAAAAAGGTCAACAGGCACAAAGTCGACATATAAAAAAGGTCAACATGAGTTTTTCAGCCTTTTTGGTTTTACATTTGAGCTCTTGGACCCCAATTCTTGTCCCACGTCCCCTCGCAGACAGACTTGCATCCTTTATTCTGATGTTTTGTGTGGTGTTAATAATGTACATTTTCCTTTTCTCTCAGGCGTATGACAAAGGGGACTACTTTCCTATATGGGGGACATGTTTAGGGTTTGAACAACTGACCGTTCTCACAAGTGGAGAACTCCTCCTAACACTGACCGATACAGACGACGTATCATTGCCTCTAAACTTTACTAAAGGTATGTATCATAGCTGTACAGCACGCTGTAAAGTACACTAAAGGTCCGCACACACTGCACGGTATGCGAGACAGCCGATATCACTGACCATATCGGCAGCGCCGCAAAAATGAACGACTTGTGGCTAAACACCAGATGATATTGTTAACTATATCATATAGTACCGCCACCGGTACCCTGCCGAACATGCAGTCACTAGCGATATCGTCAGATTGGACGGCATGGTCAGACAATCGGGTACAGCATACCGTTAACGATCCGCAGGAGCGCACATTAAGTGGATATCTTTATCATGCATATCATTCATGCAGGTCGTATAGTGGGCACCCAGATTGACATTTCAGGAGATAATAGTATATATCTTATAAGAAATGAATATTGCATTGTTTGTTCCTTCTCTAGATGCAAAAACCAGCAAATTATTCAGAAATATTCCAGGACCCGTGTACACGGCTCTCTCCAAAATGCCTATAACTGCGAACTTCCACTTCTGGAGTCTCTCTATGCAGGTACATACATGTAGCTCAGATCAGGGCCTTTTACATTCCAGGTAACAAACACTGTACAGGTGACTCCTCTGGTGCTGGGCTCATTATTACACTTACATATTGCACATGTTGTCCTGGTAACTTCTAGTTAGTGACGGCTGTTTGGTAGCTACAGTATGGCCCTTATTCAGATCGCTTCGCTCAGACGCATGCACGGGCCGAAGCGAATATAACAAACCCCACCTAGCGAATGGATCTTCCGCACCACATATTCGCACACCAAATTCGGCCGCTCGGCATGCCAACGGATGTTTTATGTGTGTATCCATTCGCATGCTTGTGGAAACCTCCCCCATCATTCGATGGTCAGCGACCATCGAATGATGGGGAAAGCGCTCGCCCATGCACGAGTGGTCTAGACCACTCGTACATATGAATGAAGAAAAGGAGGTATATGGGCGGGCAGCTGACATCCGGTTAAGTCAGCTGTCCACCCCCCGCACGCACGTCACGACCGCATTTCCATACGCAAGCCCTACGTTTTCATCGGAACGCCCATGGAACGCAGGGTGTGTGCATATGGTAATGACCCTGATCAGGCCACAACGCCCCTCTCCACCCCCTGCTCGGAATGCCAGGAGCGAGCACTCGGCGACCGGACTTCTCGCTGAGTTCACACGCTCCCTGCATACAGATATGTGCAGAAATGGTTCTACGTATGCTTATACGCACAACATAGGTACGCTGCCTGAATTCACGTCCGAGCGAAGCGATCTGAATAAGGGCCTAAGTCCGCTAGTTTTTATTTTTCCCACTAAAAATCTTTGTCTAATAATAATTCTTTCATAACTACTCATATACTTCATTGCTGTCACTAATGTTTTAGTTTATTATTAGAATAGTTGTTACTATTTACCTGCACAGGTGTCATATTATGATATGGAATGGCACACTGGAGGGATTTACATCTCTCAGACTTTATCGGCCAGATGAAATCAGCGAGGACAGCTCAGGGTAGCGTAGATACCGGTTAATGTTCACCTCTGACTCTGGCTATGAGGACCACAGCTAGCAAAGACCCACACGGGACTATGACAGCAATCCATTCCAAAGTACTCAGTGGTTTGCAGCAAGGAGAGCTGCAGAGCACTAGGAGTGGGGTGTAGGAGTTGGGGTACGAGAGTAAAAAAACATTCCCTGAAATCCTATATTAATATACCAAAGGATATTATACTTAACCCTTTGTGGTTATCGCCAACATGCAGGCTCCTCATTCCTTCTACACAGAACAGCCAGGCATTAACGTGGCCGTATTATGCTGCAGATGTAACATGTGCAGAGGGAATTAGATTTGGGTGAGTTATTTTGTTTCTGTGCAGGGTAAATACTGGCTGCTTTATTTTTACACTGCAATATAGATCTCACTTTGAAGTAAAACCCCGCCCAAATCCAATTCTCTCTGCACATGTTACATCTGCCCCACCTGCAGTACACATGGTTTTGTACATTTGAGATTGAATTTGCCTTTGCGAGTGAACCAGAATAAGGGCCTCAGAGTGCTAAGTTCTGCAATCAGACCCAGTGATGCTCTATACTACAGCCAGGAAAATAAGAGTCCGTCATTTACCAGTCAGATAATACCCTAAGATGAGCTCCTAAATGTCATTGTGTGGTCTGAAGTACATTCTTGAATTGTATTACTTATACAGCACATGCATACGGGTGCCGGACACGGTCCCGACAGTCATTTACCCGATGTCGGGATCCCGACTGTCAAAACTCCGACAGACGGTTGCCCGACGGCCAGCGGCTATTCTCCCTCGTGGGGGTCCACGACCCACGTAGAGGGAGAATAAAATAGGTGGCGAGTGTAGCGAGCCACCATGCCCGCAAGGGGCTTTGTTGCGCTCACCATGCTGTCTGAGTCCGGGCAGTCGGGATCCCGAGGTCGGGCTAATGACTGTCAGGATCCCGACTGTCGGTACCCTATACCACACCCATGCATACAGATGTGTCCATATACATCTAGCCATCTCACGCATTAAACTGCCCTTCTAGTCTCGCGCCATGCCATGGTGTGCCCCAGTACCGCAGAGCAATTTTGCATGCAGCTATTTCCGTTATAGTGTGTCCTTTTTTGCAAAACTATGTGAACAGGATGCACAGACCTTTATATCTGTGTGTGATGTATCGGCTGCGGTCGCACACAACTGCTAGTGTGTCCTATTCGCACCGATTTGTGAATAAGATGTATGTAACGGAAAAAGTTGCACGCAAAGCACGCTTGGTGCTACTGAGTCATGGAACTCGCGTGGTCTGTGTATGTGGACACATCTCTATTTTGCATCTCTTTTAATATGGAAGCATATAAATTGATGGTAGATAAGAACAGTTTGGCCCATCTAGCCTGCCCTAAACATATACAATGCACGGTACTTGTTTCCTAGCACGGCCACAATCGCGGGCATCGAGTGTCATTTTTAGTGGTCTGCGACGCGACCGACGCGATGCCCCCGATTTTCCCATTGAAATGCATTATAAAAAGTCAAAATCGCGTCGGTCGCGTCGTATGCGGCTAAAAAAGGCTTAAATGGTCCAGACGCGATGCCCCCGATTTCCCCATAGGGAACAATGTTAAATGCCTCAATTTAGCCGCGATGCCCCCGATTTACCATAGGAATCAATGTTAAATGGCTCAATTTCACAAAATCATCATAGGGACCAATGGTAAATGGGCCAGAAACCCCCAAAAACACCCCTGAACAGTGAAATGTCACCACAAAAGTATTTGACGCCACCCCACGATCAACGCGAACCCGAAGCGTAGGGAGCGCAGCGAGCCCGCGAGGGGCGGAGGTACGCGTCCTCCGACCTTTTCATACCCCCACTATCCACGTCGGCGTGGAGTTGAGAATAGAATAGTGTTGCGAGCCACCGAGCCCGAAGCGTGGCGAGCGCACGCGGATACCTTCACAGGTAAACGCGTCCCTTCGCGGGCTTCACAGGTATCCGTGTCCCCTCGCGGGGCTCGCTGCACTCGCCACGCTTCGGGCTCGGTGGCTCGCTGCGCTTGCCACACTATTCTATTCTCAACTCCACGCCGACGTGGATAGTGGGGGTATGAAAAGGTCGGAGGACGCGTACCGCCGCCCCTCGCGGGCTCGCTGCGCTCGCCACGCTTCGGGTTCGCGTTGATCGTGGGGTGGCGTCAACTACTTTTGGGGGGACATTTCACTGTTCAGGGGTGTTTTTGGGGTTTTCTGACCCATTTACCATTGGTCCCTATGATGATTTGGGTAAATTGAGCCATTTAAGATTGATTCCTATGGGAAATCGGGGGCATCGCGGCTAAATTGAGGTATTTAACATTGTTCCCTATGGGGAAATCGCACCCGATTTTTTAGTGCATGCGATGGCCGCGATGCCCCCGATTTTTTTCCTCACGATGCCCACGATCATGATCGTTGTGGCCGTGCTAGGAAACAAGTACCCAATGCACACTTACACACTAGGGTTTTTTGTTGTAAGCCAATTAAACTACCAGTATATTTGGAGTATGTAAGGCAATAGGATTATTGGAGAACCCACATATGCACAGGGAGAATATACACACTCCACACCAGCAGTACTGTCCATATGATTCTGCTTGTCTATTTCTAATTCTAGATTGCTTATTTTCCCCACCGTCTGTTTTATTTAACAGAATTTTACAGCAAATGATAAACTGAAAAACTTCTATCATGTTTTATCTACAAACTCTGATGGTACTACGGAATTTATATCTACATTTGAAGGTAATGACTGGACTTTGTGAGAACCTGATGTTTATTTGAGGCATTAAAAAAAATGCAGTTTGTGTCTCCAACTGAGGGGGATATTCAATCTCCCGCAGCCATCTCCCGACGTGGGATATGGCTGCGGGGCACTATTCAATGCTGTTTTCCCCGACAGCATTGATCAGGGGATCTCGGCAGAACGAGCCCGACTTCACAAGCAGTCGGGCTGGTTCTGCCGAGAATGGCTGGGAATTGACGAGCTCCCGGCTGCAGCTCGCCTCTTCCCGGCCGCAGCTCACGGCCACGCCCCCTTCTTGTCCCGCGAACTATGAATCCCGCCTGCAAATTCTTGGTCAAGCAGACCGCAAATGGGACAGGATCGCGGCTGTCGGGCCATCTCGACAGCCGTGACCCAACATGGAATACCCCCCTTAATCTTTTTCTGTCTCTTGTGGCAGACGGATAAGAACTGGGGAGGATCACTATATATAGAAACTTGATTACCTGTGTTTGGCCAATTATAAATGTACATTTTCTGCTGTAAACTTTTTGTTTATTAAAAATTTAAACTAGGAAAATATTCTTTCTTGATGATATTTCTCATTTTAAGGAACAGGGTTGGATGGGACAGTATATATTATATTTATTTATGTATTTAATACATTATTATTATTATTTTTTATTTTATTTTTTTGTGTTGGGTGTATTTATATATATATATATATATATATATATATATATATATATATATATATATATATATATATATTTTTTTTTTTTTTTACAGTTACATTGTTCATTGTTATGATAACATTGAATTATCCATAAGATAACTATTCTTGATGTTTTTGTTTTTTATTCCTTTTTGAAATGTAAATGCCTTTCTTTAAAATAATAAAATTACTCTATTGAAAAAAAAAAAATTAAACTTTTTTTCTTTGTATTATGAAGTATATTTTGTCTTTAAATAATTTAAAAATAATTTTGGCAATGTGTTCACATGACCCAAAATACATGAAAAGTCTTAAGGTCACCTTTGGTCAAAACAGGGCAAAGGTCACACTATAGTGCACTATTTCTATTAGTCTTAACATTTGTGCAGTTTTCACATTTTGACATACTGTACTACGGATGTGTCCATTTTCATCTTGTTTTCATCCACCTGAGTGAATGTTGATGGCCAGAACCAGGGCTGCCATCAGATTGTTGGGCCTGGGACTGACAGAATAGGCAGGGCCCCCCCTTCCCTTTCTCGAATGCCTGGTGAGACCTCCGGTGTCCTCAGCACTGGCCCACACTACTCAACAGTGATCTTTGTTTATGACAAATTATACTTTATAAACTCCGGTCCTGGGCCCCCTTTCTGTCTGGGCCCAGGGCTGTAGTCACTGCAGTCCCCCCCTGATGGCTGCCCTGGCCAGGACATATGCAATGAATAGCCTCCTCATAATTTTTATCCCCATCCATTCCATTCTACAGGTGGTATCATCAAGTCAAGCCCATGCTGACTGTCATCACATGTATAATATCCCCTGTACCATACACCTACAGTCGTCATTATTGTCATTGTGGCCTGATCTCACCCATCACTTCATCACTTTCTGTTGTTCTCTTGCTAAACTGTATTTTGCTTGATGTCTCAATCTTGTCTCTCTCTCTTTCTGATTTGATTGCTCCCCACGCAATCGTACAGGGGAGCGATGTTTAGCGACATGTATGCGCATGTGCAGCCGCTTGGTGTGAGTGGGCCTGTCAAACTGCTTGTTCACCATCCCGTTTGCACCTAGCACGGGGCGGTGGTGGCGAGGGGTCGCGCCCATGGGAACGCCCAGCCTTTTGTAGGAGTTCCTATGTAAATACACTCATGATGCGGGCAGCTGACCTCAGTGGATCAGCTGCTCGTCCGCTTCCTACACAGGGCGCTTCCAGATGGAAGACACCAGAGAGGTGTCTTATATCTGCGAGCGCTGTAGTAATCATTCGATGGTCGGCGACAATCAAATTATTTCCTCTATCTCTTGAACTTGTTGTCTCTTGTTCCACTTTCCCTTTTTTGTTTTCTCTCTTTCATGTTCTCTTTTTCTGCCTCTTCCTCTATCCCCACATCCCCCCCCCCACGCACACACACACTTACTTCTTGAAGGTGAATGTTTTGCAATAACAAACTATATCTTGCAGCCCGAAATTACCCAATTTATGGAGTCCAGTGGCACCCAGAAAAAAATCCATTTGAGTGGAAGAAAACCTCACATATATCACACACGGCTGAAGCTGTCCACGTGGCTTTTTATATGGCAGAATTTTTTGTTAAGGAAGGTAAGAACATCAGAATGAGCCACCTTGATCTAAGTGTACGATGCATGTGTGTGTACTAATGAAGGCTGCATGCGTGTGCGCTAATGCAGAATGCATGCTACACGTGCATGGACTAATGCAAGCTGCCTCTTTGTCTTTTTGCCCAGTTTATTAGGTGCATTTATCTGTCCCATGCAATTCAGGACCACATCCTTTGTACAGAAAGACATGTAGTAGGATGCTTGCAATTAGTCAACTAACACCTGAGAAATGCAATTATGCAAAATCTAGGGGATATAATTATTCTAATCAAATAATTATAGAGAGCGCACTGAATTAAGCACAAATATTTATTAAAAAACAATAGATGAAAAGCTCATATAAACGATCACAATTATTTAATAAAATATAACAATAAAATCAATATGATATGAAATAGTTATAGACCACTGGGCAATCACTGATGCCCCACACAATGCTATATGAATAATGTCCAGTTGCTCTTACCCACTAAGGATGATGTTATGTCCAGTAGCGGGGAACTTGTAATTGAGTTTGATGAGATATGAGAAGACAAAGTCCATCCAGTAAGTTTATGGAAATACGTGCTGTTTCATTGGGGGGGGAAAAACGGAGGGGGATTTGTAGAGATGAAAAGGTGACTCGCAGAGCAGCCTCGCTGTTGGAAATAGATGTATCTGTGCTACAACTGGCAGATGATGGTAATGAGCCGGGAGCACTCCATAGTGAACCAGCGGCGCGGCTAGGTGTATGTTGGAGAAGTCTGTCTCATCTACCACCGTGACGTTCTGGGGAAGAGAGCCAACGGTGGGAGTGACGGAGTACCTGCCGCACTTGGTCTCGGGGTCTGGAGCGAGTCACACCTCTCGGGGGAGCCTGTGGATGGTTATTATGCAAAATAGATAATGATAAATTCAAAATATGCTGGTGCTATAAAAGTAGATATTAATAAATTACTAATTAAAATATAGGCCTCTTCCTTCCAAACTGTAATGTTATAAATATAGGCCCATTTCTTCATACTGTAATGTGGTTATATAGCCCTGTCGTCAATAATGTAATGTTGGGATATAGCCCATTTCCATCATAATGTAATGTTGGGATATAGCCCATTTCCATCATAATGTAATGTTGGGATATAGGCCCTTATTCAGATCTGATTGCAGTACAAATTTGTTCGGAAATGGGCAAAACCATGTGCACTGCAGGTGGGGCAGATGTAACATGTGCAGAGAGAGTTAGATTTGGGTAGGGTGTGTAGAAACTGAAATCTTAATGGCAGTGTAAAAATAATGCAGCCAGTATTTACCCTGCACAGAAACAAAATAAGTCACACAAATCTAACTCTCTGCACATGTTACATCTGCCCCACCTGCAGTGCACATGGTTTTGCCCATTTTCCAAACAAAATTGTACTGCGATCAGATCTGAATAAGGGCCATAGCCCATTTCCCTCATACTGTAATGTTGGGATATAGCCCATTTCCCTCATACTGTAATGTTGGGATATAGCCCATTTCCCTCATACTGTAATGTTGGGATATAGCCCATTTCCCTCATACTGTAATGTTGGGATATAGCCCATTTCCCTCATACTGTAATGTTGGGATATAGCCCATTTCCCTCATACTGTAATGTTGGGATATAGCCCATTTCCCTCATACTGTAATGTTGGGATATAGCCCATTTCCCTCATACTTGTGTGTTGGAATATAGCCCATTTCCCTCATACTGTAATATTGGGATATAGCCCATTTCCCTTTTACTGTAATGTTGGGATACAGCCCAATTCCCTTGTACTGTAATGTTGGGATATAGCCCAATTCTTCTTACTGTAATGTTGGGATATAGCCCATTTCCCTCTTACTGTAATGTTGGGATATAGCCCAATTCCCTTGTACTGTAATGTTGGGATATAGCCCAATTCCCTTGTACTGTAATGTTGGGATACAGCCCAATTCCCTCTTACTGTAATGTTGGGATATAGCCCAATTCCCTCTTACTGTAATGTTGGGATATAGCCCAATTCCCTCTTACTGTAATGTTGGGATATAGCCCAATTCCCTTGTACTGTAATGTTGGGATACAGCACAATTCCCTTGTACTGTATTGTTGGGATACAGCCCAATTCCCTCTTACTGTAATGTTGGGATATAGCCCAATTCCCTTGTACTGTAATGTTGGGATACAGCACAATTCTCTCGTACTGTAATGTTGGGATACAGCCCAATTCCCTCGTACTGTAATGTTGGGATACAGCACAATTCCCTTGTACTGTATTGTTGGGATACAGCCCAATTCCCTCTTACTGTAATGTTGGGATATAGCCCAATTCCCTTGTACTGTAATGTTGGGATACAGCACAATTCTCTCGTACTGTAATGTTGGGATACAGCACAATTCCCTCGTACTGTAATGTTGGGATACAGCACAATTCCCTCGTACTGTAATGTTGGGCTATAGCCCATTTCCCTCGTACTGTAATGTTGGGCTATAGTCCATTTCCCTCGTACTGTAATGTTGGGCGATACGATTTGGGCCCTTTTTGCCTGATTCCAGTGGATCAGGCCAAGAAATTGGGTGAAAAGTGCCCAAATCGTATGTGCCTAACCTCAGATTCCAATCCGATATGTGGTCCCACATATGAGGCTGCATGTGATTCCTTGGATTAGTGTATGGGGCCTTTAGACTATCCAGGAGATAATAGCAGAAGCAAAACATCAGGCGAGAATCGAGGTACAACCATGTGTTTTTCTTTATTTTTTTTTTCTCTCTGAAAAACTTTTTACAGCCCCTGTAGCTCTGCTTGTACTTTTTTTAACTGATAATCATTATTAAAGCATCTACACCATAGTGCAGTGTAGTGCAGTAAATAGTAATAAAATGACACACAGGACGTGGTGATTGTGCATATGACAGTCCAGGATTAGTGTGTTATGATGACTGCAGCAAGAACTTGGATAGAACTTGAATGAGCCATATTTGCTAGACAATGCACTTGTGTATACTATAAATAATATACTAATTACAGCATTTTTTATGTTTGCAGCCAGGAAAAGTCAACATCAGTACTCTGACGAAGATGAATCAAAGTATCCATTGATTTATAATTATTGCCCAGAGTACACCGGAAACAAATCTGTCTTTGAGCAAATGTATTTTTTCTGAAGCTTTTCCGATGTGCATATTGTGTGGTGCAGCCTGTGGTGAGAAGTTATTGCTAAGCACTTATTGTTATTTGCAGCAAATGCAAAAGCCTATAAAACGCACAATTCATTTTTCCTACTAATTCAGCGGAATTTGCAATACAGTCACCATACACATTCCTATATAACAGAGCGAGATGTTGATTTGAAAGGTCAAGCTTTACGTGTTACAGGTGTGGTAAAGTAATGGGAACACTGAATGTAAACTTCTATTTATCATACGCATTGTGGGAGTGTTCTATCGCCTAGCGAATGTATTTCTTGTGTCACTCCTAGAAGGGTCTTGTTACCATTAAATGCTGACTTGACACTTCAATCTCTTGTACTGTTTCTTATTAATACATTTTCACATATTGATTGTGGCCCCATACATGATTGAGTTTGCCACAGTCAATGTTGTTCTGTATGTTAATTTGTATGTATGTATGTATGTATGCATTCAGGGTTTAAAGTGGGGGATGGGGTGGAACTAAGTTCCACCACCTGTAATGGTAGGGGGAATGCGGTTCCACCTCCACCACAGCCCTGCACAGTAATCCCAACAGTCCCAGTGCATTCCTTTTCTGGCACGTCGTATGTGATGTCATGCAGTTACCGCCACTGAAGTGAAGAAGGCATAAGGGGAAGCTGCTGGAGGGACAGAGACAGATTTGTATAAAATACACTTACTGTGGGCAGTTTGTGTAAGGGGGCACTACTGCTGTGGGCATTATTTGTATAAACAATAGTATTGTGTGGCATACATGTATAAGGAGTACTACTGAGTAACTTGGAAAAAGGGCACTACTATGTGGTGTAACATGTATCGGGCACTACATGTGGTGTAATGGGAATATGATTGTGTTACTGTGTGTCATAATTTGAATTGGGGGTGCTATTGTGTGACCACGCCCCTTCCTTGTGAGACCACTGTCCCTTTATAAAGTATGGTAGGTAAGGCACCAATTGTGTAATTTGCAGGCAGTGCTGAAAACCCTTAAACTACACACAAACCCTTACACTGCACAAATAAAATATATCTGTGTATGTGTTTGATGTGTTGACCACCAAACCTTTTTACTTTTTGCCACAAAGTTAAGGTGAAAATACGGTATCTGGTCCCGAGGTCGACCACTATTTGACAGTGATTAGGTCCACACCTAAGAATGGTCAACAATAACAGAAGGTCGACACACGCTTAATGTCAATATGTACATGATAGACACTCAAAAGGTTGACAAGTTTTTCATATTTTTAAAATTTAGACGCCTCCAGGGCTCCCTCCGGCCCCCTCTCCCGACACCTGAAAGCGCTCCCGTTGTTTAAAACCACATTCGATCACTCCTGCAATTTGATGGATATTATGGTGCAGCACATAATATTTATCGATGTGAGATTCGACCGGGACACAAAATGTGCATACAATCATTCGATTTATCGAACAGATGTGGTCGAAATTGAATGATTGTATGAGATATCTCATAAGTGTATGGGCTACATAAGAATGTTCTGTCGTCAAAATTTCAAACGATAGCATGTTCTGAAGGTTGCTGTAGTGATTTTTTTTTCCTTTAATGATTAATACAATAATTTTATAAATACTTGAAACCAAAAATTTTTTTTTTTTTAAATAGCACCCAAAAATTCAAAACATCTGCTATTTTATGATAATTTTAACATTGCAGGGCTGTTATTGGTCCAGTACCCCTCCACTAGCATTAAACATGGACAGAAGCAGGTTTCTTAGTATAGTATGATTTCCATTTTGTTAATATGGTAATTTTTTGCTAGCACATCCCACATGCAGTAACTAAACACAGTTCCCCTTTTTACATACCCTCCACTTTGTAGCCTCACACTGAGCCTAAAGCAGCCTAAAAACCATTTCCAGACCAACTTATATTGCAGAAGTTTGCAAAGAGCGTGGCTTAGCTCTTACTGGAAGAAGACGTGCTTCTAAGAGGTCCTTATGATAAATCCCCAGACGAGACTGCAGCATTGCCTACCAACAGGACTTTTATATCTGTAAATTAAATACTAAAATACACTGAACATGTGCGGTTTCTTAGCATTGGTCTGGACAGTGGCTTCACACTTAGGGCCTTATTCTAGTTCACTCTTTCTGACAAAATCCTTCTTAGATGGACAAAACCATGTGCACTGCAGGGGGGCATATGTAAAATGTGCAGAGAGAATTAGATTTGGGTGAGTTATTTTGTTTCTGTGCAGGGAAAATACTGGCTGCTGTATTTTTACACTGCAATATAGATCTCACTTTGAAGTAAAACCCAACCCAAATCTAATTCTCTCTGCACAAGTAACATCTGCCCCACCTGCAGTGCACATGGTTTTGTCCATCTAAGAAGGATTTTGTCAGAAAGAGTGAACGAGAATAAGGCCCTTAATCATCAGGAATTAGCCACAATCAAATCCTCATTCTTTTTCATCTAAGGAACATTGCTAGAATCAAGCACTTAATTCCCCCAGACGATCTGCAAACAATCATACGAGAATTTGTATTCTTTCGCCTTGACTACTGCAATGCCCTCTACCTTTTGGTTCCCAGCAAAAGAATTGTACTGCTTGCAGATGGTACAAAATGCAGCTGCCAGGGTATTATCCAACCAGCCCCGTTTCCAGGCACATAACACCCATTCTGTACTCCCTTCACTGGCTACCTGTAAGATGGTGAATTGGGTACTTTGTTTCATAGCACGGCGCCCCCGATTTTGATCGAAGTGCATCGTATACAATCGCATCGCATGCAATATAGCAGCATGCGATGCGATTCGATTTTTCATTGTACAAGCACCCTGATGGGTGCTTACAATGTTAAATGCACCCCCATTGTCAACGCCACCCCCACTATCAACGCCAACCCGAAGCGTGGCGAGCGGTGGCGGTACGTGTCCTCCGACCTTTTCATACCCCCACTATCCACATCGGCGTGGAGTTGATTTCTAGATAGTATGGCGAATGCAGTGAGCCACCGAGCCCGAAGCGTGGCGAGGGGACATGGATTACTTTACATGTATTCCGCGGGGCTCGCTGCGCTCACCACGCTTCGGGCTCGGTGGCTCGCTGCACTCGCCACACTATATAAAATCAACTCCATGCCGACTACCCATTCTGGCCTCCGTTTCGGGACAGGTGGAAAAATCCCACCACGGATCCTTGGGTTTATTCCATTGTTTCCAGGGGTTACCAGATAAATCTCAGGGGGTTACCCCCAAGAAGATTTCTTCCTACCCCTTTGCCATGGGAGGCTCTTTTGCGGACTGCTCTTTTGGGGGCAGTATTGTCTCTCATAGAAAAAGGGGTAGTGGTCCCGGTACCTCAGGAGGAAAGGAAGAAAGGATTTTATTCAATTCTTTTTTTTGGTCCCCAAACCAGATGTGTCTTTCAGACCCAGCCTACATTTAAATTCTTTGAACCTATTTTCGCATGGAATCCCTACGGTCAGTGCTATTAAGCATAGTGCCGGGGGAATTTCTAGCATCAGTGGATATCCAAGATGCTTATCTGTATGTGCCTATATGCAAGGAACATCAGTCCTTACTACGTTTTGCAATAGGAGAGACACATTTACAGTTCCAGGCTCTGCTTTTTGTTCTGGCCACGGCGCTAAGGGTCTTTACAAAAGTGAAGGCTGTCATGGCAGCAACCCTCAGACTGAATGGGATAGTTATTATCCCTTACCTGGACGACCTCCTGTTCAAGGCAGAGTCATTGGAGAAACTCCAGGACCATTTCAACATTGCGACTCAGTTTTTACAAGAGCAGGGCTGGGTTTTAAACCTTCCCAAGTCTTATTTGATGCCCACGCAGAGACTGCAGTTTCTGGGGGTGATTTTGCATACTCATTTACATTGGGTATTTCTTCCAGAATCCAAGGCAGTGGACATCCAACAGCTGGTGCTACAGATCTTGTGGTCTCCAAGCCTGACACTTTGGCAGGGAGTGAAGTTCTTAGGCAAGATGGTGGAAACATTCGAGATTTTGCAGTTTGCGAGGTTTCACTCAAGGATTTTTCAGTGGAACATTCTAGCATGTTGGCCAGGGAATGCAAAGACCATGAAACAGTTGTTGCTGTCTCAAGAGAAGAGCCAGTCCCTGATCTGGTGGATGGACTTGGAGACTCTGCAGCTGGGGCGTTCTCTCCGCTTGTGGGATTGGCTGGTTATCACAACTGATGCCAGTCTCGGGGGCTGGGGGGCAGTAGCTCTTCACCTAAGGTTGCAGGGTCTGTGGTCCAAGGAAGAATCCAGGATCTTCTAAAGGGGATCTCCTGTGCGTGTACAGTCGGACAATGCCATGGCTGTGGCTTACTTGAACCATCAAGGCGGGACTCGCAGCAAGATGGCGATGCAGGCAGTCTCGCGGATTTTCAGGTGGGCAGAAGTATGTGAGTCGAAAGTGATAACCACTACACTACAGAAACATCATTAGGTGGGCAGAAGTAAACAACCCTGCCCTGTCGGCTGTGTTCATTCTGGGGATCCGGAATGTAGAAGCGGATTTCCTTAGCAGGGCCGATCTGCTGGAGCGAGAGTGGGTACTTCATCTGGAAGTTTTTCAGGAGATTGTGGATCGCTGGGGGCTCCCAGAAGTGGATTTAATGGCTTTCAGGAACAACTGTCAGGTTCCCAGGTATTGTTCTCGGACCAGGGACCCGGCCTCTTGGGCAGTGGATGCCATGACCGTTCCATGGCAGTTCCAACTGGTCTATGTATCCCCCCCCCCCCCCCCCCCGTTCCCAATGATTCCGTGGGTGCTGAAGAGAGTAAAGTCTCAGAAGGTACAAGCAATTCTGATTGCACCGGATTGGCCCAGGAGGTATGCAGATATACTGAGGTTGTCGATGGACTCTTGACGTCTACCTCTTCGGCCAGATTTGCTAATACAAGTACCATTTCTACACCTGGACCTACCTCGTCTCAATTTGATGGCCTGGCTTATGAAACCACCCTATTGAAGAATAAGGGGTTTTCGGATGCAGTTATCCAGACTATGCTAAGAGCTTGCAAGCCTGTGTCAGCTGCAAATTACCATCGGGTCTGGAAGATTTATATCAAGTGGTGTGAATGTCAAAGGGTACACACCTCTAGGTTTAAGGTGTCTAGACTGTTATACCCCTTTTACACCAAGGAAAATCCCAGGCCGGACCCAGGTCAGTGTTGGTGTAAAAGGGACCAACTCCGTTCCATTGACAATGGACTCCTACCCAGGTCCTGACCAGGGTCGAACACTGGTCAGACCTGGGTCATGAACGGTGTAAATGGTCCCAAGCCAGGTTGGGACATCCAGGTAATGCTGAAAGGATACCATAAGCACAGGAAGCCTTTCCGTAAGTCCGTGCCATGCGTTCCATAGTGCATTGCAGCAGCAAAAGACAGCAGCCAGTGCGGACAGTGCACACAGGCTGCTACCTGGCACTCCACAGGTGGACCTGCCACAACCCTATCTGGCACTAGGAAGCAGCGCTGTCAGACAGTAGCGGGACCAAGAGCTTAAAGGAGGAGGGTGCGTGATGTACCTCCCACTCCAGTGACTCAATTTTTTGGGGGATATATACCCTACCTAAAGAAATCATTTATGTTCTTTTTGGGGGGGGGGGGGCTGGGGGAGGGGTATGGATTGTATGGTCGACCTAAAGATTGTCGACAGTCATTAGGTTGACACCACTAGGTCGACATACTGCAAGGTCAACAGTAGTCTAGGTCGACATGGGACAAGATCGACAGTCAAAAGGTCAAAAGTGGGTTTTTCACTGTTTTTTTTTTTTACCCGAATGTCGACATGGACCTAAAGAAATCATTTATGTTCTTTTTGGGGGGGGGGGGGCTGGGGGAGGGGTATGGATTGTATGGTCGACCTAAAGATTGTCGACAGTCATTAGGTTGACACCACTAGGTCGACATACTGCAAGGTCAACAGTAGTCTAGGTCGACATGGGACAAGATCGACAGTCAAAAGGTCAAAAGTGGGTTTTTCACTGTTTTTTTTTTTTACCCGAATGTCGACATGGACACATATTTAAGTGTCCATACACTTCGCACACTATTTTATTCTCCCACCATGCCCTAGTGCAGTGATGGCTAACCTTGACACTCCAGCTGTTGTTGAACTACACATCCCCTACAGCAGTGGTTCCCAACCCTGGTCCTCAAGTACCCCCAACAGTGCACGTTTTCCAGGTCACCCAGCAGGTGCACTCATTATTCAAACACATTTTAAAAGATCCACATGTGGAGCTTATTATGTCACTTGTGATTCTGTGTGGAGACCTGGAAAACGTGCACGGTACTTGTTTCCTAGCACGGCGCCAGCGATAAAAATTGTATCCATAGGGACCACCCGAAATCGTGTTGCAACCAAATCGCATGCGATGCGATCGACACGATTTTTACATTGGAATCAATGTAAAATGGTCTCTGAGACCAGATTTTACATTGGCCCCAATGTTAAATGGCCCCCAGACCCCAATTTTTATTGTTTCCCAACCCTGATGGGTCAAATGCCCCCCCATTGTTAACGCCACCCAACGATGAACAGCAACCCGAAGCGTGGCGAGTGCAGCGAGCCCGGGAGGGGTGGCGGTATGCGTCCTCCGACCTTTTCATACCCCCACTATCCACGTCGTCGTGGAGTTATCCCCTTTGAAGTGGCTTGTTGGCCTGACCACCACAAATTGGGCAATACTTTACTCCTTGACTTTCCTACAAGCTTTTAATTTGGTGACTTTCCAGTAATTTATTTCCTGCCCAGGATGTTTGCAC
Source organism: Crinia signifera (assembly GCF_055691185.1). NCBI lineage: Eukaryota > Metazoa > Chordata > Amphibia > Anura > Myobatrachidae > Crinia > Crinia signifera. The sequence continues at coordinate 49,098,062 of NC_139221.1, read as the reverse complement.
TTTCTGATATCTCTCCATTTTACAAGTTACCCTACCTTGTGCTTATAAAGAACCTAGAGCTCCATCTTGTGGCCTTTTGTTTTATTTGCTCAAGATTTCTAAGGTGGAGTATTTTCTATTTTGCTGTTGTAACTGATGCTACCAAAATAATTTATTTATTTATTTGCAGTTTCTTATATAGCGCAGCAGATTCCGCTGCACTTTACAATAGTAGACAGTGATAAAACAAACTGGGTAATGACAGACAGACTTGGAGGTTAGAGGGCCCTGCTGCAAGCTTACAATCTATTAAAAAATAATAGAACCTTTATCTCCTACCAGCCTCAATTCACACAAAATGTATTAATAACCATTTCAACAGTGGAATCTTCAACTTTTCGTTTCATATTGTGGGAATTTTTTTTGCAATATATTATGCTTTCAAAGCAGAGCGGACCCTCCAAACAAACTTCACAGACTTCTTTCTTTAGCGGATGCACCCCCCCCAGCACCCTGAACTACAGAAATACAAATTCCGGATAAAGATGTTGGGTGACATTTAATAGGGAGTGATTTGCTGCTCTTGGCGATTTTTGGCGCAAAAACGGCCGAAATCGTCCGTTTTTTAGAAATCGCCAACTTAATGAGATGCGAATTGTGCACTTTTTGCCGCGAATTCGCACATTCTGAAGTGGCGATTTCTCAATTCGCATCCAGATGTTTTCCCATTGAAAAACATACAATTCGCAAATTTAATGGGGTGCGAATTTGGAAATCGCCCCCAAAAAACGTGCAAAAATCGGCAAAAAAATAGACCAGGTTTTGACTGGCGAATTTGTCAGAAACATGCACAAATCATTGCGATCTGTGCATGGTTCTGGTGTTAAAAAAAAAGAGTTAAATTAAAAAAGTAAAAAAAAAAAGCTCAAATAGCCAGTCCTGGTTTCATAAAATCACGGGGCTGAACAAATAGGGGTCTCCAGGATTTTATTAAACCAGCCCCAGGCTCAAGGTGCCAACAGGCCCTTTAATGCCCCATATGCTGGGACTTGTGGTTCTCCAAGTCCCTGCATGTGGTGCAGGCATGCTGTTACTCATAGTTCCACAGCAATCTCTTATATATTTGGCTACATCTGTCACTCAAAGTGTGTCTGAAGCTGTAACGCTGGGTGGAGCCTCTGACTCACATGACTGACTCACACGACAGAGAACCAGCCTAGTGAGCCCACAGTGCCAGACAGACACCCTCTGCCTCTCCATGTTACACAGCAAAGACACAGCTACTCACCAGACACACCAGGTGAGCGCCCCACACCTCAATACCTCCCAACATGACCCTCTCCAGGAGGGACAGAATGCTCTGTTTGTGGACTTCCATCTTAATTTATGATTGTCATCACCTGTTTTAAAAAGGGTAATTGATAAGAAAGGTGTTTAAGCACAGGTGATGGTAATCCATAAATTAAGAAGAAAGTCCAGAAACAGAGCAATGTGTCCCCCCCCCCCCATTCACGGCAACCCCACGATTAAATGGCACATGCAAAACACTGACATGGCTATGGTCGACAATGAAAAAGGTTGACATGAGTTTTTGAAGATTTATTTTTCACTTTTTCAATGTTTTCATATTCATTCTCATGTGTCGACATGGACACCAATGAAGTGCCACACTTATGTCAACATTTACATGTGTTGACCTTTCTGTGTTGATTTTTTCTTGTGGTTATTCGCGGCACCCCCCGGCGACCCCCCTCCTGAGATTCACAGCACACCCCCCCCCCCAATTCGCAGCGACTCCCGCGATTTGCGGCCCCACCCCGTGACACACCCCCTCCTGCGATTCGTGGCACACCGCGACCCCCCCCCTCCCACGATTTGTGCCAACCCCCGAGGCCCCCCCTTCCTCGCGGTACCCCCCGCGACCCCCCCTACCGCCTGTCATTGCGGCAACCCCCCGCCCCTGCGACCCACCCTCCCACGATTCACTGCAACCCCCCGCGTCCCCCCTCCCACAATTCGCGGCACCCACACACCCCCGCGACCCCACCTCCCGCAATTTACGGCATCCACCCACGACCCCTCCTCCCATGATTCGCGGACACACCTCACCTCCTCCCCCCCACCCCCGCTCGCGATTCACGGCAACCCCAGGATTAAATGGCACATGCAAAACACTGACACGGCTATGGTCGACAATGAAAAAGGTTGACATGAGTTTTTAAAGATTTTATTTTTCTTTTTTGAATGTTTTCATATTCATTTACATGTGTTGACCTTTCTGTGTTGATTTTTTCTTGTGGCGATTCGCGGCACCCCCCGGCGACCCCCCTCCCGCGATTCACAGCACACCCCACCCCAATTAGCGGCGACTCCCGCGATTTGCGGCCCCACCCCGTGACACACCCCCTCCTGCGATTCGTGGCACCCCGCGACCCCCCCTCCCACGATTTGTGCCAACCCCCCAGGCCCCCCCTTCCTCGCGGTACCCCCCACCCCCCGCGACCCCCCCTACCGCGATCCCCCCCACGTCATTGCGGCAACCCCCCGCCCCTGCGACCCACCCTCAAACGATTCACTGCAACCCCCCGCGTCCCCCCTCCCACGATTCGCGGCACCCACACACCCCGCGACCCCCCGTCCCACAATTCACGGCATCCACCCACGACCCCTCCTCCCGTGATTCGTGGACACACCTCACCTCCTCCCTCCCCCCCACCCCCGCTCGCGATTCACGGCAACCCCAGGATTAAATGGCACATGCAAAACACTGACACGGCTATGGTCGACAATGAAAAAGGTTGACATGAGTTTTTGAAGATTTATTTTTCTTTTTTGAATGTTTTCATATTCATTCTCATGTGTCGACATGGACACCAATGAAGTGCCACACTTATGTCAACATTTACATGTGTTGACCTTTCTGTGTTGATTTTTTCTTGTAGCAATTTTGGTACTTATGTAGTATCTGGGTGTCCGATTTTGTGATTGTATGCCTTACCTTAAGGCATACAATCAGATGCGATGCGATTCGATGCGATTTTGCATAGGATTCAATGTTAAGAAGGTCCTGTTCATTTCCCCACTATCCAAGTGGGCATAGAGTTGATTTTATATAGCGTGGCGAGCGCAGCGAGGCGAGCGAAGCGAGCCCCGCGAGGGGACGCATATATCTTAAAAAGTATTCTGTGTCCCCTCGCGGGGCTCGCTACGCTCGCCACGCTTCGGGCTCGGTGGCTCGCTACGCTCGCCACAGGTTTATATCCAACTCCATGCCCACTTGGATAGTGGGGAAAGGAAAAGGACCCCTTTTTCCCATTGAATTCTATGTTAAAATGGACTCAGACCATTTTAACATTGAATCCTATGGAAAAATCTTGACCATCGCATCGCATACGATTTGGTTGCATGCGATGCGATGCGATCCGATCCGATTTCTAAATCGGACGCCGAGATACTACATAAGTACCGCAATTTTTTTACAGTGACAACTATGTGCACGTCAACCTACACATCATCAACCAATTCTTTGTATAATATATAACACCTGTTCTGTTTTACTGTATGTGTTTTAAGTCAGATCTTTTACTGCTACTATTACTGTTTATGTAAATGCATTCTGAATGACAGCAACATCCTACCATCCTTCCTCAAGAATATATAACCAACTAGGTGATTTATCGCGCCCCCCCCCCTCCCGCAATTCACGGACCCCCCGCGCACCCCCCCCCCACGATTCACGCCCCCTCCCACGATTCACGTCACCCCCCGCACACCCCCCCCTCCCGCAATTCGCAACCCCCCTCCCGCAATTCACGCCCCCTCCCACGCTTTGCGGACCTCCGCCCTCTCCCGCGATTCGCGGACATCTGCGCCCCCTCCCTCCCTTGATTCACGGCACCCCCCACGCCCCTCCCACAATTCATGGCACCCCTAAGCCCCTCTTTAGTCCCCCCGTATACTCACACACCCCTATCACTACCCAGCTTCCTGCTCTCCTGAACCGTAACTTCCACCACTGGGAAGTCACTGACGCTGTTTTGGCCACATGCCCCTATCATGCCTCATAGCCCAGCCTCCTGCTCTCATGTACCCTAACTCCCACCCAGTAGGAGGAGACACTGACTCAGGGCCACCATCCTGTACTCCTGTACTGCCACACTGGACCCTCACCCACTGGCAGAAGCTGCACAGTATCTCCCACCCTCCTCTTTAGTCCCCCTTATGTCCACACACCCCTATCACTACCCAGCCTCCTGTTTTCCTGTGTCGTGACCTCCGCCAGTGGGGAGCCGCTGACTCAAAAACACCCTACTATACTATTGCACACACACCTAAACAACATGCACACACAGCCCCCCCCCCCACACCCACAAATGTCACTGTACCATCCACACTATCAATGTACATCTTACTCTGTAACCGCTTTTTAATTAAACAAAACAATACACACACCCTTCCACATCATATGCTCTCTATTTAACACATTTCACCTATAACTCAAGTTGCAATACAGGCCATCTTTCATACAATTCCAACCATCTTTCTCATATACAAATGTTCACAAATTAAGGGGGCGCAGCCCCTTACGACGGTGTGAAGAGCGCCCGTAGGGTGCGATGAATCACCTAGTACACAATAGTTTTTCTATTTTTTTACACAAGTATCAGCTCGATGCCCACTGCCCAGGGGCATCGAGGACAGCCCCGGGCTTCAGCATGGGCACGTAAGTTCTGGAGGAGGGGACCCCTTCTTTGGGGGGGGGGGTCCCCACTCCCCCAGGACCCCTGCCCATGCTGATCGGTCAGGGGGATGAATGTTTTGGCCGGGGGGGACTTGTATAAAAAGTCTCCCCCCGGCTGTGGCATTACCCTGCTGGCTGGTTTGGCCCGGTGCTGGTTCTTAAAATACGGGGGACCCCTACTCATTTTGTCCCCCGTATTTTGGGAACCAGGACCGGCCCTTAAGCCTGGTGCTGGTTTAATAAAATCCTGGGGACCCCTTTTTGTTCAGCCCCATGATTTTATGAAACCAGGACGGCTCTTTGAGCCCGGGGCTGGTTATGCTCATGAGGGGGGACCCCATGCCGCTTTTTTTTTTTCACTTTTTTTTTTAACACCAAATCGCACATTTTCATGCCTAAAACTCGCACTATATCGTACTTTACCACACTTTTTTGCCGCAAATTCGCATCTCATTAAATATGCGAATTCACAGCAAAAGTGCTATTTTTTAAAAGTGCGATATAGGGCGATTTAGGACAAAATCGCACGTGGTCAAAAACGGTCATTCCACTAAATCTCGCCCAAGGTTTCTCAAACATCTCCTACAATGATAACTGCTCGATCCTCTCTAACTGCTAACACCCTTATTCTAGATCAGGTCAAAGACGGTGATGCTCTTACTGTGGGCACTATGAAACAGCTGTTGTCCTGCTTTAAGGATGAAGCTGCAGCTGAATTTCTGCACTAATCACCTGGAAACTGAGATGGAAGAAGTAGTTTGGTCGCTCAATGGCTTAGTAGACTCCTACTTGAAATAGAGGTGCGATTACTGATAGACAAAGTTACGGATTTGGAGGATAGGGCATTTTGCAGTAATCTCAAATTACGTGGCGTTCCTCTTACATGACTGTGCAGTTGAGCTACAGATGGAGCCGCTGCCGTTCTTGCAGGGGCTGGCGATTCTATCGCCAGCCCCCGCCAGCGGTCGGCTACCACCAGGGGCGAGCGCGCACGAGACGCTCGCACGCCCAGCGGCAACGGAGCCTTCCGGGGTCCCCGCTGCCTCCCCCTCCGTCACCGCCGGTCCCCCTCGCCGCCCCGACACCCCCCCACCCCCAACTGGGCAGCATCTCCCTGAAGCGGAGATGGGCAGGGAGACGCTGCCTAGCCGCCGTGATACTGGAACTCGCGTGGGCGTGAGACGCACACGCGTCCCTGTCCTTATCGCCGCCACTCGCCAGTGAAAGGGATCTGGCGGGCGCCGGCAGAGGTGTAGCACGCTACATCTGTATTTAAAAAACTTTTGCCTTTTGCCACATCCGCAGATTTATTTATTGATCGGATCCATAGCCTAAAGCTCCAGCTGCTCCCGATAACGCCTCAATAGATGTTTTAATGAGGATGCATTATTTCCACGTAAAGGCGTCTCTGCCGCTAGAAAGTCGCTAGACCAACTTCTGATACAGCAACGGCCCTAGGGGAACTGCAACTTTTCAGGGATTTTATCTCCGGCCACACTCCTCCAAAAGACGCTCCTTTCTATCTATTACCTCTGCTCTCCAAAAGGCGAATATCCCCTACAGTTGGGGAATCCCCACAAATCTCTTGGTTTTGCGTGAAGGTTCCACTGTTTCCATTCGTAATGCTGAGGAGGGATTAAAACTCTTAACTTCATGGAAATGAACTGGTCCTAGCACCAGCCTATACCCCAACCATAGACTTCAGCCAGACTGGTCTACGGTGGTGTAGAGGATATGGTCTACCTATCTGGCTGCATTGTTATCTCTCTTTTTTTTTTTTTTATACGTAAGTCATTATTTTTACTTGACATTGTTTTGTTCGTTCACATAGTTCTACAGAGATTTTCCATTTTCATAGTGTTTGCAGTTTACTTACAGTGTAGACAAATAACTCTTTGAGATATTACAGTATATATTGTTAGGTATTGGTTACATTGGGATACGGTCATAGGGTCACCAGCAAGTTGTTAGACAGTCATTAGGTCGACATGCATTTAGGTCGACATGTGTCTAGGTCTACATGCAAGAAGATCGACATGAGTCTAAGTTGACATGGGTTAAGTCGACAGGGTCATTAGGTTGACAGTCAAAAGGTCGACATGGGGTTTTTCACTGTTTTTTGAGCCAACATGTGCCGACAGGCAGTATTTCATGCCAAACCATCCACTAGGGCGTGGTGGGAGAATAAAATAGTGTGCCGAGCCCAAAACATAGCGAGCCATACGAGGGGACGCAGTGCACTTTAACCTGTGTCCATGTCGACTGTGTCCACATTCGTGTAAATAAACAGTGAAAAACCACATGTCGACTTTTATGTACCAAGTACCAAACAAATCTCTTTCTGTAGGAAATGTTTTAGATCTCTCAAGGAACATGTTAAAAGTTTAAAGTTTTCATTCTGGGAGACCTTAACATGGTACTAGACCCGAGCGTTGATAGATCATAACCGACATGGATTCTTACTCAGAATCATTCTTACAATCCCTGAATACACAATGGGGCAGATGTATTATAGCGGCTTATCGGGCCTATATAATACTTCCTTCTTCGCCTCATTAGCGAGGTGAAGCAGGAAGGGACATCGACAAGATGTATTAACATCTTGTCTCCCGAAGCGGAGGAGCGCTAACTCCCCCCTCCGGCGATGTCCCCTCCTGGAGATAGCGCATCAGTTTACATTGATGCGCTGTCTCCTGTCCCCTGGCCGGCAGGACTGGGCATGCGCAAGATCTCGCTAATCACGCGAGATCCCCAGCGCAGCCCAGAGCTTACAGCAGGGACAGCGCTGTCCCTGCTGTTTAGATAGGCTTCGCCAGCCTGCTGCTGGCGAAGCCAAAAGCGGAATCATGCGGAATACATTCGGCCTGCTATTATTTAGATAGCGCCCCTGTCCTTAACCACACGCTGGCTCCATCATACATGGAGGAGAAGCGGTATCAGTGCACATAACGTGCGCTGATACCCAGTGGCGTAACTTCAAATCTTGAGCCCCCCCGCCAAAAGTTTCTTGGCGCCCCCCCCCGGCCGCCCGCCCCGCTCGCCCACACACCAGCCCGCTCGCCCACCAGCCATACTCATACCTTGCAACTTTTGACCTTAACAAATAGGGACACAGTTGGGAGGTATGCATACTTACATACATAGGAGTCCGGCTGTCAGCGATGCGAGCAGCGGGTGGGAGCCGGGCTGTCATCAGTGCGGGTGGGAGCTGGGATGCCTGTCAGCGCTGCAGTGGTCCCGGCTCCCGTCCTGGCTTCATTCTGATATAAAGAACGGACCATCACAAAATGTCTGCCCCCATACAGCAGACAGTTTCAGAGAACTGTCGCTATATGGGGGCGGACATTTTATAATGGTCCGTCTCCATAGGCTCAGAATGAAGCCAGGACGGGAGCCGGGACCACCGCAGCGCTGACAGGTAAAGCTGCAGTGCATATGGGGGAGGCGGGGGAGCAGGCAGGCATTACAATAGCACCGCAGCCACCCGGCGCCCGCACTTACACTGCGCCTCCCCGCGACCGCGGTGGCTGCGGTGCTATTGTTACGCCACTGCTGATACCCCTTCTCCCCCATAACGATCTTTCATACATCTGTCCCATTATTTGATATTTGGCGGTCCAAACATCCCCAAGTAAGAGAGTACACTTTCTATTCTCATGTTCATAGATCATATTCCAGTATTGATTTAGCATTAGCTGATAAATGGATACTAGCTTCTATCGGTAAAGTTGATATATTGCCAATTTCTTGGTCGGATCACTCTCCTCTTTCACTAGTATGGGATATGGCTAAACGAACACTTTCACCTGGATCTTGGAGATAAAGGGGCATATGTACCCCTAAACCCGCCTATAAACTTGCTTAAGATTTATAAATGCTTAAATTGACACACTGCACTCCATGTCAATCAGAATAACCGCCAAAATTCAGTACCGTATATTATATGCTTTCTTGCTGTGTACCTAAAGTATTCGATTGTATTTTCTTTTATGCTTCTGGTTTTATATAGACTTTCAAATTATTGTTATATATCTGGTAACACTGTCTTGGCTTTTGCCTGTTTTATTTTTGTACCCCCATTTTCCTTCCTTTTTTGTTTTTTTACCTGTTAGGAGTATGAAAAGGTTAAGAATAATTGCGATTCCACCACATGGCCACAAGAGGGCGCACATGATACATATATTTCTGTAAACGAAAAACCTGAGCAATTCCGTTGGCAAATTATTATTTTGGCTTTATTTTGTCTGTTACACCACTTGTGAAAATTGATGCTTACTATGAGGAAAAAGGTACATATGTTGTGCACGGAATAACTTTGCGTAAATCAGCATTGCAGCACGTTTCTAGTTGTTATTATTATGTTGTTATTATTATTGTTTATTTATATGGCGGTACAAGGGTTCCACAGCTCCTAAACGAATATATAAATGAGCACATATATGAGACGTGTGGCTCGTGGCTATATGAGATGTTTGTGGCTCGTGGCTATGTGGGTCATTTGGTTCACTCCTTCTGGCAAATTCCTTCTTAGATGGACAAAACCATGTGCACTGCAGGTCGGTAAATGTAAAATGTGCAGAGAGAATTAGCTTTGGGTGAGTTATTTTGTTTCTGTGCAGGGTAAATACTGGCTGCTTTATTTTTACACTGCAATATAGATCTCACTTTGTAGTAAAACCCCACCCAAATCTAATTCTCTCTGCACAAGTTACATCTGCCCCACCTGCAATGCACATGGTTTTTTCCATCTAAGAAGGAATTTGCCAGGAGTGAACCAAAATAACCCACTTTATGATGTATGTCTGTGAGTTGTGGCTATATGAGACGTCTATGGCTCTTGGCTATATGAGACATCTATGGCTCTTGGCTATCTGAGACGTCTATGGCTCTTGGCTATCTGAGACGTCTATGGCTCTTGGCTATATTAGACGTCTATGGCTCTTGGCTATCTGAGACGTCTATGGCTCTTGGCTATATGAGACATCTCTGGCTCTTGGCTATATGAGACGTCTATGGCTCTTGGCTATATGAGACATCTATGGCTCTTGGCTATATGAGACGTCTATGGCTCTTGGCTATATGAGACATCTATGGCTCTTGGCTATCTGAGACGTCTATGGCTCTTGGCTATCTGAGACATCTATGGCTCTTGGCTATATGAGACATCTATGGCTCTTGGCTATCTGAGACTTCTATGGCTCTTGGCTATATGAGACGTCTATGGCTCTTGGCTATGTGAGACGTCTATGGCTCTTGGCTATATGAGATGTTTGGGTACTCTTTACCTAGCACGGCGCCCACGATTTTGATCGTGGGCATCGCAGGTAAAAAAATCGCGGGCATTGAATGCACTAAAAATCGGGTGCGACGATTTCCCATAGGGAACAATGTTAAATGTCTCAATTGACCCAATTTTCATGTTCAATGCCTCAATTGACCCGATTTTTCCATAGGAAACAATGTTAAATGGCCCACAGAGGCCAAATAGCCACCCTGAAGTGTGAAATGGCCCCCACAATTGTTAACGCCACCCCACGATCAACGTCAACCCGAAGCGTGGCGAGGGGCGGCGGTACGCGTCCTACGACCTTTTCATACCCCCACTATCCACGTCGGCGTGGAGTTGAGAATAGAATAGTGTGGCGAGCGCAGCAAGCCCCGCGAGGGGACGCGGATACCTTTACAGGTAAACGCGTCCCTTCGCGGGCTTCACAGGTATCCGCCACGCTTCTGGCTCGGTGGCTCGCTGCGCTCGGGTCAATTGAGGCATTGAACAGGAAAATCGGGTCAATTGAGACATTTAACATTGTTCCCTATGGGAAATCGCGGGCATCGCGTCGGTCGCGTCGCACCCGATTTTTTAGTGCATTCAATGCCCGCGATGGCCGCCGTGCTAAGTAAAGAGTACCGATGTTTGTTGCTCGTGGCTATATGATATATGTCTGTGAGTTGTGGCTATATAAGACGTCTGTGGCTCGTGGCTATATGAGACGTCTGTGGCTCTTGCCTATATGAGACGTCTGTGAGTTGTGGCTATATGAGACCTCTATGGCTCGTGGCTATATGAGGTATGTCTACTTGGTTTTCTTATATTTAAACGTTACAACCACAGAAGAAGAAGGAGATTCCCATTGCACTCATCTGTAGTAAAGGAATGGTGTTTACCTAAATATTATTATTGGCACATTCATATACTATAAGAAAAATAGCTCGACATAACTAAAGGGTAGGTTCTATGTGAATGGGTTATTGGGCAAAGGCAAGGGATTGTCCTGTACCTCAACAAATACTTCTTCAGCTTATCCATTTAGATGGGTGATCTGTAACCTTCAGATTGTGTCAAGGCAGGTGTGTGTGGAGACTCAGACATCCCCAATAGATGACACCTGGTACACTTGTACAAGACACCTTGGCCACCACATAGCTGTTGGGCCTGTTTTCTACACATTCAAAACTCTATCCAACCCCAACAGTGGTTTCGCAGTCTGTGGCTTGAGTTTGGGCTTTGAATAGTCCATATCTTGGGGTGTTTCTCAAATTGAGGAGTCCTATTAATACAGCAGATCAATCCAAGCCAGATTTCTCTAGCAGGTATACTGCCCATTCTGCAAACCCACTGGACTGTGGATAGAGAGGAATGTCAATGGTGTGTGTGTGTGTTTGTGTGTGTGATGTACTGTTACTTGTAAAAGCCAGGATCCCACTACTCGTGAATTGCATGGCAACTGGCTAAACATTTCTTGTGATATCCTCTGTGTGGTCAGTGTTTTCTGATTCCTTGAGACTCTCAGGTACACCCTGTGTTTGAAGCCAGAATATGTCTGGCTAATGGCTACCAACATTAAGTGCATATGCTCCCTGAATAATCTATGGTCACTTACTCTGAGGGGTAGATTTATTAAGCTCGGTGAAGTGATAAAGTGTCTGTTTTTTTTATCACCGGCCAATCAGCTCCTACCTGTCATTTTTCAAACCAAGCCTGTAACTCCACAGGTAAGAGCTGATTGGCCGGTGATAAAAACCAGACCTTTTATCACTTCACTGAGTTTAATAAATCTGCCCCTATATGAGGTATAAGACCTTCCCTGGTCTATCGTTGCTTCAGCCAGCAGATGCTCTTATATCTTTGATAAAAGATGACTGAAGCAACGATAGACCAGGGAAGGTCTTATACCTTATTCAGAGTGACTAACCAAAGAGCATCTGGTTTACCTGAGGGTCTTAAGGAACCAGAAAACCAACCACACAGAAGGGTGCCACAAGAAATGGTTATTTCATTGAGAATGGTAGAGAAAGACCTGAGTCCATGAAGTAATTCTCTGGGCATCAGCCATTGAGGACAACATGGGATAGACGTGGCATAAATCATCCCAGAGCGTGGCGTCATGGAGCTCTTTCACTCACCTGGAGGAAAGCACATAGAATTAGATGACCTTCAGGTCACCAGTTTCCGGTACATCTTAGACCCAGAGTTGAGCACATGAAGATCCTTGTCATGTATGTACACCATTTTCAGGTGGTAGTGCACGAGCTTGAACATATAGAATGGAATTGCTGCAGAAGCAATATGCAAAGATCAGTGGTTAATGGTCTTTTCAACCAGCATTGGCCACCCATAAATACATTAAACTTGTTACAAGCAAAGACCAAAGCTAACAGATTATTCTCTGGGCATATTATGTCACAGTGAGGTTCTGTCATGTTGCAGGCACCAAACCCAAATTGGGAGTCATCCACAGAAATCACAAGCAGAATGTGAATGTCAAAGTACTGGAGTACAGGGTTGCAGGTTGAGGCAAGAGACCGTAGCATCATGACTTACCAGTAAACACGACTCAGTCATTGTACAGGAGATGTTGAAGGACATTGTGGTGTGGCAAAAACTATCAATAGTTCATCGATGGCTATGTAAATCATTAATGACCCTGCATGCTTGCCGATACAGTATATCTGGCTATCTGTTCAGCCAACAGTGCCATTAGCCAGCCACAAGAACCACTGATAGTAACATCGTAGCTGGGCAGGCAAATTCAAATACCTACCTAGGTGTGATTTCATGCCAGACACATTGGAATTGAAAATGGTTACCAAGTTGCTTGACGATTGTTGGATCTGATGCAAGGATGTATTTTGGGGTCAGACTGTTCCTGTGCGCATAATTGGTTGCCTCCCACCCACTCATCACATCATTGCCCTTTTCATTTTGGTATAGGTCTTGATGCATCAAGACCGCCAAAACAGCCGAAACATTACCCCACTCGCACATATTGGACCACAACTCATGTCGTCCTTTTTCTGTGTTTGACCATTTTTATGTTGAACTTTTGCCAAGATCAAACTAAAACATGGTCAACCTATTTACTGATTCCCCGTATACTTAGTCTAGGCACCCTGCTGCCTCCTGCTTTGTTCCCGAAAAAGATAGAGTTAATTGAGCTAAGAGAAATGTGTCATACAAGTGAATTTAGCACAAGATCCAAGATTGTGTCCAAGATTAATTAACTGCTGCAATTAAGTGAAGAATTTATAAAAATGTTCCATGTGCTATAAAAGAGCAGCACTCCTAAGGAAAATTCTGCGCAGAACACAACGGGAACAACACATCAATAATTTAGTTCCAAATCCAGAATGAAAACATGAAGATTCTGTCCCTTAAGAATTCACTTATGAGCTTGAAAAAATGTACAATATGAAGAAACATATTTTTCTCTATTGAGAATACCTCTACCAGAGCACAGATCGTCAGGGACAATAAGGGGAATGAAATCAGTTGGTACTCTAAATATAACATCCAGGGGATGACTACAACTTTGTGGGTCCCATAGCAAAATCTTGAAAGCCCCCCCCCCCCCCCCCCATAGTCAATACTATTCCCCTTAGGAGAGCAAGAGAGAGAGGTTAGTGAGAAAAAGTGTCAGGTGGACAGAGAGAGAGAGAGAGAGAGAGAGGGAGCACCATATGGGGGTATAGATGTACTGATTAGGGGTTGCATAGATGGAAATAGATGGACGAGGGCATGGCCAGACAGATAGATGGACAGTCGGATGGACAAAGCACCATATGGGGGCATAGATGGATGGTTGGGGGGGAGTGAATAGATGGACAGGTGAGAGGAAGGGGGCATAAGTGGTCATATAGATGAACAGAGCACCATACGGGCATTGGCATAACAATGATGCAGCAGACTCCACAGTAGCTTGGGGGAACCAGCTCTAGCGGGTCTGCAGGGAGCACTGCTGCAGGGACACCTGACAGCCGGGAAGGATCTCTTGCTGGCTCTTGTAATGAGCAAGAAACTCCAGGCAATGAACAAGAAACCCCTGGCAACAAGCTTGTAACCTCTGGTAAGCGGCACGTATGTAAGCAGCACTTCAGGGGGCATTTTGTATATAAGCGGCACTAGTGGGGCATTATGTGTGGAAGTGGCTCTACTGGTGGAATTATGTGTGAAGGGGGCATTATGTGTGTAAGTGGCGATACAGGGGCCATTATGTGTAAGTGGCACTAGTTGAGGCAGAAAGCTGCATCTTTTGCCACGAAACCCCTTTCAAAGAGTAATTAGAAGCCTTACTGTGGGGATCATTTGTAAATTAAAAAAGATTGCTTCCGGTGGTAAACCTGTACCACCACTTCCGGTGCTGGGCATTTTTGTGTGTGGGTATAATATGGTGTCAGCTGCATAACTGTGTGGCATTACGGTGTATAGCATAATGTGTAATGGGCATTCTGGTGTGTGGCATATAGCGTTAGGGACATTACATTGTGTAGCGTATAGTTTAAGGGGCATTACAGTGTGTGGTGTAATGTTTAAGAGATATTACAGGGGGGGGGGGGGCAGATAATTTTTTGGCAGGGCGGAGAAAAGACGGGTCGCTTGTTTTGTGTGACCTTCCTTAGTGAAAGAATCTCTTCCGGGGAATGCAAATTGAGTAAAGCACAAGGTATTTAAGGTTGACACGCACATCCCTGCACAACAGGCCCTATAGCAGCTGCACCCCCTGCAAAAGTTACTAAAGAAAATAAAGATGAATAGATTACTGTCCTAACATTGGGTCTCACTTGTGCTAAACAGCCAACGCATAGTATAAAATCCTCTTTGGTGGTGTTATGCTCTCAATTTGTGCAAGTGACTCTAATTGTATAGCAAAGTGCATGGGTTTTCGGGTATGATTTCAGCTTTTGTGGGGCATGAGAAGGTTTCTCAGGTTAATGACCTGCATCTGGCGAGCAGATCACATTCCCGTGCTCAGGACTCCCACAACCAACTCAGCACATGAAGGGTATGGAGTTTTGGTGAAACAAGAAACGCTAGATCTGGAAACTCTGGTAAAACTAAACTTAGGCTGGGAACTCTGGTGATTAAACTGAGACTTGAATCCGGAAACTTCAGCAATAAACTGAGAATTAAATCCGGGAACTCTGTAAATAAACTTGAACCGAACTTGCCCCCCTTCGCCAACCGAATGCCTGCATGCAAAATGAATGTGTAAGTGTACACATTCATTTGCATGCAGGCATTCGGTTGGCGAAGGGTGGCAAGTTCGGTTGAAGTTTATTTACAGAGTTCCCGGATTTAATTCTCAGTTTATTGATGAAGTTTCCGGATTCAAGTCTCAGTGCATCTCATATCTGCAGGAACAGGACAATGGAATGTGTACGCTTATCCATTTGCATGCTGCCGTACAGACAAAAAATCATTTGATATTTTACCCGTTCGCAAATAAAAGTCAGTCTAGGATGACTTTTATTTGCCTCGGAGATGTCCTAATTCGGGGCGGGCGCTGACGTCATGTGATGTCAGTCTCCCAACCCGTGCAGACTTCGACACGCATGTGTTCGCATGGGGATTCCCACCGTCCCATGCAACAGCTCACTAACCACTCCCTTCCCACCTCGTTCTGTGCGAACACCTCTGGTAGTGTGATACTTGCCGAAGGCATTAACACAGCGGGTCTGCGTATGCATATTTTCGCCGATACCCATGCACAGATCCACAACATCGGTCCCCGGACTCTGCCTTTCTTTGTTACTGTTTCCCCAATCATATAAATGATTTCAGGAGGTGATTTTTAGTAACAATCCCTTTTTCTCCCTTCATACTTAACCAAAACCAATAAATGAGGTACCATTTTAAAGATTATGTTTTCCACTTCTAATGAATTGTTAATTTAGAATCGCACATTGTATTGTTTGTTTAAAAATCGGGGTTAAAAATGTACTTTTCGCCCTAGACTTCTTTCCCTGGATGCGTCGATAAGGCACGGCTAAGATGATAAGTTCGGATGCAAAATTTTCGTATGGGCCATCTAGTTGGATCATATTTTCCTACTTTAAGTTGCGTTTTCTTTCTAGATTTCTTCTCCATTTGAGAAAGATCGTTTACTTTTAAAATACTTTTCAAACATAGCCAGGTGTAACTGATATTATCAGGGACATTTTAACAGAGAAGTGGGCTTGTTGCAATATTTATTTATTTATTTATTAACAGTTTCTTATATAGCGCAGCATATTCCGTTGCGCTTTACAATAGCAATATCCGTGTAGTCTTCACCTGGAGCGGCGTATTTTTCCACAGTAGACAGTGCATCTCAGTGCATGCAGGAAAAGGACAATGGAATATGCTGGCATTAAATAAATGTTAACAAATGATTCATTATTTAACGGAATCCTAAAATATGGATTTGATGCATCCGTAGTATAAATCAATGTGTCAACTTCCTAAAATGAAACCATGCCATTTATCTTGCTATCTGTGCCTCTATGTATTATGCTATTTCTCTACACATACACAGGATACTGTACTGTCTGTGATATGGAGCAAAGGCGTAACTACCATAGGTGCAAGGGGTGCAGTTGCTATGGGACCCAGAGCTGAAGGAGGCCCATCTTTCCTGTCTAAGTAATATGTTTTACATTCATTTATCACCAACAGTTGCTAAATTGGGGGCCCTTACAAACTTTTGCTATGGGGCCCACGAATATCTAGTTACGCCCCTGATATGGAGTGCTGTGACACCTCTCATCCAGGGGCATACAGTATGGTGCCATCAAAGGCCGAAATTCAATTACCCCAATCACTGATTGGGGGTAACTGTCTCAATGTGGGCTCATTAAAATCCCTGGCAATAGCAGTGGAGCTTTTCCAAGCAAAAACACACAGGTTTCACTAAAAGTGTGTTTTTAAATTAAAACTTTATTTTTCGGGGGGAGGGGGGGGGGGGGGGGTTTCGGGGGTCCAAAGTGATTAGCCAAGAAAATAAATGGCAAAACATTGGGAAAGATTGCAAAAACCATCCGTTTTCTGCACCCAATGTTTTTGTCCAGCCCCAATTGAATATCGTCTTTAATATTAAATATAATGGAAATGCATTTACACTGGGGAAGGGCGGGAATGAAATTATACTTTTAATCCTGAGTAATGCAGTATATGTATTCAGGGCAGCCGAGAGGAATGCCGGGCCCCGGTAAAATTTTGGGGGTGTGGCCTAATCGCGGGAGCTGTGTCCACCTTGCGCTATTAGGCCACGATCCCAAAACATTTGGGGGGGTGAAAACACACTTTAAAGTTGGGGGAGGAGTGTTATTGTCTCCACCCCCCTCAGCATCAGCAGCACATACCTACAGCATGTGCTGACAGAAGGCTCAGCATGAGCTCTCACGCTGTAAGCACAGCACATGCTGTAGGTGTGTGCTGCCCGGAAGGGACGGAGGGGGAAGGGGGGGCGGACCAGGGCCCCCACTGGGCCCCTCCAGCAAGCCTGGGCCCAGGTAATTAGTACCCGCTCCCCCTCCCTCTCGGCAGCCCTGTATGTATTACCCTATCTATCATGTCATTGATGAATCACTGTATATGTTGTCACTTGTAGAAAGCTAGAAAATATTAGCAAATTCAATAAAAGCTATATGACATGACATGAGTAAGGAACAGAAAGTCACTGCGGTCATACAGTAGTTATTAAACAAAATTTGTAGGGAGTTCTGCGGCAGGTATCCAAGATATCTTACAATAAGAAAAGCAGCCCCAATAGTTTCCCTCTACTTTCTGGGAAGGAAAAACCAAGGGTCTGAGTGTCACCATGCAGACTCTTTCAGCCCCCACTTCCGTTGGCCAGCTGTGTAATGGGCTTGATGTTGGATCCTAGCTTACAACGTTGCCCTCAGTGCTGGGATCGCAGCTACATCAAGGAGGCATCTCTTCTACTGAAGCGGTTCCTGTATCTGTACCTCCTAGACATTGGATAGAAATTCAATGCTGCTTGCCTGCACTGATGACTTTCCCCCAAGCTCTGCATCATGGCCTTTGTATGGATGAAGTGTTTACATTTTGCTCCTTCTACTACGTTACTGGCAGGGGGGACTTGGAAGCATATTACTAATATTGATGTATGATAAGCTTTAGTGTATATAGCAGCCATAAGATAATGCCACTACAGGCCCTGAAGAAAGCCGCAAGGTGTAGTTGAAACGGACATTGGACAAATGTAACTTATTGGTTAAGAGATATGGAAAACTGCACTCTCTATGGATGTGTTGATGAATATAGAGGGACTGCAAACCCAAAAAGAGAGGTCTTTCTCTTATAGTAACAGTGATATGGAAAAAATGTGCACAAATAATATCCTCAGGGTATGGTAAGCAGCCACTATAAGCTGAGAACATGTACACATGATAGCTGGTGTACAATGCTGAAATATGTATTGGATATAATGGGTGGTTATAATCATACAGTACATACATAACCATGATGGTGGTGGTAATTGGCCTCATTGAGAATACATGGTGTCCCCGAACACCTACTCACATTGGGGTATGAGAGAATGTTGTAGGGAATGTCAGAGGCAATGCACCATGAGACAAAGTAGTGGCCCACACCCAACCCCACCACAGTAAATAAAATAGTATTTTCTAATAATGTCAGACAGCCCAGGTTACCAGCCACTGACAATACTCCAGCAGCAGCCTGCCAATATAGGGTCCTAGGAGATGTTTGTACGCAGTTCCTACCTTCTAGTAATGCCTGGCACTGGGGAGAACATGGGCAGATGCTTAGCGCGACGTCATCACACATACAAGGGATGGCCGTAGCCAGAGCGGTGAAGCTTGAAGCTCCGGGGTCAGTAATCTTGACTGTGTGCCTGACTGCATAGTCAGCCGATCTGATACTTTGTGCACAGAAGGCTTTCCACATAGGCCTACCTATACAATTATTAGAGTTGAACAGGAGACAATGGAGCAGGTGCCCCCTACAGGCCTGGAGCATGGTGGCAAGTGACTCCATTGTCTCCGAGAGTTCTTTCCATACAGTCATCACCATATGTCCCCCTAAGTGTTGTGGTTGCTATGTCATCTTCAGTGAGATGTGTATAACTTGGGAGGTGAGTGATACAATGTAAGAGGTGATGTACAATGTGGCGTCTTATACACTCACCAGTATGTAGAGGTCTCGTGTAATTCAGGCCCATAGTCTTGTATTCTCCCGGATGGTCTTGTTGATAGACTCCACAAAATGTCATAACAAAGTGATCATATTACGCTGCTGTGTGTTACCTATTATTATAGATGAGTGTCATTTCTAATAGTGTTTCTAACAATAGCAGCCTCATTCTGTATTTCAGCTCTCACACGTACTGTATTTGCAGGCGCCTTAAGTGTTCTGCATGAAATTCCCGTTACTTTCTGTCCAGATCTCTCCTTTATCATGCTCCGATCACACCGCAGAGTGAATTGACAGCGCTGTCATCTATATCCTGTGCTTAGTATGTAAATTCAGAGAAATATAAATTTACAAATATAGTACAGAATGACATTCTGCAGAAGGGTGAAGCAAAGGCGGATATTGTGTCTCTAGAACATCGCACCTCTGCAAGGCATAAATTTCCTGTTCTCTGCAAGTGGAATGATTTAGGGAATTGTCCAGTAAATTTATTTGTGAGGCGAGTGACAGCAAATGTATAAATTAAAGTGCCAATAAAGATCCTATTGTTTTCACCCTGAGACAAGATATAAAGTATAACTGTTCTGCTGATTACATTTATTTAAAAGGGCAGGGAAAAAACAACATATATGATGAAGGGGCAGATATACTATATAAACATATATGATAAGGGGGGCAGATATACTAGGCTCTGGGGAGCTGATTGGATGGTAGTTTCTCTCCACTTTATCATGTTCTAAGGTTCATACTGTACATCAGGGTTGCCGACTTTTAAATGCTCCTCTCTGGGAGAAGCCCGGAGAGGAGACTTTCCTTACCCGATCGGGGGGCGAGGCTTGACTGTGACGTCATTAAGCTCCGTCCCCATTACGGGAAATAGGAGAAATGACTGATCTCCATGGAGGGGGCGGGGCTAAAATGACACGATTGTACCATTTTAGCTCCGCCCCCTCCTCTGAGACCCGCGGATTGCGGCATTTTCATGCCGCGATTCGGGGGGGTCCCCCAGATTCTGGGAGGGTTGCCCACCCTTCCGGGGGGCCGGGAGGGAGACCCGATTTTAGGGAGACTCCCGGGAATACCGGGAGGGTTGGCAACCCTGCTGTACATCTGCCCCATGATGTTAAGGAGCAAGTACTAACATTATTACATACTAAAGTGTGTGCAACACTGAGCCAGGATTACCTACTTTTAGAGTCTCCTCTCTGGAAGAAGCCAGAATGGGGGCTATCAGTAGCACTTTGGGGGGTGGGGCCTTATCTTAAAGTCATCAAACCCTGCCCCCAGTATAGCAAACACCTCGATTCGTGGGTCTCCAAGGAAGGGGCTGAGTTAAAATGATACTATTTGCTACATTTTAGCCCCACCCCCTCCCGGAAAAGCCATGGATGCAGGGAATCTGAGGGGGGGGGGGTCGGAATGCATAAGGCTTGTCAACCTTTCAGGGGGGCCGGGAGGGTGACACGAATTTTGGGAGCCTCCTGGCCATTCCGGGTGGGTAGGGCACCCTGCACTGAGCTGAATAATATATGCACAGTATCCCTAATGGGATTTTTAGCATGCTAAGCCTGAGTCACAGGCTGTATATGCATCTAAGTATTAATGAGTGTTTCTGAGTCCTACGCATCTTGGTCCATGAGCCAATTTATAATGGATGCATGGTGCGTGGTGCACACAAGACTTTGGGATCAGTGTGGTTCCGCACCCAGAGTACACTTACCTTGTGCTGGGAAGCAGGGCCCTCTGCCTCTGTAGCACCACCTGCCCAGTAACATCTTCAGAGATTAGGTGCTGCATAGTGAAAGTAAAGACTATGGACTCTTGTGGGCATTCATAGTTTTCAAAATATTTATCTATTACTTTGTTTTATATTTGTACGCGGCGACATTCACCCACCCTCATATTCTTAAAATACAGAACAATCACATCGAAAATCGACAATTAGAAAGTTATTTACCAAAAATCTGTTAAAGTACCTTATGTTCATTAATTTTTTTAGCCATAGAACAAAAACACACATTGCAGATTTTATTTCAAATTAAAATAAAAAAAAAAACCATGTAGATGTAAGGGCAGAATTAGGGCCTTGATTCAAATTGACTCGGTAAGCTGTGAAGCTCGCAGCTTACAGAGTCCTTGTGAAGCCGCACCGGCAAATCTCCACCTCCCCCCCCCCCCCCGGCCCCCTTTCCTTTCAGTAACATGCGAAGGGAATGTATCATGAAGACACATCCCCTTGTATGTGCCCTTTGCAGCAGAAATCATTCTATGGTCGCCAAACATCGAATTATTTCACCAGGACTCGCAAGTATAAGTCAGTGGAGACTGACTTATATTTGTGGGCTTCCGGCCGAAGACAGGTTTGGTGGCTGATGTCATGTGACGTCAGCCACCCGCCCCTGGCACACCTCCTCCCGCCCACATTTCCATAGGAACGCCTGGCATTTTCATGAGGACACCCATGTGCGACACCTGTCACTGCAGCCACACACCCTGCTCCGTGCCAACGGCTTGGCGACTGTGCACCCTGCACATGCGCATAAACCGTTATGCACATGTGCAGTAAAAAAAAACAATTGGTCCCCCGTGCAAACGCGTGGGGGGACCGAAGCAATCTGAATGACCCCCTGAGGTGTAATGTCTGAAAGATCAATAATAAATGGATAGCTCACAATTTTTTGTTTCGTAATATAGTATAAAAACTAAAATACTGTTAAACGGTCGCATCTTCACAAAAAAAATTATTATTGACGCTTTGGAAAAGGTTAATTTAGAAAGAGTGTCGGTAGTGCTTTTTAAATGTTATTTTTGATTAAAAAAAAAAACAGGTGCCATCTACTACCCATATCAAATAATATTTGTATTTGAACAAATGCTTTCTGACATGCTGCCTAGTACGATCCACAGTAGTGTTGAGATGATTAATTCTCCTTAAAAAATTAATGTGTTCAATTTTGTGATTTGAATAAAGCAGCAACTAATGTTCTTTTCTCTTTTACACAGTGGCACAAAACATTTCCCGTTTCCAGGCCATTGAGAATGAGGATGATACATATGCCCTCCACCTCTCTGCATTGAGCCCCCCTCCAGCTACACCGCCTCAGCAGTCATCACCAACCCCAAGACTCATTCCGCAAGACACGGACCAATTTCAGTTTGCGGATATCTTTTGCACTTGGGGGCAAACCATGCAGCCAGCCAAGCTGCCCTTAACACTTAGAAAGACGCAGGGGGGGGTTCTGGTTCCCAGAAACCTCCCTCTGCATGACAAGTTCCTTAAATTATGATAACAATGGTATATACTATGATTACTAGGGCTGGCGCCACATCATCCAGTGTAAGGGACAGAGATCAGCTGGTGCACATGCCCAGTGGTAGCAGCTTCTACTACTACATTTACTGTATGTGTGAATCTGAGCCCTCAATCAGTGCAATGGACCAGAGAGCAGCTACCAAGAAGAAGAGACAGGAGCCTTACCATGAAGTGGGAGATTGTGAGCTTAGAAAGTGAAAGTGAAGTGCTGGTTCTATTATGTTTGTGTATTTATTTATTATGCAATGTTTAACCTTTTCCTGACCAATAATCTTACTTAAATGTTGGAAACATCCCATAATTTAGATAGATCATCTGTACTGTTAAACATTAATACTGTATTCCATAAAGTATCCAGTGTATAAAAACACTAATTTTCAGGGCTATTACCACTCCCACAGACTCCTGGACTTACTCCAATGTACTGCAGAGAGGGAGATTACATTGGGAAACCCCCCCCCCCCCCCCCCCTCTAAAAATCCTGTGTTTGCTCCTGCCTTAACCAATAGTCAGCTAAAATGCAGCAGCTTGCACTCCAAATCCACAGAATATATAGGGCAGCAAGTTGCCTGGTGGGGAAGGTGCGTTCTATGAATTCTCTAAATCGAGAGATATTCAGAATGACGTTCTCCAATATCATTCATGTTACCTTACAATAATGGAGGCCCATGTCCAACAGCAAGCCACCATCAGGCTGATGGAGAATCAAGGGCAAGCTACACGAGAGATGAACAACACTTTCATTTAGTTTCTACAGAATCAGGGCTCTGCAGCATCACAAACCTCTACCCTGACAACTCCCAATACCCCTGTACAGTGCGTCACTCTGTAAGGCCAAGAGGGTCACAAGACCCCCCTACAGGTTCCTCAACACCCAGAGGCATAAGAAGGTAAAGCCCACCTACAAAAAGTGGGGGCACTTTTTGTAGGTGGCTCTCATTTCTATGGTTATTTTTTCCCCTTGTTTACTTTTCGTAGTCTTTCGATGGGGTCACTAAATAAAATATGGTTGGATTAACCGGCCTTAAAAATGGCAAAATATCCAAATTTGAATGTTAATTAATTATCAGAACGGTAATTTACATTCATAAATCCCATGGAATGGATACCAATACGTGAGTCTCGGATTTGTAAATGAGTGAGCCAGTATTCTGCATGCCACTCACTTGCTAAGGGACATAGGTTGTATTGTAGGTTAGAGAAGGCGACTCAAATTGAATTAATTTAAAACCTGGTGCAGTACTTTGCTATATGATAGAATTACAATGACTCGATTGCAGGGTCCGATATGGCAAGTTTAGTGTTAAATATAAAACACTTCTATTGCATGCCTTTACTGGACTGGACTTGTACTTATTACCATTGTAATTCATTACTTTGCAGAAGTATTGCTTAGAGACATTCTTTGTCCCTGGTCACTAATGACTTCCCTCAGCTTTAGAAACATTTACAGTGTTGTTGGAGGAAGGCAGTTTAATTGTGAGAAATTACTTTGGAATTGGCTTTTGGTTTTATTTGTTTTGACTTCTCCTGAAGCAGCAGTTGGCGGAATATTGATGTGATACAGAAAGTTTATCTTTAAAATATATACTTAACATTTCTGGTCCAGTACAATTGTCTGTGTAAGGCAGTGGTTTCACACTCATGGCCCTCCAGCTCTTGCAGAACTACATGTCCCAGCATGCCCTGCCACAAGCAATCCATTATATAAAATCTGTGGCAGGGCATGCTGGGACATGTAGTTCCACAACAGCTGGAGGGCCATGAGTTTGACACCACTGGTGTAAGGTATAGTACTGCATTACTGACCCATTTTCATGTAATGTAGAATATTTGCTATAATTCTACATAATGCATTTATTTTTCAAAATAGAAAAGGGTCAAAATAATTCATATTGTTAAGAAGCTGCATCTATTTCTCAACTGGGGTGTAACAAGAGCTTTGTGGGCCCCATAGCAACATATTGAAGGGGTCCCTTTCCCAAAGGCTTTTGAGCGACAACTCTCTGCAGCAGATATTAACCATAGGGCTGACAGTACACATTATACCACACAGTACTCCCAATTCCCATTAAGGTGGTGTCCCGGTTCATATTATACCACATTAAAGTGCCTGCTGTTCAAACTGTGCCACATTAAAGTGTCTCCGTTTTATATTGTGCCACAGTTCTTATTATGTTATATTGGAGAAGGTGTATTAAGCCATAAAAAGAGATAAACCCAAGGGTGATAAAAAGTGATAAACGTCAAACACAGCCTATAACACATACCTCCCAACAGTTCCGATTTTAGCGGGACAGTCCTGATTATTATGGCCTGTCCCGCTGTCCCACCCGCTGGTGGCAGTGTCCCGCGGTGAGGGGGGCTGTTGGGAGTCCCCCGTCGGCTGCTGAGCAGCGGGGAATAAACTCTGGGTCATGCCCCCATAGCGTCAAAATGGGGGCGTGGCATCGCGGGAGAGCTGCGAGTATAGGCCACGCCCCGAAATTAGGCCGCACCCCCGAAAATTTTGACGCGCCTTCGGCGCGCATCAGCTATGTCGCGGCTCCGGCGCCCAGAAAGTTGGGAGGTATGATAAGATACAAGTTTGTGGGCTTATCCACAATGGGTACAGGGAGTGTAGTGCAGATGAGGTTTCGGGGCGCAGGGGAGACCACAATTACTTACCTCTCCACTGAGCTCTAAAATTGTGCCAATGCCTTTTTCCCAAAGAACTGCACATTTCCCATACCCCACTGCAGTACTGGGAGAAGTGTCAGTGGTCTGACGCTGCGAAATACTTACATACTTACTATAGTTTATCCTTAATTTCTATAATAATCTAGTCAGCTTTAGGAATTCCACTGCCCAGACCTGAGGATGTGTATGTGTAACCAAAAAACATCTTGGATCTGCCTAAAGTGTTGTAAATGTAGAGTAGTACAGTACAATTAATATACAACTGCATGAATATCACATCATACTGTATGGTCCTATTAAATACATTTATATAATGTGACTTGTAGAAAAACATATATGACCCAAAAAAAGCTGTGTTACCCTATTCTGAGGTAATACCCAATTTGCTCTACCAAGAGCAGAATTTAATTGAGACACTGCAGTACATAATGACAGCTGTAGTGTAACCCAGGGTTGCCTACTTTTAAAGTCTCCTTTAAAAGTCTGGAGAGGAGACTGTCATCAGCACTTTGGGAGGCGGGGCCTGATGTCATCAAGCGATGCCCCCAAGTACTGTAAATCCTGCAATTTGTGAGTCTTCGAGAATGGGGTAAGGCCAAATGATGCAATTTGCATCTTTAGCCCTGCCCCCTCCCCGGAACGGCACAAACCTTGGGAAAATAACGCTGCCGCGGGGGAGATGCGCGCGGGGGGGTATCCGGGAGGGTTGCCCACCTTTCCGGGGGGCTGGGAGGGGGACCCGATTTTCAGGAGCCTCCTGGCCAGGCACCCCTGGTGTAATCTTTGTTCTAGTTTGCAGTTTGCTCAGATTATGCATGATCCTATTCATTTGGGACTATTTAGTATCCTTTACTTGCTGTGTTAATGTTTAAATACACTTCTTTTTATTTTGTTGAACTTATTTCATTATTTCATAGATTTTTTTTTTTGTGTGTGTGTGAATGCGAACATGTCACAAGCTCTGCCATAGGTCCACCGGACATTTAGTGATTGCAGCGGACACCAGGCGGCAGTCTTGCTTCACACAACATGTAACAAGGCCTATTTACTGCATAGCATACCAAAAGTATCAATTATTTAGATTGGCTGAGAAAATCCAATAACATGTTGCTGAAGAGTTGGTGAAGCAAATGCATCTTTAACAGCATCTTTATCAGACCCTTTTTCTGCTCCATATATAGGTAAAAACCACAATTTCTGACATACTGTCGGGTGTATCTACCCCTTTACCAGATCACACTTGCCATAGGTGCCGACCAAGAGCCAGCACCAGCTGGCAGGAGACTAAGGGTCTGGATCTTCTGAATGGGTCAGAATTTGGCCCTGTGTATTATTATTTTTTTTGGGGGGGGAGGGGGTTGCGCATGTTCATGTGTGAATATGAACATGCGCAAACCCCAGGAGCGAACGACTAGTGATATGGATGACGCAGGTATGTAGTGATATGGGTGACGCAGGTATGTAGTGATATGGATGACGCAGGTATGTAGTGATATGGATGACGCAGGTGTGTAGTGATATGGATGACGCAGGTATGCAGTGATATGGGTGACGCAGGTGTGTAGTGATATGGATGACGCAGGTATGTAGTGATATGGGTGACGCAGGTGTGTAGTGATATGGATGGCGGAGGTATGTAGTGATATGGATGACACAGGTGTGTAGTGATATGGGTGACGCAGGTATGTAGTGATATGGATGACGCAGGTATGTAGTGATATGGATGATGCAGGTATGTAGTGATATGGGTGACGCAGGTATGTAGTGATATAGATGACACAGGTATGTAGTGATATGGATGATGCAGGTATGTAGTGATATAGATGACACAGGTACGTAGTGCTATGGGTGACGCAGGTATGTAGTGATATGGATGATGCAGGTGTGTAGTGATATGGGTGACGCAGGTATGTAGTGATAGGGATGACGCAGGTATGTAGTGATATGGGTGACGCAGGTATGTAGTGATATGGGTGACGCAGGTATGTAGTGATATGGGTGACGCAGGTATGTAGTGATATGGATGACGCAGGTATGTAGTGATATGGATGACGCAGGTGTGTAGTGATATGGGTGACGCAGGTATGTAGTGATATGGGTGACGCAGGTATGTAGTGATATGGATGACGCAGGTATGTAGTGATATGGGTGACGCAGGTATGTAGTGATATGGATGACGCAGGTGTGTAGTGATATGGGTGACGCAGGTATGTAGTGATATGGGTGACGCAGGTATGTAGTGATATGGATGACGCAGGTATGTAGTGATATGGATGACGCAGGTGTGTAGTGATATGGGTGACGCAGGTATGTAGTGATATGGGTGACGCAGGTATGTAGTGATATGGATGACGCAGGTATGTAGTGATATGGGTGACGCAGGTATGTAGTGATATGGGTGACGCAGGTATGTAGTGATATGGATGACGCAGGTATGTAGTGATATGGGTGACGCAGGTATGTAGTGATATGGGTGACGCAGGTGTGTAGGGATATGGGTGACGCAGGTATGTAGTGACATGGATGACGCAGGTGTGTAGGGATATAAGTGATGCAGGTATGTAGTGATATGGATGACGCAGGTATGTAGTGATATGGATGACGCAGGTGTGTAGTGATATGGGTGACGCAGGTATGTAGTGATATGGATGACGCAGGTATGTAGTGATATGGGTGACGCAGGTATGTAGTGATATGGGTGACGCAGGTATGTAGTGATATGGATGACGCAGGTATGTAGTGATATGGATGACGCAGGTATGTAGTGATATGGATGACGCAGGTGTGTAGTGATATGGGTGACGCAGGTATGTAGTGATATGGGTGACGCAGGTATGTAGTGATATGGGTGACGCAGGTATGTAGTGATATGGATGACGCAGGTATGTAGTGATATGGATGACGCAGGTATGTAGTGATATGGATGACGCAGGTATGTAGTGATATGGGTGACGCAGGTATGTAGTGATATGGATGACGCAGGTATGTAGTGATATGGATGACGCAGGTGTGTAGTGATATGGATGACGCAGGTGTGTAGTGATATGGGTGACGCAGGTATGTAGTGATATGGGTGACGAAGGTATGTAGTGATATGGATGACGCAGGTATGTAGTGATATGGATGACGCAGGTGTGTAGTGATATGGGTGACGCAGGTATGTAGTGATATGGGTGACGAAGGTATGTAGTGATATGGATGACGCAGGTATGTAGTGATATGGATGACGCAGGTGTGTAGTGATATGGGTGACGCAGGTATGTAGTGATATGGGTGACGCAGGTGTGTAGTGATATGGGTGACGCAGGTATGTAGTGATATGGATGACGCAGGTATGTAGTGATATGGATGACGCAGGTATGTAGTGATATGGATGACGCAGGTGTGTAGTGATATGGGTGACGCAGGTATGTAGTGATATGGGTGACGAAGGTATGTAGTGATATGGATGACGCAGGTATGTAGTGATATGGATGACGCAGGTGTGTAGTGATATGGGTGACGCAGGTATGTAGTGATATGGGTGACGCAGGTATGTAGTGATATGGATGACGCAGGTATGTAGTGATATGGATGACGCAGGTATGTAGTGATATGGATGACGCAGGTGTGTAGTGATATGGGTGACGCAGGTATGTAGTGATATGGGTGACGAAGGTATGTAGTGATATGGATGACGCAGGTATGTAGTGATATGGATGACGCAGGTGTGTAGTGATATGGGTGACGCAGGTATGTAGTGATATGGGTGACGCAGGTATGTAGTGATATGGGTGACGCAGGTGTGTAGGGATATGGGTGACGCAGGTATGTAGTGATATGGGTGACGCAGGTATGTAGTGATATGGATGATGCAGGTATGTAGTGATATGGATGATGCAGGTGTGTAGTGATATGGGTGACGCAGGTATGTAGTGATATGGGTGACGCAGGTATGTAGTGATATGGATGATGCAGGTATGTAGTGATATGGATGATGCAGGTGTGTAGGGATATGGGTGACGCAGGTATGTAGTGATATGGGTGACGCAGGTATGTAGTGATATGGATGATGCAGGTGTGTAGTGATATCGATGATGCAGGTGTGTAGTGATATGGGTGACGCAGGTGTGTAGGGATATGGGTGACGCAGGTATGTAGTGATATGGGTGACGCAGGTATGTAGTGATATGGGTGACGCAGGTATGTAGTGATATGGATGATGCAGGTGTGTAGTGATATGGATGATGCAGGTGTGTAGTGATATGGGTGACGCAGGTATGTAGTGATATGGGTGACGCAGGTGTGTAGTGATATGGATGATGCAGGTGTGTAGTGATATGGATGATGCAGGTGTGTAGGGATATGGGTGACGCAGGTATGTAGTGATATGGGTGACGCAGGTATGTAGTGATATGGATGATGCAGGTATGCAGTGATGACAATGGTCTAGTACAAGTAACAATGCAAAACACAAATAATTTATTGATGAATGCTTCTTTTAATGGAATACAGTTCTAAAAGCAAAAGTCTTTGGTAAAAGGTATTGCTGGTATTGCATGTGGCAGGAAGGTGTGCACAGCATTAGGGTGTGCCTGTGCACCCCTAACACTCAATGTGCGCACACCTATGTCTATGGTGGGTACAGAAGAGGTGGCTCAGTTCTCAGAATACCGAGCTCACACAAACTTCCAGGATTTTCTTTGATGTTTGGTAGATACTGTACTACTACTTTTGAGTAAGAGTGATATTCCACACAAGATTCTTAGTAAATGTCTGTATTGGATTGTTACCTATTGAAAATACTTACGATTTGGTTTGATTGGTTACTGTTAATACATTACTAATTTACTAAACATTTTTAAACAGACATACCCGCCGTGTGTTTGTGCCGCTGAGCTGTGGCCAGCCAGCCCTTGGCCTATGTTGGTGGGTGATGCTGTTAGCTGTTTGAAAAGAAAACAACTTGAAATGAATGATATTGAGGCTAATACTGTAGGAACAACAATTCTCACATTATGTGCTTTTAGCTGTTTTTATCAAAAAATTTTTTTTAACAGATACAGGTCCAAAACAGATGACAGGGTTTTGGCAAATCCAAATCCAAAACCAGCAAAGATGGGCAGATGCACATTTCTACTGTGTATCTTAAACTGCTCTGTGCCTACTAGACGGTGGCTGAGAAATCCCAGATACAGCACCTACACCCTCTCCGGGGAACACCTGCTAGACGCCTATGTTTTGTCCTTGCATCTGGTACTTTGTCCTTGCATCTTTGGTACTGTACCAAAGCATCTGAGGGAGGCATTTAAAGGGGGCAGTAGGGTTATATATAGTTATGTAATTACAATAAATGTATTTATAAAGACTGGACAGTGCAGTGTTCCACTTCCAATGTACTTTATTTATTCTAGGTTGTAGAATCCTAGCTAATAATGAGACAACCCAAGGTCATTAACAATTATTTCCACTGCTCTAACAAGCTGTTAGTTAATTACAGTAAAAGGATGGATGGTGAACTTTCCTCTTTTCTCATCTGCATGCCATGTAGACCTTATTAGATTTACACTTGGGTCCTACTTCTACTTCAGTTGCATTATTGTTGGAGTGGCCAACAGTAAAATATTTCTAACAGACCGCTATTCATTAAGGTGATAATTAATACACGGTAAAGGATAAGTCTATGGGGAAATTCCGTAGGAGACTAAACTGAATTAACTGATATTACCATCTGGTAAAATGAGTCCTGTAATTAGCATATGAGGAGGACTGAAGTAGACAACTGTTTAGAACAAACTATGTTGGGTCATTTTAGATGTAACAGTTGTTATTTGGGTTCTACGCCTGCTATATTCCAGGTATGTAACAATATACTGTAGCAAAGCAGATGCCAGGGAGGACAAAGACTATGATTCCTATGTGTTCATATGTTGCATGTGTGAGCTCATGGTAAGTGGGTGTGGCCAAATCACAGGGCATATTGTTAGTCATGAGGGTGTG
This sequence comes from Crinia signifera, assembly GCF_055691185.1. Taxonomy (NCBI): domain Eukaryota; kingdom Metazoa; phylum Chordata; class Amphibia; order Anura; family Myobatrachidae; genus Crinia; species Crinia signifera. The sequence continues at coordinate 49,066,937 of NC_139221.1, read as the reverse complement.
ACCAAACCATCCCCTCGGGTCATTGGCTCTTCTATTATTCCCCAGAAGTACAGACGGCAAGTCTACCCATGGTAGCTTAATTTCCTATACTATGCCTTTATGCAGTTTACCATTAACTAAACCTTAACTGGCCAATAAATACAGTTCTCACAGGTCACATGCAGAACCTGTGTGTCTAATATGTGCAGCTTTATTTGTACTCTGTGTGTTGTTCTTAATTCATGACTGGCGATTAGAAGAGTGATCTGCTCTTTTAGCCTTTGCATTGGACTGTGGAGATGTATGTTTAATATCCCACCAGCTGGTGAAGTATTCATTATGAACATAAAAGAACACAAATGGAGGAAGTTGTACTGAGTACTTATAAGAGGTATGCAGCATCATTGTAATCTGGCAGTGTGGCTTTACCAAAGTTACAACAAGAATTAGAGATGTACGCTGACACCCCCGTGTTTTGGTTTTGGTTCTATTTATTTATTTATTTACAGTTTCTTACATAGTGCAGAAGATTCCGTTGCGCTTTACGATTGTAAACAGAGATAAAACAAACTGGGTAACAACAGACAGACTTGGAGGTAAGAGGGCACTGCTGCAAGCTTACAATCTATAGGGATATAGGAGGGAAACACAAGGACAGGCACCAGTAATACCATAGCTTGTAGGTCCAGAAGGGAAGCGACATATTATACATAAGTGCCTCAGAGGGTTATGCATATGGAACTTAAATATGACAGGCTTGCCTGAAGAGATGAGTTTTCAGGGAACGCTTGAAAGTTTGGAGGCTCGTGGAGAGTCTTATTGTGCGTGGAAGGGCATTCCATAGGATGGGAGCAGCCCGATGAAAGTCCTGTAATAGTGAATGGGAGCTAGTGATCCGTGAAGAAGAAAGACGCAGATCTTATGCAGAGCGGAGTGGTCGCGATGGGAGATATTTTGTGATAAGTAGAGAGATATAAGTAGATAGAGCAAAAACTTGAATGGTGGCGTACCAAGCTCACAAAATTAAATAGTAAGATCCCGTGCATCAAGGTTTCTTTAAAGCAGGGGTGGGGAACCTCAGGCCCGGGGGCCGTATGCGGCCCCCGTAGCCGGTCTGAGTGGCCCTCCCACCCGCCTGGCGGCTTTACCGGGAGTCAAGTACAGGGGAATTCTCAAGAGAGGTCGGTAGTTCTCGCGAGATTCCTCTTAATCAACAGCAGCCGGAGACTGTCAGTCCTAGGCCGGGATGTATCAATATTCGCGGGTGTAACTGTTATTACCTTTTTTTTTCGGGTGCCGTTTCCCGAAACTTTCCGTGACATGTATCATTGTTATTTAATTTTGTTCCTGTTGCGTACAGTGTGCTATCCAGTGATATTTTATCAGGTTTTTTTTCAGTGCTGCGCATGCGCAGTTACGGTCTCATCTTTCCTGACATATACGCAATCCTTATACCCTGCTGCTTATTCCTCCACCAAAACTGCCTCTCCCATCCCATTCATCATAATTGCCTCACATCTCGCCCTCTGGTGCCTTTTTTTTTCAAAACGGCAAAACTTTATTAATACATTAAGCGAAGGCACTGTGGATGCGGAAACGGGATGTCAGTGGCAGCCGCCGGAGCGCGGGACGGCTGCAGCAGGACAATTTGTAAGAGAAATTTTTACATATGGCCCCCAAAGGATTTTTTCCCCTTACAAATGGCCCTTGTCACAAATAGGTTCCCCATCCCTGCTTTAAAGGATCACCTTCTGTGTAGACATGGGAAATATGGATAGACAGCATACCATACTCACAAAAGAATAGATAGACTCCTATAAGGGTTTCTTTAGATCTGCCTGTCTCCTCAGAATTTCATACATAAACGTCCGTATGGCACCATTTAAATACCAAAAGAAAAAAGGAATGTATAAGTCTTCAAAATTCAAGTGTTTTCAAATATTCAAGGGTACATGGGAAGCCTCTGTATCATACCAAGCTCACAAGAGAGTGTATTACACCGTGTATATAAAGGTTTCTTTATGGGATGACACTTTGTGTGGGGAATCCTGAGTGTGACAATGCATACCGTTACTTACAGAACGGCTTGTGACTAGACACATATAGCGGTTTCTTTATTGGTCCTCATTTCTACTCCTCCATATTAGGTAGACTTGCAAGTGGGGTAGTGTACAAATAAGAGGGAACCGTCTTAGGGGGGTATTCAATTGCCGGCGCGCATCTCCCGTCGGGGAGATGCCCGCCGGCCCTATTCAATGCTGTCTTCCCTGACAGCATTGAGCAGGGTATCTCGGCAGAATGAGCCCGACATCACAAGCTGCAGCTCGCCTCTTCCCGGCCGCAACTCGCGGCCACACACCCTTCTCGTCCCGCTGCAGGTGGGATATTGAATCCCGCCTGCATGTTCTCGGTCGAGCTGACCGAGAACGGGACTGGGTCACGGCGGTCGAGTAAGCTCGACTGCCGTGACCCTCAGATTGAATACCCCCCTAAATGTCACACAATTTATTCCAAATTTAAAAACAAAAAATAAAAAATATATTAAAAAAACATGGATAAAAACACAATACCTGAATGGTGGCCGGGAGTGGACAAGGCCACAACCCAGGTAGAAAAGATCAGTCACTCTGATGGCTGATACTGTAGATCTTACTTTGAAGTTTAACGCCACCCCAATCCAATTCTTTCTGCACAAGTTACATCCGCTCCACCTGCAGTGCACACGGTTTTGTCCATTTTAGAAGGAATTTGTCTTTGCGGGTGAACCAGAATAAGGGCCTAAAACAGCTCTGACTTCAGCACATGGTGCTTGTTAGGAAAACATGTATCGTAGCAAACGTTTGCATTAAATTTCCTATATAAAAGGTAAACATTACAGGTCATTATGAAAAATAAAAATGTTTGCTCAGCAATTTTCCCACCAATTTTGACAAATTCACTTGGCACTCAAAGGCTTAATCCATCCTGTCCCTGTATACAGTATCCGTTATTACGATTACTGAGAGAAACACAAGAGCTTGGTGTGTTTTATGTTTTTTTTTTATTTTCTACAGCTAGTCATTTTCCACAGATGGCAAATTATGTAAGTATTAAAAACCAATATATAAACCTGTGTAAAAGATAATATGCACCACTGCACCCAGCATACAGAAGATCGCATCTGTAATCTGTGTAATCATACAAGTACACCAGTTTTTATTTATTTTACATTCTGGAAGCGTGAGTCTTCCATCACATCTAAAATCAAAAATGAATATTCAATTGAATACACGCTTGTTTCACATTGTACAGTATCTGTATGTTTTGTGGAAGTAAAAAAACACCCGCCGTCCGTACTTGAAAACACCACCTTTCCACAGATCCAGTTGTTTCATGCTACATATTATAAAAAGAAGAATATATAGGAAAAAATGTACAAGTGTCTCCAAGTGTCCAGTTGACTGAAATCATAAAAAAAGACATTATTCACTGATAAAGACAGTACGGGGTTGTCATTGAGAATTCCGTGTCCTGCATAAATGTTTTCCATTCACAATTAAAAATTGGTGACAATTCTTCCATGTTGTGTATTCTTCAGTGGTCGGTACAGTGATATCGCTCAATCAGATGTGGTTCCTTTTCTTGTCATTTGTGCCGACCTGAGAGGAAGAAAAGACAGTATATTAACCCTTTCAGGTCCAACGTCTAGTCAGGCTCAACAGCCCTAGCTGTGAGCATTGACATTGTTCAACATTCAATGTAGACCATTTTTGAATAAAAAAAAAAACAGACTGAATTGCAAAAAGAAAAGTAATTTGGACTGCAAAGGGTTAAAGATGCAAAATAAGGACTTGGAATGTGCCTATTAATTGAACTTTCTTTGTGCAAGTGCTGGGTGACTTGGAACACGCTGAGTGGTCTGGAAACTGTGACAGTTATATGCAGCCACCCACTTAGCAGAGATTTTTAGATTTTTCGAATATTCCACCCACCAAACCTTTGAATCCAGGCACATTGGTTATGTAAACTATAATTAAAATGGAATCTAATCATATTTATCATTGCAGAGCTGCCGCCATTACCCTGTGATAATATTCTGCTCCCGTTTTGCACATTTAATTTCCAGTTGCGTTAAATTGATCTGATTTACAGTAAGTAATAGAGGTAAAAATTCAGATAAGTAATTCAGGTATTGCAATTGGAAGTACTGTAAATGGGGAAAAATATTATCAACCAAAATCCCCGTCAAACCCAGAATGTTTGACGCAGGATTTTGTCTGGGCTCCACACTGGGGTCCCTGTTTCCACTGCACTGTGTTCCCGGGTTTTATCCCAGCTTCTACCAAAGGGAAAACCCGGGAAAGCAGGGCAGTGGGTGGGGACCAGCAGGCATCGGTTGGCATCAGCAGGAAATGAAGGGCATCTGAAGAGTACGGTGGGCATCAACAGGGTCCGTGTGTAAGCAACGGGCAGCAGAGGCCAGAGAGCAGGAGGAATCGACAGCCAGCGGGCATCGGTGGGGACCAGCGTGTGGGCAGTGGCAGCCAGCGGGAATTGTCGGCCAGCGGGCATCAGAAAACAACTGCGCATTGGCAAACCTCCCCTGTCCGGGTCGAAAATCCTAGGTTAGAGCAGTTTCCATGGCTCGCTACATGGGTTTAAATCCTGCTTGGTACCCGGGTAAAAATCCCAGATCACTTTCATTTGTAAAAAACAGGAATTTTTATGTCAGTGGAAAAGCGATATTAGGGGCCCATTTACTAACAAGGGAGAACTATTGAAGGTGGGATGTTGTCCAATCAGAATCTAATTTTTATATATTTAGCACCTTCTAGAAGATAATCGATAAAATCTGATTGGTTGCCCATAGCAACATCATATCTTAAACAGAACTCCCATATTAGTAAACAAACCCCTTAGTGGCTCTGGGTTATGCTGTTTGAAAACTCTATGGTACATCACTGTGACAAGTGTTGCTTATACTGCTGAACAGAGTACACAACACAGGATACAACCACTAGCTCGTAATTACGTTTTTGTGCATAGACTTATTAATGTGTGATCCGCACCACACAGTATTATTGCCGTGATATAACTCCCGTTAGTGCTTGCTCGATTTATGTGCTTGTTTTAGGTTATTACGCTGTGAAGGACTTTTACTGATTTATTGATTCACTTCAGGAATTTGTTTTGCCTGTAGTACCACATACATCTTCCAGCATGAAAACTGTGGGGGAGTTATAATAACCGCTTGCAATCCAGTCTTTTATATAGAAAATATCTGTAAGCCACAGTCTATGGTAGCAAGAGACATAAGGAAAGCAGCTCAGTCCCTTAACCTTGTCCTATGAAGTTTCTTACATTGAAACAAAAATAACAAGTTAGAGGGCAGGATTCATAGTTAGATAGTAGTTAAGGCCGACTAAAGACGTGCGTCCATCCAGTTCAACCTTGGTTAGATCCATTTGCTACATCCCTATTTATGCATTGTGTATTCTGATTTATTTAAAGACAAATTATGAGTGTTATTTGTACCCCTGGATGTTTCTACCCAATAGATGTTTGTCCAACCTTATTTTAAAATGTATTTATTGTGTCTGCCGACTCACCAGGAAGAGAGTTCCAACAATTTGGCTGCACTGACAGTAAAAATATTTTTCCTTCTAAGGCAGTGGTTCCCAACCCTGGTCCTCAAGTAACCCCAACAGTGCACATTTTCTAGGTCCCAACACAGAATCACAAGTGACATAATTAGCTCCACCTGTGGATCTTTCAAAATGTATATGAATAATGAGTGCACCTGCTGGGTGACCTGGAAAACGTTCACTGTTGGAGGTACTTTAGGACCAGGGTTGGGAACCACTGTTCTAAGGGAACAAAGTCTTCTTTCCTCTAGTCTAAACTCATGCCCACGTGTCCTAGAGTCCTATCTCAAAATGAAAAGGTTGCCTGAAAGTTCCTTATATTGGCCCCTGATATATTTGTACATGTTAAGCATGTCTCTTCTTAAATATCTCTTTTCTAGCGTAAATAATCACAATTTGTGCAATCTGTCTTCAGACCTTAAATTCTCCAACCCCTTTATTAGCTTTGTTGCTCTTCTTTGGACTTTCCCCAATTCTAGGATGTCCTAGTGCAGGGCCCAGAATTGTACTCCGTATTCTAGATGTGGTCTAACCCTGGGCTGGATTAGAGGGGGGGGGGGAGTGGCAGTGCATTTCTGGGAGTTGACCCATGAGACTTTTCACAAGAGGTCAGAGGTTGAGAAGCCTGTGCTAAGCTCTGATTGATGGAGCTCATAACATGCTTCTCAGGCCCATGGATGACAGCAGCAGTAGTGGCCTCGTCATGGGAGGATTTTTAATCAGAGGCAGCACTGAGCCTGTGAGGTCTCCTACAGAGAAACGTACAGGCAGTTTGCAGCCAGTAATGATAAGTGGGAGGGGGGCCCCCTGTCTAAGGTGACCCAGGCCCCCCGAAGGCTTAATCGGCCCCTGGTCTAACTAATACTTTGTAGAGTGCACAATTACATTTGAGTCCCCAGTCTCCATACCCCCTTCTTATTCGGACCTAATCACTACTGTGCAAAGTTGCAGATGATTGCAAGTAGGTAGGTGCCACTCAGACAGAAAGATAACTTGCTCCATTGAAATTTGAGAGAAAATTGCAAAACTATCACAGATTGCTATCCACTCACAAATCCATACGCAATTCCTGAACCACTGAATGGTTTTTCTAGTCTGTGCAAATATAAGTGGCTCTGGCCCTTCCACAAATCTGCGACTAAGACAGGCTGACTGGGCCAGCGTCATAGGCCGTTCCTTAAAATGCCTGGGCACCCCTGTGTTTTTCCGACACACCCAGAAAACTGCAAGTTTCCATGTCCGCATGCCGACTTCTTGTCCGTCAATCTCTGTCCACAATGCGTATACGATCCATACGCATTTTCTTTTGCTATTTGGGCTCGCACATACATGATGCATGCTGTACATATGCCCAATCATTCAATAATTGCTCAATTTGCAAATTTTCTGAACAGCGATCACTTCTGAATCAGGCCCAGAGTATGGAAAATATTCATCATAAAAACAATAACAAATTATTGAAAAATAACAGCGCAACTATAATGAAAGTTTATGGGGGATACTCAACAAATCTATGTAAATCTATGAAGACTCCAAGGAACCTCCTTTAACCACTGTGGCTAGTCCTCTCACAATATTTGTTTGTATTCAATATGCGCATAAAATAGAACATAACAAATACAACTATTATAGTCCAACCTCATATTCATTACTTTGGGTTGGGTGTCCAACAATAATTATGTATCCAACTCAATACGAGTAGATACTCACCGGAGCATTTCAACATTGCTCTGATGAGGAGATCCTACCATCAGCTTTCCCAGCAATCCATATCACTGCTACTTTAGCAGTGCTAGTATGCAAGGGTTCATGTATGCTTGGCTTTTCGTTAGAGGGAACAAAATGGCAGAGTGATCTAAAAAAGCTCCATACTTGCAATCTGGACTCATTCCTATGGGGAGTGAGCGTAGTTGGCAAGTCAGTTTTCTATGAAGATGGTAAAGTTTCCTACTTTCAAGCTCTCATTCTTCCCCACTGTAGTGGTAAGCCTCACTCCCTGAGCTCCATCTGGTTAGTTCTTCCCCACTGTAGTGGTAAGCCCCACCCCTGAGCTCCATCTGGTTAGTTCTTTCCCACTGTAGTGGTAAGCCCCACCCCTGAGCTCATCTGGTTACTTCTTTCCCACTATAGTGGTAAACCCCACCACCTGAGCTCTATCTGGTTAGTTCTTCCCCACTGTAGTGGTAAGCCCCGCCACCTGAGCTCCATCTACTTTAGTTCTTCCCCACTGTAGTGGTAAGCCCCACCTCCTGAGCTCTATCTGGTTTAGATCTTCCCCACTGTAGTGGTAAGCCCCGCCACCTGAGCTCCATCTACTTTAGTTCTTCCCCACTGTAGTGGTAAGCCCCACCTCCTGAGCTCTATCTGGTTTAGATCTTCCCCACTGTAGTAGTAAGCCCCACCCCTTGAGCTCCATCTGGTTTAATTCAGAGCAGGATGCACCAGATCAGACATTCTCATATTTCCATCTATCATTATTCTAGTGATTGGAACCAGCTTCTTCTGTGCATAAGATATGCCTGCCAAATAAGGACAATAATTTACTTAACAAAAAACTTACTCGATCCACAGTCTTAGGAAGGCGGCATTCCTTCTCCAAGAAATAACAACCCATAAATATCCATCACTGTAGTATATGATGCAATAGTTTGTTTTACCAATTGCAATATTTCTAAAAAGCTAAATGTTTCCTACCTTATAACATTAACATGTAACAGCACTTATGCCTGGAACAATTAATCATCATTATTCTGAGGGATGAAGGCTAAGACAGTAGAACAATTTAAACATGCTTGGGATAGGCATATGAATATCCTTACAAAGAAATAAGGATTAAAAAGGGTTGAGTTTACCTGAAGGGTAAAAAAAGGGGCAGACTAGATGGGCCAAATGGTTCTTATCTGCCGTCAAATTCTATGTTTCTATGTTTCTATGAAGCTTTATGATTTCAGTTCTCCTACCTATGCCTGAATCAAGTAGGGAGACATCAATCTGAATGCTTTATCGTTATAACTGTGAGAAGACATGGAACCCTACAGATGCCAGCACTGCGGGGCATGCCGCCATTTCCAGCTGACAGGATCTGCAGCACTGCTCTTTTAAATTTCAGTGACACCGAGAAATCATTGAAAAGTAACTGATAAATGAACATACTGTAGTTACACAGTAGTTTAGGCTGAAAAAAAAAACGTATGTCCTTTAAGTTCATCCTTTGGTTAGAGGGTATGATCTAATTGTTATATCCCTATATCTGAATTGTGTATTTTGATTTATTTTTGGTCAGATTATGATTGTTGGTTGTACCCCTGGATGTTTTTAACCAATACATGTTTGTCCAACCTCATTTAATTACCCTGGCTGTGTACAATTAAAACTTTTCCCCTTTGCAGTTGCTAAGCCTATATTTTACAAAAAAAACAGTAAAATCAATGACCAGTAAATCTATATTTTTCCCTATATTTCCCTGGATATTTTCCCTTTTGAGTGAAAAAACATGAGGGAAATGTATCAACTGGAGAAGTTGCCAATTTCAGTCAATCAGCTTCTAATTAACATTCCAATAGGCCTGATTCAGACTTGATCGCTGATCTGCAAAGTTGAAGATGACTTCGAGTAGATAGCCGCCTCCCAGACAGAAATAAAACCCATCTTGAGTAAATATATAATCTGTGTATTATATATAATATCTGTGTATTATATATACCTATATATATAGAGAAGGAGATAATAATAGTGGGCATAGTACCAGTTTACATCACACCGCACAGTAGTATCTGTTAGTCCCATTATACCAAACAGTAGTGTCCATTAGGAGACAAATGGTGTAGCTGTGCAACAAAGGAAGAGAAGGAATTCTATAGTGTGGAAAGTATAGGATGCCTACTCCACCATATTGTCTACAGAGCTATTGCTACCTTTGCATGGATTGCCCCATTGAAAATGTCCCTTCCAAAATGTCCACTACATCATAGGAGGCAGTTATTATGAATGCTAGAGAAGGTGGTGGTCATTTTGGGAGGGACATTTTCAATAGGGTCAAATGCAACAGATTCTGTCAGAGACCGGAGGAATCCCTTGACAATGAGCAGGTACCGTGGGGGGAAGGGTTGGGGGCATCTGAAAGTTTTTCCAGTGGGGAAACATATTATGTATAGTTACACCACTGGTGCAATAACTATTTGAAAGCTTTTGCTTACATTATGCATGGGTCAAACTTCTCAACTTGAAGCATATATTCATTTTCACACATGCCTGCTCCAAACTGCAGTGCTCAGAGGAAAGCAGCCATATGAGAGGAACTAATATGTAGAAATCGTGCAACATAAGTACATTTGTGGCAAATGTTGACACTGGGGCATTCAAATGAATTAACATCTGCAAAATAATGTGATGGTAGATGGATTTTCCACAAGGCAACCTAGGGCACAGTGGGACCCAAGGAGCCCCATAAAGAGCTACTACCACGTGACGTCTTGACATCACATGGACCAAACCACACTCCCAAGTCCCTTTCATAGTATAAAAAAATATTTGGACACACAAAATGGTTTCACCCACTGTATGTGACACAGGTATCAAGCCTACTTCCAAAACACCTAGAACCTGAATCAGATGTGTACAAGATGCGGATGTTCACGCAGCTGATCATTTACTGGTAGACTGTCCATGCGCCAAGGTACTAGATGCCGCCAGCAGCCAAACTTAAGTGCTATGGATTGTTTGAGGGCCCCAAACCTGGATCTTTCTTAGGGCCCAATAATGTCTAAATCCACCTCTGGTGGTAGCTAGACGTAATACAATGCAATCTTGTTATAAATTCTGCAACCAGAACATCCATGCAGAAGACTCCCATTAGAACAGTTATGGTCAGTAATACGCGAAGCATCCACAGTTTATAGAGAACATGTCTGAAATGATATATGAGATTGTAGATCAGATGATGCTAATTGCATATCTCCTGTGGGTATGCCAGGGAACCATCCTTTGCTTAAAGTAAAAAGTTTAAAAAAAGAGATGACTGTGAGATATCATGCAGACAAAGTACTTTTCTATCTTTTGTTGTCGCAACCTGGATGGGAGAGGGATGTGGCGTCAGTTGGGATAAACAAACGACCTTCAGAAATAATGTTGCCATTGAGAAAGCAGCATGCTGTCACAGGAACTACCGGATAATGGATGTTCTCAGCTGGCTCGGATAACCATGGATCCAGGTGTTGCGGAAGCGATGAGAATAGCCTTGTGAAGTTGCCATGAGGCATTGCATATGACATATGGTGTTTATTCTTGTTTCTACCACTGGTACAAATAGCTTGGCAGTTGTCCAATTGTACATATTGTGCACTCTTACTGCCACACACATGGTCTATGCTAAGTCATTTCTGTGCTGTTTTAACTTAACTCTTAGGAAGCAGTTGGCAGCTTTCGGGGTCATATCAGTGATGGCAGGGACCTACAGTACTGTTGATTTATTGGACAATTTAATTCCAGAAGCATGTAGCTGTCTTTCAGAGCCTCCCAATGGGCCAGATGCACTAAACTTCAAAAGTGATAAAACAGAGAGTGATAAAAAAAACAGCCAATCAGCTGCTGTCTGAAATTTTTTAAACACACAATGCCACACTGATATAGGAACATTCCCAAAGCGCTAGATGCAGTAGGTTTTTCTCTTTCAGGATATTAGCTCCCAAAAAGAAAAAAAAAATATAATAGTGTAATACTGTAACACTTTAAAACTTCAAAAGTGAAATAACGTAATGTTATGACTCGTACCAATAATATATGTCTACAAGGAAAGTAGACGTATGCATTTAATTGAGGGACATAATCTGTCACCAATTGATTCCTCCTTCCTCCTCCTTATGTGGGGTACACACCAGGACGATATGGCCAAAAATGAGCCAATTTAGATACAATCTCGACCGATTGTTTTGGGCCATTTCACTGCCCTTTTGATGCAATCCCGATCCGATGCGCGGCCCCGCGGGTCGTTAGGTCTTTTCTGAGATCCTACCTGCTGCAGGTAGGATCTCAGAAACGACCATTGTAGTGGGTGCGGGTCGCGATCGGATCGCGATCACATCAGGGGCTTTTTCTGTTCCGGTCGGCGGTTCCGTCAGCTTGTGAGCAGGTCGTACGTTCCTATGACGACCCGCTCACGAGCAGGATCGACCTTGTGTGTACCCAGCATTAGAGATATGGTCACACAAAAGGATAGCAAAAACATCATGGTGCAATATATTTGAATAATAAAATGTATAAAACAATAGACAGCAGGATATGAATCAGAGGACTCTCACCATGTAATTTTGCCTACAACAAATGCAGACAAAATAAGCAGATAATGTAAAACCAAAACAGGCGTCCCTGGATGCTGTCTATTGTTTTATACATTTTATTATTAAAATATATTGCACCATGCTTTTTTCCTATATTTTTGAGTTGTTCTTAAATTTTTGAAATTAGTATCCAAAGCTGCTTATAGCGCATGATATATTAGTCTGAAACCCATTTTTATACTTTGTTTCATTTTTTTAAACACAGTCTGTGTCATTGCAGGTAGGAGCTGATTGGCTGTCTGTTTATCACTCTCCATTTTATCACGTTTGAAGCTTAGTGCATCTGGTCAAATATCTATTACATATTGCCAATGTATTACAGCTGCAATATGGGTTACAAGCTACAAACTTTATCTAGATCTATACATTATATTTTGTACAGTACAAAATAAAAGCACATTCCATACATTTTAAGTATTTTTGATACACTGCTGCCACATATAGGGGCATATTTATACCCCTTTCACACCGCACTTTACGGTATATTGCCGTTTTTTCCCCATTTCTAAACGTTTAAGGCTGCAGTGGGAAAGTGCCAGAGTTCATTTACCGGTTAAAGATAACCGGTATTTCAAAACGTTTAAAAATCACGTTTCAGAGCCGTTTTTTATGCAGTGAGAATGGCTCTGAAACGGTATTTAGTAAAATCAACAGACTACAGACCTGTGATAGGCTGTCCCCTGCATTCTGCCTTGAAACGTGTTCAGGGGATTAAACGGGTTGACTGATGTGAATGGTACTTAAACAGTATTTAAAACGGTAATCTACTGCAATGTGAAGGCTCAGACCCGTTTTAAATACCGTTTAAAAATACAGTTTTTTTTAAAAGTTTTGGCAGTATAAAAGCGGTATCAGTCATTATTGTGACAGCAACAATAATAATAATTTGTTACTGCAGCTTATTGTGACAATAAGGACCCAGGTACAGGGGCTCTGATCCAGCCATTGCTATGGCGGTCACTTTACTTTCTGGCTTGGCAGCATCTGCATTACTGAACAAAGGAGACATCTGAGGAGCTCAGAAGAAGAGTTGTTTCTGCTCATCAGGCTGGAAAACATTATAAAACCATCTGCGAACAGTTTGGACTCCACCAATGAACAGATTGTGTACAAATGAAGAAAAATCCAGAAAATGATTACCCTCCCCTGGAGTGGTTGACCAGCAAAAGACACACCAAGAGCAAGGTGTCTAATATTTCACAAAACAACCTTAGGTAACCACTAAGAAACTGGAAGCCTTTCTCACAAAGAACATTACTGTCCATCTGCAGTTTGCTAAAGACACTGACGAAGCCCAGGCCAAACGGCCATCTGGAACCGCCACAATACTGTATATGGTATTGGTGCAAAGTCTCATATATAGCGCAGCAGATTCAGTTGCACTTTACAATTGGACACACAAAACTGAGTAATAACAAACAGTAAAAGAGGTAGGAAGGCCCTGCTCACAAGCTTACAATCTATAGGGAACTAGGCATTGATACATAATGATAGGGGATATCTATTGCATAGTTGTCCATCGGATTGCAAGGGTTCTAGGTTGGCTGCTTGATATCACATCACAGCAATGAGTCAGAAGAAAGGGAAAGTGAATAAAGAGAAGATTTGTGAAGGATATGTGTGGACTGTATAGTGGGGATATAATTGAATAGGAAAGCTTATGAAGGTTGAGTGAGTTTTCAGGGAACAGTAGTGCACGCAGGGGGGGTCTCTGATTACCCAGAAACCCCCCCAGGAATCTGAGGGACCTAGTCTGAAAGCTGAGGGTCTCCTCTTTCCATGGGTACAAGAATTTTAAAAATCGGCTGTCACAGTCTCCCGGACCGCGGGAGTCTCTTACCGGGTCCGGGGACGTGCGTTCTGCGGGCGGCAGGTCAGGCGGGGTGGACGGCAGGCTGGGCATGACGGGCGGCAGGCTGACTCCTCCAAGCAGCGGGGAGTTCAGCCTGGGTGTCTCCGTGCTGACACGGGCGGTAGCCGGCAAGTCAGCAGGCTGCTGGAGTCTCCCTCCGTCGGAGCTTCAGCAGCGTGTGTCCAGGCTTCCGGGTATGCGGGCGCGCGCTCACTAGGGGCGCGCGCGCCGCACGTTCTAAGATTTAAAGGCACAGGCAGGAAATAAGCAGCAGCCTGTAGGGGATAAAAGGAAGTCTCTGGCAGGGGAACTCTGCCAGAGTATAGGCTCACACCTACTCCAGCGTTACTGTGCCTTAGTGCTTGTCTCTATTACTATCATTTGATCTGGCTTGTTACTGACGATTCTCCCGCTTAACCCCTTGTACTCCGCTTGTGACTTCTCTGTGTATGACCCCGGCTTGCTCTCGACTATCCTCCCATCTCATCCCAGTGTACCGCAACCAGTGTCTCCCGTGTATGACCCGGCTTGTCTTGGACCTTCTTTGCCTCTCCCCTGGGCTCCTAACTGACCGTATAAATACCGACCCGGCTAGACGTCCGCTGCTCCATATCATCTACCTCCCAGCCTCCAGCTCATAAAGGGAAACCTAACCAGAGGACCGTGACCGACGTGTCGAGTGCCGCAGAAGCCCAAATCCCAATTGGAGAGGTCACTGGCAGAAAACCCTCGGCACGGTTAGACTCCACACCTCTGCGTTAGGTCTAGCCAATTCCCGAGCTGAATAGGCAGGGATTCCAGTAAACTTGTGACAGAATACTCTGGCCATAAATATGGATCCAGCGGCCGGTCCGTCTCCAAAGGAGCTCCTGGAGCACCTGCTAACCAGAGTGAACAAGCAGGAACAGGATCAGGCACAGATCATGCAATGTCTGCAGACCCTGATGCAACGAATTGAAGCTCCTCCTACTCCACCGCCTCCGGCACCACTTCCCCCGGTGGTCGCAGCAAGTGCTCCCTCACTTCGCATTCCGAACCCAGCTAAATTCGATGGGAATCCTAAGGAGTGTCGGGGGTTTCTGAATCAGTGCCTTATCCAGTTTGAGATACAGGCAGCATCCTTCCTGTCGGATAGAGCGAAGGTAGCCTACATGATTTCACTACTGTCGGGTCAAGCTCTGTCCTGGGCCTCTCCACTCTGGGAGAAGGATCACGCGGTGATTAATAGCATCACTGAATTCATCACCGAGTTCCGTAAGGTGTTTGATGAACCAGGCCGGGTGACGTCCGCCGCCTCAGACATTCTTCGGCTGAGACAGGGAACCCAGACTGTGGGTCAATACACAGTTCAGTTCAGGACCCTCGCATCCGAGCTGGGGTGGAACGAGGAAGCCCTGATGGCCACCTTCACACAGGGGCTATCCGAGAAAATTAAGGATGAGTTGGCAGGTCGAGAGCCGTCGACTTCTTTGGACGACCTTATTTCCTTATGTACACGGGTTGACCTCCGTTACCAAGAGAGGGACAAGGAGAGGGAACAGTCCCGGAAGTACAGTTTCAAGTTGGCACCTCGATTTATTCCTCCAACTAGCTCACCATCGGCATCAGCCTCCGGGGCAAGTCAGCAGTCAGAGGAACCCATGCAGATTGGGAAAGCTCGCCTTCCTTTCGCAGAAAGGGAGCGAAGATTCAAGAATCGACTGTGTCTGTACTGTGGGGAGTCAGGTCATCTCCTCTCCGCTTGTTCTAAGCGTCCGGGAAACGACAAGGCCTAACTGATTATAAGGGGGTCAGGTTAGGCACATTATCGTATACCTCTTCTCAAGTATCCGCAATTGGGTTCACCATCGACGTAACCCTAACTTATAAAAACTCTTCCTTGATTCTCAAAGCATTTCTAGATTCCGGCGCAGATGGTAATTTCATCACAGCAGATACTGCCAAGCGCTTAGGAGTTCTGTGTCATGGACTGAAGAATCCTCTACACATCATCGGAGTAGATGGTAATAGATTGCCCTTTTCAAACATCTGTTCCAATACTGCCGCTGTACAGATGAGAGTAGGGATCCTCCATAAAGAGTCCATTCCCTTCTTCGTGCTTCCATCAGCAGAGAACCCTGTAATTTTGGGATTGCCATGGCTACAGTTGCATTCACCTGTCCTGGACTGGAAGCATCCTCAAGTATTGGCATGGGGGCAGGAGTGTCAGGGGCGATGCCTTGAACAGGTGAAACGTCATTCATGTACTATATCCTCCTCTAAACTGGGAACCAGCCCCAAGCTTCCAATCGCTTACCAAGCCTTCGCGGATGTGTTCAGCAAGAAGGAAGCAGAGAAGCTACCAGCCCATAGAATTTGGGATTGTGCCATAGATTTAGTTCCTGGGAAATGTCCTCCTCGGGGTCGAGTGTTTCCATTGTCCATGGCAGAGTCTCAGTCAGTTTCCGAGTATATTAAGGATAATCTGGAGCGGGGTTTTATCAGAGAATCTAAATCACCAGCGGGAGCGGGGCTGTTCTTTGTAAAGAAAAAAGACGGGGGTCTCAGGCCCTGTATTGATTATAGGGGTCTCAATGCCATCACGGTGAAGGATCGTTTTCCCCTCCCCCTCATCTCCGAACTCTTTGACAGGATCAAAGGGGCTCATTTTTTCACAAAACTGGATCTCCGTGGGGCATATAATTTGATCCGAATTAGGCCAGGAGATGAGTGGAAGACAGCCTTCAATACGCGAGATGGACACTTTGAGTATTTGGTGATGCCGTTCGGCTTGAGCAACGCTCCGGCAGTTTTCCAAAGATACATGAACCATATCTTCCAAGATCTGTTGAACAGATTTGTAATTGTCTACCTGGACGACATCTTAATTTTTTCAAGAAACCTTCATGTACATCAGCAGCATGTTCAAGAGGTTCTGAATCGTCTTCGTAAGCACCGGTTGTACTGCAAACTAGAGAAATGCTCATTCGAACAACAGGAGATGCCATTCTTGGGGTTCATTGTTACTGGGTCAGAATTACGGATGGACCCAAAGAAGTTGTCTGCAATCTCTGACTGGCCACAACCAGTAGGGTTAAATCCATTCAACGTTTTTTGGGTTTTTGCAACTTCTACAGACAGTTCATAAAGGGTTATTCTTCTGTAGTAGCTCCTATAACCAAGCTCACTCGCAAAGGCGAGAATACCAAAGAGTGGTCTGCTGAGGCTAAGCGAGCCTTTTCATTACTCAAGCACCTCTTTCTTTCCGCACCCATTTTAAGGCAGCCTAACCCTGACAAAACCTTCTTCGTGGAGGTAGATGCATCTTCAGTAGGGGTAGGGGCAGTCCTTTCCCAAAAAGATGAGGCTAACAAATGGTACGCCTGTGGTTTCTTCTCCAAGAAATTTCAACCTGCAGAAAGAAATTATGCTGTAGGGGACAAGGAGCTGTTAGCTATTAAGTTGGCCTTACAGGAATGGCGTCATATATTGGAGGGCGCAAAATTCCCAGTAACAGTCTATACTGATCACAGAAACCTAATGTACCTCAAGACGGCTCATTGCCTAAATTATAGACAGGCTCGATGGTCCTTATTTTTTGACCGATTCGATCTGGTGCTAACTTATCGCCCAGGAGACAAGAACATCAAGGCAGATGCACTTTCGCGAGTATTTGGGCCAGCTGCCTCAGAGGAGTTAGATGACCAGAAGCCCATTTTAAAGTCTTCTTGTTTCATTGCATCCTCCAAAAAGATTAAAGTCCCCGTAGGGAAGACGTTTGTGCCATTAAAGTCCCGAACCAAACTGCTGAATTGGTTCCACTCCTCTCACTTCACCGGACACGCAGGTGTCAAGAAGACTACAGAAATCATTTGTCGTAGTTACTGGTGGCCCTCAGTCAAAACAGACGTCAAGAACTTTGTAGCTGCTTGCGATACATGTGCTCAACACAAGTCCATACCACAAGCTCCAGTTGGCTTACTTCAGCCCCTTCCAGTCCCAACTCACCCCTGGGTTGATATTTCGATGGATTTCATCACTGAACTCCCTGTTAGCCAAGGTTTTAATACTGTCTGGGTGGTGGTGGATCGTTTTTCCAAGGCGGCTCACTTCATTCCCCTCAAGGGTCTCCCATCTGCTTCTCAGCTGGCCGAGAGTTTTATAAAAAATATCTTTAGACTGCATGGATTTCCTCAAAGTATAGTGTCTGATAGAGGAGTCCAATTCACTTCCAAGTTTTGGCGAGCTTTATGTTCTTCTTTTAATATCAAACTCAACTTCTCTTCGGCTTACCATCCCCAGAGCAATGGGCAGACCGAAAGGGTTAACCAAGACCTCGAAAAGTTTTTAAGGATGTATGTGTCAGCCAATCAAGATGATTGGGCGTCTTTGCTTCCTTGGGCAGAATTTGCCCACAACAATCTTTACCACGAGTCCACCGGTCAGTCTCCATTCTTCATTCAAAATGGATTCCATCCTAATCTTCCAGAAATGTTTTTCAAATCTTCCAGTACTCTGCCAGCTGTCCAACACACTGTTGAAAAGTTTTTGAATATTTGGTCTGAGGTGAGAAGAAACCTTACTAAAACCTCTGATCGCTACAGACGTTTTGCCAATTATAAAAGGAAAACGGCTCCCCAATTTAAACCCGGAGATAGGGTATGGCTCTCCACGAGACATTTAAGGCTCAAAGTCCCGTCTATGAAGTTAGCTCAAAAGTTCATTGGTCCCTTTTATGTCCTTCAAGTAATTAATCCAGTAGCAGTAAGGCTCAAACTGCCCAGATCTCTTAGGATTCCCAACGTCTTTCATGTGTCACTTCTGAAACCACTTATTCTCAATAAGTTTTCTTCTCTCAAACGGCCTCATACGCCTCTCCTAGTAGATGGTCAGGAGGAATATGAGATAAAACAGATTCTGGATTCAAGAATTTCCAGGGGTCGTGTTCAGTTCCTCATCGACTGGAAAGGATTCGGTCCTGAAGAGCGCTGCTGGGTTAAGGCCTCTGAGATTCACGCTCCGCAGTTACTCCGCAGGTTTCATCAGAAATATCCCAGGAAACCTTTCATAGGGTGTTCGGTGCCCATCCCTAGGGTGGGGGGTAATGTCACAGTCTCCCGGACCGCGGGAGTCTCTTACCGGGTCCGGGGACGTGCGTTCTGCGGGCCGCAGGTCAGGCGGGGTGGACGGCAGGCTGGGCATGGCGGGCGGCAGGCTGACTCCTTCAAGCAGCGGGGAGTTCAGCCTGGGTGTCTCCGTGCTGACACGGGCGGTAGCCGGCAAGTCAGCAGGCTGCTGGAGTCTCCCTCCGTCGGAGCTTCAGCAGCGTGTGTCCAGGCTTCCGGGTATGCGGGCGCGCGCTCACTAGGGGCGCGCGCGCCGCACGTTCTAAGATTTAAAGGCACAGGCAGGAAATAAGCAGCAGCCTGCAGGGGATAAAAGGAAGTCTCTGGCAGGGGAACTCTGCCAGAGTATAGGCTCACACCTACTCCAGCGTTACTGTGCCTTAGTGCTTGTCTCTATTGCTATCATTTGATCCGGCTTGTTACTGACGATTCTCCCGCTTAACCCCTTGTACTCCGCTTGTGACTTCTCCGTGTATGACCCCGGCTTGCTCTCGACTATCCTCCCGTCTCATCCCAGTGTACCGCAACCAGTGTCTCCCGTGTATGACCCGGCTTGTCTTGGACCTTCTTTGCCTCTCCCCTGGGCTCCTAACTGACCGTATAAATACCGACCCGGCTAGACGTCCGCTTCTCCATATCATCTACCTCCCAGCCTCCAGCTCATAAAGGGAAACCTAACCAGAGGACCGTGACCGACGTGTCGAGTGCCGCAGAAGCCCAAATCCCAATTGGAGAGGTCACTGGCAGAAAACCCTCGGCACGGTTAGACTCCACACCTCTGCGTTAGGTCTAGCCAATTCCCGAGCTGAATAGGCAGGGATTCCAGTAAACTTGTGACATCGGCCCTGGGGAACCGGAGATATCTGACTTCAAAGCAGTGGTCCCCACCTAAGCTTGTTAATTGCTCTCCCCAGTCAGATATTTCAGTTTCTGTCTGACTTAGAGTTTTTCTGAGGGTATATTCCAAAAGTTGGGACTCTCCCCCCTTGATGGACACTAGTAGCTTGTCTCTACTCTTCCCAGAACCAGAGATATCAGCCTTCCAGCAGCTGGTTACTGCTCCAGATCCACACACCTGGTATGTAGTTTTATATACTCGTTGGCGGATTGCTCTGCCTCCTGATATCTGATCCCCTAGTCCCCAATACCATTTGGTAGGTGGGATTATCTAGTTTTTAATTCCATTAAAAGCTAAGAAATCTAGTTCCTGGAACTGGAGATATCTGCAGTCAAGCAAGCTGTCCTCCCACCAGAAAATGATGAATAATAAGCCCACTCCACTATACACCCCTCCTCTGCGTATTAAACATCCTCTACCACCCTGAAAGTTATGTATTGGGACCCCTTCATTCAGACCAATGCCCCCTTCTCCCACCTCATCTCCCACCATCTGTGCAGTAAAGGGGTAATTAGTGGAAATTACTGAGCCCTACATGCTGATCGGTTGATATAATACCCCTACCACCCGCGGGACATCAAAGCTTCCGCTCATAGCACCCCTACTGCTGGAGGATAGGTAGGGGCCCCAATACATTGCTATGCCCAGGGGTCTACTCTGCTGTTATGTATATATATTTATATATATATATATTATTTATATACACTTGGTCTATCTATAATACTTTAACTGACCCGGCATATACTGGGTCACCTAAGTGTCCATCTCTGTGCTTTGCTCCGCCCCTCTGGAAACCCCCTTCTGAAAATCCTGCGTTTGCCCCTGCACTTGAAGGTTTGGAACTACAGTAGGTAGGAGTCTTAGGGTCTGATTCTGGTTCACTCGCAAAAGCAAATTCTCTCTCTAATGGACACCACGTGCACTGCAGGTGGGGCAGATGTAACATGTGCAGAGAGAGTTAGATAACTCTCTCTGCACATGTTACATCTTCCCCAACTGCAGTGCACATGGTTTTGTCCATTAAAGAGAGAATTTGCTTTTGCAAGTGAACCAGAATCAGGCCCTTATTGCTTACAATAGGGCAGTCCACAGAGTTGGTGCAGTCCGAAGAAAGTCCTGCCATCGTACATGGAAATAGTAATGAGTGTGCATGAGAGACGTAGATCTTGAGAAGAGAGGAGAGGTTGGGTTGGGGGATATTTTGGAGCTTTTGGGTTTAAGTGGGAAGCATAATGTTTGGGAAACACAGCATTCCAGAATAAAAAACCTCATACGATCTGTGAAACACAGTGGTGGTGGCGGTGGTGGTATCATGACTTGGGCCTGTTTTGCTGCATATGGCCCAGGACGACATGCCATCATTGATTTGACAATGAATTCTGAATTATACCATAATATTCTAAAGGAAAATGTCATGTCCATGCCCTGCCTCTCAAGAGAATGTGGATGATCAGGGCCGCCACTAGTAATGTTGGGGCCCGGGACTGACCTTCAGCCCCCCCTCCTCGCGCACGCCGGCACCCCCCTCGCTTGCCGGCACCCTGCCCCCCCCAATTACTATTACTTACCAGCGGTGGCGGCGGAGCAGCATCTTCTCCCTCCGGGACTCATGACTCGGGGCTCGGAGCACTCACTGCACAGTGTAGCCTGCAGAGCGCCGAGCCCCTCTGTATCCTAGGCTCGGCGCTCTGCAGGCTGCACTTTGTATTGTGCACGCCTGGCCACTGGCGCCGGGTGGGGGGATTGGTGCAGGTGGGGGGGGTATGTATGTATGTCTGTATCTATATACACATACAGTACATTTATAGGGAGTGGTGTTCCAATTCTTTTTCTGTCACAGGGCACCAAAAAGTCTAGTCATGGATATGTTCCTCACCTCATCCCAGTATAACTGATTGACTACTAGGAGATGGAAAATTACAGATCCAGGTGATGACAGACTCACATTAGTGTATATACAGCATCAGTATGCATTGCATCAGTTAATACAGCACCTGTCAGTCCTTTCTCTATCTACAAGTTTACTCACTGACAGCGATGACAACTTTGCCGACTTACCAATGTCTTCTGCAAGAACCTCATCATTAGGCTGATTTAATAGCCAATTAAAGCTTTTTTATAGAAACAATTATAATTAGGAAAACTAGATCATTTAGAAAATATATACTTTTTATTGACACATCCCAAAGTAACAGAACAGTGGTAAGAATGTACAAATAAATCCAAATCAGTTTTATGATGTAAGGAAAATGTGACAAAAGATCAAACAGGGTTAATTTTTCATAGCCACTGTGTTTTAGGAGACACATCTAATGTTCATAATAAATCAGTATTCTTATAATAGTATTTTCTTACATGCCAGCAGAAGTAGTATAATTGCTAGAGATAATAGGGTCTGGAATATGATTTAAGGTTACTTTACTGCTATTCGAATAATTTCTGTATAGTCATAAAGCAATATTGTTTCACGTTATGAAGAATGATCATGGGCTTCCTATCAATCTAATATGTTTAGAATTATGCAAATGAGTAACTTTTGCAAAAATTCCGAGACTATGAACATGGCCACCATTCCCAGCCAGTGCAGCTTTTACCAGAACACATTGTATTTCCCCAAAACACGTGTTGGATCTGGCCATCGAATACGCATATGGGCTAGGGCAGGCATGTCCAAACTATGGCCCTCCAGCTGTATTGAAACTACACATCCCAGCATGCCTTGCCATAGTTTTAGCAATCCCTAATAGCAAAACTGTGGCAAGGCATGATGGGACTTGTAGTTTCGCAACAGCTGGAGGATCAAAGTTTGGACATGCCTGGGCTAGGGAGATGGTTGATTGGTGTAACACAGGTTTTCATGGTGAGCACACCCTTAAATAACATTGTCGCGATTTGTAGTTTCCAGGCAAAGTGTGTACAGCCGATCGCCTGCTCTTGTTAGTAATATGCGATATCTTCCGGTCAGCCGTGCTGCATGGCCAACCAAAGACATGATTCACACTTGCTCGCTAGGCTGCATATATTCTCTGTGATAAACGGCATAGCTTTCCATCTTGGCGTTCCGTTTGCGGAGATGGGGATATGCGAGCGTCTCACATGCACGCCCGTGCAATGGCCACGTATGGCACAAGCGCCTCACACGCATCCCATTCCCATCCAGTGGTGCGCCGAGACAGGAAGCTATGGTGCGCCAGCGAGATGAACAAGCGTGGCTAAATCTGTATCGTAGAACATGAAGTGGAGGTTTATCTTCAGGGTATTTCAGATAGAGGAAAACCCCAAGGGTCTTAAGGATCCAAAACATATCCACAATCAGGAGAAACAACCCTGCATTCTGTAGAAAATGGGCTGCAATATTGAATAGTGCTTAATTTGATTTAATTCTCCTCGTTACAGTGGAGGCAACAAGAGAATTAAACATTACCAAAGACAAATTGAAGCCCTACGAGACGCTGCATCTTGAGGCCTTGAAACAGGATGAATCAGACGGGTGCCAGATGACTGCCCAACAGAGGGGAACCGAAGTTCAGTATCCTGACATCAGAATCCCCCCTGTCGGACCGTCATACCACACCCGACTCAGACAACTGTCTAGTTAAGTTGCAAAAGCAGGTAGACAAATACAGAGCAGATTTAATATAGTTCAAGCGTAAGAAACTCTCCGTGGTTATTAAAGATTAGAAAGACCAACGGATCTATTACTGGGCAAGTAGTCAACCCAGTGCTGCTAGAAGATCGCAATATAAACCTCGTAGAAATAGGAGATTTTCTTTGGAGAGAGAATACTCTGGAGATCAGCAGATCTTGTATCAAACAGTGATATGAATGAAGGAACCAGTCACCACATACACTGATTGCTGACGAGGAGTCTGTTTCGAAATGCGGATTAGGATTTGTCCCACTAACCAATTGGATCCTCTGCAAAGTAAAATAGACCTTTATTGCTTCAACTCCGTCTTAAAGAATATTTGAAGGCTAAGGGCATGTCTGTGATTTCTGCATCAGCAAGCTCTTCACAGTCCCTCAAGCAAAAAAAACAATCCAACATAACCATCAAGTCCTTTGATAAAATACTCACACATACTACTGAACAACAAAAGGTTATATGTGAACTGTTCCAGAAAAGGGATAAGCGTTCCATTGATAACAAAATGGTCTGGATTAATCAATTCTCACCTGCAAGTGATACTTTAGTATGGACCGCTAAGAAACACTGGTCACTAATCAACACTGACCCTAATCTACCACTGCTTTTACCCTGTTACAAACGGGCATGCAACCTGTCGGACTTGTTAATACATATGGATAATGGCCCTTATTCTGGTTCACTCGCAAAGGCATATTCCTTTGCAAATGGTCAAAACCATGTGCACAGAAACAGAAAACAGAAACAAAATAACTCACTCAAATCTAAATCTCTCTGCACGTGTTACATCTGCCCCCCCCCCCCCTGCAGTGCACATGGATTTGTGCATTTGATAAGGAATTTGCCTTTGCGATTGAACCAGAATAAAGGCCAATACACCTACAGTTCCATTAAATTCCAAGGAACATTTTATGACAAGAAAACCGGGAAAACACAGAAGTGTGGGTTGTACCACTTTTATATATATAATTTTTTTATATTGCTTTTATATATCTGTATACATACATACACACACGCACACACACACACACACACACACACACACACACACACACACATTGTGTTATGCTACAAGCGGAATTGAAGTTTACAATTTTAATTCTTTTCTTCTTATCCAGTGCAAAATTATTCCGAATTTCTTTGCGTTTAATGTGACAACCTGCAGAAGAATTATTTCTATTTAATTTTTAATACGATAGAATTTTGGCTCTGATGACAAAAAAACAAACTCCTGAAGAATTTTAGTGGCACATTTGGAGACAAGCACCGGGTACTAACAGTGAGCACAATTTGACGCCATCTGGCATAAAATGAAGAACTGTATACAAATATGTTATGGTTCATCAGCTTCTTTCTAGACCATAAGATTTTATTTTACTGGACCAATGAATTTCTTAATTTGCATCTAGCTCCGAAAAAGCAGATCATTAAATAATGGCATCTGTGTAATGCAAACTTCCTACTGTAACTGTGCCAGCAGCCACCTCTTGCTGTAGTATAATACAGTATGGGTGACATTCTATGGGATGAGATTTTTTCGCACTTTCAAAATCGCCCATTATCACATTATCGCTACATAGGCTGTTAGCGGCATCGGAGAAAGCCGGTTGTCCCCGCTGTCAGTGCGGGGGTAGCCGGCTCTGCAGCAGAAGGGAGACCAGCGCTGGATCCTGGATCGGTGAGTATGTGGGTGTAAAAGTGAGGTGTGTGTGTGTGTGTGTGTAATAAAGTTTTACTTCTCTGTGTGTGTGGTTTTTTTTACATTCTTTTTACAGGTGGACTACAAGTCCCAGCGGGCCCATTAATGCCCCGCATGCTGGGACTTGTGGTTCTCCAAGTCCCAGCATGCGGGGCAGGTCTGCTGGCACTTGTAGTTCTTCTGTATCAAGCAATGTTATGTATGGAAGATTTAACACTATCAGGCCGGCGTCCACTGGCCAGGGACGCCGGTGACAGCCCCGGGCTTCAGCCCTGGACGTGTGAAGCCTGGGGGGGGACCCCTTTATGGGGGGTCCCCACTCCTCCAGGTACCCCGTCCAAGGCTGACCAGCCACGGTGCTCATGTTTCGGCCGGGGGACCTTATATAAAAAGTGTCCCCCGGCTGTGGCATGACACCGAGGGCTGTTGGAGCCCGGTGCTGGTTTCAAAATACGGGGGACCCCCAGATTTTTTGTCCCCCGTATTTTTGGAACCAGGACCGGTCCAAGAGTCCGGGGCTGGTTTCAGAAATACGGGGGACCCCTATGCTTTTTGTCCCCCGTATTTTTGGAACCAGCCCCAGCTCAATGAGCCCGGGGCTGGTTATGCTCAGGAGGGGGGACCCCACGCAATTTTTTTTGTCAAAAAACACTTTTCCAAATTTTTTAACACAGGGCCATGCACAGATCTCTATGATCTGTGCAGGGTTCTGGCCAATTCGCATATCAGAACCTGGTCTGATTTTTTTGAGATTTTTAGACACATTTTTCAAATTCGCATTAAATATGCGAATTGTATACTTTTCAATGTCAAAAAACATCTGGATGCGAGTTCTGGCGAAAATTAAAAATCGCACTTCTAAAAAGTGCGATTTCGCGGCAAAACCGCACTTTTTGCCGATTTTCACATCTCATTAAATATGCGAATTAGGGAAAAAGTGCGAAAACGGACGTTTTTGCGATAAAATTCACCAAAGTCAGATTATCTCATCCCTTAGAATGTCACCCTAGATTTCAGTTTATCACCAAGACTTTCACACAGACAATAATAATTGTACTTGTCATTCTCTATTTGCTTATGTTAGAATGAATAAAAAATATTAATGAATCTCTGGTAATATGAATTGTGCTGTATGCGGCTACCTTCAAGAAGTGGATTTTATTCTGATATATGGATGACCTTTGGTCATTGATGTTTTGGAATCATTGATGCCCTTGACCAATGGTAACTACTTTTACTATAAATGGAGAAGAACCAGATGTTTTTCCACCATCGATGCTACCAATTTTTTTTAGCAGAACTAAAGGGGGCACTTCCCCCTCTATGCTCCTGTGTCCCAGCAGAGGAAGCCCCCAAGTCGAGCCAGCCTGGGTACTTTCAGTTTTGATGCATTGGCCACTGCAGCGGTCTTTGCTGTTGCCCATAGCAATATCCCATGTGAAATAAAACTCCCATCTTAGTAAATTTCCCCCTAAGTGTATCACACTACTGTCTTTTTTTAGGTACTTGTTTCCTACCACGGCGCCACGGATTTCAATTGTATGGCATCGGGTCTATCAGACCGGGTCGCATCGCATTGCGTGCGACCAGATCGCATGCGATGCGATTAGACCCGATTTTTTATTGTACAGCCACCCTGATGGCTGATTCCTATGTTAAATGCCCCCCCCCCCCCCCCAAGAACCGATTTTTAATTGTACACCCACCTTGATGGGTAATTAGTATGTAAAAAGCCCCCCATTGTTAACGCCACGCCACTATCAACGCCAACCCGAAGAGTGGCGAGCGCAGCGAGCCCACGAGGGGCGGAGGTACGCGTCCTCCGACCTTTTCATACCCCCACTATCCACGACGGCGTGGAGTTGATTTTACATAGTGTGGCGAGCGCAGCGAGCCACAAGCTTGGCGAGCGGACGTGGCTTACTTCACATGTATTCCACGGCCCCTCGCGGGGCACGCTGCGCTAGCCACGCTTCAGGCTCGGTGGCTCACTGCGCTCGCCACACTATATAAAATCAACTCCACGCCGACGTGGATAGTCGTTGATACTGGGGTGGAGTTAACTATGGGGGGGCATTTCACATAGTAATTACCCATCAGGATGGGTGTACAATTAAAGATCGGGTCTGGGGGTGCATTTACCATAGGAATCAATGGTAAATTGCGTTGCATTGCATCGCATGCCATTGTAATGGCATGCGATGCAATGCGATTTTAAAATTGTATATGAACTGTAAAAACCCTTATATCGGTCCAGATCGGGTCCCATTGCATACCTTAAGTAATGGTATGCGATGGGACCCGACAGGCGCCGTGCTAGGAAACAAGTACCTTTTTTTAATCCAAAACTGGTGTCTGCGTGATTGCCATACAATGGAGACATATACAATTTTTAATCAACTTTATTAAAAGTTATTTTTTAATACATGTATACACAAGTTGTGCCCCAGAAAAAAAGGATTCAGTATGAAATCCCGGCGGTCGGGATCCCGGCGTTCAAAATCCCGACGCCGGAATCCCGACCGCCGAAATCCCGACAAGGGGGGGACGTGGATCGCTGCACTCACCACGCAGCGGGCCCAGTGCCTCGCTACGCTCGGCACGCTAATTTATTATCACTCCAGGGTTGTTGTGGACACCCACGGAGGGAGAAAGTGTCGGGATTTCGGCAGTCGGGATTCCAGCGTCGGGATTCTGAACGCCGGGGTCCCGACCGCCGGGATTTAAACTGCATCCCGAAAAAAACGGTCTTCTTTCCCCAACTACATCATCAACAAGGCATGCTGTCAGCGGGGGCCATGTGACTTCACTGATGATATTGGTTACCGATATTGTTTAGTGTGTACATACAATATCAGTCAGCCAGGTTTACCGCCGATATTGTTAATGATATCGGCAGTAGAGTCCTTTGCCTAGTGTGTATGGAGCTTATGTCTGGCTTCTGGATAACCCCTTCAGGGTCTAGCACCTGACATTGTCACATTTCTGCCCCCAGAACCCTCCTCTTTGCCACCCACAACAGAGTACAGGAATAAAGGGCAGCAAAATAGGGAAGTATGCCTCAAAAGAAAGTATGGAGGTGAAGTCGTAGAGGATCCACATCAACCACCTGCATTAAGTATAACAAGGATCCTCACAGACATCCTTGATTTTTTGATAGGCAGACTTGGTGGCGCCCCCCTAGATCCCGGCGCCCTAGGCAGCTGCCTAAAGCTGCCTAGTGGTAGAGCCGGCCCTGACTGTAACTACATTTCACTGCTAACCCTATGCAGAAACTACCTTCTGGTGCTAACTACTGTACAGAGTCACAGAACCGTCCATGATTAGTTTATAGACTTCTGGGTGAATTTCCATAAAATGATAAATACTATAACATGCAAATCTTTCTGTTTGTTGCATAAGAAGACATTGCTCTCTGTGCACTGATGGAGCACTCAGATCGACACACAGCAGGATAAGTTGCTGCCCCAGCATGCACAGCAGGTCAGATCCGTCCCTTGTTCTACATATCGTGGTCGCAGCTGGTAAACTCATTATATACTGTACATCTGCTATTCTGGTCATGATCTGGCCTGCTGGTTGGCGGCTAAAAGGTAACAGGCAGCTAGAACCCCTCTCCCCCTTAGTGTCTATGGACACTGGAAGGAGGGCTTTCATTTTTATTTTAAGGTACAGTATAAGGAATACATTAAATAATCGTATAATATTTTCAACAAATATAGAACAACGATAATGGGGTTTATTTACTAACACCTATTTCAGATGTGATGTTGCTCTAGGCAACCAATCAGAATCTACTTCTTATTTATGTAGCACCTTCTAGAAGATAATAGATTGTGGGAGAGATTCTCTAACAATCGCGGCCCAGCTCCGCCCCCCTTCGCATACATAATTATCGCATATGTTCTAACATATGCGATAATTATGGCAAAGGACAGCTATTGCGTTAAGAGCTGTCCTTTTCGGTGAGAGTCACTGGGTCCCAGTGGGTCCCGGCAGCTCCCCCTCCCTCCCTTACCCGGCGCTGCTGCGCCGGGCTCTCCTCCTCCCAGCACCCGGAAGAGGGTCATAGTGCAGGGAGGAGGAGGTCACAGGTCCGGGCAGCACAGCTCTGTGCTGCCCGGACACAGGTGAGGGGGGTCGTTGCGGGGCGGTTGGTGCGGGCGCCAGATTTTTCTGGCGATGCCCCCCGCCGTGGTAACGTGGGGGGGATGCTTAGAGCATCCAAAAATTCAGTAAAATCCCCGATAACGGGGTTTTTACAGCATTTTTAGTTTAGAGAATGTACCCCTGTACCTGATCTGATCCCATCTGAAATAGAACTATCATCTTAGTAACTAAACTCACTGTTTGGATACATCAGCAGTGCTGATTCAGCACAGTCCGCCAACTGAGCCTATTCTGGTGGGAGATTCTTGATTTCTGGGAAATTTCCCTTCTTCCTGAGGACAGTACAGTAGTGTGTACATAGTATGTCCAATTTTATGGTGCTCTACTGGCAACATGCAACCACATGTACTGTAATTATCAGAGGTGCTCGTGCTGCTCTGTGATGTGGGGCTGTGGGTTCTATGTGGCATTATAGTGGTGGGAGATGCTGTGAAGATCAATGCCCATTGCAAGGGAAGAACTGCTACAGAGAATATGTAATCAGGGGTAAAGGGTAGGGAATAAGTGACATTTGCCCCTTTAATTCTCACATATGTTCTTGAAAATTCTCCCACTGTCATGTGTGACTCAAGCACTTCCTATCATTGTCACATATGATATGTGGTAATGGGAAGTAAGGTGAGGGTCTTATTTGATAAGAGGAAATTGGAGACTATAAGGATAATTCTGACTTGGGAAAAAGCGGGAGGGGACCCGTGCACACGCTTCGATTGCCTCCCCCCCCCCCCCCGCTCTCTGATGGTGCAGTAGACTGGTGGTAATTTGTCAAAGAAAGAAGATAGGAACCCTGCGCTTCCTTTTGGGGTGAATTAATAATTGAACGGTGATGGTCTCTTTCGGTGATGGGTAGTTCTTGTTCCTCAAAAACACCTGGGAACCTTATCTGGAAACCTAACACTTGGATCTGCTTCTGGAGAATCTATGCAGGGGTCCACCCGGGTTGTTACATCTGACCCCCCCATATGCTCCATAACCGGCCTTTGGTGAAAGGCCAGATACCGAAGAACGTGGAAAAAATCCCTGAGTTTATTAAGTGACCCCCGAACTACGCCTAAATTCTTGGCCTAAAGGAGAGGCCCAGATACGGTACGAGTACCCACATATTTTCTGCCTTGTGATGTGTGTGTTTTAAATATCTGAGGGAAATCTGCACCATGAGATTATCTCCATCTTATTTTTGAGGTATAAAATCCGGAGGTCCAAACCCGAGGAACAAGAACCACCCATCACAGAAAGAGACCATCACCGTTCAATTATTCATTCACCCCAATAGGAAGTGCAGGGTTCCTATCTTCTTTATTTGACATATACTTTGTAGTTGGTGGTACTACCAGGTGCCCAGCAGCATCCAAGTGGAAGCGCAGACTTTTTTCTTTTTATTATATTTGGTGGTAATTTGTGCCAGAGTCTACTGCACATGCGCAGGTCTCCGGAAACATGGTGCCTGCATCATGTTCCAGAGGATACCTGTATTGCGTGGCTGACATTTTCCAAATGATTTTTGCCACTGCGCTGCGGCGCAATAGGGAGGTGAGCATACTTACATGGGTACAGGATGTGTGGTGTGTGGCCCACCTGGACCCAGGGACCCATGTGCATGGCACACATTGCAGTCATAATAGATATGCCAGTGGGTTATGGGCAGGATGTACTGAAGAGAATATATGGCAAAAGCCTGTATTGGGGGCTTTGTCCGCCCATATGTAATAACCCAGGCCTTGGTGCAAAGGGTAGCATCAGCTTTTGCTGGTGTTATCCTCTAAAAACCTATGGGCTTCTTTCTGCATTGTGCTCTGAGAGGGATCAATTGGGGCATGGCCAGTAGTGCCACAGTACCTTGGTTTATGGGCTGAGTCAGTATCGTCACAGCACCTCAGCCTAAGGGCTGTGGGAGTAAAGTCATAGCACCTCACCCATGTGATGTCATAGCACCTCAACCCAAAAGCATGCTGAGTAATGTCATAGAACTTGAGCCAAGGGGCATAGTCAGTAATATCTCTGCAACTCAGCCAAGACACAAGGCAAGTGATGTCACAGCACCTTAGCCAAGACCAGTGGCGGATTAAAGCAGGGGCGATAGGGGCGGTCGCCCCGGGGCCTCCACACATCAGGGCCCCCCACAGTCATGGCGCCGCTTCCAAATGATGCCGGGCAGCCAGTGGAGTAACAATAGCCCCGCAGACCCCGCAGTCGTGGGGAGGCGCTGTGTAAGTGCGGGCTCCGGGGGTCTGCAGGGCTATAGTAACGCTGTCGATCAGACGGGACCCGCGTCGGCAGCGCCCCCCCCCATTGGCCCATGCCCCCTTCGTGCCGCGGACGCCTTACCCCTCTGCTTAGCAGTGTGGTCCAGGCTCCCCCATTGCCTACAGCTGCTTTGTAAATGGACTATCATAAAATGTCCACCCCATACAGCAGACAGTTCTGTGAAACTGTCTGCTGTATGGGGCGGACATTTTGTGATGGACCATTTACATAGCAGAAGCAGAAGCAGGAGGGAAGCCGGGACCGCACAGGGAAGATCTGCAGGTCCCTGCTGAGTGGAGGGGTAAGGCAGCCCGACGGAGGCATGGGCTGACTGGGTAGCTAACTTTACTGGGGGGGGGGGGGGCATAGTCAGCATGATCTGTGGGGGGCCCCCACAAATTTGTTGTCCAGAGCCCCCACAGACCTTAATACGGCCCTGGCCAAGACGCAGGGTGAGTAATGTCACGGCACATCAGCCCAAGGGGAGTGATAGTCATAGTACCCAAGGCAAGGAGCAGGATGAGTGATGTCATAGCACAATCAACCAAGTGGAATGGCCAGTGATGTTATAGTACACCAGGAAAGGGGCAGGATGAGTGATGTCATGGCACAGTAAGCCGAGAGGCGTGGCCAGTGATGTCACATCACCTCAGCCAAAGGACAACAAGTTAAAGCTGAATGTAATGGTTCCGGAAGATATCACTAAACTACTTTGTAACAGAAATGCAATGTCAGCTTAGCACTGAACAATATCATTTCACTTCATGGTTCATATCTGAAATTAGATTTAGTAATTTAGTGGCCTTTTATGTAACTTTTTCATGCAATGTGTCATTAATGCACCCAACAGAACATCATTTATTTTTATCTTAATTATGATCTAAGCCCTATTTATATCTAATACAAAGGTCATACATGGATACGTTGGTAGTACTTACAGCTGTCCTCTTCGTCTGTGAAAACACTGATCACATAACAAGCGTACACAAATCCGATGAGCTGCAGAAAGTGAGAAAAAGGAATCGCAGTTAATAGGTCAATTATGAAATGAAATTTATAAAGTGGAAAGTGTTGGCATTGTTAATTTAAATCACAGCACAGTATTATTAGCCCATTATGAAGTCTTATGAAAGTGAACCACAAGTGATAGTCTGTAATAAACCTCTCTGATTATCTGTGAAAGCAGCTTTAGCGGAAGAGCTTACCTGGTCTTAATATCAGCGCAATAGAACAATGAACACTGCAAATAGCAGGAAATAGAGAAATTGGCTGTTGAAAATGGCACAATAATGCTCTCAAATTACATCATTAAGTATCCTCACCCGAAGCTCGTTAAGGATATAACACTTGTTGGCCTCTACATTGAATGAGCTTCTGAGAACACTTAACACAACAGTCTTCAAGAGCGTCAGAAACTGCATCGAAGACTGATACTGCAAATGCTCCAGACAGAGATGTTACAAACCCTAGTTAGTAGCACACTACCCCACACTGCACTGCTAAGATACTAAACATCCAAGCATCTGATGTGTGACCTTTGGCAGGTGTACAGTTTTAGCATTCAATAAACTTACTTATCTAAACCTGAAGTAAAGACTCGGAGACTTAGGTTTGGCAGAAAGTGAATTTATTTAAAGCACTGTCAAGCTAATTAATTTGATTATAGATAATTAATTAATGGTGGCCAAGAAAGAAGGGCTCATCATCTAAGCTCCACCCCACAGCTGACATATGTAAACAAACATTCCCTTACAACAAACGGTATCCGCTCCACCTACTACATTGACTGCCCATCCTTCTGGGTGGGGTCGCTGTCCCCGAGCGGGTGACCCAGCGAAGGCCTATAGTCAATGAAGGCGAGCGCACCGAAAAAAACAACTATATACACTGAATCATCAATTAATGAAGACCTAAATCAATTAACCTGCTGTTCTTTCCAGCCAATCAGCCAAGGCAATTAACACCCACCCACCAGTAAGTCAATAGGGGAGGGAGGGCAGTGAAACTTTCAGGCAAAAGAGGAAGACTCCTCCCTTTCCTGTCCCTAATATCCCAGCTATCTCTGCCATCCCCTGCATCCTTATTGAATCTGAGTCACATGCTTCCCTAGGTGCACCCAGCCTTGGATGTTTAACCCAATACATGCCTATGGCAGTCATTTCGTTATTCATCTTGC
Organism: Crinia signifera; assembly: GCF_055691185.1. Taxonomy (NCBI): domain Eukaryota; kingdom Metazoa; phylum Chordata; class Amphibia; order Anura; family Myobatrachidae; genus Crinia; species Crinia signifera. The sequence goes on along the minus strand of NC_139221.1, from coordinate 49,033,209 downwards.
CAAGTCTAATACAGTATGTGTCAGAATGGAAGAAAACTACCATTAGCGCTTGTTCACTAAACAGTGCATAAAGCAGAAATGTATTACAGTTTTCTTAATTATGGTATGAATAAAGAGATAAGTAATTAATGATAGAGACAAAAGAGGGGGCCTGATTCAGGTGCTGATTGATATATGACGCATGCAGAAAAGTACTGATGTTCGCGTTGGATGCAGAACAGCAGCAGACTGTTAGTGACTGACAGTCTGCTACCATTTGTGGGCAGCGATGGGATGGCCTCTGGTTAGGATGACAGCAATTTTCTGGCCTTCTTCTTTAGATCTGCAGCATCTGGCTTATTACTGTTGCTTCTGATGGTTGCTCCAACCACATCTGTATCAGCTCATGGTGAGCAAATGTGTGCCGTGTTACCAGAATTTTGCATTTGTGCCTGATTATGAGTCTCATGCTCATTACCCATGCGTTACACAGTGCATGCACAAAGGTGATGTTATTATTGTGACACAACCGGTGTCAGATGGGCGTTCCTGAGCAGTGACTGGGTAGTGACTAGTAGCGAATGCAAAAATATGGTAGCGAGTGTATTATTGGAGAGTTGCGCATCTGCAAGCATAGGAAGTCATTGTCAGACAGAGGAACTGCACCTGATATAGGGCTGGTGCAAACTTTCCAATGGTGCGAGTGATAGAAAGCGTTAAAGCAGGTGCCAATCGGCATTACAGCATGCAGTGGTGCTAAAAGTGTGCCTCAGTTCCTGCATATTTGGCCTCAAGGATGTAGACAAGGGAAGGATTCTGAATGTCATTTGCATGTATTTGCAGACAGGCAACCGCTAATAGACACTGCTGTGTGCACTTTTGCGCAATACTCAGAATAAGGCATGTTGTATTACTTCATCAATGCTGCCTACACATACATACCTACTCTCATCATCTCCTCTCCAGACTCCTCCCCAAAAAGGAGAAGCAGTTGGGAGCTGATTATTCAGGTCATTAGGCTCCGCCCTGATACAACATAATACGGCAGTAGCCGATCAGTGAATATGGGATCAGAGACCAAATTACGTGATTATCATAGAATCCTGTTATATTGGCTCATGCAACCCCAATTCCCGGCATTAGCACTGTCCACTTTACTAGGAAGTGGGCAGGTCATCCACTCTTCTGGGAGACTGAGGCACTTACCAGAAATTCAGAAGTTTCCTTTGAGTTCCAGGAAAGTAGGCAGGTATGTACAGGGCTTAAACTGGAACTTGAAAGGTGGGGAACTAATTTCCCTGAGCCACATAATTACCTCCTTCCCATTAGGCAGAGCCAGGGCTAGTGGTAGAGTTTCAAATTTCTGTTGCTAATTTGGCTTGCAATCCTTGTGCATGCATGAATGGAATGGATTGCGAATTCACACAACACAGATCGGCTTTGAATCAGGCCCTAAATTTTGATTGAATTATTATGTAGTATTTCTATCATTGTTAGTCGGTGTCTTACAGAAACCAAAGTTTCTGTTATAGTACACGAGGAGCAGACATAATCAATCTACGCTCCATCTCTATAGCCTACAGTATGCAGTTCCACTGCTGCTACTGTATATTACTGAACCACAGAACATGATAAAGGAGCATTTCATCACATTTCATGGCTGCGTTGGTGTTCAAGTGCTGTACCTCGTGAACAAGAAAAATCAGCGTTTTGCGGTTCCTTCGAGAAACCTGAAGATGTCCTGACTCCTAATGTAGTTCTGTGAATGTTGGGAAAGAACTGTTCTGTGAGTTGGAACGCCTGTGTTTTACCCCTGAGCCTTTCATCGCTGCTCTGTACAATGGATTCTGTCTGTTTCTACTGTTGATGACAGAGAAAAATAACACTGTGCAGGGAGATATTTGCTATCCAGAATTTATTAATTAGACTAGGGCCAGTAGTATCAAGCTTCAACAAGTGATAAAATGGATAGGGATAAACAGCCAGCCAATCAGCACCTACCTTTCATTTTTTTCAAACTATGGGCCAGATGCACTAAGCTTCAAAAGTGATAAAATGGAGAGTGATATACAGCCAGCCAATCAGCTCCTACGTGCCATGTCACAGACTACGCTTGAAAAAGTAGTCCGTTAGGAGCTGATTGGTTGGTTGTTTATGGTTCTCCCTTTTATCACTTTTGGAACTTAGTACATCTGGTCTCAAGCCTGTGACATGACAGTTAGGAGCTGATTGGCTGGCTGTTTATCACTCTTCATTGTATTACTTTTTGAAGCTTGATACATCTAACCCTTAGTATTGAATCTAGCCACAAGAAATAATACAAGTTGTGTTTTAATAGGATTAATCCCATACCTCGCAACTGTCCCGATTTCCACGGGACCATCACATTTTTTGGGATGATCCCATGTCCACCGACCGCCGGGGTACAGCAGTGTCTCGCAGTGGGGAGCAGTTTGGAGTCCTCCCTGCTTTCTGCCGCTCTGCTTAGGGAACAGACGCTGGGGGCATGGTCAGCAGCTCACACAGTGCTAGCCATGCCCCCATAGTGATGAAAATGGGGAAGTGTCTTGCACTCCTGGCATTCCTGTGAAGCCATACACCTTAGAGTGAGGCCACACCCCCTTAGCCGACCCACGACATTACAATGTTGGGAGGTATGTAATCCCACTAATCTGTATACCAGAAACGAGTGCTAAGACTGACTGTGCACCACGGTAATGATTATAGCGATAAGTGATGTTCTTAAAAATCCTAGCAACTGATGCATGACCTTGTGTTTGCATAATACTTAACACTTAACCTAAAATAAAGACTCGGAGACTTGGCTTTCGCAGAAATTGTTAGCTACAGTTATTTAACAACTGTAAATTAAATGCTTAAATAAAAAGGAATTAAATAATGTAGGCAAAGAAATAACGGCTATCTTCTAACCTCACCCATATCATCTATGCCACTTAACTAACAATCTAACAACAAACGGTATAAACTCAACCTTCTAACTTGACGACCCACCCATCCGGGTGATGTCGCTGTACCCGACCGGGTGATACAGCAGACGCTTATATACAACAAAGGTAAGCGCACCAAAACAACCATGAATAATCAATAAACCTCTATATATGACTCAAAACCAGTTAACCTGCTGTTCTTTCTCGCCAAACGGCTAACGCAATGAACTACCCTACCACCAATAAAAACGGAAAGGGAGAACAGGGAGATCTGGAACAAAAGGCTGACTCCACGTCTAACCAGACCATATAACCCAGCTTTCTCCTCCACAAAGCCATCCCCAACCTCGGATGATCCTCCACAAAGCCATCCCCAACCTCGGATGTTTAACCCTCTCCTCTCATATTCAGTCATTCTGTTCTTCATACTGTATAATTTATTTTGACTGTCTTACTTTATTTTTTTGTTGTATTTGAATTTTATATTACTGGACAGATAATTGTTTTACTAATTAATACATTGTGAATAGTAAATACCTATCTCTCTGCAGTTTTATTTTTCTCTTGTATTTTTGGTATTGGGACTGAGCACCCCTAAAATAACAGCTACAGGTGATATAGGTAACAATTGTTTTGGTGACTCGCTCTGTTTCATGGGTGTGGTATGACTGGCCGACAATCGGGATCCTGACAGTCAGTATACCAACATCGGAATCATGACTGCCGGTGTTTTGACAGGGGCAAAGAAGCTCCTTGCGGGTTCTCTGCGTTCACACACTGTGGGCTTGGTGGCTCGCTGCGCTCTCCGCAGGCTCTATTCTCCCTCTATGGAGGTCATGGATCCCCATTGAGGAGAATAGCCCCTGTCAGTCGGGATCCCCCATCGGAGCACCGGCCATAGGGATTCTGATGCCGGTATACTGACTGTCGATCCCGACTGTCGGGCTGTCATCCGGCACCACTGTTTCATCACTATACATTGCCTTATCCACAGTCTATTACAGTCCGCCACACATGGAATAGCTGAGTTCTACCAATAATTAGCCTATGCTGATGTTTAGTTTAAAGCAAACCTTTTCTTCATCTAAATGACCTATTTACTGTAAATGGTTAGCAAAACAATACATTCAGTTTCCTTTCTATGCTCAGAGCGTAAGCACAGAACTGCTCACTGAGATAGTTACCGTGGCAGTTCCATGATAATGATACTGTATAGCTGTTGGAAGTGGGTGTAAAATACCCATTTACCATGATGTGCATTACAATAACATGATGGTTTTATACCAACAGCATTTAAAATGAGTGTTTTTATATACTGTTTATTCCAGTTTGCATGGCAATGCTGACACACCTTCTAGTCTATCTGTAAGCATTTCCATATTCCCTCTCATTCCCTCTCATCTCTATTCTTAAGGCCTCCATACACTATGCAATTTGGACCGGATTTCACCCGAATCCAGAGGATTGGCCGAGAAACTGGGTAAAATAGGGCCAAATTGCACAGTGTATGACATCCGATCTGATCCGATGCACGGTCCCGTGCGCGTTCGGATCAGACTTGGAGGTCAAACGGTCTACACATAAGCAAGGGGAGGGGGGTTGGGGATGTAGTTCTGCACAAGATTTGTTTGTGATTGTAGATGGGGTATCCCCAATATTAAATTGCCGTGTTGTTATTGCAATTAATACATAACTGGGGGTGCTGCCAAAGACAATAATGGTCATACAAGAAACAGAAAAGAAAAGGATTGTCTTTGTGGCTGGCGCACTGAGGAGGATAAGTTATTAGTATTAAAATTTAACTTTTAATAATATCAATAAAAGAAAGCCATTAAAGGTGAAATAAGGATTACATACATAACTGACAAAAACATTGAACAATGATTAAAAGATGCACGTGCTGTGTGTGTGTCGATTTACTGATGTGTTATAATATAGTATGGTTACTTCTGTTGGTGAAGAGATTCCGCACAAAGTGGTACACTATGGTACACGATGTACTGAAGCCCACAACTATGGTACGCGATGTACTGAAGCCCACAATGTAAGTGAGTGGTAGGAGCTATCAACGACAGGAGTCGTATGGGTGACCAGGCATTAAATCGTGTCTGGTTCCTCTATTACTTTACGACTAAGTGTCTGTTGGTTGGATTGGTTGTTATAAATCCAATCTATGAGTATGGTACGCTTCGCTCCGTATCGGAGGCTACTGATCTCATGGGAGGTAGTATCAAATATGCCTCGCATAAACTGATACAATAAGGAATTGGATGTTAGCTGTATCCCCCATAAAAATGGGTTAGAAGTGTACAATAAAGTCTTTTTTTTAAAATGATTCGTAGTTTGTGTCTTATTATTTGCACACAGGTCGAGCTGTGTCCATTCAGCAGACAGATGAAATTCTGTATCCTGCGTGGATGGAGGTTTGGCAGGCTTTGCCTGCGCACCAGACTGACTAAGATTTATGAGAATTGCGTGGGCGATCCAGCAGTGCGTATACCGATGGATCCCTCTATTCAATTATAAGCACACTAGTGTGTGTTGTGTTCTACATAGATCAGGTTTTTCCATAAAACATGTAGTGTCAGTAGGTGCAGCAGACAGATGGATTTATATGTCCTGCACAAATATTACTTAGCGTATTATGCACATGGAAAATCATTCATTTATTGCTGTTTGCGAGGATGGGTTTTGAGAAAAAATTGCATGGGCGATCTGGCAATGTTTATGCTGTCCAGGTCCCTCTATAGTATTGCAATTAAGCCTTCACAGACAGACAGAGTGACTACGTCTGTATATTGTACACCTCTACCGGTGTTAGGTACACCTCTACCAGATTATGACGATTGGACACACACAATCATCCGGTGTGGCAGGCAGACCGCGTTACATATTACATAAATGAAAATGCTGTATCCTGCACCATGTTGATCGTGCAGATATAATGGACACGTGATTGGTGAGGATTAGAAGTGATCCTATATGGCAAACTGGCTTTACTGCCTTATTGCGGCGGAGATTGTACGGGTGGTCTGACAGTATGTATGCCGTCTGATCACTCTATTTTCTCACGCTTGTCCATTGGCATATTGGTTGTCAATCAATCTGGCAATTGTCTGATTGGGTGACCAAAAGAGTATAGTACACTGTGGTCTTTATAATCAGATTTCTGTTACTGATATGACGAAGGGTACAATTTAATGTTGAATGGACCAATTCTAATCCTCACCAATCACGTGTCCATTATATCTGCACGATCAACATGGTGCAGGATACAGCATTTTCATTTATGTAATATGTAACGCGGTCTGCCTGCCACACCGGATGATTGTGTGTGTCCAATCGTCATAATCTGGTAGAGGTGTACCTAACACCGGTAGAGGTGTACAATATACAGACGTAGTCACTCTGTCTGTCTGTGAAGGCTTAATTGCAATACTATAGAGGGACCTGGACAGCATACACATTGCCAGATCGCCCATGCAATTTTTTCTCAAAACCCATCCTCGCAAACAGCAATAAATGAATGATTTTCCATGTGCATAATACGCTAAGTAATATTTGTGCAGGACATATAATTCCATCTGTCTGCTGCACCTACTGACACTACATGTTTTATGGAAAAACCTGATCTATGTAGAACACAACACACACTAGTGTGCTTATAATTGAATAGAGGGATCCATCGGTATACACACTGCCGGATCGCCCACGCAATTCTCATAAATCTTAGTCAGTCTGGTGCGCAGGCAAAGCCTGCCAAACCTCCATCCACGCAGGATACAGAATTTCATCTGTCTGCTGAATGGACACAGCTCGACCTGTGTGCAAATAATAAGACACAAACTACGAATCATTTTTAAAAAAAGACTTTATTGTACACTTCTAACCCATTTTTATGGGGGATACAGCTAACATCCAATTCCTTATTGTATCAGTTTATGCGAGGCATATTTGATACTACCTCCCATGAGATCAGTAGCCTCCGATACGGAGCGAAGCGTACCATACTCATAGATTGGATTTATAACAACCAATCCAACCAACAGACACTTAGTCGTAAAGTAATAGAGGAACCAGACACGATTTAATGCCTGGTCACCCATACGACTCCTGTCGTTGATAGCTCCTACCACTCACTTACATTGTGGGCTTCAGTACATCGCGTACCATAGTTGTGGGCTTCAGTACATCGTGTACCATAGTGTACCACTTTGTGCGGAATCTCTTCACCAACAGAAGTAACCATACTATATAACACATCAGTAAATCGACACACACACAGCACGTGCATCTTTTAATCATTGTTCAATGTTTTTGTCAGTTATGTATGTAATCCTTATTTCACCTTTAATGGCTTTCTTTTATTGATATTATTAAAAGTTAAATTTTAATACTAATAACTTATCCTCTTCAGTGCGCCAGCCACAAAGACAATCCTTTTCTTTTCTGTTTCTCAAAAGGTCTACACATAAGATAAGACTTATGTGCAGCGATCATTGCGACAGAGAGAGCGAGGTCCAGGAAGCAGGGCCCTGGTGCGGTGGGCGGGGACTGGGGAGCAGGGTCCGGCGTAGCGGGGACCGGAGAGTTGGGTCCGGGGTAGCGGCAGGAGAGCATGATTCGGGGTAGCAACAGGCAGCGAGCGGTGGGAGAATTGAAAAAATCTCATTCAAAAGACTGGGCGGCCGCTGATTGGCTGAGAGCTCAGACACATTGCCTAGCTGCACAGTATGGCTTGTGTACCCATGTTACAAACCTTCTCAGGACTTGGGTTCTAATTAACCCATAACTAGGAGCCATTCTGATTTTATCCCCAATAGTTCTTTACTGCATTATTCCTGCTATAACTAGTGGCAGATACAATGTAGACAAACAAATTTTCTAATTTAATAGTGTATATAAATCCATATATATATATATATATATATATATATATATATATATATATATATATATGTATATATATATATATTATACACTAAACATCGGCACTCACCTTTCCTAGTTTTGGGGTGCCCTGTGGCTTGTGACCACATTGTTTAAACAGACTTTGTAGGGGCTCTGCACACACTAAATTAACTGATAATAAATAGTGGAGATTGTATGTATGTATATATATATATATATATATATATATATATTATGTATATGTATGTATATATATATATATTTATTTTTTTTTTTTGGAGAATCCGCACTCACAGCCAGCCCAAGTCAGCAATTTGGGTGCTTAACTAAAGTGACAATCAATGTGTCCCAATAATAGTCCGTATATGGGATAATTAATCCACGAAAAGCACTCACCAGTAAAAGCATCAGATTTTTAATTTCGTACTTGTCATAACATAGAAATCTTACTTCAAGGATCCACAGATCCTGTAGGTCGACGTTTCGGCCACTAGAGGGCCTTTTTCAAGACAGCTCAAATACTCACAACTGCACAGTACTTGAAATCCCTGAACTGTGCATTTGTGAGTATTTGAGCTGTCTTGAAAAAGGCCCTCTAGTGGCCGAAACGTCGACCTACAGGATCTGTGGATCCTTGAATTAAGATTTCTATGTTATGACAAGTACGAAATAAAAAATCTGATGCTTTTACTGGTGAGTGCTTTTCGTGGATTAATTATCCCATATACGGACTATATATATATATATATATATATATATATATATATATACATATATATATATATATATATATTATGTTTTGTGCCATTCTGTGTTTCGCTCCCTCTTGCCATCCAAGTGCCATTTACACTGTATCAGGGTTGCTGACTTTCTGCCTCCACCCTATCTGGGCAGGGCAGGTGTGACATGGTATAGGGGGTGGGGCACAGCTCACTTTAGGAGTCGGTACAGGGGGCACTTGCGAATGTGTCAGCATAGTCACGCCCTTGCATCACAATGCAGATTTTACAGACATTGTACAGTGGGTGAAAATGTGAAAATGCCACACCCTTTGTACCGCCTCCTAAAGGTTGGTCCCTCGAACTATCCATCTGCTTTCTAATTGGACAGCCGAGGGGGGTTGATGGGGACTGTGGTGGACTTGCCCTCCTTTACAGGGGATTAGGGGAACCTAATCTTCAGGAACCTCCCGGCTATTCTAGGAGGTTAGGCAAATATACACTGTATGCAAATCAGAGACAATTCAATCATCTGTATTGTACAGTAGCAGATAGAAACAAATAAAGAACTAAAAAAACCTCTTCCAAAATGCCATTTTATAGAACAATAAAGAATGTTTTTGTGAACAAAACTTTCTGCCTTTAAAATAACTTTCAACCAATGGTAATTTTTTCCTTAATGTTATGAAGGCATTATAATGATCCTTTTAACTATGAATTACTCCATGTACACCAAGGCATACATATTATTAATGAGATAAAGAAAAAAAAATCTATTTTCCATATTGGTTTGCAGATACAGTGTGACTGTGTATCTTCAATGCATTATAACTTAGTTCATTATACAGCAGCTCATGTACATGCTCATTAAATATTCAGATGACACCTGTCAGCGGTATGCATATTAATAAGGTTATCAGGTTACATTTACACAATCTCAGATGTACTTGCCAGTGGCTGCTGCGGCAATAAATATCTCACTATAGATCCTACAGTCTCATTTATTATTATAATTAAATCTACTAAATTAATTGTGATTTTATCTTATGAGTATGATGTTTAAATTTAAGCTTGTAGGTTCAATATAATTGAAATGGTCATTTATGCCTCTCAAAATGATTAATAAAATGGAAAACCTAGGATTGGGTGAAAATATCTGCAGATGGTTAGGGAATTGGCTATGTAATAGAGAACAAAGAGTGGTTGTGAATGGTGCGGTATCAGATACAGATTTTTATTAACGATATTGGGATAGGGTTACTCAGCAATGTATCCATCTTTGCGGACGATACAAAACTTAACAAAGTCATCAAATCATCAGAAGATATCACCATGCTTCAAAATGATCTTGCAATTCTAGATGAGTAGGCAAAAAAATGGAAGATGAGGTTCAATGTAGATAAATGTAAGGTTATGCACCTTGGGAGACACAACCAGTGTGCAAGTTACAACCTTAGCGGAGAGGAACTGGGTAATTCCATACTTGAAAAGGATCTAGGAGTCCAAATAGACAGCAAACTGGGATGTAGTGCCCATTGTAATGTAGCTACAAAAAAGGCCAACACAATTCTGGCATGTATTAAGAGGGGAATGGAAACTAGGGACTCAAGGGTAATTATGCCACTGTATAAAGCATTGGTGAGACCTCACCTCGAGTACGGAGTGCAGTTCTGGGCCCCACACTATAAAAAGGACATCATAGAATTAGAAAAAATCCAAAGGCGAGCAACAAAGCTTATTAGTGGAATGGACAATTTAAGTATCGGGGAGAGATTAAGCAATTTGGGACTATTTACATTGGAAAAGAGACATTTAAGGGGGGACATGCTCAACATGTACAAGTATATCAAGGGCCAATATAAGGAACTGTCACACACCCTCTTTTCTACTAGAAAGGAATCTAGGACACGAGGGCATGAGCATAGATTAAAAGAAAAAAGATTTCATTCAGCTAGTAGAAAGAATTTCTTTACGGTCAGAACAGTCAAACTCTCTTCCCAAAGAGGTGGTAACGGCTGGCTCATTAAATGCGTTCAAGGCAAAGTTGGACAAACATTTACTGGATAAAAACATCCATGGGTACAAATAAGAAATATAATCTGTCTGTAAAATATCAGAACCTACCAAATCAGCAATGGATATCTATACCAGGTTGAACTAGATGGACGCAAGTCTTTTTTCAGCCTTACCTACTATGTAACTATGTAAAAAGATTTTAAAAATCCGACAGTAAGACGCATGTGAGAGGCGATAAAATCCTGCTCATTTTTTTATTGCTACCCATACTTAAGTTGATTAACAGAAACTAAGCGTTTGTGAGTGCCAGAGAAAACACAGGCATGCCCCAATCCGACTGATTCTATACATACTTGCCTACCTTTAGAGGCTTCTCCTGGAGAGGAGACACTCTCCAGCTTTTCCGGGGTGGGGCTTGTCGGCATTAAGCCCTGCCCCCATTAAGCCCCACCCCAGCCCTGTAAATGCCGTGATTCATGGCTCTTCGGGGTGGGGGGTGGTACTAAATGACGCAATTTGCATAATTTTATCCGGCCCCCTCCCGAAGGACTATTTGACCAGAAGAGGGACGGGACCCTCTCGGCCATTCCGGGAGGGAGGGTAGGTAAGTATGATTCTATAGCAGCCTGGGCTACGCACAGACTGCACACACTGGAATAATCATTTGATGGTGAGTGGCATGAGAATGGATTTGCAGGGAATCCCTGATCCAGCTACAGTACTTTTCATAAGTCGTGCTAAGCAATTCCCAGACTTGCATGAAGTGGTTTTTCACACTGGCGTATAACTGATCACAGGGCCCTGCAATTTATCAGAACAGCGATTAGGCCTGAATAACTACCAAAGTACCAACCAAACTGCTCTTAGCTGTCATTTTTCAAACCCAGCCTGTAATATGGCAGTTATAAGCTAATAGGTTGGTACTTTCAAAGTCTTAGTACATAGACCCCTAAATGCTTTATGCTATAGTCAGTGGCATAACTATGGTGCCGCAGACCCTGCAGTGGCTTGGGGGAGCCAGCGCCAGCGGGGTCTGCATCGAGCACACTGAAAATGCAGAGGATGATGAGCTGCTACTGCTGCAGCAGGGAGAGGCAGGCATTGCATGGGGGTGAGCTTGCAACTGCATCGGGCGCTGCATGGTTCATCCCGCTGTTGATATATTGCCACCGGAAGACTGGTCCTCCTCCTCCTCTGGTCATCCATCAGCTGCCCGCCCGGTCTGTACTGCTGTATGAAGCAGAGACGCTGACCCTGATTAAGCTGGACAACAGTTCCGCAGTATATCTGTGTAAACCGGACCTGGCGGGCAGAGCCAGTGAAAGACAATAGGCGCGACGGGGTGCACAATCCCCCTGCCTTCCATTTTTTTAAAAAGAGGTGCCAGGATAAGCAGGAAGGGAGGGGTGAGGGGACCACTGCTACTGGCCGAGCCATCCTCTGCTGCTCACATAATAGCCTGGGGGCCCATGCTCACAGATGACAGCACCTGGGGAATAGATAGTGGTGACTGGTGGCTGCAGCTGCATGGTGTCCCAGTACCCTCTCCACGCTATAACTGTCATTGTGTGTGCTGACACAGAGAATTCACCACTATGCACATGATGCAGGCAGGAGAAGGGCTCCATTGGGATAGGCTGAAATGGACTTGAGCTTGTAATTCCACTGTAGCAAACGAGCATGCAATCCACCATGCAAAAAGCATGTAATCCCCTGTGGCAATAAGCATGTAATCCCCATGTGGCAATGAGCATTTTCCCCCTTGCCATGTAACCGCTGGCATCAAGCAAGAAACCTCTGATGAGCATGTAACTCCTTGCAACAAACATGTAGGTAAGCGGCACTTATATTGCATAATATGTAATAAACACTATGGTATGTGGCATAATTGTAATGGGCATCATGGTGTTGGGCATAATATGTAATAGGCATTACGGTGTGCGGTAAAATGTGTAATGGGCATTACGGAGTACGGATTAATGTGTAAATGGTTTCATGTGCATTACTGACTGTGTTATAATGTGTAATTACAATGCGTGGTTTAATTTGTAATGGGCATTACGGTGTGGCATAATATGAAATGGTCATTATGGTGTGTGGCATAATGTGTAATAGGCATTATGGTTAAACAGTGTATAATGATTTAAGTAGCCTGTCACTGTTTGGGTTTGGGGGGTGAACTGTGCAGCCTACTGGGTCACTGTTCGCACTGGGAGCTGAATTGTCTTGAAATGGCCCTTATCGCATGACATGCTTGGCGCCCGCGGCAATGGTCATCATGACATGACGCTACCGCTGGCTCCCATTGGTAAAGCTATACACAGAGCCTATTGGCTGCTGTGTATAGAATGCTAGGGCGGGGCAGCTGGAGGCTGAGACATGCACTGCCTGTCGCCATCCCTTTCTCCAAATCCTGATGACACACGCGTGGTGTGGAGAGTTACTGGATAGGAGCCAGGATTCCTTAATTGTAAATAAGGTGTGTGTATGTCTATGTGGGGGGGGGGGGGCGCATAAAACAAAGGCATTACGTTTCAATCTAGCATCGTACACGACCCCCATAGAGGGAGAACATAACAGGTGATAAGCACAGATAGGATTAAAATCTCCATGTCACACATACCACACCCGTATACTACTACTATTATTACTGATCATCAGTCTGTGTAAGATGAATATTTAATATTCAGATAATACCCTTATACTTACACATTAAATAAGCCCAATGATTTTAATATATCTCATATCCATTAAATCCTCTTCTGTTGCATCGTCTGGTGTACAGCAGGCGCAGCATATACTGACACCGCTATATGGTGCATACATACACTGGAGACTTACTCAAATCCATCTTGAATTGTTAATCTAATATTGTCCACAAGCAGCAGCATATGGCTTTGAGAAATATATGTGTGAAGTGAAAAAGTCAATAAGCCACTGTAATTTCTTTTAAATATCAGAAGCAAAGGGAATTCTGACGTGTGTAAATCTGAGAGGTTAACCTTCGTCTGTTTAAATACGTGACACTTTATTCTTTCCACTGGGGATACATCATTATTCCTCTGCCAGCCATTATAGGACATGTATAAAGCAGACAGAATGATGCCCTTTTAGTGCACTCATAAAATCCACAAGATTTTACTCCAGATTTTTGTTATAAAAATGATTTGGCTAATACAATACTGTAATTCCATAAAAGCTTAAAGCACCACTAATTACCTTATTTGGGCAATGGAAATGTACGTTCCCAGGGAAATAAGAAGAATTAAAAAAATAATGAAGACACAAAGTTTATTGTCATCAATTAGTCTAAAAGGGTCATGTTGAATCAAATAGAAGTATGTGTATTATATGGATAGGATTAAAACTTAATGATCCTTTGATTGTTCTACTGTTCAAAAACAATAAAAAGGTCTTTATGTTCTCAGGTAAAAACTGATTAAAAGTGATTGAGCGAAAGGTGGTTGCGGTAAAATGTGAGCGTTTGGAAATGACATTGTCTGGGATAAGAGTTAAGGGGTGTACAAGAGGCGTAACTGTGGGAGGAAATGGAGTCATCTGCTTCTGGGCTCCTACTTACAAGGGGGAACCTCTTCTCCGCTGGGAGTTTGAATCAGTTAATTGAAAGCTGTCTATGTCTATTCTGTGGCTGACTCCACCTGATAACATCATTTTTGCAAGTGTCACACCCTATATTAGAACCCATGACCTGTCTTACTGGAGACCGACATCTTACAGCTTGCTATTTTGGGGGCACCAATATTTATTTTGCCTCCGGGCTACTGGGACGACCTTACATCCCTGGGGTGTACACATACTTCAATCCCGGGCTGACGACTGATTCGATATCGATGGCCTCTGGGACCCAACGGGTGCCGACATTGTTGAAGAGGGAGGGAACGACAGTGCAAGGACGGAGCATGGGGGAGGAAGGGGGGATGCTGCATTGAGCAGCATGGGACATGCAGAAAACCTTTAAGCAATGCAGGGTCAAAGATATGTTACAGCTATGTAGTAATAATAATAATATTATTATTATTATTAATATAGAGCTCTTTCTTCAATAGGACTAAAGGCGCTTAACCGACAGAGCATAATACAGTACAGAAACAAAAAAGTACTGAAAAGCTTTCCATTGCATGGAGATACTAAAGAATCATTAAGAAAATGCAGAGTAAACAGGAAAGTCTTGAGTCCGTTTTTGAATCATTCTATAGTGGTGGCCTCTAGGACTGTGCAGGGCAGTGAATTCCATAGAGCCGGACCCATGGCTAAAAGTTCGACCCCCAGATGAACTACGGTAAATTGTTGTTACTGATAAAAATCCTTCATGTACAGTAATCCTAGCAATATGGCTTCTCGTTGATACACCCGGACTTCACATGCACTCAATCATCTTCCTTTCGCTTTGTTAATATTTTTGGTACCATGCTCCTACACTTAATTGGAGCATAGAATTTGGTACTTTGGTTATGGTTTTTTTTTTTTGCCTTTACAGCTTGACTTTCTGGTGTTTGTATCTATATTTTGTGTCATTGCTAACTATCATTTTAGATATTATTTCTTTCTGTATTCCTTTTAATACATGGCTCTCTCAATTTAATGGTATACTGTTTGTCACTCACTCCTTTGTCACTTATGGGTAATGTTGTTTCAGTTTGTCTTAAATATACTTGTTTCTTCATAAGTGCTCAGATTTTCTACATGCAAAGTTGTCTCTGTTAGTTATGTTAGGGCTTATCAGCTGTGAGGACACCATTTGTACTTCTATGGCTATAGTTTGACCCACGGGGTAAATTTAATAAGCTCCGAGTTGCTGAAGCTGCAGGGGTGTTTGGGTAAATGCCCATATTTTCAAAATGGCAATCATTTATCTTCTAAATACCTTCTAAATGATTGGCAATAAAAATGGGTGTGGTATGAGCTCCCGACAGTCAGTAGTCCAAGATCGGAATCCCGACTTCCAAAACTCATACACCGGGGTGAGTGCAAAGAAGCCCCTTGCAGGCTTGCTGTGCTTACCAAGCTGTTGGCTTGGTGGCTTGCTGCGTTCACTACAGGTTATATTCTCCCTCTATGGGGGGGGGGCTCAATTGCAATGCAAATTTTTTAGAAATCCCCAAGTTCTTATGCAGGGTCAAACAACTCAATGAGCAGGGTGTTTGACTAGAATGCAACAGGCCATATGTTTGAATCATGGTCATGGCAGCATAAAATGTGTAATTTAACAAAGGGTGTTGTAACTAAACAACAAAGAGCTGTTGTTTGTATCTGTCTGTGTGTGTGTGTGTCTGTGTGCGTGTATGGTATTTTTTCTGGTACAGGGCAACAAAAAGTCTAGTTACAGCTCTGACCCCAGCAAATGTGCCCAGGTAATTGGATTGGTGGTGTCAAAGGGTTCATTTTGCACTATTTACTTACTCTTGCTAAACAATGCAAATGGATCGGAAAAGTTGGGACAAAGTTGTTCTATATATTCTATAAATGGCAAAGCTGCCATTTTAATGAAACTAAAAGTACTACCATTGGCCCATATAGTACATCAATAACATCTACTCCAATTATCTGGCCTCCCTGTCTCCCACCTCTCTTTCCTCTAATCTGTCCTGAGTACAGAAACCCAGCTCATTCTCCTCTTCAAATGCACTACATATGCCTCCCCTCTACAACAAGCCTTACAAGGCTACCTTCCCGTTCGGAACCCAATTCAAAGTTAAGCCCCTCCTACACACTGCACAATATAATGAGCGATATTGCTCGTTTTGGCACTTTGTTCGATGCACGATGCCCGCTCCCACCCTCCGAAGGATCACATCCTTAACGTAAGCCATGCATTTATTATCGGCTATTGTCTGTACTGCCTCATCTGCACACTAAAACAAGTTAATACAAAAAATGTGTCTACCGTATTTTCATTATGTAAGTCGCATTTCTGTGTGGAATACTGCAGGGCACCCCATTTCATTCAGCTTTTGCTTAAAGGGAAAGACAATAGATGTTTGTATTTAATTTCTAATCAAATTCTGAAATCACATTTTATACTGAAAAATCAGTTTTCATTTATAAACTGCTGTCATGACACTATTCTCCATTTTTTTTTAAATGACACTACATTACATTATTGAGTGTGTTGTGGCAGTGTTACTGTAAAGGACTCTACACATATAGCGATGTGTGTAGGGCTTCCTAGCTGTGGTAGGTGGGGCAGTGCTGCGCCGCTGTCACTCAGCACACAGAGCTGTCAGCCCATACACAGCGCGGGCTGTCAGCGATGTGTGCGGAGCATGCTGACAGCGCCAGTGTTCTCCAGTAGAGAACACTGGCGACCATCAATCTCGGCCAGCTACAGCGAAAAATGTTAACATAGTCAGCATGTCAACATAGTTAAAATGTTGACATGTTCGTAATGCAGACATGCCTTTATGGCATAATGAACTTAACCCTGCACTTAACCCTTACCTTAACATATCAATGAAGGATAATCGTCATCATCATTAACATTCAGTTGTCAGCCTGTTGAATATTGACAAAAGGAACATAACAACATTGTGACCATTCCAAGATTTGAGAACATTGACCTAACCCCGATGCCAGCATTAATCATATTCCGATATTCGGAATGCCATCATTCTTACCGGATACCATTCACACTGTCAATCTTCATCTGCATGCAGTAGTTTATATGCTGTTATGTCCAATATACATGTGTATTTCCTACAAAGAAACATACTCTCCTGGAAATTGATGGAGACTCACATTTTCCTGGGAAGTCCCCGTACCCCCAGAAAAGGGGGTACTTCGTATTCCTAGTAAAGCAGGAAGTACAAGGAGATAATGCTAGGAATCCCAGTATGTATGGAGCCCTGATTGCCAACGTAGATGTAGAGGTCTATTCTATTAGCCAGGATCATTTAAAGCAGGCATGTCCAACGTTGGCCCTCCAGATGTTTTGAAACTACACATCCCAGCATGCTTTGCAATAGTTTTAGCATTCTCTAATAGCAAAACTGTGGCAAAGCATGCTGGGATGTGTAGTTTCACAACATCTGGAGGGCCAACGTTGGACATGCCTGATTTAAAGCTTATTTACACGATTTTGCCAGACAATCTATTCAAATTTCCCAATTATCCAATATATTAATTGGATACAGGCCGTAGCCTCACAAAAAAATATTTCTTGATCCCTAAAATATCTTCTACTAAATCACAGCTCCAAATAATATTACTAGCCAAACAATGAACAATGGATGGTACACACTGTACTGTAGGCAGGGCTAAACTTTTCAAGGACAAATCTAAAAGGCTTAGACTATGAATGTAAAACAGGGAGCTGCCAGTGATACAACGCTTTTAAAAAATATATATTTGGAATTTCTAATGAATTAATTACTATA
Source organism: Crinia signifera (assembly GCF_055691185.1). Classification (NCBI taxonomy): domain Eukaryota; kingdom Metazoa; phylum Chordata; class Amphibia; order Anura; family Myobatrachidae; genus Crinia; species Crinia signifera. Next base: position 49,015,242 of record NC_139221.1, on the reverse strand, counting down.
TTTCACTTTACATTCACTACGTCAATGGACAGACTAATCAAATATTAATATTGGTGAACAGCTTCAGTTGAATCTTTAAGCTATTTCTGTTGCCATTAATATTGTAACACCCTAGAAAATGTGTCCAGTAATCATGTTAATCACTAATTTGTTGCGCTCTCCTGATGAGAGTAAAGCTCATTTGCTTTTAAATCAATCTAAAACAGCAGTATTCCCCATGTTATTAATGGCAAAATCACATTTATCCACTTAGTTTTTTGTTAAGCAGCCAAATGAGAGATTTTTGAATTCACATTTAAAGTTGTCATTAAGGAGGGTATGCAATGCTCGCCCGATATTCCCGACGGGGGATTCAATGCTGTCTTTACCGACGGCATTGAAGGGGGATCACGACAGAACAAACCCGACTTTAGAAGCTGTCGGACCCGTCCTGCCGATAACGGCCGAGGATTGTCGCGATCCCAGCCGCAGATCGACAACCAATGGGCATTTACGCAGACACGCCCACTTTTTGCTGATCAACAGGTGGGACATTGAATCCCGCCTACCGATTCGCTGTCGGGCAAAATGTAAATGGGCCTGGATCATGGCTGTTGGGGGGGATCAACAGCCGTGATCTGGGATTGCATACCCCCAAAGAGTCTCAATCTACCTGTTGCCTTGGTATCCCCAGTTTTTATGCGGGTGTGGGGAGAACAACAATCGGGTAATTGGAATTTTATAGAAGTACAGAGTATTTCAGGAAATAAGTATGCTCATCTAGGTGGTAGTGGTCTCTACAGTTGTATGAATTTGTTAGGGTAATTATGGGGATGGTTGAATGGTCTAATGCCTGACCAATACTGTACCTACAAGGCTACAACTTTAGGAGGAGGCTCTGTCTCTGTGAACATACTATGATGTAAAAACAAGTGTTTGTGGAGCAATTAAGCGCAATTAATTAAGCAGTGTGCAGCTATTCAAACATAAGAAGGTACACCACCTTCTAAAGTGTAGAATCCAAAAAGAATGTTTGTTTGAATTTTAGCGCAACCCCCTTAAAAAGATGTTAATACACAATAAATATATATATAATGGATTTATTGTGACAGAATATTTGACAAATGAAAACAGTAATGAAATATAAAAACAACAAATATTCACAGAGTTTCCACTGGTGTAATTCAGTGTTTTTTGGGTAACACCAAGCACAATAGATATGAAGACTTTATCTCACCATAAAAATAGCATGCCCCTCCTCAGAATAAAATTCCTGATTTTTTTACACCAAATGTAAAAAACAAAACACTTTATTTTAAAAGTTCACATTCCACTTCACCATAAAAAGATAGCGATTGCTACTCGGTGAATCATGGTGAAAAAAACCTTCAAATGTATTCGCCATGTGGTCATTGAATAGGGTGATTCACCGTTTTAGTCAGAAATTCGCCAAACAGCACAAATTCGCCATAAAAACATGGCGAATCAGGCTCATTGAATACCGCCCATTGTGTGGCGAGCGGACGTGGATTACTTTACATGTATTCCGTGCTGAGCGCAGCGAGCCCCGCAATTGGCTTTTATCTGATGAAGCCGCTGACACCGTAGAGGAGGCGGAGAAACGCGTCATATAACTTAACGCTACCTACACTATTCTTTCTGGAGCTCCAAAACGGGATCCCTCACCGGCCTCGAAAAGCTCGAAAAGCAAGTACTGTCACACTTTGATCCAGCACTGTACTAACAGTGGCTAGATTTCCAGCAGTCAACAGACAGTGGGATTTTCACTTTTATTTTTATTTCTAATTGCATGCATTTTTCTTTGTCGGGACTCGGGAGCATCATTCATTTAATAACAGGAGAAAATATATTTAATGTTATGTAGACATTAGTTGTAACCAAATACAAGTTGTATTTTACAGCAGGATGGAGGAATGGGCATAAAATACCATATGTCAACAAAACAGTTCATTAGTTCCAAAGACGCTAAAGAATAACATTTCGATCAACATTTGACAAACTGCTGTAATCTATCCTCTACGTAATATTCTAAAATACAAATGATAGGAATTAGAGACACAAAACATAATCTATGTTATGAGCAAATAGTATATTTGGAGAAATGTAGATCCGCATGTATGGTATTACAGGTGTCAGGAACCCGGATTGGATGAAGATACAGTGCTGATAGTCTATTAGTTATTGCAGGTGTAAATGAGATATTCTGAAACAGACTCAAACTGAATCTAAAGGTGCCCATACACGGTACAATTGTTTGGTGCAATGAGATGCGTGCTCTCGACACATCTCATCGCACAGCTCAGAAAGTGCTCTGTACTGTGTGCTGCACTTACATTTTGTACTAGATCTCATCTTATCTCATTGCAAAACCTATGCAATACGATGAGATGCGATGTTGCATGCAATCATTGCACCGTGTATGGGCACTTTTACAGAAGGTGAACTTATAACCATACACCAACCCTGTATACTCACACTATTACACAAGAGGGGCGATCTATATATTAAACGGGAAAATATAGGGGAATCGTCAATGGAGAAGGATTTGGGCCACTCATCGACTTAAATGGCAAAATTGTTACAATATTTTGCCATTTTGTCAGAAAGTGTTTTCTGAGTCATATTGTGAACAGTATCACCTAGCGTGTACACTTTAATTTGTTAACAATGAGTGCTCCTGTGTGTCATTAACCACCCCCTCCCTCGTCCAAACATGTTCGGATTATGGAGACCGCATGACCGTCGATCCACCTCCCACCATCGGCCCCCTTGCGTGCCTGCCACCTCCCTACCCCCGTTTGGCATGGATCTTCTAGTGCGTATGGGGATTTAGCAGCACTGCCCAATGTCAAGGAGCAGAAGCAAAGACAAATAAGGTATTAGCATGCATAAAGGGCACATAGGGGCTAGGGAAAACAGCGTAATCATGCCACTGTATAAATCATTGTTATGGCCTCATGTAGAATACAGTGTACGGTTCTGATCACCACTTTTTGACTAGGACGTGATGTTAGGTGAGGGCGGAAGTTGATAGATGCCCTCACAGTGTTTTTTATTTTATCTGTATGTTACGTAGGTGTAGGTTATATTCTTTTATTTAATATGGATTGTACTCTCATGGGCTCACTTCGCTCGCTATGCACACCACAGATTTATATTACCCCACCAGGTATATGTGGACCCAGTGCATGATGGGAAAATTACAAAAAAAAAAACTGGTTCTAGCTGCAACCTTAAGATATGGAATAAAGGATGTGATAGGAGAATTCAGTCGATAATTTTAAAAATGGATTAGACAATTTTGGTACTTGTTTCCTAGAACGGCGCCCAGATTTCCTACGTACGCTAACGTAGGCAAATCGCATCGCAGCGATTTTTTTATGTATTTTTTTGAATGGTCTATGTGCCCTAGGGTATCGCATCTCATTGCATCGCACCTCACACAAAATAGTTTTTACTACAAAATTACATGTATTCCACGTCCCCTCGCGGGGCTCGCCACGCTTCGGGCTGCGCTCGCCACACTATATAAAATCAACTCCACGCCGACGTGGATAGTGGGGGTATGAAAAAGTCGGAGGACGCGTTCTGCTGCACTCGCCACGCTTCGGGGTGGCGTAGGTAGTGGGGGGGGGTGGGGTGCGTAAAAACTATTTTTAGGACATACAATCATATCATTGTATAGCTACAGTAATGGCATCGCACACCCTTTACAATTTTGCGGGAGGTGCGATGCAATGCGATGCGATACCCTAGGGCACACAGACCATTGAAAAATGACATTAAAAAATCGCATCTCATCGCATGCCGCTAAAATGGCCTATGCGATGCGATGCGATTTCCCTACGCAGAATAGCCCACGAAGAAAATAGCTTAGTGGGCGCCATTCTAGGAAACAAGTACCCAAATTTTTATTAGAAAATAGTATACAGGGCTACAATCATTAATATAATGTCCTATAGTGGGCACAGATTGGGCAGCCACTGTGGGTGATCCGGAGTTATAATGGATAGACGGTAACCTCATCTGGGTCATTTACACCACAGGAGATCAGTTATAGGTTGAACTTGATGGACGAATGTATTTTTTTCACGCACACAAACTATATTACTATGTAAAATCCCGCCCTGTACAAGCCTGCGAATTGCTTAGCATGGCTTGGTGGGACTGCGAATAGCGGCAGATCTATTCACACGCCGCTCCCCATGAATGATTGTTCCCACTGTGTGCAGTTTGTAAGTAGCCCAGGACCCACTCGGCGGCTGCAATACAAAGAGGCTGTTCTGGGACGGAGCTTTTTTACAGTCCCACACAGCACTAGTATGTACTAGGTAGGTACACTAGGTAGGCAGTAGCACTGCCAGTGGCAACAGTGGACTGAGTAACTAAATAATACTGGCAGATTCAGTGCAGGCAGCACCAGTGGACTATATATAATATAATTAATTATTCATATAATATATATTACAGCACAGCACCAGAGGTAGGCCCCAGCACAGAGGAGACAGTAGTACTACAGGTACACAATTAGACTGTCCTCCTTGCTAGGGAGAGCCCACCCTAAGCAGAGAGGAGAACAGAGTACACAGCAGCACTGAGGGAGACAGCCCCAGCGAATAAAATAATTACAGCACAGCACACCAGAGGTAGACCGCACAGAGGAGACAGTAGAAATACAAGTACACAGTTAGACTACACAGCAGCACTGAGAGACAGCGCCAGCGAATAAAAAATATTGCGTTCAAGGTCAAGCTCAAGTTTAAGCCCCAGCACCAACACACCCTCTCCTAACCCATTACTAGACTGGAGTGAAGATGGCGGGCGCAGCAGCCGCTTTTAAAGCCTCGCGAAATCCGGCGCCGGGAGATGATGTTCTGACCACGCGGACGGACCCGAGTCAGGCGGGAATCTCCGAGCGCTGCTCGGAACCGGGCTTGGAATGATGACGTTCGTGGGGGCTCGGATCTCTGGAATCCGAGTCTGCCCATCTCTACTTCTTATTAGCCCCGTGTGTGGTGTTCTTGGTCAGAATAATCAGGAGGGCAACTCTGATAAAACCATAGGTTTCGCTATAATGGGTGCAAGGGGTTCCATTTTGATGGGACTTAAAGGCTTAGGGGACCAGCTCATAGAGTTGTCTAAAAGGTTCCAGCAATTGTCTTCTTAGAATGGACAAACTATCTGGGTCCCTCCCCTGGGGATGATACATTTCCTCATCCCTCCCACAAAAGGAACTAGAGAAATGATAAGTGGTCATACACTGCCAGACATGGTGGACCAACGATCAGACCTATCAGACATGGTGGACCATTTCAGCATGTCCGATGATAAGACTGATCAACACTGCTTGATTGTGGCAATACAATGCAATTATTGTCCAGATTTACCGATACTCAGCAGATTGGACAGATGACTACGTAATGTATGCCCACCTTAGAGCTCCACTCTGAAATACATTATCTCCCACAATTTGGTTTCATGCTCACAGACACAGCTGAGCTAATCAGTAAGCGCAGCTCTATCGGAGGGTAGGCTTCTCCTTGTTTATAGCCTTTGTAAAGCTGGGCTGTATGTTCGACTCCTGCACTAGTACCGTCCCCGTGTGGCATCATTTAAGATAGAAGCACTGTGTGACATAATGGGGTTATTCTAGTTTCTTCGGTCCCCCGTGTGTTCACATGGGGGACCGATGTTTTCTGCTCATAGCAGTCGCAAGGTGCGAGCGGGCACAGCCAACTACATGTTCGCCGTCCTGCTCGCACCTAGCAGTGCCGGCGGGGGTCAGCAGCGGGGGCATAACCCATTGGGAACGTCCAGCATTTCATGGGGTTTCCCATGAAAATGCTGGGCGCTCCCATGCAAATCGCCCGGCGATGTGGGTGCAGGGGGCGGGCAGCTGACATCAGCGGATGTCAGCTGCCCGCCTGCTTCCTGCACAGGGCATTTGCAGATCAGATCTGACTATCGAATGATTTCTCCCCCGCCCCAAAGAGTGCGAATGGATCATTTATTCGCAGTCTTGCTGAGGGATCGGGGGATGCGGCACTGCAGGGGGGATGCGGCACTGCAGGTGGTGTGCGGCGTTTGGTGCACAAGCAACACTGGAAAATTGCAAAACCGCAGCATTGCATGCGGATCAAAATGCGGGCCAATTTGTATTTTCAGCACTATAATGTAACATATTGGGAACTGATGGGAAAACAATAAGGAATAATATAAACTGATGGCACTGTGTGGCATAATGTGTATTGTCAGCACTACAATGTAACATATTGGGAACTGATGGGAAAACAATAAGGAATAATATAAACTGATGGCACTGTGTGGCATAATGTGTATTGTCAGCACTACAATGTAACATATTGGGAACTGATGGGAATACAATAAGGAATAATATAAACTGATGGCACTGTGTGGCATAATGTGTATTGGCAGCACTACAATGTGGCCTATTGCAAACGGAGAGGAATACAATGAGGCATAATATGGACTGGTGGCACACTGTGGCATAATGTGTACTGGCAGCACGACATGTGGCATATAGAACTGGGGGTGAATACAATGAAGCATAATATAAACTGGGGGCACTGTCTGGTATAATGTGAACTAGGGGACTTTAGTGGGCATAAAATGATTTTTCCAATATTAAGAGACATACAGTACAAGTAACAACCACTGTGGAGAGAGCTATCTAACCAGAAGCATAATTGTGATTAATTGTGTGGTTTCTTATGATGATGATGATGTTGGTACTGAGGATAATGATAAAGATAATTGGGTTGGACCTTTGTTTCTAAACCTGTCACAGCAATGAGGGATCTCTTCAAATTCAGTCATGAATATTCACATCTACTTATATTTGAATCACATTAGTCTGCACTTTACGAATTTTGTTTTTGTTGTGCAAGTGGCTGACAAAACTTAATTGCATTAAATCCTCTGTACATTAGAAGAATTACACAATGGTACAGTCGCTGAGTAATAATCACCTTGTTACATACAGTAAATTATGTTGTAGGGCATATATTTTGTCAATGAGGGAATTTCCCATTGTATTTGCAGATATACAAAGCTCAGACAAAATTATTATTTAAAAAAAATGTTAGAATCTCCTTTAAATGTGGAGCTAATACCGTACTTCCAACTTATAAAAATACATTTGAAAATGAAAAGGCATTGAGAGGAAAGGTTAACGTTAGCAAATATTCTCACATTTCTTGAAATATCCAGAAAATCTCATTGTGCTTTAAACAGGATTTGCCTTTTGTCTGCGCCTCATGATTCCGCTACTGAAGAAATCTTACTATAAATAGACTGACAAAGCGCAAAGTATTTCCTGAGGTCACACAGGAGGTTGCATTGCTTCTCTTCTCTATAACTGTTATACTGGAAAACTTTTACAAATATGTTTTTATGTGATATGTGGCTTATGAATTATAAATTACAGTTTGTGCTAATGTAATAGCAGATATGAGATCAGAGGTTATGCTTGTTTTATTTTAATCAAAATGTGAGAAATTACACGTCTCATCTTAGCCAGGATAGTCACGGCAGCAAAGAAAACCATATTGTCAAAATGGATACAATCTGACCATATACCATTAACACTCTGGGTGAGATTTAATAGGATGAGAGATTCAGAAAGTGAGAAATTTGGGAAGAAATCTCCAGTTTTTTTAAAGCGGCAATCATTTACACTCCAAAATCAAACAGGTTTTGCAGTGTAAATGATTGCCGCTTTAAAAAAACTGGAGATTTCTTCCCAAATCTCTCACTTTCTGAATCTCTCATCCTATTAAATCTCACCCTCTATGCCTAGATTGATTTACATGTATCAGATGGATTGGGTAGAATGTGTGCTACATGTGGAATCCCGGGATTCCAAGTTTTTCGATATCTGGTTGCCTTATATACTCACGCTACCAACCACAGAACAGGATATTATTAAAAAAAACTGTATTCTTGACCACCTGGTGCAATATGACTTTCTTATGGTGTGTACACACGGCGAGATTCCTTTGCTATTCGACTTAAGATTTGACTGCTATACAATCTTTGCTATCTCTGTACTTTTTACATATAATTCTTGCTATCTACATTATTTGCACTACATAGTCATTGCTGCCCTGTCTATCTGGGTTTCGATTTTTGCTGTCACGGGAGCGCGCATCGGGATCGCAAGGTAAAAAACCTGTGCGATCTGCATATGATCTTCATACGATCTGCTTGCGATCTGCATGCGATTTTGACTATATAGTAAAAATCTCATGCTGGATTGTACCGTGTATACAGCATAAGATACAACTCAGAAATGCCTGTAATAACATTCCACATTTTCTACAGATTATTGTTTGTACTCTTCTATTGTGGTCCATGTATGCCCATATATCTATGTCATTTATGTAAAATGTACCTGTGATGAGATGTTTATTGAATTTGTTACGCAATGTCAAATTTTTATGCTTCAATAAAAAAATATTTTAAAAAAAGTGAGAATTTTTTTTACAAAACATTTGTTTAGACTAGAGGATAATATAAAAAAAAGATTACTTATATAAATTGGTCTACAGTAACTAAAGGTACCTACAGACGGGGAGATTTGCCGAGCAATACTAGATTGCTCAAAACGCTCAGCAAGATCGCTCAGCATACATCGCTGTGTCAGCCCTGTGTGCTGAGTGATCTGTCGGGACCAGTGTTCTCCGCGAGGACACTGGCCCCAACCGGTGATAAACTAGATCTATCCTGCATGCTGGATATTAATTGCTGGGCAATAGTGACAAGCGGGGCCAAGCACCGATATGGCCCCTTTACATGGAGCGATGTAGGGGCCTTTTTTTAAGGGATCTAGTTAGATTGCTTAGAAAATGCCCTGAAATCTGCAAGATCCTCTTATCGTGAAGGTGCTGTGTGACTATGTAGCGAGGGCTGTCTACATTCACACAGCAGATGATATTAGATGAATGCAACACTATAGTATTATAGACAGACTCAACTGAACTAAGGTAATAATCATTTAATCATGATCATTATTTGTACTCATATATTATATATGCACAAAAGTACACATTGCAATGACAAGTGTACAGTATAGCCACAAGCTAATAACCACAGCAAGGACAGAACCCAAAAGAAAATGACGTAGCACCAATAGCCCCTGCATTGACTTGGAGGTGCTGGGTAGTTCTGGGGGACTGCGGGGGCTGTTGCTACATCCCTGCCGGGACCTGCAGGTTCTTGTCTGTGGTCCCAGCGTGTCTGCTCTCATTGAAAATATCCCTTCCAAAATGGCTGCCGCCTCAATTATCTGCAGTAATTTAGAGCGAATAATGGATTCGCTGAAGGATGTCCAACAGTGGTGTAACTATAAATTTAGCTCCCCCTGCCAAAAAATCTGTGCCCCCCCCCCCCACCACACACAAACACTGTTCCTCCTCCCCCCCTTCTTGACAATGGTGCAGACTGGTTACCTGGGCCACTGTGTGCCATCATGTGTAGTGCTGCAGCTCCCCAGGAGTGGCGTGCGCCCATGCGGCGTAACAGGGAGGACATCCCATCTGCTGACATACTGTTGCCTTCCATCGCCAGTGGATACTAGTGGAAGTGTGTGCGGGTAATGACACCAGCTGCCCCCAGGCATAGAGGAAGTGAGGAGACTGGAGAGGGGGGGGATGGGCTGCCACCTACGGTATGCAGCTACAGTACACACCCACCACCGTCCACTACTACTGTTTGAGAGCAAACTGTGTATTAGTACAGGACATCAGTTATTTTTCAGTGCGCCCCAAGACCGCTAGCTCCCCAAGCCACAGCTGGGGCTGCCACACCATAGTTACGCCACTGATGTCCAATTAGCCCTGTCAGCACAGCGGCAGAGAGCGGATTCCCTTCAGGGAGACTTGCAGGGTTAGTGGGGGCTTCGGGTGGCGACGGGGGAACAGCAAGGAGTGTGTGGAGGGTGGAGGTGAGCTCCGACAGAACGGGGCACACGAGTGTCTTGTGCACGCGCCCCCTTCTGTCGGATGGTGAACGGCGGCGGATGGCGAATCTATCGATAGGAGCAGCTTAAATTAAAGCTGCTCCATCTGTACGTGTGCTCAATCTAGCTGTAGGCCTGATTCAAACCCGTACGCTATGTTGCGAATAATTGCTGGTGCTGTGAATTTGGAGCGCCAGCAATTATTAAAAGTCTGTTTATGCGCACAGATCATAGTGTGCATACGTGAGGTGTCCCAGCAACGGCAGCCAGCGACGGCTTTTCATCGCATGCAATACACTGGATGATTGACAGGTGGCTGGGGTTTGGAGGATGGACTCAACCCTTTTGAGGAAGTGTCCAGGAAAACACAGATGGAACCCAGGCGTTTAATGGGAGGACCTCTGACCTTTAGATCTGGGCCTGATTCTATTGCATCGCAAGTACGTTTTTGGCTACTCAGCCTGCTGCACTTGGGGGGGGACCATTCAATTGATTCAAAGTGATGTGAATGGATTTTCGGGAATTCGCACGGCTGTGATGGCATTCACAGCTGTGCATAGGGGGCGGGATTTCACTCTGGCAGGGAGGCGGCTAACTGATTGCTGGGCTCTGATCATTTGTACTGGAGGAAGATCTATGTAACCTGGACATTATACACTTCTCATTTACAGTCGTAATAAAAATGAAATAAAAATATTTCCCATTAAAATACAAATACACAATGTTTTCTTTTTCCTTCGGAGCGGACAGCAGATGGTAAACTGTTTGTTAGGAGCGCTGGCTGTGGGAATTGTCTGGCAGCTTGTTAGCTTTCTCAGTTTTTTAGCCTAGCGACTTCCAGTGAAATCCAAATACAGTATTTAAATGTTCCAAAAAAAAAAAGATTACCACAATGCTCTGACATTTATTTTAAGGTGCAAGACAATTATATTCCGCTCCTGCAGTCAGGCGCTCTATCCATATTATACACAATATAATATAGTGTAGCGTTGACTGCCCATAATGAGATATTTATATTTACAGATGTAGAGTCTTTAAAATAGATGTTATTTCCATGTAGATTAAGATGCAATAAAAATACAAGGTTAGCGAAAAAGAAATTACCCAAATCATGGGGCTCTGGAGTGCGTTCCACTGCTCCGAAAGGGACACAATTTAGAGTACAGATAATATAAATGATGCGCTAGTTGTTAAATAAAAAAAATTCATAAATTTGCGGAAAGGCACATAAATAAATGTTCAATAGGCCTATACATTGTAATGTCTAATAACCTGCATGGGTACTCCTGAGAATTTTCCAGGTTATGATCCAGTGTACAGACTGGCAAACTTGTAAAATTCTCGGGAGTGCCACTGCCTGCACTCCCTCCTGCCGCGCAGCGCAGGCGAGATCAGTGCTGCGCTCAGCTTCAGCCGCTGCCCGGCTCCTGCTGCCTGGCCCTGCCTCCTTTCTCCGGCTGTGTGCGGCATGACCTTGCTAACGTCACACCGCACACAGCTGGCTTGCCAGGGGCAGGGCCGGGTAGCGGCTGATGGAGTTTAGGGAGCGCTCCCAAAAAAAACTTGCCCAGTGGGGAGCGCTCCCCCAAAAAGACTTGCCCAGTGGGGAACGCTCCCTAAAAAAAAAAGGGGTTAATATGTTTGCTCAACATGTCCCCCATCAGTAAGAACAAGATGCTGTAATCGCAAAACCCATATTTTCTATCCCTGAGTGCAGTGAGTCTGCCCGAATATCCAGAACATGGCGACGAATGAAGTGGGGAACCTTTTTTTCGCTAATCCTGTATATATGTTGACGTTTTGCAATAGCATGTCAATGGCTTATCAAGTCTATGAACAATTCCTTCTGGGTACTATTGAATGCATTGCATACAACTATGGGCCTGATTCAGAGCAGTACTACCAGCTATATATGTCAGTTGAATCTTTAGCGGTTATTTTTTGTATGATTCTATAGGGCCTATTTATCAAGTACTACAAAACCATCATGTTACTTATCATCTGTTATAGCCGCTGTTTGCAGTCTTGGCAGATGACAGCAATTTAGCAAAGTCCTCCTGAGTGATAGGAGGGAGAGTAGAATCATGGACCCTCTTAGGAGGAACCAGAGGCACCCTCTCTGGCGAAGGCCTTCTCCATATGCTACAACTGCTAATGTCATCTTCAGATGGTGTTACTGTAGCTATCGGCATAACGCTGACAGTGTCAATTTATCAGAGACTGACAAACTGGTCCCAACTATGGTCTGCACTGAAAATTATATAGACTGGTATTATTGCACATTACTTCATTGAAATAGGAGATATCTCAACTACAGCAATACAACTGAATCCTTGAGCATAATACTATTTAATTGGGTGTGGATTATTAGGTCGAATGGTATGAAGGTCAACAGCTTAAAGGTGGAACAATCATGGAAGACAGTGAAAAAGTCTATAAAGGAAAAAAGTTTGACATGCACTAGGTCGACATAGACAAAAGGTTGACACAAAAAATATCTTGACATGTTGAGGTCTATGTCGCCATGGACCCCCATTAATGGACCGCCATGGACCGCCATGGATAGGCGTCACACCTATCCTCGCATGGCTTGCTTCGCTCTCCATACTTTGGGCATGGTGCCTCACGGTGACCAATTCAAATCATTTATGGTCAATGTTACAGACAAAATCAGTGCTGGGGACTCCCATTCATAAAATCTGTGTACAAATAGGGGCAAATCCTGTCCCTCACCAAATAACTGTCCCTATGGATGACCTATAAACACAATTTACGTAATATTTTTTTAAACTTTTTATTGATATAGGGGTGCCATGATTGAAAAAAAGTTGGGAACCACTGTCCTACAGTACAGTTCATCTAAGCCAGACATACTGGTATGTCATCTGCGTAGAACATGACACTAGAGCCCAGATGTTGATATCAGATTACCATAAGCATTAACAGAAAACATCAATTAGGTCATTATTTAGGGCTAATCATTGAGGTATTCCAAAAGTGATGGGGCTGTTGACGTGTCATTGAAGGCAGTCAAGTTGGGCAACAATTATGAAAACCAGGAGAGTGCAGGAAAGCGGGTGAGATGGAGATAGGGGTAGTCAGCTCAAACATAGTGTTGGTCACTGGTCCCTCCTTCAACTTCTACATTCTAACTTCAAGTACTGAAAATGTGATACTTACTCCACTACATTATACGGATGACATTATGTGCATGAGATGATGCAGCCTGTGGCGCTCAAGGCATTTTGAAACTGCAAACGCCACCATTCCACCATTCTCTACTAACTGCAGTCTGAGCGGAAATGCAAGGACACGTAGTTCCACATTACCTAGAGAACAGCCGGTTGTCCATGCCTAAGGTGTAGTACACTATAATAATCCTTACATACAGTACAGGAACTTATTCTGGTCTGTTTGCTCGCATGCAAATTTGCATGCAAGCTCAATGTTTTCTAAATGCATGTGTGAGCATACGCAGGGTGGGTGGGTCCAGATTGTTCGCCCGAGTGCAGGCACCAAGCATTGCGGCTGTTCCCATGGAAATCGCCCAATGACGTTGACGCTAGGGGCGGTAGCTGACATCACCAGATATCAGCTGCCCGCCCACTTCCTTCAGAATGCCCAAACACAACTAAAGTTGCTCTTAGCAACCTTAGATGCGCATGTGCCTTCCACATCATTCGACGGTCGGTGACCATCGAATGATGTGGGTGTTCCCCCTAATGCCGCATCCATTCGCAGCCAGTGCATGCGAACACACGCTGCGAATGGGTGGCAGGCAGCCTTGCGTATCAACCAAAATACCCCCCAAAGTACACCGCATTAACCCCTTCAATGCCAACATCTCTGTGAGAGATGTTCAAAATATCTGCTAAGAATTCCTGTGTCGCTCACATTTGTTATATAAATTCAAATAAAAAATGTGTTTAAAAAGTTTATATTTCCTATATAAGATAAACATTACAGGTCATTATAATGGATACAAATGTTTGCTTGGCAATCTGTACAACTATTTTGACAAATTGACTTAATTGGGTTAACATAAGTTTCTCAAATCCCTACACGGACTTCTATTCTGTAAATAAGGTTATTCATTGATTCATTTTGTAACTCTATTGTGATAAAGCATCTTTTAACTCAACATCTACCCATCTGTGTTATTGTATCTATGTTTTTCCTAATTAAATAATGAACATATAATTTATAATTGTACTGAATATACATTTAGCTCTTTAATTATCTTTTGTTTTAAGGCTTTTAATAAACTTTTAAGAATTCATAAATATCCGTTTTGCATTTTTAAATAGCATATTAAATGCTAAACCCACATTTACTGATCATACTTTCAGCGATAGATAAATAGGACACATTATATACTATTAAAGTAAATGATCATGTTTCTTAGTTTCTATGGTTTCACTAATGGAGATTAAAACCCCATTATCACGCTTCACCATTAGAACATTTAATGTCTAGCGGCAAGAAAACATGATGGCATTAGTGTGTCCTCTCAGTCGTTTCAGTGCACGCAAGAGCCCAACCTCTGACCCTAAGTTTACAGAAAATGTTTTTATATGGCAGTAAATTCTAAAACACATAATTTATGTTCAAATAAAATACCTAAGTGGATAGAAGAAAAATTAGAAAATGGAAAAAAAGAGCCATCGTAGGAAATTGATTTAGATGATACTCGATGGGCAAATTTAGCATTAGAAATTGTAATGGTAATGTATGTAATTTTTTTAGGGAAAAATGCTCAGAGGATGTTATAAGCAATAATCATTATGATGCACAACTAAATTATGCACATATTATATTATTTATGCATATTAAACAAAGAATATAATAGAATTTTACCAATTCATTTAATGAAACAATTAACTGTACATGTCACTGTTTGTTGTCTCTGTGAGCTAAGCGCTTTACAATAATTACTAAAGTTTTTAGCCCACTGTGGTGCGCCACCCTCAGCCCCGCTCATAAAAGTAGTGGAGAGTGATAAACCACCAATCAATCAGCTTTACCTGTCATTCAAATACAGCCTGTGACGTGGCTGTTGGGAGCTGATTGGCTGGTGGCTTATCACTCTCCATTTGACCACTTTTTAAACTTAGTACATCTGGCTCCCTATCCCCAAAAAGGATATACCTAAATGTAAGCACTGTGCTTCACTATGGCCCTTATTCTGGTTGAAGCGGTAACGGCCGCTTGCGGCCGTTCCGCCGATGTTTTCGGTCTGCGCATGTGCAGAGGCCACTCTGCGCATGTGCAGCCGAAATCGCCGTACACGTATTTTGTCCGCCGCAAAGGGGGTGGATAGGGGCGTGAGGGGCTACGAAGCCTCATTTGCATATGCATACGCCCCGCGTTTCATGGGCGTTCCCATGCAAACGCGGGGCGTACGCATGCTAATGAGGCTATGACGCGTGGGTACAGGGCGGGCATCTGACATCGCCGGATGTCAGCTGCCCGCCCCCATACAAGATTTCACACGGACAAGTGTCCGTGTGGTCTTGTGTTGCGGGACCTGGTGGAGCGTGCGGCCCTGCATTCGATGTTCGGCGACCATCGAATGCAGGGGCTGCTCCCACCATGGAGGAGGCGTATCCCCGTCCACAATCATGCGGATCGCCACATGGCCGCGTACGGACGGCCGTGGCGATCCGTATGGAAGGCGGGGATTCGTCTGGTGCGGTCGGAGCCGCATATGCGGCTCCGGCCGCACCGATCAGAATAAGGGCCTATATGACATCTCCATGACCCAGCAGTTTTCAGCCTGGGACATCGTTATTTAGATTTTTTTGGGAGAAAAAAAGGTACTTATGTAGTATCTGGACGCCCGATTAAAAAATCGGGTCCATCGCATCACATCGCATGCGACCAAATTGTATGCGATGCGATGGACCCGATTTTTCCATAGGATTCAATGTTAAAATGGACTGAGTCCATTTTAACATAGGATTCTATGGGAAAAAGGGTCCTTTTCATTTCCCCACTATCCAACTACGCATGGAGTAGGATATAAACCTGTGGCGAGTGTAGCGAGCCACCGAGCCCGAAGCGTGGTGAGCGCAGCGAGCCCCGCGAGGGGATGCGGAATACTTTTTAACAAATCCGCGTCCCCTCGCTACGCTCGCCACAGGTTTATATCCAACTCCATGCGTAGTTGGATCGTGGGGAAATGAAAAGGACCCTTTTTCCCATAGAATCCTATGGAAAATCGGGTCCATCGCATCGCATCGCATCGCATGCGATTTGGTCGGATGCGATGCGATTATCGGGCGTCCAGATACTACATAAGTACCAAAAAAAAAACATTTTCCACCTTAACCTACATATAGGTGGATTAACAAAAACATTATTATATAAATAATATAATGCGAATTCTAAACTATTGCTTACATCAACTGTTCATCTTCCAAATAACCTAACAAAGCATTACTAAGCATTTGTGTGGCTGCCAGGTACAAGGTAATATCTTATGCCTCTTGGCATCGCACCACTAATATATTTACGACACATTTGGGCCTATATTTACAGAATCTAGTCATATAAACTGATGAATAAGGTTTTTTTCAAATGAAACTAGATGCCAGTTATAATTATATAGGCTGATCTTCAGGGTAAAAACTAAGGGCTTGATTGATGTTTGTAAGTAAAGCATAAAAAGCAGATAAATGATACCCCTTTTCCACCGCACTTTCAACCTGGGTAATTGCCGGGTTGGTGATGTGTCGACACAGGTCAAGGTACGGGGTGAAATCACCAAACCTTATAACCAAGCAACCTGGCAATTTGACCCAGGTTATAAATAGGGTTAAACCCAGGTGGGCCTCTGTATGATTGGAAACCCAGGTTTAATCTAAAAGCGCAGGATAGGGTTTGACCTGGCATCATGATGTGAAGAAGTGGCTCTACCGTAACATAATGCAGAGCTGTAGACAATCAAGTACCCACCATGCTGCAACTGGCAGAGAGGCAGATACTTACGATAAAAGGCCTTTTTTTTACGCAACGTTTTGTATTTGACTTTATATAACAAATGTGAGTGACGCTGGCATTTTAATGGATATTTTGAATGTCTCTCAAAGAGATGTTGGCAATGAAAGAGTTAACAGTTAATCAATGGGCAGGATGCACTATCATCAGCCACCCCTCTCCAATGGCTACCGTATTCTTACATATGCGATTAGTAACACAAAGATCAGTCCATGGACTTCTGGGTCAGAGACCCGGGAGTGAGTCCCACTGCCCATCTACAGAATGACGGCTCAGCCACGTGGCATGCTGGGGGGGGGGGGGGGGGGGGACCACGATGTATCCCTCATACAGCACTGTGGTTTAGAGCATACAAAAATGCAGTAAAAAACCCAGATAACTGGGTTTTTACCCTTGTTATCTTTGTAGGTCTGTCTTCTACACTAGCTCTAGAGCAGCCAGAGAAATACAAGCTCCACGCACAGAGCTATAAAAAGCTTGGTGCATAGAGATTATATCAGTAGAGCTCAGGGTCACTTGTAAAGTCCATGAATTGTGATACTTGTTATGCAACAAATACAATCCAATTATGCAACATTTTCAATTAAAAATCTATAGTTATAATTTTGTTCCATAATTGTCCTCTTTTTTATAATCTGGGAAAACCTCCATTACATAATACTAATTTATTCAGCATGTCGGCCATTTTTGTTGATTTTGTATAGAACAATTATGTTTGAAGCATATTATATTTTTCAAGGCTATCAGAGAGTTTATAGCGTCTAGTATATATGCAATGCAATCTAAGTACCTCATAAGAGCTAAGAATACAGATAAGGAGAGTAATATACTTTAATTGATCATCAGTTAGTGAGCAGAAATTATCAGTGTTCTTGTAGTGGATGAAGATAATTGTTTGATATGTTTCTAGTTAATATACTAGGATTGTTTTGTTAGTGATAAGTTTAAATTGCAGACAGTTTAGAACTATGGTAGAATATAATGGAAGTTATCTTCTAAGAATACCATTAGGACCCTATTCAGGTCCGTCCGCAGATTGCCTGCGTTCGCACGGGGACCGATGTTTGCGCTGTGCGCATTTCTGCGTATGGTGCATGCACCCACGATGAACAGACCTTTCACCGGTTGCACGCACCGCGGGGGGTGGAGAGGGGCGTGGAGCACCGGGCAGCTCCATTAGCATATGGGAAAGTCCAGCGTTTCATGGGCTTTCCCATCAGAATGCTGGGCGTTCTCATGCTAATGAGGCCATGACACGGGTGGGTGCGGGCAGCTGACACCGGATGTCAGCTGCCCGCCCATTTCCTTCCCAACATGCATGCATATGTAAGGTTACATATGCCTGCACTTTCCACATCTTTCGATGGCCGGCGACCATCTAAATATGTGGGAGGTTCCCCCATGCCCTGCTAAATGGATGTTACTGTGTAACATCCATTCGCAGGCTCCTGCGAGCTAGTCGCCCTTGGCAACTTGGCAGCCAATCATTCGCAAGGCGGGGTTTGGTTGATTTGCAAGGGTGCGAATTCGCATCAACCAGAACAACCCTATTAATGTAAACTAAAGTGAGAATTGAAATAAGGAAAACTGAGACTATAATTCTTGGAATAAAGGATTGGAAGGATCGGGGGAACTAATGGGGTACTCTTTACCTAGCACGGCGCCCACGATCTTGATCGTGGGCATCGTGAGGTAAAAAATCGCGTCGGTCGCGTCGTATGCGGGCTAAAGATGCCCGGACGCGACGCGACCGACGCGATGTCCACGATTTCCCCATTGAAAACCATGTTAAACATGGACATCGCGTCGGTCGCGTCGCGGCCGGCCATAAATGTGCACACGATGGCCGCGACGCGATGCCCACGATTTGCCATAGGAATCAATGTTAAAAGGCCCGATGGACACGATTTTCATGTTAATTGGCTGAATGGACCCGATTTTACCATAGGAAACAATGTTAAATGGGCCTTAGAGCCCAAATAGTTACCCTGAACTCTGAAATGGCCCCCCCAATTGTTTACGCCACCCCACGATCAACGTCAACCCGAAGCGTGGCGAGCGCAGCGAGCCCGCGAGGGGCGGCGGTACGCGTCCTCCGACCTTTTCATACCCCCACTATCCACGTCGGCGTGGAGTTGAGAATAGAATAGTGTGGCGAGCGCAGCGAGCCACCGAGCCCGAAGCGTGGCGAGCGCAGCGAGCCCCGCGAGGGGACGCGGATACCTTCACAGGTAAACGCGTCCCTTCGCGGGCTTCACAGGTGTCCGCGTCGCCATGGACACCTGTGAAGCCCGCGAGGGGACGCGTATAGCTGTGAAGGTATCCGCGTCCCCTCGCGGGGCTCGCTGCGCTCGCCACGCTTCGGGCTCGGTGGCTCGCTGCGCTCGCCACACTATTCTATTCTCAACTCCACGCCGACGTGGATAGTGGGGGTATGAAAAGGTCGGAGGACGCGCACCGCCGCCGCTCGCCACGCTTCGGGTTGACGTTGATCGTGGGGTGGCGTAAACAATTGGGGGGGCCATTTCAGAGTTCAGGGTAACTATTTGGGCTCTAAGGCCCATTTAACATTGTTTCCTATGGCCACATCGGGTCCATTGAGGCATTTAACAGTAAAATCGCGTTGGTCGGGCCATTTAACATTGATTGCTATGGGAAATCGGGAGCATCGCGTCGCGGGCATCGCGGGTACATTTATGGCCGGCCGCGACGCGACCGACGCGATTTCCATGTTTAACATGGGTTTCAATGGGAAATCGCGGGCATCGCGTCGGTCGCGTCGCGGCCAGACATAAATGTACCCGCGATGCCCGCGATGGGCGCCGTGCTAGGTAAAGAGTACCACTAATGGTATAAACCAAAATAACTCCTCGATCTAATACCTGGCGCTACTAATTATAAAAAAAAAAATCTATGTATGGCTATTTTGATAGTAGAATAATTGTATAAAGCTGCAGCCGATTACTCACATTAAAGAAACCAAAGAATTTATATAAATACGTTGCGCTGCAAATATATAGTGGTAGATGCTGTGCACAAAGATACCCCGACTCACTGATCAATTTAGTATCTTTATATATGCATAATCCAAATCAATAAAATATAACCAAACGCATTCAATAACATTAATACATTTAAAAGGTCACATCCAATGCACAGATTTCAGCTGATAGAAATGTTCATGCTTTATACCTCCAATAACAATGAGTCACCTGAATAAATTAGGTTTGACAGCTATATTCCCCTTCCTTGCTGTATTAGCATGTAAGCAAACTATAATTCTTGGGATTATAACTGGAAATGTTATGTACTGTATCTGACTGTCTGAACTCATTAGTGACATTTATAGTTGCAGGTATAGTAACTGCTACGTTGCAAGGGAGGTTCATAGCAACCTCCTTGGGGGCTGCCAATGTTCTATGGCAGTTCCCAAAGTTGCTGTTTACTGTACATTACAAAGAAGCCTCAGTCAGAGGTGGATGCAGCATTGATGGTTGTCGCAAGTGGCTGCACATGTATCTGGCATAACAGATATGTCAGATATGTGACATACGGTACCAGATTTGGGCACAGAGAGAGACAGTTTTGTTATTCAATCCTGGTAGGGAACTGGGGTGGCCACTTAGTCACGGCCTTGTTGTGACCAACGACTGCGACCAAACATGCAGGTGCAGTTGCAGCAGCGACCATATTACAACAACTGACATTCAGAGCCACCATAGGGTTGCACTATTGTCCGATGGTGTGGTGGATCTGCAATTAAAATCTCTCTAGTGTTGTTATTCTCATCAGAGGTATTTTGTGCACCGTCTCATTGGGTTTTGGCAGGAAATGGACTATTGCAGGAACCTTGTTATGTATGTAAGAGACCTCTTATTTATTTCAGAAACCTTCAACAAGGTTTTAAGCTGGCCATACACTAATGCGATTTAGCCACTTTTCATGTGATTCCGATGGATAGGGCTGAAAAATTGAATGAAAAATGGCAAATCATCTGTCTTTTGTCTCCGATTCCGATCAGATGTGCGGTCCCTTGTGCATAGGATCGCAGTTGGAGACTGTAGGTGCTGTGCATAAGATCTGTTTGATCGGACAAAAATATATATATTTTGATATATCGTATGCAAAATGACCACAAAATATATATCGTATGTGATCTAGCCACCAGGGAGATCCTGTTATGATATCCGGGAGTCCTCGCCAACCCTAACTCCGTTGTCATCGAATGGGATTGATGGCTGCGTGCTAGTGCTAGGCTTCGCCTATAATAGCCGCGTTCGACAGAGCCCGTTAGTCAGGCTCCGCCCCCGATGCCACCAGGTCTTGAGAGTTGACAACGCTGCCACCAATGTCAAAGATGAACAAGGGGATGACTAACTAACCCAAGAAGGCGAGGTCACCCTTGCTCTGTAGCAAACTGGGTAAACGTAACAATACGTAGAGATGTAACACAAACCTATACCAAACAGGTGTAACAATACACAGAGGTGTTTCATAAGAATCAAGATACAAGTAAGGGGCAGTCTGGGGATAAACCCCACTTATCTGTGCTCTGAGGAGACAACGGCAGCGGGAACCAGGGTACGGACAGCTTGGACAACGCACGGACACCAGGAGGACAAGAGACAGAACGGAGGACACGGCTGGGAATGAACGACAGGACACAGGACGACTGGACACAGGAACCAGGAGCAGTGGGTAAGCAGGAACCAGGAACACTTGAGACCCTGAGGTGCAAAAGCTATAACCGGCGTCTGTCCTGGGCAGACGCCGGCTCTTTATTCAAAATCCCCGCTGACGTGCGCCGCACTGCCGGGCGCATGACCTCAGCGCGCCGGCACGCCGACGGAGACGCTCGGGGACGTTGCCCGGCAACGCCCCGATGCCTGCTGACGATGCCGTGGGGACGGAAGCCAGGGGCGTTGCTGTGCGACGCCGCTAACGTCTCCCCCGGCACTCGTCTACACTGTCTGTCCCGGCGGGTCCGGGACAGAAGTGTAACAGTACCCCCCCCCTTGAGGAGGGGTCACCGAACCCTTAGAACCCGGTTTCCAGGGAAATTTTCTAAAGAACTCCGCTCTTAGTCGGGGCGCATGCAAAAAAATTTCTGGGACCCAAGATCTTTCCTCATCTCCAAACCCCTTCCAGTGGACAAGAAACTTGAGCTGACCCCTGACTACCTTGGAATCCAAGATATGTTCCACCACATACTCCTTATGCCCTCGAACCAAGACAGGTCTTTGAGTACGTGTAGAGCTGGATGGAAGGGTTCCGATGACAGGTTTGAGCAGGGAACAATGAAAGACATTATTGATGCGCAGAGACCTGGGAAGCTGAAGTCTGAATGCCACAGGGTTAATTTGTCCGATAATCGGAAATGGACCGATAAACCTGGGACCCAACTTGGGACATTGCTGTCGAAGTCTAATATGACGTGTGGATAACCATACTCTCTGACCCACTTTAAAGAGACACGGTCTCCTGTGCCTATCAAAGAAAATCTTAGACCGGGCTGAGGATTGTCTAAGGGCTATGTGTACATTCTTCCAGGCTTTCCTAAAAAACGAGACAGTGGACGAGGATCTTGACGGATCAACCGGGGGCATGAATGAACTACATTTGGGGTGCAAACCAGAGTTGCAGAAAAAAGGAGAGCTCTTGATGGCTGAATGATAAGAGTTATTGTATGCGAACTCTGCTAATGGAATAAGCTCAGCCCAATTGTCCTGGCACTTTGAAACGAAACAGCGGAGGTATTGTTCCAAAGCCTGGTTGACCCTCTCGGTCTGTCCATTCGACTGCGGGTGATAGCCAGAGGAGAGACTGACCTGAATCCCTAAGGCTGCACAAAACTGTCTCCAAAACCTGGCCACGAACTGGGAACCTCTATCCGAGACAATATCGACCGGGAGTCCGTGAAGCCTAAAGATGTTGGTGATGAATAAATTTGCTAGGATTTTTGCAGTAGGAAGCCCATGTAATGGAGTAAAGTGAGCCATTTTGGAAAATCTATCCACAGTAACCCAGATGGTGGTGAACTTGCTAGACGGAGGCAGGTCAACTATAAAGTCCATAGAAATATGAGACCATGGTTTCTTGGGAATGGACAAGGGGAACAGCGGCCCAATAGGAGACTGTCGAGACGATTTGTGTCGCGCACAGACCAGACATGAGGCCACAAATTTGTCGACATCTTGCCTCATAGAGGGCCACCAAACAGTCCTGGCTAACTGTTCAAAAGTTTTGGCAATACCTGGATGCCCGGAGCTTTTTGCCGAGTGAAAGTCCCTGAGAACCGCCTGCCGTAATTTCTGGGGAATAAATAAACGGTCCTGTGGGGTCTGTTGAGGAGCCGACGCTTGGGCAGCAATGACTAAGGTGGCTAAATCTTGGGTCAGGCCCGCCATGATTACTGAGCAAGGGACAATGGGAGATGCTTTCACCTCAGACCCCTGGAAAGTCTGAAAACTGCGGGAGAGGGCATCCGCCTTCACGTTCTTAGATCCCGGCCTAAAGGTGATGATAAACCGGAATCTGGTGAAGAACAGTGCCCACCGAGCCTGTCGTGGGTTGAGGCGTTTGGCGGACTCAATATAAGAGAGATTCTTGTGATCGGTGATCACGGTGATGGTATGCTGAGCTCCCTCAAGCCAGTGACGCCACTCCTCAAACGCCCATTTGATGGCCAATAACTCACGATTGCCTACATCATAATTTCTCTCGGCTGGAGAGAATTTGCGGGAGAAGTAAGCGCATGGATGAATCTTTAAATCCAGTGGACCCTTCTGAGACAGGACTGCTCCAGCACCCACATCAGAGGCGTCGACTTCGATTAAAAAGGGAAGCCTGGGATCTGGGTGGTGCAGAATTGGAGCTGAGCAAAACGCTTTCTTTAATTATATGAAAGAATCCATCGCCTGTTGAGACCATTGTCCTGGGTCAGCCCCTTTCCGAGTCAAGTCCACTATGGGTGCCACGATGTCCGAAAAGGAGCGGATAAATTTGCGATAGTAGTTAGAAAAACCAAGGAATCGCTGAATGGCCTTGAGCGTGGTTGGGCGAGCCCAGGATTGAATGGCCTGAACCTTCGATGGATCCATGGAGAAACCTTGAGGGGAAATAATATACCCTAAAAAAGTCACTTGTGACACTTCGAATTCACATTTTTCCAACTTGGCATATAGATGATTCTCCCGTAGCTTCTGCAACACCAGGCGGACGTGCTGCCGATGCTCAGGAAGAGATTTGGAAAAAATGAGAATGTCGTCCAAGTAAACTACGGCAAAACCCCCTAAAAACGGTCGAAGGACTTCGTTGATAAAGTCTTGGAAGACTGCCGGGGCGTTAGCTAGACCAAAAGGCATCACAAGATACTCAAAATGCCCCGAGTGGGTATTAAACGCGGTCTTCCATTCATCACCACTTTTAATTCTGATTAAGTTGTAGGCCCCCCTGAGGTCTCTTTTGGAAAAAATCACTGCCTCTCGAATCTGGTCAAATAATACGGAGATGAGGGGTAATGGGTAGGAATTTTTTACCGTAATTTTGTTAAGAGCTCTGTAGTCAATACAGGGCCGTAAAGACCCATCTTTCTTCTCAACAAAGAAAAACCCCGCCCCCACCGGTGATTTAGAGGGCCGAATGAACCCTTTTTCAAGGCTTTCTTTAATGTAGAGGTCCACGGCTTGGGACTCAGGTGCGGATAACGCATATAAACGACCCTTAGGAAGTCTGGCATTAGACACTAAATCAATGGCACAATCAAAGGGGCGATGAGGAGGCAAGGTGTTGGCTTCTTTTTTAGAAAAAACATCTGAAAAATCACGGTACTGAGGAGGGAGAGCTTGAAAATCGGGGTGCATCACACGGAGAGGGAGAGTGAGACAAACATCCGAACAGGACCCTCCCCACCGAGTGATCTCACCAGTTTCCCAATTAAATTCAGGGTTGTGTTTTTTCAACCAGGGCAGCCCCAGGACTATAGGAGTGAGAGGACAGTGAAAAATAAGAAAGGTGATATCTTCGGAGTGAAGAGCCCCCACCGACAGCCGAAGGGAGGGAGTCCTAAAAGATATACCGCCTTTAGACAGTGGACAGCCATCCAACCCACAAACAGAAACGGGATTTTCCAGGGGTATGGGCATAAGGCCCAATTGTTGCACCAGGCCTTCATCTATAAAGTTACCGGCCGCCCCACAATCCACAAAGGCAGATCCGTTCCAAGAACGATCGGTAACAGAGACTGATACCTGAATTAATACAGAATCTGAGGGAGAAAAGCTCGACAGGCCCAAGTGAACCCCCCAAGTATCACTTAGGCCCTGTCTTTTCCCGCCTTCAGCGGACAAGCAACAGCAAGATGACCGGGACCCCCACAATACAAACAGAGGCCCTTGAGACGTCGGCGGTTTTTTTCGGATGAAGATAGTCGAGTGGCCCCCAACTGCATAGGCTCGTCTCCGGGTACCTCGGTAGACTCGTCTACAGATGAGGAAGGCAACACTCCAGACCGTCTTTCTCTCTGCCGCTCCCGAAATCTCCTATCCACTTTAATGGCTAACTGCATGATCCCATCAATGTCTTTGGGAGTGGGGTACTGTACTAATGCATCCTTAAGGGATTCGGATAACCCAATCCGAAACTGACTACGAAGCGCTGGGTCGTTCCAGCCAGAATCAATAGCCCAACGTCTGAACTTAGTACAGTATGCCTCAGCTGTGTCCTGCCCCTGACGCAGGGCCCTAAGATTTGACTCGGCCGAGGCCGCCCGGTCCGGGTCATCATATAATAACCCCATTGCTGAGAAGAATGCATCCACAGAAGAGAGAGCCTCAGCACCATCTGGAAGGCCGAAGGCCCAAGACTGAGGATCTCCCTGCAGGAGTGAAATAACCATTCCAACCCGTTGAGCCTCAGAACCAGAAGATCCTGGGCGCAATTTGAAATAAAGCCTACATGACTGTTTAAAATTAAAAAACAAAGACCGGTCACCTGAAAAACGGTCAGGGAGATTTAACCTGGGCTCCAGACTCCCACCGGAGGAGGAGCTAGACTGAGACCGTTGCTCGTGTGAGTTTACCCGTAGGGTGAGCTCTTGCAATTTCTGCGTCAGTGTGTGCATCTGTCCTGCAAGAGAGTGGGCAGCAGCCTGCTGTGACGGATCCATGATTGGGTTTCCCCACGACTACCGAACCTCTGAGCTGTAGGGGCAACAACAGTCTCAGAGTATGGTCTGGCCGGTTATAATGTTATGATATCCGGGAGTCCTCGCCAACCCTAACTCCGTTGTCATCGAATGGGATTGATGGCTGCGTGCTAGTGCTAGGCTTCGCCTATAATAGCCGCGTTCGACAGAGCCCGTTAGTCAGGCTCCGCCCCCGATGCCACCAGGTCTTGAGAGTTGACAACGCTGCCACCAATGTCAAAGATGAACAAGGGGATGACTAACTAACCCAAGAAGGCGAGGTCACCCTTGCTCTGTAGCAAACTGGGTAAACGTAACAATACGTAGAGATGTAACACAAACCTATACCAAACAGGTGTAACAATACACAGAGGTGTTTCATAAGAATCAAGATACAAGTAAGGGGCAGTCTGGGGATAAACCCCACTTATCTGTGCTCTGAGGAGACAACGGCAGCGGGAACCAGGGTACGGACAGCTTGGACAACGCACGGACACCAGGAGGACAAGAGACAGAACGGAGGACACGGCTGGGAATGAACGACAGGACACAGGACGACTGGACACAGGAACCAGGAGCAGTGGGTAAGCAGGAACCAGGAACACTTGAGACCCTGAGGTGCAAAAGCTATAACCGGCGTCTGTCCTGGGCAGACGCCGGCTCTTTATTCAAAATCCCCGCTGACGTGCGCCGCACTGCCGGGCGCATGACCTCAGCGCGCCGGCACGCCGACGGAGACGCTCGGGGACGTTGCCCGGCAACGCCCCGATGCCTGCTGATGATGCCGTGGGGACGGAAGCCAGGGGCGTTGCTGTGCGACGCCGCTAACGTCTCCCCCGGCACTCGTCTACACTGTCTGTCCCGGCGGGTCCGGGACAGAAGTGTAACAGATCCTGGGTGCTTCAAGAGGGATCGGCTGCGCCTTCCCCCCATTTGGAGAAGTCACAGTAGTGTTTGGTTGTATGGGGGCCTTTAAAGTTGAAATGTGTGAATATTAAATTACTGAGCAGCCAATTGGCCTTCTGCTAACCATGGCATATTTATTCTGTTTGTTCTCATTTTACACTCTTTATTGCATGGTAATAATTTTTCCCTTTCTTTACTTTTCATTGGCAATTAGCCATGTAGACCAGGTGATAACTGATATTTCTAAGACGTGTTAGAGCCCACCTACAGTAGTGACATATAATTACAAGTACTAATATAGATCTAACAATATACTGTACATAGCAATATAACAGTCACTTTGGAAAGGGGATGCCATGCAGATCTAGCCTTTATTATCATTATCACTGCACCCTACTACTACTGTTTTCACCTAGAGGCGAATAAAATAATCAGTGGCAATCAGCATGGGTTTGTAAAAAAT
The DNA here is from genome assembly GCF_055691185.1 of Crinia signifera. Lineage (NCBI taxonomy): Eukaryota > Metazoa > Chordata > Amphibia > Anura > Myobatrachidae > Crinia > Crinia signifera. Next base: position 48,987,711 of record NC_139221.1, on the reverse strand, counting down.
CGTTCGTGCCAAACTAACCTTATAAGTTTTTATGAGGAATTGTGCGTGAACCTTGACATTGGCAATGCTGTAGATGTGGTCTACCTGGATTTTGCATTTGACACTGTGCCACAAGAGACTGATAAATAAAATGGAGGAATTGGGACTGGGGTATAAATTTGTATCTGGGTAAGAAACTGGCTGCAGGATAGAGAACAAACAGTGGGTGCATTCTCAAGCAATGGGGTACAACAGGGCTCGGCGCTAGGCCCTCTTCTGTTTAACGTATTCATTAATGACATAGTGGATGGAATACTAAGCAGAGTATCAATCTTTGCGGACAGTGATTGGAACGGTCGAGGATGTATCCATGCTACAGAGGGATTTAAATAAATTAGGTATCTGGGCAGACAAAAGGAAATTAGGTTCAATGTAGATAAATGTAAGGTTGTGCATCTCGGGAGTCATAACATGTTTGCAAATTATAACCTTAATGGGGTAGAATTGGGCAAATCAGAATTAGAAAAGGACCTTGGAGTCCATATTGACAACACACTGGGATGCAGTGCTCAATGCCATGGAGCAGCCAGTAATGCTAACAGAATACTAGCCTGAATAAAAAAGGACATGGAAACTAGGAACGAAAATTGAATCATGCCAGGCACTGGTTAGACCTCATCCGGAATTCAGAGTGCAATTCTGAGCCCCACACTACAAAAAAGGACATAGTAGAACTGGAAACAGTTCAGAAAAGGGCAACCAAGTTAATAAAAAGGATGAAATATTAAACTACAAGGATAGACTATCGAAATTAGGGATGTTTACGCTGGAGAAGAGATATTTAAGGGGCATTCTTAAAATGTACAAATATATCAGAGGGCAATACTCTTAACTATCAGGCAATCTCTTTGGTTTAAGGTCAGAGACTAGGACACCTGGGCATGCTTTCAGACTAGAGGAGAGAAGATTTCGTACCCTTAAAAGGAAAGGATTTTTCACGGTCAGGGACGTAAGGGTATGGAACTCTCTTCCAGTAGAGGTGGAGTTGGCAGACACATTGAGCACAATTAAAATAAGGTTGGACAAGCATTTATTGAAAAACAATAAAACATTCAGGGGTACAACCCGTAACCACTATTTAGTCAAAGTTAAAACAAGTAAATATTTCAAATAGGGGATGACAATACTAGATCAAAGGTTGAACTTGATGGACGTACGTCTTTTTTTTCAACCTCTACTACAGTATGTTACGGTAATTGAAAATATTTGGCAAGGTTTTTGAGCTGAAAAGTGTAAATTATTCAGAGTCCACTTTGCCTCCTGCTAACCACTGCATCATATTTATGCTGTTTTAGGTGAAAGGAGGTTTTTAAACTCCTTTTCCTCTGGTCAATACATGAAGATTGTTGTTCCCATAACAACCTCCAGTTCTTTCCTTTCCATTGGCAGTCAGTCATCTAGAGCAGAACTGAGGTCCTCAAATGAAGACACTACACAGCACAACACTGCTTGTGGCTGATTATATGCAATAAATTCCACTCAAGCTCACATTCCACTCACTTGAAGTCAGTGCCTGCCCCATCTACAGAAATAAAAGCCAGCATAGACTGACTTTAATATCCGAATGGGAGAGAAATCATTTGAGGCAACCCTCGATTGACTTCTCTCTCCTTTGGCTGCATGCAAGGTGATGTGTTTGCATCCATCCCCTCGCATAGTAAACAAGGGGATTACTATATGTATGGTGGGCAAACTAAACTGAAACAATGAAAGGTTTGTGGGATAGATGTAGGAAGTCAAGAATCAGTTCTTACATATCATTTTAGATGATGCACTGAATAAAAATTACTTCAAAGCTGATTGGTAGATTAGATTTTGGAAATATAGGATGTATGGTATCCCACCGTATATTTAGGTGTATGTCCAGGTGTAAGGTATCTTTAGGTGTATGGCCAAATTAAGTCTTTGTGTGGTGGTAAAAAAAACCATTGCAATGGACCAGAGAGCAGCTACCAGGAGGAAGAGAAAAGAAGCCTTACTATGAGGTGGGAGATTGTGATCTTAGAAAGTGCAGTACTGGTTCTATCATGTTTGTGCATTAAATTGATTATATGTTTAAACATTTCCTGACCACTTTAAATGTTTGAAACTATACTACAGACCATCTGTACTGTTAAATATTAATACTGTATTCCATACAGTATCCAGTGTATAAAAAGACCAATTTTCAGGGCTGTTACTGCTCCCCCAGTCTCCCGTACTTACTCCAATGTGCTGCAGAGTGGGAGATTTTGGATTATATTTTAAAACCTCCCTCTAAAAAGGAAATTTGGCTAAGTCCTGCGCTGCGGGTGATTTGACCTACCTAATCCGTAATATAACACGGACTATCACACCTCGTTAACTGCTGCTGTTCCGTGTGGGGCAGCTCAATTCCCCAAAATGATTACCAGAAAAAGCACAAAAATAGAACTGCGCAGTGAACGGGGGAAATAGTACATGCAGTTTATTTATGTACCAATATAAAACACATATAAAACATACACAGAAAATTAAAACACAATATATGCCATGAAAAAAACAAAAAAATATATATATATATAATGATATTACATAAAAAAGGGGGGAGATAGTATAAAAAGATTTTTGCACAACCGGTTGTGTCGAAATTTATAGGTTTAAAACCAAATAGATTTTGCTTCCCTTTAGCTTATCATGGTCGCATTAGTGTGTTAGTAATGATTAGAATACTGGTTAGGTAACAGTCTTTGTATGGATTAGTAGATATAACTGTCCAGGTTTTAATGTCTGGCCAGACAGTATTGCATTAGGGGTACCTTACAGCTGCCACCTGTAATTCCTCCGGTCTCCCAGTGGATGGTGCTGAATCACCTGTCTTTTTCCAACTATGTCTGGAGTCACCTTCAGGCTGGTGGGCTGATAGTAAGCCTGTATGGGTTCCCCTATGGTGCAGAACCTATTTGATTGGTGTCATATCCATTTTTTTCATTATCTTGTTTATTCATTCATTCTTCCATCTTTTCAACTTTTTATGTATAATAACATCAAAGAAGTGGGAACAGATAACGGTATTTAGAGGATTTAACATCCCCTTTTTCCTCCCCCCACCCATTTTTCTCCTTTATCTTGAATTAGTTGTAACTATGATCGAAATTATAATATACTATTCTTACATCAGGTTCATCATTCTCCTCACTTTTTTCCTCTCTTTCTTTTATGCTCTGTTTTCTTGTTGGGCCTCCCTTTTCACGATAATAATATGAATTGGGCTATATGCTGGCATTACCGGAATATAGATGCTGCGGGTTGTCGGGGCGTCAGATCTAAGACTTCGGCACATGTGGTACCGGAGGTCCATCTGGACCATTTGTGCGAAGGCTCGGACGATGTCAGGATAAAAACCAACCAGGCAACCTATGGTCCATTTTTGAAAGTATGTCTAAAGCTATGATACAGCGATGATGGAATAATTTCTGGGATATATGAGTCTATATATATATATCATTGTCTATATGATTATTATCTATACTAGAAAAAACACATAACAAAATATAAATAAAAGAAATAATAAATAAATAAAAAAGTAAAAAGAAAATTCTAGTGCTACATAGGATCGATAGTTCTTTGGTTATGTGCGGTCCTCTTTCCGAACAACTATGGTACATATCATGTACCCATATGTGTGTAATTTTATCTGTATGTTTAAATAATTCATTCCGACCACTCTGTGTGACTTTTTTTCTGGTCCTATGTCGCGCAGAGAAATGGTTGACATGAATTCGTTACCGAAATGAACAAAACCTTCTCTAAGTGTTGTATAAACACCCTTATCCTGCTGAGATACCCAGATCCATGGAATCTGGATATATTGATATATTGATCTTTTTTGTTATTTATAGTAATATGTGTCTCTTTTTTGAAAACCTGTGTATACAGATTTGATTCTGTATATGTATATATGTATGTGGATATGTGATATGTACATATATATGTATAGATATGCGTTATGGTAATTGGTTTGTTCCCCCCCTTTTTCCTCTCCCTTTGTTTCTTCTTCTATTTTTCCCCCTTTTTTATAAAAAGGATTTTGCGATTATTCAATATAATACAGTTTATGTTTAGCGATCCTGTCCTTGAGATATGGACTCCTCCATATGTATTAATAGGAAATTAGTAGGTGTATGTAAAATGAGTGTTTTTTTGGATATACGATATATTTATATTGCTGCTATTGGGACAAATGCTCATTGAGTGTCTATCGATACATCGATATCGTGATGAATTGCGGTTGGGATAGAGTGTATGAAAATATCTGTAACATATTGCATAATAACTATATATAAAATACGATGTACCCAGAATGGATTTGATTTGCATAACAGATATTAGAAATGCATAATGTCGAAAACAAGTTTATCAAAAGAATAGAGATTGCTCCCTTGACTTCCCTAAATAATAAAAGCCGCTGCGGACTCTGCAATATACCAAACAGATGTAATCACGTATAGAAATGGCATATTCCCTTACCAAAAATGGCCGCTACAACCTATGTAGCTAGAATAGAGGGAATACAAACGATGGACACCTCAATGACGGCAAAATGGAACGCAAAGTGACGCGTTTCCGGTCCAGTGGAACGCACGGACCGGAAGCTGGGTAACAAACAGCAATAAGCCGCCGCATAGCAGGAAGCGGAAAGACGGCGCTAAGCCACGCCGCTTAGACCATCCTGAGGTATAAATATATGACCTGATAAATGGACATTCACTTGCTACCTTCCTTTTCTTTCCTTGAAAAAGCCGCTGAGACCGTTAACGGAGGCGGGGAAACGCGTTGGATACTTACAAAAATTCTTTCTGCACCATAGGGGAACCCATACAGGCTTACTATCAGCCCACCAGCCCGAAGGTGACTCCAGACATAGTTGGAAAAAGACAGGTGATTCAGCACCATCCACTGGGAGACCGGAGGAATTACAGGTGGCAGCTGTAAGGTACCCCTAATGCAATACTGTCTGGCCAGACATTAAAACCTGGACAGTTATATCTACTAATCCATACAAAGACTGTTACCTAACCAGTATTCTAATCATTACTAACACACTAATGCGACCATGATAAGCTAAAGGGAAGCAAAATCTATTTGGTTTTAAACCTATAAATTTCGACACAACCGGTTGTGCAAAAATCTTTTTATACTATCTCCCCCCTTTTTTATGTAATATCATTATATATATATATATATTTTTTTGTTTTTTTCATGGCATATATTGTGTTTTAATTTTCTGTGTATGTTTTATATGTGTTTTATATTGGTACATAAATAAACTGCATGTACTATTTCCCCCATTCACTGCGCAGTTCTATTTTTGTGCTCCCTCTAAAAATTCTGCGTTTGCCACTGATCTTTATTGTGCTACAATTTTAACATTTTTCATAACAGAGACACACCGGGGCAAATTTACTAAAATGTGAATAGAGGATAATAAGACATGGTGAGCCAGAGAAGGGATTAGTATGAAATCCCAGCGGTCGGAATACCGAGGCTGGAATCACGACTGCCGCAATGCCGACAAGGGGGGACGGTGGATCGTTGTGTCCCCCACCCTCCCTTTGCGGGCTCGCTGCGCTTGCCACGCAGTGGGCCCGGTGCCTCACTATGCTCGGCACACTATTTTATTCCCCCTCTATAGGTGTTGTGGACACCCATAGAGGGACAAAGTGCCAGCATTGCGGCGGTCGGGATTCTGGCGTCGATATTTCGACCGTCGGGATTCCGACCGCCGGGATTCCGACCGCATCCCCCAGAGAAGGCTTGTTGAAGAAGGCTCCATCTGTAGGTAGCATAACAGTATGCAATTATATCACACAGGGGTGTATGCATTCTGTGAGCTGTGACAGTGAGCAGGGCTGCCTGCATACTGTCACAGCTCGCGGGGTCATATGAAAACCCTATTATTAGCAAAGAAATACACTTTATAGTTCTCTGCGTATATTTGGCGCTACAGACGCTAATCGCTGCAACCTGTGGGTATACGCAGTGAATATAGCACACACTTACCAGGCACACAATAGAGTATTATCTACAACACACAAGGATATAATGGGGCAGATGTATTAAGCTTTAACAAGAGATAAATGTAAGGGTGATAAGGAGAGATAACTGTCCAGCCAATCACCTGCTAACTGCCATGTTACAGCCTGTGGTTGAAAAAAGTCAGTAAGGAGCTGATTGGCTGGACATTTATCTCTCCTTATCACCCTTGCATTTATCTCTTGTTAAAGCTTAATACATCTGCCCCAATGAACCCCTAGCAGAGAAGGAATGCGACACCAATACTTAAGGCCCCCATACACTAGGGCGACTTGTCCTTAGGACAAGTCGCCCCCGACTTCCCCCTGAGCTTCCCCGGCTGCTCCCCGGGGGAGCTTGATTAGATTGGCACTTGATGTGCCATTTTTTACATGTGATAAATCGTCTCGATTTATCACATGTAAAAAACCCGGGGAGCAGGGGGGGTGGGGGGCTAAGAGGTGGGAGCAGGGGGGCTGGGGACGCTGCGGGGGACACATCTGTGTCCCCCGCTGCTGGGGACACAGCGTCTGTGCGGCGATAAGGTAGAGGGAGCAGGGGGGGCTGGAGACGCTGCGGGGGACACGTCTGTGTCCCCCGCTGCTGGGGACAGCGTCTGTGCGGCGATAAGGTAGAGGGAGCAGGGGGGGCTGGAGACGCTGCGGGGGACACAGGCTGCATAGAGCCGGGCAGGGGGAGCCGGCCGGGAGCTGTCAGTAATGAATAAAAAAAAAGCCCATACAATGAATGGGCAGCCTGTGATTGGCTGCTGAGCGCTCTCTCAGCCAATTGCTGACTGGCTGAGAGAGCGCTCAGCCAATCACAGGCCGCCCATTCATTGTATGGGCTTTTTTTTTATTCATTACTGACAGCTCCCGGCCGGCTCCCCCTGCCCGGCTCTATGCAGCCTGTGTCCCCCGCCCGCAGCGTCTCCAGCCCCCCCTGCTCCCTCTACCTTATCGCCGCACAGACGCTGTCCCCAGCAGCGGGGGACACAGACGTGTCCCCCGCAGCGTCTCCAGCCCCCCCTGCTCCCTCTACCTTATCGCCGCACAGACGCTGTCCCCAGCAGCGGGGGACACAGACGTGTCCCCCGCAGCGTCTCCAGCCCCCCCTGCTCCCTCTACCTTCTCGCCGCACAGACGCTGTCCCCAGCAGCGGGGGACACAGACGTGTCCCCCGCAGCGTCCCCAGCCCCCCCTGCTCCCTCCACCGCCCCACTAGGTCCCAAGTCGGGAGGTCGGACGTGCAGCAGGTCCGACCACCCGACGCAGATCCGATGCGCACGGGACCGCGCATCGGATCTGAGGGAACATCAAAACTAGACGATTTTGGTCCGATTTCGGCCAGATCCGACTGATCTGGCTGAAATCTGACCAAAATCGGCTAGTGTATGGGGGCCTTTAGTTTCTAATGCTGTGGTCCTAAGCAGCTTCAGAGCTTTTGATTAGGGAAAAACAATATACAGTCTTACAGTCAAGTATAAAGAAATAGCCACAACCAGGGCCGGACTGGGACCAGAAATTAGCCCTGGCATTTTGAGCACACAGGCCCACCTGCAGCAGACGGGACCCTTGCACACCGAACACCACAGGCTGCTCCCCCTGCACAATAACAGAACACCACAGGCTGCTCCCCCTGCACAATAACTGAACACCACAGGCTGCCCCCCTGCACAATAACTGGACACCACAGGCTGCTCCCCCTGCACAATAACAGGACTGAGGAGTTAGGACACCACAGGCTTCTCTCAGAGAAGTTCTCTGGGAGAAGCCTGTGGTGTCCTGGCTCCTCAGTCCTGTTCTCCCCCTATACAAATGCTATTTACCTGAGGCTGTGAAGCTGATTTTGGATGGACACCGAGGCTGCCTGCAGGCCTGCAGCACTAGCAGGGGGAAGTAATGTGCACGCACAAGCCGGCCGGAAGTAGGAAGTATGGTGCCTTCACTGCCTTGTTAGGATCCTCCTGCCCCTCATTCCACCCGATGCCCCGCCCTCTGTAGCAGCCTCCTGCACTGTCTAGACATGTCCTCAGTGCAGGAGGCTGGCGGACATTTTCCAAAAGCCGCGGCCATACCCTTAAAGCCGCGGCCAGCGCTGCTGATCAGACGAGAGTTCCAGCCACCAGTGGCAAGCGGGACTCTAATTCGGCCCACCTGGCCATCGGCCCTTCTGGCATTTGCTAGAAGCGCCAGATGGACAGTCCGGCCCTGTCCACAACCAATATACATTCAATCTTAGCAAGATGACCTCAGAGTAAAATGACTGATGGTCAGGGCTGGAGGCCACTCATTTATACACAATGTCCAAAAGCAATACAATGAGGGGAAGGAGGGCTCTTCTTCAATAGGTCAGGGGAGATGTGAATCACATTATCTGAGGGGACATTGATGATGGCTTCGGTCAGTGGGCGATGCTTAGATCAGGGTGTCCTGGCAGATGTTGGCCTCTGGGTTCCTGCTGAATTGCAAGTTGCGAGCAGATATTAGCAAACCACATTAATATATATAATCTTTAACTGCACATATCTATACGCAGCAATATGTGATTTCTTCATATTGACCACCCGAATACTGCTTATAAATTACTGAACATTTTGATCCCAAGAATGATGCTCTAACGCTGTCCTATCCCATTCCCTCCCAGCATGTCAGGCTGGATAACTCGGTCCCCATGTATTGGAAGCTTATGAGGCTCGCTGACCAGATGGTTGAACACTATGGGGGAAATTTACTAAAGGAAATTTGTAAAAAATAGGTGTATTTGTATCCAGAAATACACTCATATTTTACATTTACTATCCCGAAAATACGGCAATTCGTATTCGTATTGATGTGCTATCAATACGAATTGCCGTATTTTCGGGATAGTAAATGTCAAAAATGAGTGTATTTCTGGATACAAATACACCTATTTTTTTTACAAAATTCCTTTAGTAAATTTCCCCCTATGTGTAGGAGAATATGTATATTATACATTTGAAAAATAACTACTGGTACTTGTGGAATACCATGGCTCCCACGATGGGCATCGTATGCAAAAAAATCGCATCGCATGCGATCGCATACGATTTTGCACTGAAAAGCATCCAAATGCATTGGAATTAGTATTAAACATGTTCAATGGCCCCCAACTGGCATTTTTGAGGCTGTACCACCCCCACTATCAACGCCAACCCGAAGCAAGGCGTGCGCAGCGAGCCCGCGATGGGGCAGCGGTACGCGTCCTACGACCTTTTCATACCCCCACTATCCACATCGGCGTGGAGTTGAGAATAGAAAGTGTGGCGAGCGCAGCGAGCCACCGAGCCCAAAGCGTGGCGAGCGCAGCAAGCCCCGCGAGGGGACACGGATACCTTCACAGGTATACACGTCCCCTCACGGGCTTCACAGGTGTCCGCGTCCCCTCACGGGGCTCGCTGCGCTCGCCGCGCTTCGGGCTCGGTGGCGCGCTGCGCTCGCCACACTATTCTATTCTCGACTCCACGCCGACGTGGATAGTGGGGGTATGAAAAGGTCGTAGGACGCGTACCGCCACCCCTCGCGGGCTCGCTGCGCCCGCCACGCTTCGGGTTCGCGTTGAAAGTGGGGGTGGTACAGCCTCAAAAATGCCAGTTGGGGCCATTGAACATGTTTAATACTAATTCCAATGCATTTGGATGCTTTTCAGTGCAAAATCGTATGCGATCGCATACGATCAAATCGCATGCGATGCGATTGCATACGATTTTGTCAAAAAACGGCCAAAATCTGTAAAAAACGTATCGCATCGCATGCTACTATATATGGCATGCGATGGCATGCGATGGGAGCCGTGATACTCCACAAGTACCCCACTACTAATACATATCTCACTGTCTAACAGTATATCAATGTCTGGTCTGAGTAATTTAAAAGGTCACCTTTTGGTTGTCTTATGGGGGTCACTTAGGAATTAGAGCCAAGGGTTACAATCAGGAATCTACATATCCTTAGAATCTTGTATGGTATATTGTGTTCTTATTTTTTCTGAACTATAGGGTACACAATGACCATCCAGGAACTATTGACACGACAAGCAAATCTTGTTTGTCGTTATCAATAGAAGCAGACATAGGGCGAGATGTACTAAAGGGAAAATGCGGTAAAACCCCCGTTTTACCGCATTTTCCTATGTACTAAAACCCGTTCGCAGCGGTTTCGCAGGGCAGGGTATCGCCACCTTTGGGTGGCGATACCCTATAGAAGCCTATGGGCTTCTTTTCGCCGCCCGCTGCGTCGCCGCAACCCGCCGCCTCGCCGACCCCCCCTTTCCCCCCTCCCTTGGGCTTACCTTCTTGCAGGTCCTCCTGGACCCCGGAAGGTAAGCCCTTCCTCCCCCTAGCACCGCAGCCGGACGTCCTTCCGGCTGCAGGGGGAGGAGGAAGCGCCGGGGACAGCTTGCTTAGCTGTCCCCGGCGTGGATGCTGCAGAAGCCGGCTGGGAGGTGACGGAGACCCCCCGCACACCACAGTACAGGTATCGCGGGGGGCCTCCGTCACCGCATCGCGATGCCAGCCGCATATGTTAGTACATATGCGGCGGCATCGCGGCGGGGGGGGGCGCGAAGGGCGGCGATGTATTTTAATACACCCCGCCCATAATCTATTTAAACATAAATAGCAGTGCAGACATAAGTATTGTGTCCCAACTGTGAAGTGTCTGCAGATATCTTGATGGAAAAAGAGTGGGGGCTAAGTGGAAATTCTACACTATATGAATGTGCATATTACAAAGTGATTTCAATGTGTGAATATGTGCACGCCGCGTGTATACATAAGAGCGGCGCTTCCCTGCTCACACACGGGAATACCCTGCACATGCACAGAGGCCACTGTATGTGCGGTGTTCTTTAAATATTAATTTTGACTCTGACAGTCGGTATTCAACTGACCCCCTGCACACTCCATTTCTCCCCTCGCTAGGTTTTTGGAGCAAGTGGGAAACGCCCTATGCGGCCACTAATACAGCGAGGCTCATGGCTAAATGCAGCGGGCTCCTTGCCTTAGCTGCGAGCCTTGCTGTTTGGGGAATTTCCCCAGTGCATTGAATAGGGTGAGTGGCCCTTGCAGGGTTAAACAGCGAGGATCGCTTGTTTTCTGTGACCCCCAATGTTTAACCCCCTCGCCGGCCGCAGTGTTGACCTTTTGACTGTCGACCTAGACACTATCGAACTAATGACCTGTCGAACTAACGACCTGTAGAACTAATGACCTTTCTACCTTTTCCCATGTCGACCTTTTCCCATGTCGACCTAATGGTGACTTGACATCGCCTGGCAGCTTAATCATATCTTTGCAAATACCGTTACATGCAATCTGAGATCTCTGTATTTGTACATTACTAAGCTTTACCTTAAATCCAGAGCTTCATCTCCATTCCAATATGCAAGTAAGACTCATTTTGGTTTTATTTCTCTAGAACTAATAAGAACATCCACATTGGCTACAATGAGGCAATCTAGCACCAGCCTAGGAAGCCTAGCTAGTTTGTAAGTCTCTATATATACACATATTTAGAGAACAGAGAGTGAGACATTTAATCTTCACACAAAGAATTATGGATAGAGACATCATGCAAATTGTTCTTTCCTTGACTCCTGTTGGCTACCTGTAAATGGACCACGAGTATATGTAGCATGGATTGTACTGAGATTTCAGAGCTTTACAGTAACCTGCTTCTGGCTTGGTTTGATCTTGTTAGATACCTCTCATTGCAAGATGTGGATCAGTTGCTTCTCTAAGGAGGCTGTTTATAGTCACTGAATGCTTGGTACATATGGTGTGATGGGCTACAATGAGATTATTGGTCTTACATTATAAAAATGAGACAAGATACTTCTTTACGCAGAAGATATCCACATGTTCCGGAGTCTGAGAAAGTTATAGGAAGAGTAGGAAAACCAGAGAGAGCAATCCTGCTGGGCAGTGATACGGTTACTATGACAACACTATGAAAGTCCACATACATTAGGTTCGACCTCTAAGGGTCAAGTGGACACATGAAATAGGTCGACATGGCTAACGTCCCCAGGGTCGGAAGGTCGACACATGGTGAGCCATGCGAGGGGACGCATTACACTGATATAGTGTCCATGGCAACTTACATCGAAATATGTGAAAAACTCATGTCGACCTTTGGACTGTCTACCTTCCCATGGTCGACCTAATGTTTGTGTCGACCTTCCGTCCCTGTCCACCTTAGCCATGTCGACATATTTCTTATGTCATCCTAAGCCTGGTCAAACTTTAGAAGTCGATCTAATGTATGTGAACCATCATAGTGTCGCCCCAATGACCCCCATAGGGTATAGGAATTTAACCAAACTGTGTGTATATATGTGTGTCCTGATATTTTGGGGACTGCTCATGCACATGTGCTATTATGCGCATGTGCAGACCGCTTTACGAATGGCTTCGGTGACTTGCAAAGTTGCTTAGCTATTCCCATCATAGGGATGCATGAGGACGCGCAGCATTTCCTGGGCGTGGCCACAAAACTGGTCGGTGCACCCCAGGAAAACGCAGGCGGCACGATGACTGCCGGTGGCGGACGGCTGACGTCATCGTCTGCCCAATTCTCCGAGTCGCACGCTTCAAATTTAGGTCAGTCAAGACTGACTTATAATTGCAAACAGGGGGGGGGGGGGGGAAATCAATCGATGGTTGGCAACCATCGAATGATTTTTGGCCTGTACATTCCCATGCGAATGGATGTTAATGCTAAACATCCATTCCCATTGCGGCGGGTTTGTTTGCATGGCGGCGGGGCGGGCATTCGCTCGCCCAGCAGGCGGCATTAGAGAGCTCGTTAAGCAGAAAATCTTCACTGCTTGGCGAGCCTTACTGAATTGAGACCAATGTCATTGCTGATATAAAGCAGATATAAAGTAAGGAAACCAACAAGTCTTTGCTCTGCATCCATTACTTTCCTCCATTGTCTGTCTGGTTTCATTGCATAGTCCTTACAGGAGGCTGCGTCTTCGCTGATTGTGTACCGGAGTAATGTGGACTTGGGGCGAGATGTATCAAATGGAAAATGCGGTAAAACCCCGGTTTTACCGCATTTTCCAATGTATCAAAAATGATACCGCACTAAAGGGTATCGCCACCTTTGGGTGGCGATACCATATAGAAGCCTATGGGCTTCTTTTCACCGCCCGCCGACGCAAACCCGCCGGCTTGCCAACCCCCCCCTCTGGCTTACCTTCCTGAAGGGTCCTCCTGGACCCCGGAAGGTAAGCCCTGCCTCCCCCTAGTGAAGCAGCCGGACATCCTTCTGGCTGCAGGGGGGAGGAGGAAGCGCCGGGGACAGCATGCATAGCTGTCCCCGGCGTGAGAGGAGAGCGTGGTGGCAGGGAGGTGACGGAGACCCCCCGCACACCGGTGTACAGGTATCGCGGGGGGCCTCCGTCACCGCACCGTGATGCCAGGCGCAAATGTTAGTACATATGCGGCAGCATCGCGGCGGGGGGGGGCGGCGAAGGGCGGCGATGTATTTTAATACATCCCGCCCTTGGTCTGGTAGTACTGTATCCTCCCCTGCTTCTCACAGTTAGTCAGATACTTAATTATTGAGGGCTACGCGGCCCACAAATGTTAACATAATGAATAGGCTCCTGAATCATCCTACCATCACCCAATCATATGAAGTTTTCTTGTATATTTTTTCTGTTCCCAAAATTCTATTACCCTTTCTACCAGTGTCCAGGTTCCCTCCATAAAAAAATGATTATCTGTTCTAGAATGTGTCATCATGACACATAATATGATACAAGTTGAATACAATGTTGTGGCTGTTGGCAGAAAGACAGTACACTGGTGTATAATCTCAGGGTTTCTGATCAGATTGGTTACAGTAACAGCCTTACAAACATTGCCACAGGGCGGGTGAAATGCTATCACAAGCCAAACAAGATCCCGCTCTTTCTAATAATAGCCTACGGCCATTGACTGTAATAAAATGCCATATTAATAGGGTATGAAATGAGCATGACATGCATAATAACATCACATTACAGCATCACATTGTGCTTGGAAACACAGCTATCAGAGCATTATTTTGCAGAAATACGCTCTACGAATAAAGACAAAAAATAGTTAAAAAAAAACACAAAATAGTTTGTATGCGTAAATAAAACTGACTTACCGACATAAGTATTTGAAAAGCGCTGTGGATGACCTCTAGGTATTGAAATTCAATGATACATCCTGTCACAGAGATGAACGAGTGATCTCCAAGGTTTCTGCTGTCTGGAGGAGGCACGACCCTTCTCACACAGCCTGGACCATGTTCTCTCCACCATGAACGATGAATGGAAATGTTAAATGTCATAAGATCCGTCTCCTATAGGGGACAGCACAGAAAATAATACTGATTAGCGGAAAGAAGAGAGAAAGGAAGCAACAGCGATAGCAACTCCCACCGCACATGAGTGACCCTCTATTTGTCTTGTACCTGTAACTAATTTATCAGAATCATGCATTGTTTATACTTCCCAAGAGAGGACCAAGCTAAGCAGCCATCTTGGGCTTACTGCATGGGTTACAATGTGCAATATACAATACATGAAAATAAGAGACAAGTGTAAAAAGAAAAGTGACTAAAGAGGATAACTGCTACATAAACAGTTCTGCAGCTTACAGAAGGATACATTTGGTCTTAGCCTGTACGTAATATTTGCCTACTTTGCAGTGCTCTTCTTCGGGAGAAGCCCGGAGAGGAGACACTGATCCGCATTCTAGGAGGAGGGGGCGGATGCTGATGTCAAGGGCCTAACTACCATAGGTGCAAGGGGTTCAGCTGCTATGGGGCCCAGAGCTGAAGGGGGCCCATCTTTACTGTCTAAGTAATAAGTTTTACATACTAGGTGATTCATCGCGCCCTACGGGCGCTCTTCACACCGTCGTAAGGGGCTGCGCCCCCTTAATTTGTGGACGTTTGTATTGTGAGAAATATGGTTAGAATTGTATGAAAGATGCCTGTATTGCAACTTGAGTTATAGGTGAAATGTGTTAAATAGAGAGCATATGATTTGGAAGGGCGTGTGTATTGTTTTGTTTAATTAAAAAGCAGTTACAGAGTAAGATGTACATTGATAGTGTGGATGGTACAGTGACATTTGTGGGTGTGTGTGTGTGTGCAATAGTATAGTAGGGTGTTTTTGAGTCAGCGGCTCCCCACTGGCGGAGGTCACAACACAGGAAAACAGGAGGCTGGGTAGTGATAGGGGTGTGTGGGCATAAGGGGGACTAAAGAGGAGGGTGGGAGACACAGTGCAGCTTCTGCCAGTGGGTGAGGGTCCAGCGTGGCATTACAGGAGTACAGGATGGTGGAACTCAAGTCAGTGTCTCCTCCTACTGGGTGGGAGTTAGGGTGCATGAAAGCAGGAGGCTGGGCTATGAGGCATGATAGGGGTATGTGGGCAACACAGCGTCAGCGACTCCCCAGTGGTGGAAGTTATGGTTCAGGAGAGCAGGAAGCTGGGTAGTGATAGGGGTGTGTGGGCATACGGGGGACTAAAGAGGGGAGCAGGGGTGCCGTGAATTGTGGGAGGGGCGCGGGGGGTGCCGTGAATCGAGGGAGGGGGCAGAATTGCGGGAGGGGGCGCAGGTGTCGGTGAATCTCGGGAGGGGGCGGGGGTCCGCAAAATTGCGGGGGGGTTGCGAATTGCGGGAGGGGGGGTTGGAGGGTGGGTGCCACGAATCGCGGGAGGGGGTGCGGGGGGTTGCAGCAAATTGCAGGAGGGGGGGCAGGGGGCAGGGGGGTTGCCGCGAATCACAGGAGGGAGGGCGCGGGAAGTTGCCGTGAATCGCGGGAGGGGTGGGTCGCGGGGGTTGCCGCGAATCGTGGGAGGGGGGTTGGCGGCGAATCGCGGGGAGGGGTCACAGGGTGGGGTGGTGCCGCGAATTACGGGAGGGGGTGGTCGCAGGGGGGGTGCCGTGAATCGAGGGAGGGGTCGCGGGTTTGGTGCCGCGAATCGCCACAAGAAAAAATCAACACAGAAAGGTCAACACATGTAAATTTTGACAGTGTGGCATTTCATTGGTGTCCATGTCGACACATGAGAATGAATATGAGAACATTCAGAAAATTAAAAAAAAAATCTCATGTCAACCTTTTTCATTGTCGACCATAGCCATGGGGGGGGTTTTGCCGCGAATCGCGGGAGGGGTCGCGCGCGGGGGGGGGGGTGCCGTGAATCGCCACAAGAAAAAATCAACACAGAAAGGTCAACACATGTAAATGTTGACATAAGTGTGGCATTTCATTGGTGTCCATGTCGACACATGAGAATGAGGGGGGGCGCGAATCGCGGGAGGGGGGGTCGCGGGGGGGGGTGTTTTGCCGCGAATCGCGGGAGGGGGTGGGTCGTGGGGGGGTGCCGCGAATCGTGGGAGGGGGTCACAGGGGGGGGGGCATGAATCGTGGGTGGGGCGGCGAGGGGCGCTCACCTGGTGCAGTGTCTTTGCAGGGCAACATGGGGAGGCGGAGGATGTCTGGCACTGTGGGCTCACTGGGCTGGTTCTCTGTCATGTGAGTCAGTCACATACCTCCCAACATGATCCTCTCCAGGAGGGACACATTGCTCTGTTTCTGGACTTCCCTCATAATGTGCCATCACCTGTTTCACACATGTTATTAATTGATTAGAAAGGTGCTTCAACACAGGTGCTGGCAATCATTAATTAAGGGAGAAGTCCAGAAACAGAGCAATGTGTCCCTCCTGTTATACACACACTCACACACTTTGAGTTACAGATGTAGCCAATTCATACTTGCCGACTTTGGCATACTCCTTTCCGGGAGAAGCCCGGAGAGGAGTGAAAGGGGGCGGGTAGAGGCTTCGTTTTGGGGGCGGGGCATGGGTGATGTCATCAAGCCCCGCCCCCATGACGGGCTGAAGCTTCAATTTGCGGGTCCGTGGGTGGGGGGAGGGGCTAAAAATGCCGCGAAATGCAGCAAATTGCATCATTAAGCCCCGCCCCCTCCCAGCGGACCCGCGAAAGTCATAGCTTTTAGACCGCGGGGAGAGGGGGAGCCGGGGCTGTAGGGAAATGCGGGAGAATTGCCCCCCTTCCCGGGGGACCGGGAGGGGGACCCGATTTGCGGGACCCTCCCGGCCATTCCGGGAGGGTAGGCAAGTATGAGCCAAATATATAAGAGATATGTATCACCATCAGTTGCTACTGTAACTAGGGGGCCCTTAAAAACGTTTGCTATGGGGCCCTACGAATATCGTGCTACACCCCTGGCTGATGTCATCAAGCCATGCTCCCGTTTCTGTCAAATGCCACAATTCGCTGCTCTAGGAGAGGGGGCGTGGCTAAAATGATGCAAAAATGATACAATTTGTGTCATTTAGGTCCCGCCACCTCCTTGAACTACCGTGAATACCAGCATTAAACTCTGTGATGGATGACAATGAGGGGTGGCGAGGGTTCCTAGAAGATGTGGGGTGCTTTCCCACCTTACCGGGAGGCAGACTTGATTTTTGGGAGCCTGCTGCCCATTCCGGGAGGGTAGGCAAGCATGCTGTAAAGTTCTCAGGCAGCGTGGATGGTGCAACACAGTTGTTCCCCTGTAGCACCAGCACTTGCATAATGTACAAGCACACTCATACATGTGGTAGGGAATATAGATTGGGGCAAATATTTTCTGTAAAGCTCTTTGGAATATGTGTGCGCTACAGTATATAAAAGAATAGTAAAATAAATACATTTACCACAAATGTTTTAAGTGATCTGATATATCAGAAGAAGTTCCAGTCACATTCAATAATTAAATATCTGACCAACCCCAAAAATAAACCAAAAAAAAAAGTTATATCAAATTGGTCGGCACTCTTTACTTAGCACGGCGCCCATCGCGGCCATCGCGAGCATTGAATGCACTAAAAAATCGGGTGTGATGCGACCGACGCGATGCCCGCGATTTCCCATAGGGAACAATGTTAAATGTCTCAATTGACCCGATTTTCCTGTTCAATGCCTCAATTGACCCGATTTTTCCATAGGAAACATTGTTAAATGGCCCACAGAGGCCAAATAGGCACCCTGAAGTGTGAAATGGCCCCCACAATTGTTAACGCCACCCCACGATCAACGTGAACCCGAAGCGTGGCGAGCGCAGCGAGCCCGCGAGGGGCGGCGGTACGCGTCCTACGACCTTTTCATACCCCCACTATCCACGTCGGCGTGGAGTTGAGAATAGAACAGTGTGGCGAGCGCAGCGAGCCACCGTGCCCGAAGTGTGGGGACGCGGATACCTGTGAAGCCCGCGAAGGGACACGTTTACCTGTGAAGGTATCCTCGTCCCCTCGCGGGGCTCGCAGCGCTCGCCACGCTTCGGGCTCGGTGGCTCGCTGCGCTCGCCACACTATTCTATTCTCAACTCCACGCCGACGTGGATAGTGGAGGTATGAAAAGGTCGTAGGACGCGTACCGCCGCCCCTCGCGGGCTCGCTGCACTCGTCACGCTTCGGGTTGACGTTGAACGTGGGGTGGCGTTAACAATTGTGGGGGCCATTTCAAACTTCAGGGTGCCTATTTGGCCTCTGTGGGCCATTTAACATTGTTTCCTATGGAAAAATCGGGTCAATTGAGGCATTGAACAGTAAAATCGGGTCAATTGAGACATTTAACATTGTTCCCTATGGGAAATCGCGGGCATCGCGTCGGTCGCGTCGCACCTGATTTTTAGTGCATTCAATGCCCGCGATTTTTTTACCTGCGATGCCCACGATCAAAATCGTGGGCGCCGTGCTAGGTAAAGAGTACCTATTGGTCTCCTGATGATAGACTGTATTGGTCGACATGCAGTAGGTGGACGGGATCAGTAGGTCGACATGACAGTGGTTGACACACAAACGTTCGACACATGTTTTTGGGATTTTTGCTTGTTTTCCCAACATTTTCTTGATTTACTAACCACAAAGACTGCTACTGGGAATTGCTGCACTCGCCACCTAGCCTGACATGTGGTGGGTGAAGCAAGTCTGCGAGGGTATGCTTTTCTACTGATGGTGGACACATATTATTTCACATATAGGATTTACCCAATAAAAATGGGAAAACGTGTCGATCTTTTGCGTGACAACCATTATCATGTCAGCCTCTGAACCTGTTGACATTTTGTACCTGTTGACCTGCTGTCGCCTTCTTTATCTGTCAACCTTTAGGGGTGATGTAATAACTTTGGGCTGTGGTAGTGGTTCCAGTGACACAGACTTTGTTTTGGTCGAAAAAAACAATTGCAGGCACCATGGAACCATCCACACAATATATTACTAAAGCTTCTGAGCACTTCATGAGGTTATTCTGGTTTGACCGCTCCCCTGTGCATTCATACTGGGGAGTGATGTTTAGCTGCTGCGCATGTGCATAAACTTTTATGCGCATGTGCAGCTGCAGCTGCAAATTGATTATTAGCCGGCCCATTCACACCTAGTAGTGCGGGTGGGGGTCGAGAGACAGGGGATATGGTTAGCACTCATGGGATT
The DNA here is from genome assembly GCF_055691185.1 of Crinia signifera. Classification (NCBI taxonomy): domain Eukaryota; kingdom Metazoa; phylum Chordata; class Amphibia; order Anura; family Myobatrachidae; genus Crinia; species Crinia signifera. The sequence goes on along the minus strand of NC_139221.1, from coordinate 48,968,121 downwards.
GCCTGGGGTTTCATGGGGGGGGGGACTTGACAAGCGGGGGGGGGGGGGGGGCAGCTGTACGAGCGGCGGGTGTTGCGTGTGGACAAGAATAAGGTTCAAAGTCACTAGAGCAATTTTAACACATTTGGGATAGGCACAAGAATATCCTTACAGATCTACAGAACAAATAGGGTTAAATTGCCAAGAGGATAAAAGACAAAGATGCACACTGAATGGGCCATGAGGTTCTTATATACTGTCAAAATATATATTTCTATGGGTGGGATGCTCTAACCCAAAACTGAGGTAAAAACCCTGTTATCAGGGTTTTTACTGCGTTTTGATATGCAAAACCCCCACACTGCATGTTTTCACTGTGTGTGTGTGTGTGTGGGGGGGGGGGGGGGGGTATCGCAAGTAAAAGCTGGCGATACCCTATAGATGTCTATGGGCTTCTTATAGCAACCCCCGCCCACTGTCCCGCACCGACCCCCGCCGCCCTGCACGGACCCAGCACCAATGCACACCGCCCACCCTCTCGTGAGTCCGGGCAGCACACTTCTGTGCTGCCTGGACCAGTAACCTCCTCCTCCCTGGGCCCTACAACCCTTTCTGGGTGCAGGGAGTCCATCCGCAGCAGCAGCCAGCAGCCTGGTAAGGGAGGGGGAGCCGCTGGGGACCCGCTCACTCTCCGCTGGCTACTTTGCAGAGCTGCCCGTTGTTGTAAAAAAAGATTTCATTCAGCTAGTAGAAAGAATTTCTTTACGGTCAGAACAGTCAAACTCTGGAACTCTCTTCCCAGAGAGGTGGTAACGGCTGGCTCATTAAATGCGTTCAAGGCAAAGTTGGACAAACATTTACTGGAGAAAAACATCCATGGGTACAAATAAGAAATATAATTTGTCTGTAAAATACCAGAACCTACCAAATCAGCAATGGATATCTATACCAGGTTGAACTAGATGGACTTTTTTCAGCCTTACCTACTATGTAACTATGTATTAATCGCACATGTTAGAGCATATGAGATTAGTATTGTTGCGGTAACTGGCGGAGAATAGAGCCTCCCGCCCTATGTATCATATCTTTTATCACTGTCATGGCTGTATGTTCTTTAACAGGCCGTATCATTTAACAACATTGTATTTTTGACATTGATATAAAATTTGTTTATTATACATCAATTTAATCATTTCGTTCCTCTCACCTGACCTCTAACATAACAGAATACCATCACTAGTGTTCTATGTGCTGGTAAAAGCTTAGCCGCAAATCAATAACTGCACACTTCAAAATCAATCGTGTGCAGGAGCAAGAGCTGGTCTCCACTTTAACTTCTTGGAAACCTTTGTATGGGCTTCTAAGATGCCATCAAGAAATCTATTACCACATAAATGTATCATTTACAGGAATGTACCTCCAAGAAATCTGTACAAAAGTTAATGTAATGTTGAAGCAAGCAACCTCGCAAGGTGATCTACAGTTCAGAAGCAGACAACTAATACTGGAACGGAATACCGCATACAGTAAATGCCATGTGCAGGGGAATTTTATGATTTCTTAATATAGTAATTACATATAAGTGCAATTTACTTAAATTAATCATTTTGCTGAATTTCTCATTAAGGGAGAGTGGAAAAAACCCCAGCCAATCAGCTCCTACTGGCCATGATACAGGCTGGGGTTGGAAAAAGGCTTATGGTAGTGAGTCGACATTTACTAGGTCGACATCTAAAATGGTTGACATAATACTATAGGTCGACAGTGACAGGTTGACACAACCTTGAGGTCGACAAGGACATGGTCAGCACTCTAAAGGTCAACACAAGTTTTTCACGTTTTTGGCGGCTGTGTCAACATATGTCGACATAGAGACTGTATAAGTATCCTGCATCCCCTCGCTGCACTTGCCATGCTTCGGTAGGAGCTGATTGGCTGGCTGTTTATCACTCTCCATTTTATCACTTTTTGAAGCTTGGTGTTTCTGAATCTATGAAACTTAGGGCCTTATTCTGGTCGGTGCGGTCGGATGCGTATATGCGGACAGGACTGAGCGTCCTGAGCCCCGCCTTCCGTACGGACCGCTCACGTCCGAATGCGGTAAGCCGCTGACCGCACGGAGCATGAGTGGATTTCTCATGTATACACCTCCTCCATCTCTGGGAACCTCCCCCATCAATCGTATGCAGGACCGAGTGGTCAGGCAGCACCGAGTGCTCCAGACCACTCGGGCATTTCTCCGTGCAAAAGCAGGGATATGGGCGGGCAGCTGACATCCGGCTATGTCATATGTCCGCCCCCCACACATGCGTCACAGCTGGATTACCATACGTACGCCCAGCGTTTTCATGTGAACGCCCATGAAACGCTGGGTGTATACATATGGTAATGAGCCAAAACAGCCCTTCACGCCCCTCTCCACCCCCTGTTCGGAGTGTAGAAAATTCATGTGCTTGCACAAACTTTTTGTACTTAGGTTTCATCAAATTGCATCGCATTGCATGCACAACGGATGCACGTGCAATGCAATGCAATGTGATCTGTGCTATTGAAGCCCACAACGCACGCCCGCATCGGGACGTGTATGGGCTGCATATGTGCTGAATTCAATTAGCTGCGAAAATCAGTTTTTTGTGGAAAAAATGCTAAATTACCGCATTTTGTGAAAAGTATCTATTCAATTACTGATCTGCGGGAAAATTATGTTTCACCACCTCTGAGCATGTGTACAGTAAAAATTCCTGTTTTCAGTTAAGAATGTCAGGATTTGGTTTAGAACCAATAAGACGGAGTGTATAAGACTGAGGCCCTTATTCTGATCGGTGCGGCCGGAGCCGAATATGCGGCCAGGACCATGCGTGCGAAACCCCGCCTTCCATACGGATCGCCAACTCCGTCCGTATGCGGTAAGAAGCTGGCCGAACGGACCGCACGTGTATTTTTCACGGAACACGCCTCCTCCATCTAAGGGAACCTCCCCCATCATTCGATGGTCGCAGACCATCGAATGCAGGACCGAGTGCTCCACCAGCTCCCGCAACCTCAGACCACACGGACATGTTTCCGTGCAAAAGCAGGGATCTGGGCGGGCAGCTGACATCCGGCGATGTCATATGTCCGCCCCCTACACGTGCGTCACGACTGCATTACCATACGTACGCCCAGCGTTTGCATGGGAACGCCCATGAAACGCGGGGCGTATGCATATGGTAATGAGCCCAAATAGCCCTTCACGCCCCTCTCCACCCCCTGTTCGGAGTGTTCACAGATCATGCGGAATTTGGCCGTACGCCCCGCTCGCACATGCGCAGAGACGCCTCTGCACATGCGCAGACACAAAACATCGGCGGGCCGAACGCACGCGGATATATCCGCACCGATCAGAATAAGGGCCTGAATGACTAATTAGGCACTTAGAAGTTTAATTAATTTTAGTTGCCCAATAATGACAGAACTTTGGGGCAAAAGAGTGCAAAATGAAGAAAATAAGGGTACAAAGTAAGGGCCAGGTATATTAGGATTGCTTTATGGGCCTAATTCACACCTGATTGCATGGCAAATTTGTTCTCAAAATGGGCAAATCCATGTGCACTACACAGATTTGGGTGAGTTATTTTCTTTCTGTGTAAGGTAAATACTGGATGTTTTGGGGGAAATTTAATAGGATGAGAGATTCAGAAAGTGAGAGATTTGGTAAGAAATCCCGTTTTTTAAAAGCGGCAATCATTTTCACTGCAAAAACAGTTAGAGTTTGCAGTGTAAATGAGTGCCGCTTTAAAAAAACTGGAGATTTCTTACCTAATCTCTCACTTTCTGAATCTCTCATCCTGTTAAATTTCCCCCTTTATTTTTACACTGCAATTTTGTTTTCATTTTGAACACATCCCACCCAAATCGAACTCTCTCTGCATGTTACATTTGTGCCTCCTGTAGTGAACATAGTTTTGGTGTTTTGAGAAAAAATTTGCTCTGCGATCAAGTCTGAATTAGGCCCAGGTTCTTAGTCTTTCAGGTAGGAGTCATCGGTCTGGTTTCACTTTTTTTTCTTTTTTAAAAGTCCCCTAATGCCTATTTCACATCGCAGTGGGAACTCTCGGGTTTGACGTAGCACTGACCCGGGTCCAATGCTTTTTTACATAAAAACCCTTCTTATATAACCCAGGTCGAATTGCCACGTCACCAACCCGCCAAAAACCTGGGTCCAAGATGCGGTGTAAAAGGGGTATTAAATGACCCAAATATATACTTATACTAATTTTTAAGTACCCCAAATTAAATTTTAGCACTTACGCATATGTCAAATTCCAAGCTGTGCGACTTATTGTGCGATTAGTGTGGTGAGTTGGTGGGAGAAACGCCATAGGCAGGCTCCATAAGTGTGGCTCCATATGTATTTTGCTAAACCACTATGTTAAGTAGTAAAAGTACTGTACTTTTATGTTAGTTTAGTTTTAGCCAGCAACAATTTTTCCTGAAATCACATTTTTGCTAATCTTTAATTGAATAGGTGAACCACGGTACCATGCATACCCGCAAAATGCCAGTTTCACCGCAAATCGATATGGCCCTAAATCCACAATAAGCAGCCACTGGAGACCCATGTTTGCACAATAACGTATATGTCAAAGAACTTATATATCCCATGTGTTAAATGGCTCATTTACTGCATGATAAAAATGGGCTAGAATTGGATAGCAATATACTATTGGGCTATTTTCATAACTCCCAACATTTTAGTTTGGTGAATAGGGACTCCTGCGCAGGGCTGTCATCAGGGGGTAATGTATTTTGTCAGTCCCGGGCCCCCCAATTTCTGATGGCAGTACTGTTACTGCGTGGCTTAGCATCACGTGTACCCAAAAAGGTGGCATAGCAATGTTTGGATGGGCGTGGCTGAGTGGGGATGCCACAGCCACGCTCCATTTCCAGTCATTATGGTTGCATGGCCAGCTCTCTGTAAGCTGTACGCCATGCACCCAGTCCCTCTCTCTCCCTGGAAAAAGTGGACACTCCCTGAATGCTAGGTCTGATCAACCAATAGGCTGCCTGGAGCGACGTAACCCCCCTGGCAACAAGCACGTTAACCCCTGGCAATGAGTACAAAACTCCTGGCAACGAGCATGTTACCCATGGCAAGGACCACACAGGTAAGACAAATTATAATTAATGTATGGGGGGGGGGGGGGGGGTCCACTTCTGTATTAGCCTAGAGGATGGGACCCTTAATCAGGCCTTGCTGAATGCTGATCAGGGCTCCCCCCCCCCCCCCACCCCACCGCGGGACTGTCCCACTAAGATCAGTACAGTTGTATTTTGGCCCCTTTTTTGCCATGAGGATAATTACTGCATGAATGGGATAATGGTTTTAGCTTTAGTAAAAGAAAATTCTAATTTTAATGTTGCATTTCTATCTTGGATATAAGAAGCAATGAAATGACTGTGAAATACTGTGCTAATCAATATTTGCAGCCGAACATTTTTACAGAAGTACAAAGTCCCTGTGAGCAGATTTTTGTTATGCCACTCTGCAGCATGCCCATCATTACCCAGCAGGGAGCCCCACTAGTTACGTAACACAGGAGGTGGGGAATCACTTCCCACAAATCTCAGTGAAAAGGTGGAATTGGCCTTTAAATGAGTCCTTCACCATTTGTATTTGTTAGATTTGGGGGAAGTCAAATTAGGCATTTAGGGGTAGATTTATTAAGCTCGGTGAAGTGATAATGTGTCTGGTTTTTATCACCGGCCAATCAGCTCCTACTGTACCTGTCATTTTTCAAACCAAGCCTGGAACTTCACAGTTAGGAGCTGATTGGCCGGTGATAAAAATCAGACACTATGGGGGAAATTTACTAAAGTAAATTTGTAAAAAAAAATAGGTGTATTTGTATCCAGAAATACACTTATTTTTGACATTTACTATCCTGAAAATACGGCAATTCGTATTCGTATTGATGTGCTATCAATACGAATACGAATTGCAGTATTTTCGGGATAGTAATAGTCAAAAATAAGTGTATTTATGGATACAAATACACCTATTTTTTACAAATTTCCTTTAGTAAATTTCCCCCTTTATCACTTCATCGAGCTTACTAAATCTACCCATTAATTATTTTCTGGATATTTGCAAATGTTAAAAGGAAAACAGAGAACTTATATAACTTATTCATTATATATAGCAAGAAAAGCATACCCAGTGGCGTAACTACAGAGGGTGCAGGGGATACAACTGCTATGGGGCCCAGCGGCTTGGGGGGCCTGAAGGCAATTTACTGCAACTTTGTGATTTTTTTTCTTATGTTCAGCCACTGCCCGTGGCCTCCTTCAGCTGCGCATTTAAAGTGCCTTCAGACCTGGTGAGTGGCGGAGGAGACACCACGCTGGGGAGAGGGAGACCCGGTGCATTGAGACACCATGCCAGGGAGACCCGACATAGTGAGCGTGAGCAGGAGACACCACACCAGGGTGAGGGAGACCCGGCACGGTGAGCAGGAATAGGAGACTCTGTGCCGGGGAGAGGGAGACCCAGCGTGGTGAGCGGGAGCAGAACCGGATTAACAATGGGCCTGATGGAGCTACAGCTCCAGGCCCACTCTCTAAATAGGCCCATTTTGTATCTGAGGATCAGGGCTTTCCAACGAGCCCAGCCCCGCATCTCTAGCCCCCCGGGAACCGGAGATACTGCCAGGCAGTTTCACAGGACCAAATTCATTTGAAAATAATTAAAATCCCTCGTGTAAATGGGTCAGTTGGTTCCAAAGATATAGCTGGTTGTTTAAAGGGGGGAGGGTAGTTTTCTCTCCTCCTCACGCCAGAAAATGCAGGAACTAGGCTGGTGTAAAAGGGGCCAATCCGGAAATGTCCCTGCATGATCCTGGGTCAATATTCCTGGGTAAATCCCTGTATTTTCTGGTGTGAAAGGGGTATTATATCAAATAGCTGGGACCTACATTGCTCTGAATACAGCCGGGCAGCCCCCTGCTCTCTGTCCGGCTGTCATTTCTGCCTGGCGGCGGCTGTCCCTCTGTTACCACAAGCATGTAATCCCACATGGCAATGGCCATAGAAAATCTGGCAATGAGCATGGAACCCCTGGCAATGAACATATAGGTAAGCAGCACTTATGTAGCATAATTTTTAATAGGCATTATGGTGTTTGGCTTAATACGTAATGGACATTATGGTGTGTGGCTTAACATGTAATGGATATTATGGTGTAATTTTTAATGCAAACCTTTGGCGCGCAATGCCATTTTATGAATCATATTGTGCATTATTGCTCAATCTGTTTGGTATAGTGTGTATTTTGGCTCAATCCATGTGGCAGAATGTGAATTTTTGCCTTAATCTGTGTGGCATAACGTGAATTTTGACTCAATCCGTGAACCATAGTGTGAATTTTGGCTCAGTCAGTGTGAATTTTTTTCTCATTCCATGTGGCATAATGTGTAAGAGTATAAAGGGGTGTGTACAGTATAAAGGGGTTACTATTGTGTTTTGTCTAAGGGATATATGGGCTCCGGTATGATATGCTGGCGGTCGAAATACCGACGCCGGACTCCCGACCGCTGCAATGCCGACAAGGGGGGGGCTGTGGATCGCTCCCCCTTTCGGGTTCGCTGCACTCGCCAAGCAGAGGGCACGGTGCCTTGTTACGCTCGGCACACTATTTTATTCTGACTGGAGTGCCGCCTCACCCCGCAAGTATCTTTGGACATCGGCATCCTGCGGGTGCACCTTTGGATATCTCCCTGCATTTTTCCTATGTCAGCCCCCTGCTTTTTCCAGGCATATACAATTAGTTGAAAGTATTTACAAAAATAGAGACACACTTATGAGCAGACCACCCAAACAGAACACTGGTCACGCCCCCCACATTATTAGGTGCTGGCCACAACCCCTATTAATAGGCCCTTGATCATTTTCAGCTCCAGGCCCATTTAGACCTTAATCTGGCTCTGAGCGGGAGCAGGAGACATAAAGGGCAGATTTATTAAGTTTAGTGATAAAGGGGGAGATTCTCTAAGAATCTCCGCCCCCCTTCGCCGCCCATCGCATTTATAATTATCGCATATGTTCTAACATATGCGATAATTATAGCAAAGGACAGCTCTTGCGTTAAGAGCTGTCCTTTGCGGTGAGAGTCGCCGGGTCCCAGCAGGTCCCGGCGGCTCCCCCCTCCCTCACACACCCGGCGCTGCTGCTGCGCCGGGCTCTCCTCCTCCCTGCACCCAGAAGAGGATTAGTGCAGGGAAGAGGTCACAGGTCCGGGCAGCACTGCGCTGTGCTGCCAAGACACAGGTGAGGGGGGAGAGGGCGATGCGGGGCGGCGGGGGTCCATGCGGGGCGGCGGGGGGGGGGGGGGGGGCGGCGCGGGGCGGCGGTGGGATGCGGTAGAAGCCCATTGGCTTCTGCTGATGCCCCCTGCCGCGTTAACCCGGCAGGGGATGCTTACAGCATCCCAAAATGCAGTAAAAACCCCGAAAACTGGGTTTTTACCACATTTCTTGCTTAGAGAATCTCCCCCAAAGTTGTGGTGATAACACAGCAGCCAATCAGCTCAGAGTCCTAACTATCAAGTTACAGACTTAGGAGCTGAGACTGCATACCTCCCAATATCCCGATAAGGTGGGCAGTGTCCTGCGGTGTGGGGGGGGGGGGGGGGGAGCAGTACCCAGCAGAGAATATAGATGCTGTGCACGGGGGACAGGGTTCGTGGCCAGCAGCTCACAGGGCGCTGGCCATGTCCCCAACAGTGAAGGAAACGGGGGTGTGGCTTCATAATCACGGCATTAACGTAAAGCCATGCATCTTTTTGGAACCTCACGCCTCCTTTCCTGGAGAGCGCAGCAGTGCCGCTGAGTCATTTCAATATGTTGGGAGGTATGCTGACTGGCTGCTGCCTTATCACCCCCACTTTATCACTTCACCATGTCCACCTATTTCTTGTCAACCTTTTGACCATGTCAACCGAATGCATGTCAACCTCTTTCATGTGTTGACCTACTGCTTGTTGACCAATATAGGTCATCCTAATGACTGTTGACCTAACGAGCGTATACCCTGTATTATAGGTACACCTGGACCCCCCATTCCCCAGTCTATGGGCTGTAGGCTGTGTTTCATAATAAGGAATTGGAATTAAACACTCAAATAAAATAAAGAACAAAACATTTTTGGCAAATGTCACAGAATTTCAACACCGTCTGACAATGTACCACAACTACACTGTTTTTCAGAGTATATTCCAAAATCACACCAATTGTAACACTGACACTAGCGTAACTATAGCACCGCAACCGCGGGGGGGGGGGCGCTGTGCATATGGGGGCGCCGGGGGCTGCGGTGCTATAGTTACACCTACCCCCAATCCCCCGCAGGCTTACCTATTTCGCTGGTCCCGGCGGCTCCGTTCTTCTGCTGAGGACCACCACAAAATGGCCGCCCCCATATAGCACACAGTTCTCTGAAACTGTCTGCTGTATGGGGGCGGCCATTTTGTGGTGGTCCTCAGCAGAAGAACGGAGCCGCCAGGACCAGCGAAATAGGTAAGCCTGCGGGGGATTGGGGGGGTTTGAATGGGCGGCGGGGGGCGCCCCCCCCCTAACGGCGGGAGGGGGGGGGGCGCCCAAAACGTAGCTACGCCGCTGAACACTAACAGATTACAAAAATGCTTCTGGTCTTTCATCTCTGCTTATTTAGCTATTTCATCCATGTGGATTTCCAAAGTACAACCGTACTGCACCTCCTCACATACTGTATGGCAGGAGGGAGTCAGTACTTCCTGCATGTAGAGCAGTGGTTCTCAAACTGTGGATCCTGACACCAAAGTGGGTCCCGACTCCATGTTGCTGACCATCAGGCTGATGACTTTTTTAATCTGTCAGTGATCCAAGGAGTCTGAAAGGTCTGTTGAATTGTCTGTTATTTTAGACTCCTCCCATCATTTTGTGCCTCCACAATGCTGCCATGTATGTGCTGTCTGCTGACTACACATGTGATGTGATGACCTTCTGCAGTAACTTGCTGGGGTCCTGTCATTATTTTTATGGTCTGATGGGGTCCCAGAGCAAAATAGTTTGAGGACCCCTGATGTAGAGGAAGGGTGGACATGGCATAGCACCTCAGGGGTGTGGCCTCACATCACACTAATATTTTCATCATGTTGGGCGATCTGTATGCTCTTGGATAGTAAAGTATGAACCAAGTCGACCTGCACCCAAAAAAACATGAAAAACTCATGTCAACCATGTGACTGTTGTCCACGCTCCCTTCAATCTAACGCTTGTGTCCAACATCCGTTACTGACGATCTAGACACGGTCAACTATCTTTGGGTGTGTAAATAGGCGGGTTCCACTAAGTGTGGTTGACCATAGCAAGGTCGATCTACACTACAGAGATCCGTCAACCGGGTACAATGCCCAGGTACTGAGATGCTGAGCTGCCCTCAGGCTCGCCCTGCCCGGTTTACAAGCTGCTCACATGCACCTGTCACAAAATCTTGACCTCCTGCTGGACACTGTAACTCATGGCAGGGACAGCGGGAGAGTTCCTAAAAAGAGGTATTCGTCCATCCAAAGTGGCAAAACTAAGGGCTACAACAGTGATTTTCAACACTTTAAAATTTGTGGCACACTAGCAAAGATTTCAAAATTGCCAGGGTACACCATAATTTTTCACAGGACGTTGAGTCTGCTGACATATGGGCCCCGTGTGGGGATACAGTCATTAGGTCTACAGCATGATGGTCGACAAACATTGGGTCGACACTATTAGGTCGACATGGGTGAATGTCAACTTGGTGGATGCCGACATGGGTGGAGGTCGACATGGGTCTAGGTTGACATGTAATTAGGTCGACATGGGCAAGGTCGACAGTAAAAATGTTGACATTGGGATTTTCACATTTTTTTCAACCGACATGTGCCGACAGGCGGTATTTCATGCCCTACCATCCACTAGGGCATGGTAGGAGTATAAAATAGTGTGCCAAACGTAGTGAGGCACTGTGCCCAAAGCATGGCAAGTGCAGCGAGCCATTCCAGGGGACACGTTGCATTTTAACCTGTATCCATGCCGATTGTGTTGACATTCGGGTAAAAAAACAGTGAAAAATCCCATGTCGACCTCTTGACTATTGAACTAAAACCCATGTCAACCTAGACCCATGGCGACCTAATGCTTGTGTCGACTTAATACTTGTGTCAACCTAAACCCATGTCAACCTAGACCCATGGCGATCTAGACCCATGTCAACCATGTCGAGATGTTCGTTCTGTGATGGGAGGGAAGGGCGTTCAGAGAGCTGGGGAATGCCCAGCATTTTATAGGCAAGCACATAAAAATGCTGGACGTTCTCCTGAGGATGTGTTAGTAAATGCATGGGGGGGGGGGGGGGGGGGGCATTCGGCCGGGCGGCATTTACCTGTTTGCTAGACTGCGAACATATGCAACCTAGCGAACAGTTCTGAATCAGGAAAAATGATTTATAAGAATTTGGAAAGTCCTTTGGTCTGGGCTGTATCAGAATATAGATGCAAATAATATTTCCAGCGGATGAATGGCTTTCTGCAATGTGTGCTGCGGGCGTCCTTTAGCAGGACAACCGGTAAACAGCCCAAATCCAGAACAGTGATTTGAAACAAATTTGCTTCTCACCGCCACCCACAGGAGGAACTCCTATTGCACACGATATGTACATCAAAATGAAAAATGGATAATGATCGTTGCACATATTATTGGAAATAGATCTCAGCAGGTGCCCACGGTCCTTGGTTCTGGCTTCTTAGCGGGACATCTCTGCAGATTACATGAATTTGGCACAGTAATCTCCCGGTATACTTTCCTTTCTTGCTTACAGGTTATCCACTTAGTAGACTTCCCCATAGACATAATATTAGCTTACAGCACTACACTCTCATTTTGGCACCCCTACATGTAGTCTAACAATTGGCCTGCTTCAGTAGGCAATGCTGATTGGCAAAAACCTCTATGAGGTGATTTTCAGTAATCTGCATATGTGGTTGTACTTTGGAAAATGCGTCCACAGTCTAAGGGCCGGTGGAGGAGCAGCAGCACGACGTTATGAGGATGGCAATGCTGTGTTGGATGGGTGCGGCCCATTTTTGGCAATGTCACCCAAAATATGGCGCCCATGCGTCTGTATTCACAGCTAGGCCGTGGAAGCAGGGGGCTATTATTGTCTGCGAGCACTTCACAATTCTGCCTGCATTTTTCCAATACCATTGCTTACATACATATATACATCCAGTATATTCCTCATAAATACACAGTACATCCATACAGTGTGCCCCTCATACATCCATACAGTGCGTCCCTCATACATACATACATACATACATCCATACAGTGTGTCCCAGTGGCGTAACTATAGCCCCGCAGCCCCCTGCGGTGGCGGGGAGGCGCTGAGAAGTTGTGGATGCCGGGGGGGTCTGCGGGGCTATAGTTACCTGCTGCCGTCTGCCCATGCCGCCGGCCGGTACCCCACGCCCTCCCCGTGCACAGCACCTCCTGCCGCGACCGGCACTTCTGTCAGGTCTCGGCTCCTGCATATAAAGTGACTCTCGGAAAATGGCTGCCCCCATACAGCAGACCGTTTTTTAGGTTGCTAGAGGAGGCCGCACCCTACTCTAGCATCCTCAAAAACAGTCTGCATTATGGGGCAGCCACTTTTTATATGCTGCAGAGTTCTCAGATTCCACAGGTGAATGGGCGTTGCTAATTAATTAGGGTGTATAACCTGCTTGCTGTTGTATCCATGTAGATGTCTTGACAAAGGCCCCTGCGAGGGTCGATATGACGACTACTTTTTGATGTCCTGATGAGCCTCTGAAATAAAAGTATTTGCTTTTGCACATTCTTAGTGCTGGTGAGTGCCTTCTACTTCACAAATGTTATATTTGGGATGGACAGTCCTCTAAAGTGTGCGGTTCCTTTCCTATGTATGTATATATATATATATATATATATATATATCCATACAGTTCATCCCTCATACATACATCTACACAGTGCATTCCACTTCCACATACATACATACATCTATACAGAATGTTCCTTATACATACATACAGCTTCTGGTGGTGGTGAGGCACTGTAGCTTGGAGTGGGGCACTGTAGGTGTCGGCAGTTCTAGGGTGTCACTCGGCGCTGCTGCCTAATGCAGCCGATGTCCCACTGGAGGATGGGGCTATATGCCCTGCAGCTGCTGTCACTGTCCCCGTCGTGTAAGGGAGAAGTTATGCCCTGGATCCGCTGCCACTGTCCTTGTTGTGTGGGGGGTTATGCCCTGCATCTGCTGCCACTGTCCCTGCCATGTGGGGGGAGTTATGCCCTGCAACCGCTGCCACTGTTCCTGTGAGTTTTCTTTCTGCATGGGCGGCGGCTATCTACTCGCAGCCAGCTGCAACTTAACTCTGAACCAGACCATAAAGGTGTATACACACGGAACGATTTCAAGGACAATGTGGGTGTTCCAAATAGATGAGAACGACCAATCGTTCTGTGGTGCGCGTACCGGCCAACCTTAACAATGGTCTATGATCTTCCCTGCATGCAGGAAGATCATAGACCAATCTGTTGTAAAGTGTACCAAATGGTTCCATGTGTACGCAGGATGAATGATTTGATACACTCGTAAACGATGTCGGAACACTTCCAGCATCGTTCTGTGTGTATGTGCCTTAAGTGATGTGCAACCATACAAAACCCTTAATACTAATTATAAAATAGACAATTCTTACCCTGCAATAATGGAGAAATATATATATATATATATATATATATATATATATATATATATGTAACATTTTATTTGACCTTGTCTTGGCCCAACTACTATAGTATATTATAAGTGCTGTGCTGTGCAAAACACTCAAAACTAAATATAAACTAGACACATCGTACTCTGCAATAAGGGAGAATATTTTTTGTACTTGGCTTTATTTATTTTGGCAAATAATTTTCCTACGTCTAAGTGCAGTACAACAAAACACTCCATGCTAAATATAAACTAGGCAAATTGCACCTTGCAATAAGGGAGAAAAAATATTGTACATTTTTATTTAAGTTGCAGGGCTTTAAGTGGTCCTGGAGAGGCTGTGGAACTCATTTTCCCCCTAAACCCTCTTCCCATTAGGCGGAACCAGAGTGTTGGTGTTCCCTGCAGACTATAAATTTGTGCCATCCCTCTCATACTTTATAACAGCATGCATAGAAGGCGTGCACCACAATAAAAGGGTGTGGTCTCTCAGGGAAGAGGTAGGAAGCCACTCGCTGCCTACTCGCGCTGCGGGCTGTATTCGTCACATTCCATAGAAGCAGGGGTTTGCTCATTTACACCATGTAAACTGTGCATACACTAATCTCGGCACCCACCTGGACCATTGCGCAGCACCTAAATATAAGTAGGAGCCGCTACATGGCAATATAATCCTAAATGATAGAGTTCAAGTAAATGTGGGCCTATTTATGTTTGTGCGCAATGGCGATTATAACGCAATGTAATGATTATTGTAGACTGCGCATGTGCTGCCATCACAATGCGCATGAGCCAAGGTGCTGCCGCAATCTCACTCGCACTGAGGATTCCAGGCCCAATTCAGAACTGATTGCTGAGCTGAGATCAGGTAAACGTGTTCCTCCCTCCCATTGGCCATTCCCACCTATTATTTTAGATGGCACTCCCAGATAACGCTCAAATGCCGCCTATCTGTCAATCTTCATAGATGGCTATCCATTGCTGGCTTCATTCACAAGGGGACCCCGTGAATGTGCACAGTGAACCCCTGCATAAGGATCTGAATCATGCCCTCCATCTCAAAGTTAACAGGAAGTTGCTTGGAGGTGTTAGCGTGATGCTTACAGGAAGTTGTTGGAAAAACGCAGCCATGTTATTGACGTTTTTGGAGCGTGTATCTGGCGTCGGCTGTGAGCATGTACGTGCAAAAGCATTGTGTATGCCGGTACTGCTGTGTCCAGTCTACGCAGCCATAAATGCAACCCTTAGTTTCGATGTTCCTTGTTTTTACGAGTACGCTTTCAATGTGTACACAATATGCAATGGCTTCGTGGGCGTCTCTTATCACTGGCCGATAGCTTAACTTGCTAACTTTAGGCTACAAAAGAGCAATTACATTTTGATTTGACACGAATTAGGCCCAGGGTGCAGAGTGGGGTGACTTTGCATTAATGTGTTTTGGATCTTTGTAATATAAGGTACTTGTTTCCTAGCACGGCGCCCCCGATTTTCATCGTAGTGCATCTTATGCAATCGCATCGCATGCAATATAACGGCATGCGATGCGATTTTTAATTGTACAAGCACCCTAATGGGTGCTTACAATGTTAAACGCACCACCATTGTCAACGCCACCCCCACTATCAACGCCAACCCGAAGTGTGGCGAGCGCTGCGAGCCCGCGAGGGGCGGCGGTACGTGTCCTCCGACCTTTTCATACCCCCACTATCCACGTGGGCACGGAGTTGATTTTAGATAGTGTGGCGAGCCCGAAGTGTGGCGAGCCACCAAGCCCCGCGAGGGGACGCGGATTACTTAACATGTATTCCGCATACCCTCGCGGGGCTCGCCACGCTTTGGGCTCGCCACACTATCTAAAATCAACTCCACGCCGACGTGGATAGTGGGGGTATGAAAAGGTCGTAGGATGCGTACCGCTGTGCTCGCCACGCTTCGGGTTGGCGTTGATAGTGGGGGTGGCGTTGACAATGGGGGTGCATTAAACATTGTAAGCACCCATCAGGGTTGTACAATTAAAAATCGTATCGCATGCCATTTGCTGGCATGCGATGCTATGCGATATTTAATTGTTCATTCCGGGTCATTTACCCGAATATCGCATCGCATACCATCGCATACCTTATGGCATGGTATGCGATGGGCACCGTGCTAGGAAACAAATACCGAATATAAATTAGCGATGAGCGGGTTTGGTTCCTAGAGAACCAACCCCCCCTGAAATGAGCTGATCTAAGGCCGGTTCGTGGACAGCTAGCTCCTTCGCGTCATTTTCCGGATCCAGATCAAGGCGAACGTCATCATCCCGCTGTCGGATTCTTGTGAGACCCAGACCCTATATAAGTCCCAGCAATCGGTTCCATAGTGCTGCGCTATGGAACGTCCGTGCTATACAGATCCATGTGCCGCCCATGCCCCAATCCTTCCATCCATGCCCCCCCCCCCCTCCCATCCATCTGTTCATCTATGCCTCCACCGCTCGCTCCTTCTCCCTCTCTCTTCCTTACACTTTCTCTCTCTCTGTTTTGCTTCTCTTTGGGCTTGATTTGCAAAAGCAAATTCTCTCTCTAATGGAAAATACCATGTGCACTGCAGGTGGGGCAGATGTAATGTGCAGAGAGAGTTTGATTTGTGTGTTATTTTGTTTCTGTGCGGAATAAATACTGGCTGCTTTATTTTTACACTGCAATACAGATTTCAGTTTCAAATACAAACCCCACCCAAATCTAACTCTCTCTGCACATGTTACATCTGCCCCACCTGCAGTGCACATGGTTTGTCCATTAGTGAGATAATTTGCTTTTGCGAGTGAACCAGAATCAAGCCCTTTATCTCTCTCCCTGACACTGTCTCTTTTATTTTCTCTTGTCATCCTTTTCCATGAAACTCTTCTTTCTCTACTTCTCTAACTTATGCTGCCCATACTCTTGTGCGATCGGATTCGATACGACATCGCAGTGCGATGTCCAGCGAACCCGATCGCATCTTGTGGTGCTAAAGTGCCCCCTTTGCAGCACCCGATGTCGCATAAAGAGGGCACCCATGCTGGAAGAGGGCGACGTTATGTAGCGTAAGAAGCGATAGCCGGGCAGCAGGGGTCAGTCGGCGGGGCGGCAGAATTGTTTAAACACTGGGCAGCCATCTGATTGGCTGATCAGATAATCAGAGGGCTGCCCAGTGTTTTAAACACTTCTGCCGCCACCGCTGACTGACCCCCGCCGCCTGCTAGTGCTACTTCTTGCGCTACATAACGCCGCCCTCTGCCCGCCATCTCCCACGCCGCCAGCTGTCCTTCTGGCCCCCTCTCCCCCTCCCCACGCCACTTAAAAACTGTTCCCCCCACCAGCGGATTGCATTCGAGCATCGCATGTGGTTAAAAACCACATGCGATTGCTCCTGCAATTCGACAAATATTACGTGCAACACATAAGATCTTGAGACCCAACATTCGACCGGCATTCCCGCGCATCGCATCGAATGTCCCCTTAAAAATGCATACAATAATTTGATTTATCAGCCAGATGTGGTCGAAATCGAATGATTGCATGCAATATCTCACAAGTGTATGGGCAGCATTACTCTTCTGTCTCTCTCTCTCTCCCCTCTTTGTCACTTCAATGCCCCTAAGGGGCATTGAAGTGAAAAAGGCCTTTTATGCTTTTGCTATGGAGCCCACAAAGTTCTAGTTCCTCCCCTGGTCTTACCTGTGAGTCACAGGTACACAGGTCAGTCCCTTTGTGAGGCGTTCCCTGCCTCAGTACTGCCAATCTGGGCTGTGATAAGTAGAGAGCTGGCTTTCTGTGAGAAAGACCCTCCTGACCTTATCATTGAGGCCCAATCCGGCTGGGCGATAAGGCCAGCCTATAGAAGCTGTGGGATTGCACATGAGTAGTCAGACCATGGCGACTGCATATGTGCCAGTCCTGGTACTTTGAAGATCCACTGTGCTGGTCCCGAGACCCGGGTTCTGGTGCCTGTCTCCTCACAGGGAACAGAAGTAGGAGACACTGCTGCACACAGGGCAGGATTAAGGGAGAGGTGATAGGGGCGGCTGTCCGGGGGCACCCCACATACTGTAGTTTCAATGTCCTTTGGTAGCTCAGCTGTTGAACCATCCCAGACAGCTCAACAGCTGAGCCACCGAATGATAATGAAATGTATGCCCTGCAGCTACAGTGCTTTAGCTACCACGCATCTCGAAGCCCTCGGCCATTTTAAATGTGGCACTGGCTCATGAGCCAATCATAGCTTGTGACCCAGCAGCCAATCAGATCAGCTGCCAGGCCGCTAGATCTGATTGGCTCACAAGCTGGCACCACATTTCCATAGGCCAAGGGCTACTTGAGGCGCAGTATGTACTATATATAGCACTCCCCATGGGATCGCTTACACACTACACCCAGAAAGATGTGGGGACACAGTCACCTTGGTTAAACTCCCCACAGCAGGCCAAAGAATTCCCCTTAAGACACAGGAACATGTGTGGGCAGTGGGCACTGTGCTGCAGGGGACTGAGTAACACTGAGAGGGCCTCTGGAGGCGGTAACTAAAGTGCAGTAGCTGCATGGGTCACCCTCTGAAGGGTGACACAAGGGTGCGTGCCGTACAAGCTACGAAAAACACAGCAATGTCACTTGTGGTGGCCCCCACAAAGTCATTGTCACTAGGCTCCCACCAGCGTTGATGCGGCTCTGGCTGCACAGAACATAAAGCTGGATGGTAGCAACCACAACTTAGAAGTAGAGAAACAAACCTTTCTGTGCTGTCCATTAGCATTGACAAATGAGGACATCTACTGAGACTCTCCTTGGAAATCTGAGAAAATTAGCAACCCTGAGTTTATGTAATGTCCTGGTAAGGGCTCTGACCTTTAAATCACTGTATTAACGCCAGCATCAGATAAAATGATTCATTGCTCAGAACACATTTAAGTATAGCACTTTCATGGCCAAAAAGCAGGATTTGCAGAGGCTTATTTCGGCACAAAACAAAAATAAAAGTAGCACATTAGTATCAGTCTATATCGTCCATGGGCCTGATATGGACAAACCTCCCAACCTTTTTACTGTTGGTGATTGGAATGTGTGCATCTGGAAAGGGGTCTTGGTCTCGCACGGGACTGTCCTGCTAGAAATCTGACAGTTGGGAGGTACTGTAAAGATGCCCATACACGGTACAATTGTTGGGTGCTATGAGATGCTTGCTCCCGTCACATCTCATCGCACATCTCAAAAAGTATGTGCTGCAATTACTTTTTGTACTAGATCTCATCTCATTGCATTGCAAAACCTATGCGATGCGATGAGATCTAGTCCAACCTATACAATAACTAGCGACCCACCCCGGGGGGGGGGGGGAGCACTGGTAGGCGGGGGGGGGGGGGGGGGGCAGCGCGACTCAAGTCCACTGTCAATTCAGCAGTGGTTACAAGCAGGTGGCCAGCAGCAGCGCGGTGTTCAGTCCAGTCCAGGCAGCCAGGCAACAGCGGAGAGTGGAGGGTGGAGGCAGGGCATGTTGGGAGGTCCACGTTTCCCGGAGGCTAACAGCAGCGCAGCACATCTATACAGCGGGTGGCGGGCTACGGGTTAATACTCGCGAGATGATGAGTGCGTCTGTCAGGCTGCAGTCCTGGCAGGCGCTGCGTTGGACTGGGCACTGGGGATGTGGAGAGGCGGCAAATAGGGCAGGGAGGCTTATTGAGACACCCGGAATCCGGGAAACTGAAAAAGCCTCCTGGAGGGTTGCCACCAAAATTGGGAGATTCCTGGAAATCTGGGAGAGGTTGCAACCCTAGCTGTGACCCAGGTTGCTGTGGACGAGGCAGCACTTGGAGACAGTGTCAGCTCCAAGCGCTGCCTACGCCTTCACTTCTGATGATACCCACCCCCGACTGACATCCGTGACCCAGCATTAACCTGGGTCACTACGGGTGCTTTCAGTCCCTGAGCGCCCATACTTACGTGTTTAGTAGTGTTACAAGGGGAGCTACATGTTTATTAGCCTAGGGCACCTGGAACCTTTAATCAGGCCCTGCCATTAACTGAACGGCCTTACTTTCCATTATACTACAAATGTCTTTGACTGAAGATAAAGATGGAGGTGTTATCATTTTCCAGAGTCTGGCTATCTGGTATTTTGTTGCATTTATGATATTCCAAATGAGTTTCTGAGTCTACCGGGGTACATCTGGGGAGGAAAGGAATTGTTAACGGAGATGTTGAAATTAATTCAAAATTAGGGCTATTGTTGGGCAGGACCAAAAAGCATTGGCCGGGTACCTATCTGATTATGGTTTACCTAATGTGGGTATGTACAGAATAAGTGGGGAACATTTTGAGGCTCCAGCCCTGTAGCCTTTGGTAAATGACGTTTTTGTGGGTGTATTTTACACCTGTCTTTTTTAGATGCCTCCAACTTTACATGAGCCCCACAGTGCTTCGTAACAAGTGGTGCTTTTTGACCTAAAAAGTTCAAACCGCATCTGATAATTGCACCATGTGCGGTGCCCATAAGAATAATTCTTACAGAACTCTGCAGATGCTCCATCATGGTGACTGCACTGGGGGTGGACATTAGTTTTAGCAGCTCAGTCTATGGGGAGTATCCTGGTTCACTTGCAAAGGCAAGCTCTCTCTCTATTGAACAAAACCATGTGCCATGCAGGTGGGGCTGATCTAAAATGTGCAGGGAGAGTAAGATTTGGTTGGGCAATGTACTTCAAACTGATATCTACCGGTATATTGCAGTGTAAAAATAAAGCAGCCAGTATTTAACCTGCACAGAAACAATATAACACCTATATTTAACTCTCTCTGCACATGTTACATCTGCCCCACCTGCAGTGCACATGTTTTTTTCCATTAGAACAGGGATGGGGAACCTTCGGCCCTCCAGCTGTTGTTGAACTACACATCCCAGCATGCCCTGCTACATTTTTTATATTTGGCCATGCTTAAACTGTTGCAGGGCATGCTGGGATGTGTAGTTCAACAACAGCTGGAGGGCCGAAGGTTCCCCATCCCTGCATTAGAGAGTGAATTTGCCTTTGCGAGTGAACCAGAATAACCCCTTATATACACAGAAAAACACTTCAGCACTATACCTAATAAAGATAAGCCTTGAAATAAATCAGATTCAAATGATTCTTAGTATGTATAGAAGTGTTATAGTTTATTTAATCTTTAACCTGGCATTTTGTCCTTATTATTGAAACCCACAAAACCAGGGATGGAACAGTTCCTCACTGTCATATTTTAAGTAGGGGCTACTAAGACACTCTCACTGCTCTCAAAAGAGGAGAACCGGGTGCTGCACATATGCCGGACTATCTAGGAGCAGAGCTATAGAACTGCAAGAATATAAAGAGAACACTAATATCTACAAGAGTGGGACTGTATGAGACCTTCTCTGTGCTCCTCTGAGTGACCAGCACCACCATGCTATCCTCATCTGCAGTCTACCCTCACACTGTGACTCAGCCACTGATGCAGAAATCGTCGATGTTCTTCCTCTCCTCATTAACCTATGACACAAATGAAGAAGTAGCTTAGAAGAATAATCTAAAAGTAAATGCGAATGGACGTTTAACATAAACATCCATTTGCATGCTGCGGGGGAACACCCACATCATGCGATGGCTCCAAGGCAACTTTACATATGCGTGCACCCTTGGGAGGAAATGGGAGGTCACCTGACATCCGGTAATGTCAGGCCCCCCCTCCTGCGCATGGCTTTATTATTAAAGTTCTCTTGGGTATGCCCAAGAAACACTGGGCATTCCCATATGGTAATGGGGCTGTTCACCACCCCACGCCCCTCTCTGCCCCCCCGCCCGGTGCTCCCACTATTCACAGGGCTGCAAACGTATTCAACCAGAATCCCCCCCCCCCCCAGGTGTATAAATATACAGTACTTATTTGTACAAATAGTAAAGTATTACAAGAGTGAATTTTTGACATAGACGTAAGTAACCCTTTCTGCATTTCATTACATAATATTTGTATTAGTTTAGCTCTTTCGAATACCTGATGTTTTTATAAATCTACTTTGTAGAGATTGTTTTTCTCGTTACTAGATATAACGTAAATATTGGATGACTCTAACTATATTTGTGATATTGAGTTTTAGTCCTTGCTGTGTCGGCATATGACTGTGTGTCTGGTTTATTTGTCATTCTTGTCATTCTCTTTATCTACCTGCTGTGCGTGCATGAGAAGCAGCTTGAGGTCTCGAGCAGTTATATGTGCAAGCGCTGTTGTCATCAGTTACCGCAGACACTAACAAACAGCCGACCCTGTTATGACAATAAAGGTTACATGCGACTATATTTTAATCTAATTTTAAACATAAAGGGGGTCATAAGGAGTTGGGCTGTGCTTTGGAAAAATGTTCAACTTTATACGGTATATTCTCGCATGTAAATGTGCATATCTGTAATTTACGTTTGGTACTTGTGTTGTATTATGCTTGGAGAGGTCTGAAGCAAAAGGGAAATGATAGGCAGACCGAACACAGCAAGACTCTGTTCATGTAACTGAGTCAGTGCTGTGGTCAGGTATAGAGATGGGTCGTTCGTGAGTAAACCAATTATTCAGGTCTTCTTGGAATCCTATATGTTCAGTTTTGTATTCATACAATGTATTTGTCTGAGCACAGCAGTGCCACATATGGTAGCTTACAGGTACTGCACTGACTGACTTATTTGGGCTGTGTGAGTCAGTGATCTGTATGAATTGGTGAACTACCGAACTGCTGAACTACTGAACTGAACTACTTGCAAGGACTCATGAGTCATCAGGGCAATGTAGTTCATCCAGCTCCCCAGAGCCCACTCCACACACAACACTGCCATCTGTGGCCGCTGAGATGTACTAACTCCGGAGAGTATTGCATTGCTTTAAAAAAAAAGTGTCAGGATAAATAAAAAATAAGTGAAAATAACCGCCTGTGAGATTAATGTACGAAATTTGCTTTACATTACTAGAATCAGTTGAAATATAAATAAAACAAGCAGGTACTACACTTAGTACACTCAAACGTTAAATATCCCTTCTTTAAAATAAGTGGAGAGATGGAGGCCACTTGCGAACTCAAAAGTAAATTATTTCAGATTTTACTATATGACAAACGCTCACTGATGTTCAACTTAATTGAGAACAAAACCAAGTTTCTAAATAAATGGAAACCCTACATAAATTCTCTCGATCCAACCCAATACGCCCAAGTCATGGCATCCATAGAATTATAGTGATGCTCACAGCTGATGCCTCCCCCCTGATTAACTAAACAAAAATATAACACTACGACCCCCACTCCTCACCCCCCAAGTACACCCTCCTCACCCATTCTCCTCCCCATTCCCTCCTTTGTCCTGTCCTGTCTTGTATGTCTGGAATGTATGGTATCCGCAAATTCTGTGTATTTTTCTCTTAATTTTTTATAAGTGTTTTGTTGATGTCCATATCAGTCTGTATTTACACTTCTTGATTGATATTTAACCGCTACGTTAGTGTATACTACCTGCTTTACCAATTCTACGAATCCGACGTATGAAACCAAATACGTCAAAGGGACAGTACTATCCTAAGGAAGTTATTCCACTGTATGCTATGTCCTTATTGTTCAAAAGGATAAGACCTAGACAAAGATGTATACTGTCTGAGAATTCGCAGATAAGTATATTGTTATCAATTATTTGAAACCCTGCTAAAACTCTCAAACTGTTGTACCCACATTTTATTGTACAAAACAAATAAAAACCTGTTAAATCAAAAAAAAAATATCCCTTCTTTTTTTATTCAAAGTGAGCTAGTGAGCCGTTCAAAAGAAAGTTATTTTCACTGAGCGATCAATTGATCACTTCTCTCTTTATTGAGTCACTTTGCTCATCTCTAGTCAGGTAGTGTCTCTCCTCCTTGATCCCACTCTCTCCCTGGCACACTCTCTTTCTCTCTGACACTATGGGGTGAATTTATGAAGCTTGGAGAAGTGTTATCTATCCCCATAAAGAACGTTATGAGCAAGGTGATAATGGTTCAGCCAATCAGCTCTTACCTGTCAATTTACATATTGTAGCTGATTGGCTGAACCATTATCACCTTGCTCATAACGTTCTTTATGGGGATAGATAACACTTCTCCAAGCTTCATAAATTCACCCCTATTTCTCTATCCATTACTCTCCAATGTGTCTATCTCTCTCTCCCTTACACTGTCTCTGGCACGGTTTCTCCCTCTCTCTCCCTGACATTGCCTCTTTCTCATTGACACTGTTTCTCTCTCCCTATTTACCTGACAATTTCTCTCTCCCTTACACTGTTTGGACCTTATTCATGTCCATTTGCTGTGGCCGTTCGTTCGCATGGGGACCGATATTTTGTTATTGCACATGCAATTTTATAACCTAGGTCCAGCCCACCCCTCAGCCTCTGCACCCCATATCCAGGGCCGCCGAGTGCGGGGGGGGGGGGGGGGGGCGGGTACTAATTACCATGGGGCCCCCTCCCTTTCTCCCGGGCGGCATCAGCATCACACACCGTCACCTACAGCATGTTGCGTTCTGACAGCAGGCTCAGCATGAGCTTCTCACTGACAGTGCTGTGCTGTAGGTGTGTTCTGCTGCTGAAGGGGTGGGGGGATAAATACACCCCCCCCCTTTTTAAAGGGTTTTTTCACTCTCCCCATAATAATTTTGGGGGCATGACCTAATCACGGGAGAGGACCATGCCTCCCGCGATTAGGCCATGCCCCCAATTTTACCTGGATTACCAGCATACCTCTCGGGGGCCCTGCCCATAGCAATGGCAACCATTGCACCATCTATAATTATGCTCATGCAAGAAAACCTGCTATATGCAGTTTCCCCATAACAGACCCTTCCATGGAGGAATCAGGACACCACTGCCCAGTGCACACTTCCATAGGAGAATCGGGACAAGAACACCACGTTCATCTGACCAGCCAAATATAATTAAATATCTGATGACTCCAAATTATTTGTCACATGAATTGTACACTATTCGTCATTACAAGTGATGTTCGTGTTTAACCTGGGCTGCCATCTCTACCATGTTTATAGACAGATTGCACATAGTTTAGCTACAACACTTCTTATCTATTTATTTTAGATCCTGTTTCATTTTCTACCTTTCATTTTGTAAGATTTATTGATTGCAATTGCTTTTAAAAGCTAAAAACTTGCAATGATGATTTACAGTGTAACGTTAAAATGGAACAATACATCAAATGAAAGGCAATCAAGTTCCTACAAGAGAGGGGTAATGTACTTTTCAGCACTCACATCGCACAAACAACAAAGTAGATATTACTTGTCTGCTGAGAGCAAAAAGGTAAAGCACACAAAAACATAATAAACGTTTTCACCATAAACATAATAAAATCAATAAAATAAATAAGTAACATTCAGCATCTTGAGAGATTATGTAATAAAGTAGTTCACAGCATAAGTTTCATATGTGTTTTATGGTATATATATATATATATATATATATATATATATATATATATATATATATATATATATATATATATATCCTTTTGGTAATAAATGAGGTGAATGGTTTTTGGAGGTGTAATAAAAATAAGTGGTCATAAAGTCTAATGTTTATCTGACACGATATCAGTGATAGTTTGATATGTGGAAAACAATGGTGTGATTCAGATGGAGTCACATCGGGGCACAAAGTTCCGGAAGGATTGATGGCAGTTTGATGGGAACAGTGACGGGCCCATTTTGAGGCGGCTGCGTGATGTCCCACACAGCCTCTGTGACCCAAATCATTGAGCAGTGCACCGGCCTTCGAGGCCTGGTTGAGAAGGAAGGGGGCAACCCCTAATTCTGCAATGCAATTGCAATTACACTGCGATCGCAGAGCAGGGCAGGACTTACAGCACATGCTGTGTTGCCTTGCACTGTGCTGGGTGGCTCCCAGAATGCAGAAAAAAACAGGGAATCACAGCGCTAATGGAGAGGAGGAATTAAAACATACCATGGGACAAATAAAAAAATATCACAATTTATTAAGATAACAAGATTTAGTAAATTGAATAAAATAAATTATATAAAAGTCATATATAAAATCACATATTGGGAAGGTACAGTCTCTCGCAATGAGGATTGTGGATGACATAATGTCCCGGTCCTATAAATGACCTTTAAAGGACACTGATCTCAATGCCCTCGGATGCAATGGATGCAATAGGATTAGGTTCTCACTTGCTTGATGGCTCACTTGGTGCAGTAGGAGTCCTTGGAGCGGAGACAGAGGGTCTTTATGATGTAAGTATCGAAGGTCATCAAAAGTCCATGTCATTATTTCTATGTACCTATAATTAAACGATTTGAATAACTATTGAGTTTTATGCTATACATAATATATGTGGTTTGGCCCATTTGTTAACTGAGGTTACATATGATTTATTTTATTAAATCGACTACATCCTATCAACTTAATAAATTGTGTTTTTATATATCCCATGGTATGTTTGAATTCCTCCTCCTATAGATTGTAAGCTTGCGAGCAGGGCCCTCCTACATTTTGACTGTCTGTAAATACCCTGTTTTGTTGTATCACTGTCTGCTATTGTAAAGCGCAACGGAATATGCTGCGCTATATAAGAAACTGTTAATAAATAAATAATTAGGGCCTTATTCTAGTTCACTCTTTCTGACAAATTCCTTCTTAGATTTACAAAACCATGGGCCTTATTCTAGTTCACTCTTTCTGACAAAATCCTTCTTAGATGGACAAAACCATGTGCACTGCAGGTGGGGTAGATGTTACTTGTGCAGAGAGAATTAGATTTGGGTGGGGTTTTACTTCAAAGTGAGATCTAGATAGCAGTGTAAAAATAAAGCAGCCAGTATTTACCCTGCACAGAAACAAAATAACTCATCCAAATCTAATTCTCTCTGCACAAGTTACATCTGCCCCACCTGCAGTGCACATGGTTTTGTCCATCTAAGAAGGATTTTGTCAGAAAGAGTGAACTAGAATAAGGCCCCATGTGCACTGCAGGGGGGGGTAGATGTTACTTGTGCAGAGAAAATTAGAATTGGGTGGGGTTTTACTTCAAAGTGAGATCTATATTGCAGTGTAAAAATAAAGCAGCCAATATTTACCCTGCACAGAAACAAAATAAGTCCCCCAAATCTAATTCTCTCTGCACATTTTACATCTGCCCCCCTGCAGTGCACATGGGCCCTTATTCTGAATCGTGCGGCCGGAGCCGCACACGGTGCTCCGGCCGCACAAACCAATCCCCGCCCACACTACGGATCGCCACGGCCGTCCGTACACGGACGGCTGGCGATCCGCATGAAAATGGTGGGGCGTACGCCTCCACCATGGTGGGAGCTGCCCCCTGCATTCGATGGTCGTCGACCATCGAAGGCAGGGCCGCACGCCCCAGCAGCTCCCGCAAGCTGAGACCACACGGACAATCGTCCGTGTGATAGCTTGTATGGGGCCGGAGAACTGACATCCGGCGACGTCAGCTTTCCGCCCCCATCACTGGCGTCATACCCTCATTACCATGCATACGCCCCGCGTTTGCATGGGAACGCCCATGAAACGCGGGGCGTATGCATAGGGAAATGAGGGTATGAAGCCCCTCACGCCCCTATACGCCCCCTTTGCGGCGGACTAAATACGTCTGCGGCGAATTCGGCTGCACATGCGCAGATTGACCTCTGCGCATGTGCAGACTGAAAACATCGGCGGTACGGCCGCACGCCCGTACCGCACGATTCAGAATAAGGGCCATGGTTTTGTCCATCTAAGAAGGATTTTGTCAGAAAGAATGAACCAAAATAAGGCCCTTATGTGCTGTGGTTCCCTTTTTTTCTGCCTGATGGGACGGACTCCCCCACATACCACACCAGCCTGGAAATTTGGCTGCAATTGATACTGAATCAGGCCCAATGTACGGGATGATTAGATTTAAATGTAGGGAGGTTTAAATGTAGGGAGATACATCTTCCAACAACACCTTCCCGCATCCTGCAGCTGTCCACGAGTGGGCAGTCTGGGGATTCAATAATGCAATGTGAGCTGATTGTGCCGCAATTGTGGAATGGGGGCGTGGTCCAGGATGACAGCAAGTATGGGTTAGTGACAATGGTAACAAATATTATAATTAAATATTATAATTGCTGCTGATACTGAAGAAGCAAAACAGACTTTTCAAGCTCTTTTTGCTCCCTGTCAAATTTATTATATAAGTAGCAATTCTATCCTTAAAAACTTAGCTATAGTGACATAATGTACAAAAAAGCATATTCAACTCCTTGTTATGCAAATAAAACTAGAAAATATGAATAAAAAAGCAATGACAAGATGGGAATAGCAAAAAAGAAAACATATCAAAGTTGCTTTAAAAAGGCCTTCTCCCTCTAGGGAAATTAGATGTGCAAATGTATTCTCAGTGCTTTTGAAACAGATACAATTTTCATCATATGGCAGCAGAAAATCAAGCAAGCTATTGATATGCAAATTCAGTTTAAAAAATAGATATTATTGGGAATGAAAGGAGCAGCAAGCTCGTAATACGGTGAAAGGCCTGATTAAGAAATGCAATGATGACAGACCAGACAAGCTAATAGCCTCAGCCTAAACACCAAAGAAATGCTCATTTTGCCCACTCGTTCTCAATAAACAATGATGGATGTAATGACTTCTCAGATACAAAAACTGGCACAATTATTCCATTTCACTAATAATGATGGTGCACCGGGAATTTGGCGGCCTTCTTTTGATGATGAGGATGATGATGTCGGCTTTGTGTGGAGGTCCCAGTTACTGCAAGTACATGACCTACAGAATGGAGTTGTCCATTTGCCCAGATGCCTCTGAGTTATCATTCATTCTTACATATTAATGAGCCCATTCTGAACCATTGGTTGCACAATTTGACATTCAGTAAAAGATGCAGTGGCTTACCTATAATGGGTACATTTTTCTAATAATTAAGATAAAACCCCAAAAAATCAAATGTTGTCTATTTTTATAATAATTACCCTCCATTGTCCTGCGGCAGGAGTGCTCCGAATTCGGCAGAAAATGTTGCGGCAGCCATTGGGCAATAGCTCAGACTCCGCACAGCTGCGCTGCTGCGGGCATCAGCAGCAATATGAAAATCGTCGGAAAAATGGCCATCACGCCATTTTCATTGGAGATTCATGCATGTGCAGTGAGGTCTGAGCATTCTAGTGCTCGGATCCTACTACTGCCGGGATACGGTCGTTAGGTCGACACATACTGTATTAGGTCAATATGCATTGGGTTGAACATTGAAGATCGAAATGACTTAGGTTGTTAGGGTTGGACGGTCAACAATGTCAAGGTTGACAGTCAAAAGGTTGACAGTCCGTATTTCATGCCCTACCATGAACTAGGGTGTGAAGGGAGAATAGAATAGTGCACCATGCGAGGGGACGCAGTACACTTTGACGGTGTCCATGTCAACAGTCGGGATACAAAAGGTGAATGTTGACCAAATATTGGTCTACCTACTCCCAACTCTACTCCCAGCAGAGAGGAGGGGGCTCAGCAGGAAAAAACTTCACAATGGCCTCCTCCTCTCTTAAAACGCCCCTGCAAAGATGCATAGTAATGAAATAGCGTTTTTACACTCATTAAAGGCCCATACACACTAGAAGATTATCTTTTTCAATCTGGCCGGTTGGAATGAAAATCTGGAAACTTCTGGACAGAAATTAAAATCAACTGTTTGCTCCCAAACGCTGGAAAATGGACAAAAGCCGTCATCTGCATAAAGGCCCATACACACTAGAAGACATTGGCATCAATCTTGTTCATAAAGGGGCTTCTGAACAATATTAATGGCAATATCTTCTAGTGTGTATGCCTAATATATTTGCACCTCCCTGCTCATTGTTAAAGATATTGACACCTTTTGGACATGCAGGTCAATCTGCCAATATTGCTTATGCCATTTGCACCCCTCGTTCAGTGTGGATGCACAATATCTTTCAGCTGAAGGAAAATTGGTCACTAATATCTTTCATCTTTCATATCTTCTAGTGTGTGTATAGGCCTTAAATTTACCATTTTGTCTGTTTTCTATGTTTAGGAGCAAATGGTCAATTGTCATTTGCTCCCCAAAATTTCCAGATTTCCATTCCAACCAGGAAAATTGGAAAGATAATCTTCTAGTGTGTACGGGCCTTTAGGCTAGTACAGAGTTTGAATGCATTCTCAAATGCAGGGGTAGAATGCATTCCCAGCAACAACAATAAAACAAAATGGTGCCCATACTGTATGTAAATTTAAACATATTAGTTGCAAAGCAAAATAAATTTTTATCATCCGAGTCATATTAGTCCTAATAAAATCAAATATCCTTTCTAAATGTTTGCTTTTCAATCCCTTACATTTAAGATTTTCCCCTAATATTGAGCGGGCTACCACTGATACCTAATTATAATTTATAGTGAATTTGAAATCAAAGCAAATGCATTCACAGGAGGAAACTGTTACCCGTGGAGTCCCCCAGGGATTTGTACTTGGACCAGTGCTTTTTAATATCTTTACTGGTGACATTGCAAATAGCAGTGAAGGGAAAGTATGCCTTTTAATAGATGACACAAAGGTATGCAACAGGGTAGACACACCAGGAGGGGTGAAACAAATGACTGATGATCTAGGTAGACTAGAGGAAGAGTCAAGAGCACATTTTAATTACGAAAAATGCAAAATCATGCACTTGGGCCTCAAAAATCCAAAGGCTAAATATGGTATTAATGGCACTATATGGGAAGCGACTGAGGAGGAAATAAATCTAGGTGTCACTATTTCAGGCCATGTAACAAAGCAATGAGGAAGGCATGTTAGATGCTTGGTTGCATGTACAGAGGAATCAGCAGCAGTATGAATGAAGTAATAATGCCGCTGTCATCTAGATTTCTGTGTCCACTTCTGGATGCCATGGGCGAAATGTAATAGGGTGTGATTTTGTTAGACATGTGCAATTTTTGGTCAAAGACGGGCAAATTTTTACGGTTTCCCGAAAATCTCACATGTAATCGGATGCGAATTGCGGTAAAAATCACACTTTTTGACACGGAATTCACACATTTTGACCTGTCGATTTTTGATCACATCAAGATGTTTTCCCATTCTGCCTCTGCAGCTAGCTCCCCCTGCTGTCAGCCAGCACAACGGCAGCCTGTCTCTAGAAGACAGCTGCTGGGAGCCACACAGCACTGCGGAGGCTGCATTAAAAAACAAATTGGTCATCTGCACTGCTGTATCCCGTACCTGGCAGGGGGGTTTCTAGGTATTTGGAAACCCCCGCTGCGTGCGCGAGTGATCAGCTTTGCCCACATGGATGTTTGTTTTGAATCAGCGGAACTAACGTGCCACATTTAAAATGTCTGTTTTTTTCCTTTATTGCTCCTCTCCCTGATGTCACTTCTAGATAATACATACATCTATCTAGGCTAAGCTATATAAAAATAAAAATGCGATCCAAAAGCAAAAGTTTTTTGTGATGCTTGAATGAACAGACAGGCAAATAGACAAAAATTCAGGAAAAACTATTTTGTTTCCATAGTTCATGTACAGAATACTTGACTACTTTTGAAAACTAGAATCAAGGAGATTACGGTAATAGGCACCTTACATAAAGGTAGAAGGAAAGGAAGGAAAAGACTCTCTCTTTTTTGGGGCACTCTTTAGTTGTGATTACGTACTAATCACAACTAAAGAGTGCCCCAAAAAAGAGAGAGTCTTTTCCTTCCTTTCCTTCTACATTTAATTACTCTCTAGGGTGCACCTCCACACCTCGATTTTTTAAGGGAACCTCCTGTTCTCACATTACCTACTTATTGTGGACACAAGATTAAGATCAAACCTAGTCACATAGATTTAACCAACTACACCTGTGCACTGGTCCATCTTCCCCCTCCCCCTTTCCCTCCAAGTCTACCTTACATAAAGGATCATGTCACACTCTGACCATAGGGCTTGTCTAGCTCCACATACAGATTCGTATTTGCTTAAATGCTTTTTCTTGCAAGATATTTCTAATATAACATTAACAACAATATACTTTGTAAAGTTTTGCAAGTTAAATACTAAAATTTCTGACTGCAATATGTTTTTTTTGTTTGCAAGTATATATTCGCTGTGATATTTATTTATTTTTCTCTCTCAATAAACATGACTAATGTGATGCCTGTGCAATAAATTACAAATGCTATTTGACCTTGTGTGAATTCATCCTTAAGCATACAGGTATAATTTTTTGAATAAATGTTATTTTATTTTAGTACTGGACTGTCTTCAACTAGTAGGCACTACATATATTATTGGATGTGCTTTTTTCCATACCATTATGGCATTGGCCAAATCATTATGGACTAAAAATATTCTAATTAAACAAATGTGGTTAACTAAAGAAAGATTACTACTGTAGCAAAAATGCATATCCTAAGTCACTCGCTAGCAGCAGCAGCAGCATGCTATGGGTCAGTGCACACCAGCACAGAAGACTCTATGAGATCATGTGCTGCTGTCTCTCTCACTCCTGTCAATGATTCCCTCAAGTGGGATATTAAGAGTTGTAAGCAGGGACTGCTGAGCAGCTACAGCAAATCACAGTGATTACAGAAAAATCACTGTCCTTGCAAAGAACTCCTTAGGGGCTCCCCTGGAAGAATCTCTGAGATTAGAAGTACAGTGCTGGGCTGGGCAGCAGGACATTTATGACAGAAATGGGGCCTCCTGAATGATGCAGGAGGGTATGCAACTATGCATCTATGATGAACAGTCCCTAGAGCTATATTTAAAAAAATAATTATATGTACAGACACAGACCTTACAATTTTATTATATCTATAGATAGAGAAAATGCACAAAATGTATGCAGGGGTGCAGCTCCCGGCATTGCTGTGAAGCTATGCCCCCTTTTGCCATCCCTACAGGGTCATGACCAGTCCCTCTGTCTGCTGTGAATAGATGTTGTGCTCCCTAGTCCTGGCGCCCTAGGCTGCGCCCTATTGCAGGCATGTCCAAACTGTGGCCCTCCAGCTTGCCATAGTTTTAGCATTCCCTTATAGCAAAACTATGGCAAGGCATGATGGGAATTGTAGTTTCACAACAGCTGGAGGGCCATAGTTTGGACGTACCTGGCCTATTGGTCAATCAGGCACCGGATGCTTGACTCCCTAGAAGTATGCCTATGCAAAATATCTTTACCCAGGAGAACTAGATTATTATATTTATTTATTTTATGTAATCTTCAAGAGATTAATATGAATAAGTGCATATAAGTATAGGAATAGTGATTTTTGTGAATTGTGTATGGGTTTCCGTCACTAAGATAATATAAAAAAAAATATATATATATTTCCATATCTAACCAACATAAAAGCCATTGTGTCGAAGAAAAACTATATATAAAATGTTCTTTAGTAAAAAGAAACACAGATCACAAACACATTCGACAGGCTTTGAAGTGATTAACAAGTGGTATTTGTCTAGAACAGACCTACAGTATACTATAAAAAAAGATAAATGCATTGACAGAGTTACAAAAATCCCAATGGTTTCAATACTGACTTAAAAAATATATATATATATATATTCATTTTCATCTAAGCCATCAGTACTTTGTCTTTTTTAGGGTGAGATTTACTGTGTGTATTCGTAGGAAATGCATGAATATGCACTGCCAACCTGCAATAAAATGACAATTTATGTAGTAACATGAGACTATGCAACTCCAGTACTGTATATAAGAGGAGGGAGACTACAGAAAACATTTTGGTCAAAGATTATAAAAATATAGAATACAATTAGTGTTTAAAAAAGAATCAAATACTAGTGTCCTCTTACTGTTAAAAAAAAAACCACCTACAGTACTGTACCCCTTTTGACAGTCCTTTTTGGGACTCCAAGTCCCAGCATGCGAGGGAGGCTTGCTGGGACTCATAGTTCCACATTTTTAGACAATGGTTAATTCTATTATTTTACTTTATCAGCCCGGTGGTCACCATGGACAGCACCAGCCTGGTCAGGTAAGTCCTGAGGGGGGGGGGGGGGGGGTCTCCCCCTGGCTGTGGCATTACCCTGCTGGCTGGTTGGGCCTGGTTCTTAAAATAGGGGGATCCCTAGTCATTTTGTCCCCCATATTTTGGGAACCAGCCCCGGCCCTAGGGCTGGTTTTAAAAAATACAGGTAACCCCTATTTAGCCGGTTTTCTGATTTATTTTTTAGAACCAGCCCCGGCTCTTTCAGCCTGGTGCTATTTTTTTTACACACTGCAGCCTGCACGGATCTGACTGATCCGTGCAGGCTGAAGCCAAATACACCAGGAAGTTGAGGTCTATTTTCATGGCGTACAATTATCGGCAGTTTACTGTTAATTAGCGGCCGTATTTTAATACGGCCGCTTAGTAAATTAGGAATCACCATTCTTTTGAATGGTGATTCCTATTCGTATTTCCCGATGGTGTATACATTTGTATTTGTAAATACAAATACGAATGTGTCATGAATACGAATATGCATATTTTTGGCATAGTAAATGCCAAAAATACGAATACGCCTAAAAAATGTGTATTTTACTATGAAAATACAATTTTTTTAGCCATATTTGCCTTAGTAAATTTACCCCAATAAGTACTAGAGTGCACAGACTCCACTGCGCATGTGCAAATGGACGGAAAATGGCCACCGCATAATTTTTCCAGGAATTTCGGTAGCGCTACTGCCGCCACTGCTGGACTCCGCAGGGTAAGTGTTACAAAAATGGGTACAGTGTGCTCCGTGTCCAATGTGCACAATGCACCCATAATAGATACGCCACTGGCTACAGGGTAGAACAGGTAGACATTTAGTTATGCCCTATTTTCCAACCTATTGCAGGCACACCACAACCATGATCTGCCTTCCCTTAAACTAAAGTGGGAGAGACCTAAGATGGAGCAGCTCCCATTGTATCCTGGTGATACAATCACCATCCACCAGCCAAGGGGGTGCATGCACACAAGATGCTCGCGCGCCCCCTTCCGTCAGAGCCCTCTGCTGCCTGCTGCCAGTCCCCTGTACCTCACTGCAGCCCCCACCGGCTCCCCCCCCCCACCTTTAAGCAGAGACGGGCAGGGGAACTGCTCCTCGCTGCCGTACTGCGCCGTGGTGATGGGAACAAATACATTTATTCCTGATTCATAGGGTCTATATCACAGCGGTGAGACTATTTTGTATTGGGGGGTAGTCATTTTCCGAACTGTCATAAATGTGGATCCTTGGAATGTGCTTTCTGGCACTTGGTCCTGCCCTCGGAAAGCTTGGTTTTGGAAATGTGTAATTAGTACCTTAGTGACTACACACCTTCCATGTTATGCTCTTACACCATTAGTATGTACAGTATCAGCACTTGATGAAGAGATACTTGTTGTACCTACAGTACTAGACGTGATAGTATCACCTTGTGGTTTGTATTGCCTGATTGTGAAGGGCAGCAGGAGCCCCGGCATTAAAGACTTGGATCTCTCTAGTAAATGAAGCAGTTTCTACTTGGCTAGAAGAGTGTAAAAAGATTTATTTTGACATTTAGGCCAAATGGTGGGACTCTCTTTATCCAACCAGAACAGCACAGCCATCACCTTGGGTGGCAAGTGTAGCTCTGGGTGAGACGCTTATATTTGGGTTGTTGTTGGTTTCCCCTCCTCCCACTTGTTGGTTCCCCCTCCTCCCACTTTATCTGTACTCTATTTATTTATTTATATTTTGTTAGCTAATAGCTTGCAGCCAAATCACGTGACAACATTGTACAGTATTTTGGATTTTCTCTATAAATAACAAATTTCAATCGTTTTCTGTATTTGTAACAATGGTACGATATTTCTCATTTTTGCTTTCTATATTGTACAACAAACTGGTTGAGACGACACACATTGATTGTTGGGTTTGTTTGGTTTTTATTTTTCATGTTTATTGTATTTATTTGTTTATGTCTCAAGTCAAACTCAATAAAAATGATAGAATTTTAAAAAGTACTTTAGAGATAAGTAAGCATCCAATGAGTATATAGTATCGACAGATGATAATAAAGTATTGTATGATCATGAGATATTAACAGACGTATGGTAATGATACAAAAGTTACTGAAGCTCGAACTACCATTTAAATTTTGAATTGATCTTAATAAAAAAGCACCATGACAAACATATAATTGTGTGGGATAAGTTTAATTACCTTAGTAAGCTGAATAGTGATGTGTACACCTATTCTATTGTTTAGGGTTTACCATATTTAATTATGTACTCTGTGCTTATCCTTTTTCCAGGATGCAATTCATTATTGTTACTGTTTAAACTTAAAAAAAAAAATATATATATATATTAGTACTTTGTGCTTTGTTCTCTTTTAAGTTATACTTCAAGAAACACGCTACAATTAAATGCAGCCAAATGCTGATTGACACAGCCACAAACAATGTTTGAATTTGTATCAAATCTGATTTGCCCAACGGCCACAACTGACAGCCAGCCAGCCACATTAACTGGTCCACATAATCAGGCAGTCACTAGGAATCGGGTGGATGCATCACTCAACATTGGTGATGAATGCGTTTGTCCAAATAGTAATCGTTGCTCAGAGCGTTGTATATGTAAAAACATCAACTACGGTATAAGTGCTAGAATTCATATGGAAAAATTGCTATTATATATAATAATTCTTTTGGATGTAAAGCCGTGTAAATGATTGATGCAGTTTGTATTTAAAATGGAAACAGTGTTATTATCAACATCCTGTAGTTTCTCCCTGCTATCTCATCAGTGACTTCCCAGAATGCACATCTGCGAGTGACCTTTTTAATTTATTTTTACGTCATTGCTATCTACCCATGAAACTTTATAGAGACCTTTTATATGTTGTATTTGTGTTTATTTTTTAGGCTTAGACACTTTTTAACAACTCTTACATGAGAAAACTACCTTGATATCTTAAACTATTATTTGGACATAAGTGAAATTATAATTTTTATATCCAACCTTAAAGAAATTAAAAAAATAAAAGGTTGGAGAATAATACTATCGAAGGAGATGTAGGAAAGGGTGATAAGTGCCAAATGTGCTATACCAGCGATATTTGACACTTATAAGCAGCTATGTACAAAAGGAGATAACAGAGAAAAATCAGTCTCTGCAAATATTTAGCATGTTTGATATTTATCACCGTAATATTGTATGGCTACTGACAATCATCTAGATGTATAAAAAAAAAATCATTAACCTTAAACCATTCAGTAATCACCATACATTTTCTTTCTTTTTGCTTATGTTTTCAGGGATCAACTTCATCCCTTAAGTAGCTGCTTGACAGACCACCCCCTGCCAGCGCCCAATCAGCTGCCTCAGTAGCATATTGTCTAGTAATCACCATACCCCCAGAAAGAGGCAATCGTCTTTGCTGTGACATACCTACAATTGTGATAACCAGGTTTGTCCTGCCACAAGGAATAGGAACAGAGAACAAAGGGGCAGATTTATTAATCCTGGTGAAGTGATAAAATGGCCGGTGATAACGCAGCAGCCAATCAACTCATTACATTTTTTAAACCCAGCCTGTAACTTGACAGTTAGGATCTGATTGGCTGCTGTGTTATCACCTTCCACTTTATCACTTCACCAAGCTAAATAAATATGCCCGAAAGAATCCACCAACTATCTTGAGTCTTTGAGCAGGGATTGACCTGCTCCGGAATTTTTGTCCTGAGCAGCAGGAGACAACAACGTGTGTTGCTGGACAAGACATTACAGGGGAAAGGGGGTGGGGATGGGAGGGATTAGGAGTGATGATAAATAGCTGCAGGGGATGTCTTCTTCCCTGTGTCCTTAAAACCAACTACATACATGCCATACTTGCCTACTCTCCCCCAAGTTGTGTGAGACTCCTGATTTTTCAGGAGGTCCCCCACGCTCACAGAAGAGAAGCTGCATCTCCTTCATCCCATTCGCTTCCTAGTGTATCAGGTAGGATACAAAGGTTAACAGAGGATCACTTCGATGAATGAAAGGGATCTGTCTGAAATATGCAAATTTAGCCCTGCCCCCTACATCAGACCCACGAATCAGCTATTTGGGGTGGGGCTTAGTGACATCACAATCTACCCGTGCCCCACAAAGTGCCAGTCAGCAACTCCTCCCCAGGCTTCTCCTGGAGTCATTTCTAAGGTGAGTTTACATTTAATGCTACAGGCCGAAAAAGAATGCTAAAAACCTACACAATTCAATTGGTATATTTTATCTACAGCGCAGCTTTTACAGTCTGGGTAAGAGATCAAACAAAGTACAGCAGGTTAACCAAGATCAGATATGGAATATAATGGTGTGTGGAAATATACAGAACAATCTGAATTCGAGGCAGTAACGCAGCACCATTATATCTTTATACGGCTTGCTCTTTCACCCACTGTTTTCAAAGCAGTTGGTTTAGCTTGAATTCCCATTCTCAGAAGTTCTAGAAGAGGGCAGCAGTTATTCATCATCATGTACAAACATCACAGTAAGTTTTAACTGATTTGAATAAGATTTGAAGAAGCGCGACATCACGTCGTTTCCTACACAGCCTCCTGCCACATAAAATATGAATGACGAGCCTCAGGTTATTGCTGCTTTAATAAAGTCCGTGTAACGGTCACGCATTGCAATAACGGCAAATGCGAAAAAAAAACTAGATGCCACAAAAAGCAGAACCTTTACCCTGCTCCTCGTAATGACATTAAAACCATGCTGAGTGAAACAAGATAACTGTACATAGGCTCATGCTCCCATATTAATCAGCATCAAGTAACTATGTTATTTCATAGAAATGTAGTCATAGTGCATTTTTGGTTGAATAGAATCTCATACAGGGCCTATAGATGGATATTATAACATAATTCCCAGCTGTCCTTTTCTCGGGACAGTCTCATTTTTCGGACTGTACCGCTGTTCCATCCGTAGGCAGCAGTGCCCGGTGGTGGGTGGGGAGTTCTCCTGTCACTCGTTTCTGTGCTTAGTAGAGCAGCAGTGATTAGGCGCTGTGCGCAGATGCACAGCATCTATTCATGGGGGACAGAAGGGCTGGGGGCATGCAATCAGCTACCAAAGCACGGTACTTGTGTATTAACAAGGCGCCCACTAAGCAAATTGCCCACTAAGCGATTCTGCGTAAGAATATCGCATCGCATGCGATTTTTGCGTGCAATGCGATCGCATGAGATGCAATTTCCCTATGTAATTTATTCACTTCACTCTGCCCGCGGATGCAATGTGATTGCATCGGATCGCATCGCACTGCAAAATTGCATGTGATTTTATAGGGTGAGATGCCATTGACTTTGCTATACATTTGTATGAGATGCAATGAGATTTAGGCACCCCCCCACTATCCACACCTCCCCGAAGCATGGCGAGCACAGCGCGCCCTGCTAGGGGCGGGTGAACATATCCTCCCAACCTTTTAATACCCCCACTATCCACGTCGGCGTGGAGTTGATTCTATATAGTGTGGCGAGCGCAGCGAGGTGATTGTAGTGATCCCCGCAAGGGGACACGGAATACATGTAAGGTAATCCGCTGCGCTTGCCACGCTTCAGGCTTGGTGGCTAGCTGGGCTTGCCATACTATAAAAAATCAGCTCCACGCCGACGTGGATAGTGAGGGTATGAAAAGGACGGAAGGACGCGCTCCGCCTCCACTCGCCACGCTTTGGGGTAGAGTGGATAGTGGGGGGGTGCCTAAATCTCATTGCATCTCATACAAATGTAAAGCAAAGTCAATGGCATCACACCCAGCGCTGCAAGTATGGCGGTACGGGGTGGTACGGCGTACCATTAAAAGAAATACTGCCGGTACCCCGTACCGCCATAACAAATCTGCCCCAAGTGTTTAATGCGCATGCGCGCATATGTAAGTGGCGGGGGGCGTGGTTTTCGCCGCCCCGCCACAGCTTATTGCTTTCGGAGCGGAGGGGAGGGGAGCGCATTGCGCTTCTCTCCCTCCCCTCCCTATGTCACTCAGACCAGGCTGTCAGGCGACAGCCAATCAGCGCTCGCGGGCTGGCAGCCAATCAGGAGCCAGCCCGCGAGATAGGCAGAAGAGTCGGGAGATGCGCTCCCTTCCCTCCCCTCCCCAGGGATTCAGGAAGCAGAACAGCGGGGGACTATAGGGGGGAGAGGACCTGACTGCCCCGGACACAGCCAGCACTGGTGAGTTGTGCTGCTGTGGGGGCATTTATGTGTGGCACTGTGGGGGCATATTATATCTGGCACTGGGGGCATATCTGGCACTGGGGGCATATGTGTGGCACTGTGGGGGCATATATCTGGCACTGGGGGCATATGTGGGGCACTGTGGGGGCATATGTGTGGCACTGGGGGCATATCTGGCACTGGAGGCATATGTGTGGCACTGTGGGGGCATATGTGGCACTGGGGGCATATGTGTGGCACTGTGGGGGCATATGTGGCACTGGGGGCATATGTGTGGCACTGTGGGGGCATATGTGGCACTGGGGGCATATGTGTGGCACTGTGGGGGCATATGTGGCACTGGGGGCATATGTGTGGCACTGTGGGGGCATATCTGGCACTGGAGGCATATGGGTGGCACTGTGGGCATATGTGTGGCACTGTGGGGGAATATCTGGCACTGGGGGCATATGTGTGGCACTGTGGGGGCATATCTGGCACTGGGGGCATATGTGTGGCATTGTGGGGGCATATATCTGGCACTGGGGCACTGTGGGGGCATATCTGGCACTGTGTGGGCCTATTAGTAATGGGCATCAGTTGTGCGGTGTAATGAGCATTATGGTGTGGGGAATAATGTGTAACGGGCATTATGGTATGGGTCATATGTATTGGGTGTGTGACGCGTAACAGGCATTACTGTGTAAACTTTGGCCGTGTGCCTTTGGCGTGCAATATTCCAGCCACTCCCCCTAGTGTCATATGACCACGCCCCTGGTCACACCCCTGACCACGCCCATTTTTCGCCGCGCGCCTTCGGCGCGCGGCACAGTACCACTAAGACCTTTTTCCTACTTGCACCACTGATCACACCCTATAAAATTGCATGGATGAGGGCTTTGTACATGTGTGAGATGTTTGAATGGGTGCAGAATGGAATGAGGAGACAGTTCAGGCCTTATATGGGTGGAAAGATAGATGCAGTATGTTTGAGAGGAAGAGGAGCCAGGCAGCAACATTGAGGACATATTAAAATGGAGAGAGGTGGGAGACAGGAATGCCAGATGGGAAGAGATTACAGAAGTCCAATCTGTAGATAACCAGAGAGTGGATGAGAAAGGGTCTCATCCTAGAGACATTTCTTAAATGGCAAAAAAGTCCAGGGATATAGCATTATGTACCAAATGGAATGGATCATGTTGGAGGGTATGGGGGCACACTTTTTTTGTATTGGTGGAAAATATATACAGATTTTGCTACTCCTAGCTTTGCCATTGAATGTCCTAATCAAGGCAAATCTTGTGCAGCAAATTTGCCTGCGGACCATGATGCAATAGGAAAACATGGGGTTGCCCACTAGTCGCAGTCCATGTATTAAATTGCATCCGCTGCCGTGGGTGTGATGAGCATGGCTACATCTGTATTTTCCAGGATATGCACAGCCAGCCATGGTTGTTCCCAGAAAGGCAGGAAACCCCAGTTCATTTGTGGCGGTTATGACATGTAATCACTGGGTCTACATAGCAACTAGTCTAAGAGTGAAGAAGGATATATCAAAGGTCCAAATTGTGTGGGTTATTTCTTGGTCATAGCAGGCCCAGGAGTGGCACGATCACAGGAGGTGGCGGTTGGCAAGGAGCTATGACTTTTTATACTTTTCCTCTATCATTCTGTAAAACAGGCATCAATGGTGATCTACAGTATCAGGCCATACAGTACATCCCTTTCATTATTCTGGCTAGTTCATGCATGCCAGCTCATTCTTGTTTCATCACAGACATACAATTGACATTGACTAAATCTGGCTCTTGTGTTATTTCCATCACAGATCTAGAACCCTTTAAAAAATGGAGTAAGGTAGCTTTGTCTATAGTTCTTCCATTGGGATCGCCAGAGAATGCTGCAAAATCTTTCAGAAAACAAAGCAGTGAATTGAGAATTTAATCTCCTCTTTCAAAATAGATAATGCAACATGTCATCAACTATGAACTTGGCTTGGATTTACAATTTAATTCCAGTTTACTAATGAATCTTTTCTGTGTTAAACCCTGTACTATCATGATGTGCAAGATGTAGCAGTTTTGTCTTTTATTTTCTGCTGCATCCCGTAGAAGTATAAAACTGAAAGACTTTATGATATCACATTATTCGGGAAAATTTAAACTTTTTTATTAATTGAATTAATTTTAAATTTCACAACCACAAAAAGAAAAAAACATAAAAGCAACAAAACCCTTAAAAAAAAAAATCACAAATAAAAACAAGACAAGAAACATGCAGACATGAAAAATGGCATTTACAAGATAGAACCTTAACTCAAATGGCAACGTTCCAATGTTCAAAATAGCAAATACAAATAAACAAGGAAAGAAGCAAGAAAAAACTGCGAGATAAGTATACAACTCACCAGATGAGTGTTGTTGTGAAATTGGGATTATGTTTGTAAGTGTATAAAAAAAAACATAAATACAAATCTTAAGAATGCATAGTACAGGAAAAAAAAGACCGGTTCATCATATTACACCTGTACAATTTTTTTTACCAATTTGGTTGAAAGACATTTCCATTGAACCCAGTGTCCTGGACGAAAGATGTTGATGAAAGATATTGATGACAGACGAAAGACGAATGATCTAGCTACAGTTTATAGGCTCGTTTTGAAAGATATCCAAATTGAGCTGCATGCACAGTTGACAAACAATCTTGATAAACAACTGGCGGGTATGCGCATCATCGTTCGTCGTTCATCTATCGTCAATATCTTTCGTCCAGTACACTGGGTTCAATGGAAATGTTTTTCAACCAAATTGGTAAAAAAAAATTGTACAGTGTGTATGCACCTTTAGACGAAGCGCTAACCAGCAACAAGTCTAGTAGACCAGTTATGCTGGGTACACACCAAGACGACACACCAAGAGTCCGATCCCATCAATCTAGATCCAATTCCGACTGATTGGATGTAGATTGTGTGGTGATTGGGCCCTTTTCTGTCTTGGTGTGGACCAATACTGTTCCGATGCGTGGTCCCGCGGGTCGGTCGGTCGTTATTCAGATCTTACCTGCAGCAGGTAGTATCTGGAAACGACCATACTCCCGGGTGCGGGTCGCCATAGGATCGGACCCGCACACGGTGCACATCGTGCACAAAGTCTGGTGCAGCAACCGCCATGTAAACAGGACTTTTTTGCCACACTACTCCAGGCCTTGGAGGAAAATGTTACCATGTTTGCTTTTGTTTACTGAATTAGCATACATTATGTTTTATTAATAGATTCCATATTTCAATAATGTTCTTTTACACATATGCATAATGCTCATTGAGTCTCATTTGGAAGTAAGTATTAAAAATAAAGCTGTGGGCATCAGTACATGCAAAAGCTGCCAGTATTACCCTGCACAGGAAATTATAAATGTATTTGCCTGCCTTGCATTTCAATATGGTTTGTTCCAGATTTCTTTTTTTTTTTTTTAAGCCCCATACACAGGCTACCCAGTGGGGGGTGCAGGCATTGGCAAGGGCATACACAATTGACAATTAGGGTGGCCAATACTGGGACCGGGCTCAACGGCCTCAAAATTTGAGTTTCCAATCCCAGGATTTTGGGATTAGACTGCGCATTCACAGTCTAATGCAGGGTGCTCAGAAGCTGCCCGGCTGCTCCTGTTCCAGCGTGTGCTGCGCAGGCCGCACCGTCTGGCACACCGCCCATACTTCCCAGCCACAACGGCTGAGTAAATGTGTGGGACGGCCAGTTGGGGGGGGGGGGGTAGTTTTTTGTATAGGGAAGCCAATCCCAGGAATCCTGTGATTGAGCAGTTTTCAATCCCTGGATTGCTGATGCTGGCTCCAAAGCAAGCAATGGCTGGGGGAGCAATGACCCTGGTGCTGCTGCAGCATGGCCATCATTTACGAGGACCTCCCTCATCTGAACATGCTGGAGGAGTGGAGGGGTCATTTACAATGCATGGGAGCTGTCATC
This sequence comes from Crinia signifera, assembly GCF_055691185.1. Taxonomy (NCBI): domain Eukaryota; kingdom Metazoa; phylum Chordata; class Amphibia; order Anura; family Myobatrachidae; genus Crinia; species Crinia signifera. Next base: position 48,924,155 of record NC_139221.1, on the reverse strand, counting down.
GTTAGCGATATTGAGTGTATCACAATCAGGACCAGTGTGCAATGTCTGAGAATCAGAAAGGGCAGGTGGAATTTTCTTTTTACAACGGCATGAACACAAGGGTCCAAGGTCTTATATTGTGTCGTTAAATTATTAAAAAGAGCAGATTGCATTTAAAAAAAGATGTTGGATAAATCAAAATGTGATTCATTATGTGGTTTTATAGCTGCCATCAACTGAATGCTGTTTTTCAAACACAAAGTACAATATTTATTAATTTTACAGTTAATTGCATTCATTATGTGCTGGTTTATTAGTTACTGCAGACCACATTCATTTGGAGTTTCCAATCCCGGGATTTGGGGATTAGACTGAGCATGCACAGTCTAATGCCGGGCAGCATCTGAGCCAGGGACGTGCAGTGATGTAAAGTACCAGAGCCAGATTTGCATACAATATATGAGCCCAGGGATACATTTGGCCCAGGGGCCTAAGTTTATAACAGAGGCCCGGAGGCGAAAATGTGATGATGCCCCCTTCCCCCTACTTTCTTACGGCTAAATTCAAAAAGTGAGAGATTTGGTATGAAATCCACAGTTTTTTAAAGCGGCAATCATTTACACTGCAAAAACAGTTTGATTTTGCAGTGTAAATGATTGGCGCTTTAAAAAACTGGAGATTTCTTACCAAATCTCTCACTTTCCGAATCTCTCATCCTATTACATTTCACCCTATATTTCCACATGGTTGAAAATGTGCTGTTTACAATTATAAATGTACTCAAGGTGGAAAAAGCTTCAAGCGTACACCATGATTAAAATGTCTCCTTCCCATTGCTGGGAAGAGCGATGGGAAGTGCCTGAAGGAAGACTATGCCTATAAAATGTTGTTTTCCCTATTATTTACTGTATATAATGCTACAGAGGTTTGCTTGTGTTCCATAATATAGTTTATTTTGCTTTGCCAAACAACAAACAGTGATATCAATAATAAAGCATGTTGAGACACTAACTTAATCAGAATACAGTTAACCGCTTTGTAAAATAATCCACTGTAGTTCAATTTCAGCGTATTCAATTTTAAACAATACACTTTAGAAATGCCACAAATCCACTGAAATTGGATTAGGCTAAACACAGAATATTCTCCCAAATAAATGTAAACAAAGTCATAATCTGTACATGACTGGAAGACAGGGCCGTATTAAAGGACACAACGGCCTGGGACTGAAAACGTTCAAGGGCCTATAATGAGAAGCAGGGGAGGTGTGACCAGTGTTGTCTCAGTGTGGCCTGTGATGTGTGGGTGTGGCCTGTGATGTGTGGGTGTGCCCAGTGATGTGTGGGTGTGTACGCCCCTATATTGTCTGTCCCAATGTCTCCCTAACTACATAATAGTATTATACTTGCATAATTTTGGACCAGATGTTTCAAGCTTTAAAAAGTGATAAAGTGGAGAGTGATAAACAACCAGCCAATCAGCTACTACAGATGTAGCTGGCCTCATTTAGGCAGGGGCTGGCAAAACTATCGCCAGCCCCCGCCAGAGGGTGCGAGCGCCCAAAACGCTCACGCTCCCAATGGCAACGGAGCTCCCCCCGATGTCCACCACCTCCCCTGCCGTTAGGAACTGATTGGCTGGCTGTTTATAACTCTCCATTTTATCACTTTTTGAAGCTTGTTGCATTTGGCCCTCTGTGAGATGAATGATCATGAGTGAGAAGAGATGCAGGTATATACAGTAGATGGTAGATGAGTAAGAGAGCTGTAATTGAAGTGTGAGAGAAGAGGACTATGAGGACAGGGGGAAAGAAAGCCCTGCTCCAAGGAGCTTAAAATCTAGAGGGAGAAGACATGTGCCATGAGGTGCAGGCAAGGAGGATGACGGCTGGAAGTGGGCATGGCAGAGATGGCCAAGACATGAGTTGGCATATATGAAGAGTGCTCTCGATACTAGGCTCATATTTTAGGCTCGTATTATTTCGTTTTACACATTTTGACATATTCATTAAATAAAAACGCAGCATTTTACAATTTTACATCTCTAAGCCCTGGTATAGCTACTCCACTTGGCCCTAGAACCCAAAAGCTCTGAGCTCTATACACCACCACAATGGTTTTGGAATGGACCAAACAAGATGTACTTTAACTGCAGACTTTAATTTGAGGGTATTTACATCTAAATCAGGTGAACCGTGTAGGAATTACAACAGTTTCAATATGTGCCTCCCACTTTATAAGGGACCAAAAGTAATGGGTCAATCGACTCAAAAGCTATTTCATGGACAGGTGTGGGCTATTCCCTTGTTATTTCATCATTTGCATTTGGAATCTGTTGCTGTCGACTCTCAATATGAGATCCAAAGTGCTGTCACTATCAGTGAAGCAAGCCATCATTAGGCTGAAAAATCAAAACAAACCCATCAGAGATATATCAAAAACATTAAGTGTGGCAAATCAACTGTTTGGAACATTCTTAAAAAGAAATAATGCACTGGAGAGCTCAGCAACACCAAAAGACCCGGAAGACCACGGAAAACAACTGTGGTGGATGACAGAAGAATTAATTAGCTAGTAAAGAAAAACCCCTTCAAAACAGTTGGCCAGATCAAGAACACTCTCCAGGAGGTAGGTGTATATGTGTCAACAATCTAGAGAAAACTTCACAAGAGTGAATACACCACAAGATCCTTAAACAAGGTCCTCAAAAACAGGAAGACCAGATTCGAGTTTGCCAAACAACATCTAAAAAAGCCTTTACAGTTCTGGAACAACATCCTATGGACAGATGAGACAAAGATCAACTTGTACCAGAGTGATGGGAACAGAATAGTATGGAGAAGGAAAGGAACTGCTCATGATCCAAAACATACCACCTCATCAGTAAAGCATGGTGGTGGTAGTGTCATGGTGTAGGCATGAATGACTGCCAATGGAACGGGTTCCCTTGTATTTATTGATAATGTGACTGCTTTCAAATGTAGCATGATGAATTCTGAAGTGTTTCACGCAATATTATCTGCTCATATTCAGTCAAATGCTTCAGAACTCATTGGACAGCGCTTCACAGCGCAGATGGAAAATGACCCGAAGCATACTTCAAAAGCAACCAATTTTTTAGGCAAGTAAGTGGAATGTTGTGCAATGACCAAGTCAATCACCTGACCTGAATCCGATTGAGCTCCCCAGATTGTTGGCTTAAGAAATTGTGAATGTCAACATCGCTACTTAGCATGTAGACATTCATCATGTTGAAAATATTTCAATATGATTATAATTTTAACGAAACCGTCCCAGTGGTACAGCGATCATTTAGCTGCTATTGGGGTTCCAGTGCCTCTGGCAACTCCAAACATGTTTTCTAGGTCTGGTGCTGATGTGACAATAATAGTCAACCAGCAGTGAGTAACTAATCCTAACCTGTAACCTGTAACCATCCACCTAGTAACTAACCCAAACCCTTTCCCGCACAGCGACCATATTGCCAGTGATATTGCACCGTGTGTACACAGCTTAACCCTGATGCTCTGCTCCTGCAGCCTAACCCTAATCAGTGGCGGAACTACCGAGGGTGCAGGGGGAGCAGCTGCTATGGGGACCGGTGGACAGCAAGCACTCCCCTGCCTTTTTCCTGCGTTGGCTCTGAGAAGGGGGAGACCAAGCGGGAAACAGCACTTGCCGGCGCCTCCTGCCCACCCCCAGGGCAAGTGAGGTGGAAAAGCAGGCAGCACCTCCTGTATCCTGTCTCCACCCACCCATAGCATGTGAGCGGGAGAGAGACCTGGTGGGGGAACTGCAGCACTTACCGAGAGAACTGCAGCACTTGCCGGGTCCTCCCCCCTTAGCGCATGTAATGTCCTATCCTGTCTCTATTGTCCTGTCCCTTTTGTGCTGTGCCTATTGTCCTGTACTTATGCCTAATATGCCTTCTACTGTATCATATTCATCCCCCTTTGCTATTCTGACCTCCACCCCTCTCATTTTGGTGAAGGGCTGGGGGGCCCTTTCAAAATTTTGCTATGGGGCCCACAAAGTTGTAGTTATGCCCCTGACCCTAACCCTCTGCTCCTGCAGCCTAAACCTAATCCTCTGCTCCCAAAATGTTGCTAAGGTGCACGCAGAGTTCTAAAATTGCTTACTGGGAAAAAACTTTGCTGACAGATGTTACAGACCAAGGATGTCTAAACCTTTGGTTCTACTGGAGATGCTGAAATTCTTTTGTGATCTGAAAATAACCAAAATGCACACCAGCCAGTGTTCTGTAGCAGAATAAGGTACAATACACCCTCAGATGCTCAAAAACATTTCTGCTGGTTTAGAATAGAATAGAATAGAATCAACTTTATTGGCCATGTATGCTTGAGCACACTAGGAATTTTTTGTGGATTACAGTGCAGCATCAAGCAGGGATGAAAAGGGGGGGGGAGATATTACATATATTACATAAAGACATTACAAGCATTTAATTTCTAGCTACGACTATGGTGGTCAGGTCGCCAAGTAGGGACACGTTGTTTGGCTGTTGATATTGGGAGTGCATTCGCTTTGATTGGATTGTTCAGGTGATGGACGGCTAACTGAAAGAAGCTTCTTGCGGATCTGGACGTTTTGACGGGGATGGACCTGAACCGTCTTCCGGATGGTAGAATTTACAGAAGTATTATGTCCTAATACATTTCTGTAGGGAAGACCACCCCACAGAAACTGCAGAAATATGCCCCCCAGAACCTCCAGCTAATCCAAAGGTAACGACAAATTTATATATACAAAACAATGGAGCTTTAGCACTTGGCCTCTAACAAACACATCTGCTTTCTAGCAATGTCAATAGGTATCCATTTCCTACCAATACCTGGCAAGCACAATTTACATGTGGTAGCCTCAGCCAATAAGAATCAGCCTAATTCGCGTATGGTCTTCTGCGGTGGTCAGCATCTGAGTGTGATCTACTGGTAGACAGTAGATGGTGATCTACACTTTGGGTACCCCTAAAATATAAACAAATATTTGTATATTTCTCCAAAAATCCCTGCATTGAGGAGATAAATTTGGATAACGCTCAGTAAAATTATTTTGTGCTCACGGTGCTAAATTCTACCTAGGCATATAATAAAAACCAAAAAATGCATGCATGTTTAAAACACTGAGCAATTATACAGTACTGTTTATACTCTATGAACAAGACTACTAGTAATCACTGTAACTAATGGACCCCATGCTTTTAGTTTTCCAGTCATGGTAAAAAAAACTTCAGCCTGTTCAACACTGTAGAGTGCGCAGTAGAGCGCAATTCCAATTATCGTAATCAAAACTGCCCTACCAAGCGGTATCCACTCGACCTACTGCATTGACTACCCACCCAGCCGGGTGGGCTCGCTGCCCCCGAGCGGGTGATTGAGGGAAAGGCCTAAGTCAATGAATAGGTGAGCGCATCGAAAACAATCTATATACGTTGCATCAACAGATAATGAAGGCTAAAAAACCTATTAAGCTGCCGTTATTTCCCGCCTATCAGCCAACGCGATTAAACACCCCCCCAAAAAAAACATTATTAACCAAGGGAAGGGAGGGAGGGAAAACTCAGCAGTAAAGAGAGAAAGACTCCTCCCTTTCCTGCCCTAATGTTCCAGCTAACTCTGCCATTCCCTTACACCTTATTGGATCCCCGAGTCACATGCATCCCAAGGGTCACACACACAGCATTGGATGTTTAACCCATTCCATGCCTATTGCTGGCATTACATTAATCATATTGTAGGAAACTAAATGAAAAGTCTATATAACTGAAAGGGTTGGTAGTAAAGTGGGAGGAGGTTTGATGTGTCATCCACACTTTTCTCCAGTTCCCTCCACTCTCTCATAGGGGTTTATTTATAAGATACTAAGATGGGAGTACTATTGATGATGGGATGTGGTTATGGGCAACAAATCAGCATTTATCGATGGGCGATCTGTGGGTGGGCGCATGCAAATGCACCCGCCCACTTGTGGTGACAGTCCCTATGGATCGGGCAGCGTTTATAGAGAACACGCTGCCCAATCCATCTGCAGATATTTCAGCAGATCTACCTATTAGTGTGTACCCAGCTTAAACAGCAGAAAGCCCAACCAACAGACCACAGAGATGCATTAAATAGTAAAACTGAAATAACAAATAAACAAATAAAAGTACTGGAAAAAATATTTCCAGATTGAATTATTAGTATTTTAGTATAATTTCTGTCAGCTTCCAGCAAAATGTATAATATCCCAGTACATGACAGGCATAATTAATCGTTCTCTTTTTATTGCCTTAAGAGCTGACCTCAATTGGAGCAATTGAAATCATCAAATAAAAACGGGCAGTGATCAAAGGCGTATTGGCTTCTTCGCCACAAACGAGTACTTCAATACATTACTTAATCAATAAACGGAAGAGTCTCAATTTAATTTCCTATCTTTTGGGAAGTTGCCATATACTAATTGTCAGAATTACACGTCCGCTAGTTGGCTCAGCGCAGATGTTTATACGCATGACCTGAGACTAACTGGAATACAGATGTAAGTCAATAATGGAGTGTTTCATAAAACGTTTTATGACGATCAATTTGCAGGTTATAAAAATTCCAATAATTTGCTATTGATGTTAAACTCTTTACTAAAATAATTCCCTAGGTGGATTTGTGTATTTACCATCTACATAAATAATTTGGTGGGGAAAAGATTGCAGTAAGTACTGCACAGAAAACATCTCTATTAATACTCCTGTAGCAGATGCATCACTTGACCTATATACAATGCAATTACTTAGCACTTAACGAGTTTGACTTGACATTTGTAGTTGTGTTTTTTTATTTCAATGATTGTAAAACATCAAAACATTTATTTGAATGATATTCAAAAGGAGTCATTGTCTCATAAGGCCTTTCTAGGAACAGTATGGTACAGTGTAGTCACTCATGACAATTGTACAATATTATCTGGGTATGGTATACAAGATCTACACTGTCTACACAGACAGTCATTAGGCTGACCCCATATAGTCGATATGCAACGAGGTCAAACAAGGTATATAAAGTTAGTTTGACAGGTACAAAAAATCAACAGGGTCAAAAGGTAGATGTGAAAAGGGACAACACAAAAAAGTCAACACGATTTTTTAAAAACATTTTTTTGTTTTCGGTGTCGTTTTTTTACGTTTCCCCATATCTAAGCACAACCATTGGAAGCATGTAGCCCCGTGGGCTCACATTTCTTGCCACGCTTCAGCAACGTGGCTTGCACATCTACAGCGGCGCTCACCATAGGTTACAATTCCCATAGTCCACCTGGATAGTAAATCAAGCAACAGCTGGAAAAACATGGATATGATATAGAGTTCGACAATGTCAACAGTCAATCGGTTGACCAATAGCAGTCGACAGTGACTAGGTCGACATCTACAAATGGTCGACATACCATAGGTCGACATTGATGGAAGGTCGACACAAGTTTAAGGTTGACATGGACATGGTCAACGCTCAGAATGTTGACACAAGCTTTTAACTTTTTCTGGTGTCTATGTTGACATATTTGGACATGTACACCATATAGGTGTACCGCGTCCCCTCGCGTGGCTCACTGCGCTTGGCACACTATTATATTCTCACTCTATGCCCCTTTGGATAGTAAAGTATGAACCAAGTCGGTCTAAACAAGAAAAAATCATGAAAAACTTGTGTCGATCCTTAAGCTTGTGTTGAACTTCTGTCAGTGTTGACCTATGGTACTGTATGTCGACCATTTTTAGGCGTAAATGATTACACTTCAAAATCAAACTGGCTGTGCAGAGTAAATGATTGCCGCTTTAAAAAACACCTGGAGATTTCTTACCAAATCTCTCACTTTCTGAATCTCTCATCCTATTACATTTTACCCCATGGGGTCAACCTACTAACCAAGTGACAGTCGACCTCTACACTGGATCCCTACTATCTGTCCAAATTCTTCATATATCCCAAAAGGCTATAGAAGTTTTCTGTCACCTATTGGCGATATACAATTACCAACATCCTAGTTTTAGTGGCTAATAATGAATATTTCCCTTATAAATGTCCCTGGAAACCTGTTCTCCTGGCTCAGGAATACACTTCTCAACAATATCATACAGAGCTCTAGAGGATTGTCCAGATGCTGAGAATTAGGCATCACCTTGATTTACTTTTGAATTACTACATCCTGGAATCCACCTTATCAATGGGATGAATGGAAGCTAAGAGCTCATACACACAATGGGTTGGGATCATCTGATCTACAGCATGATGGTCGACAGTCATTAGATCGGCATGGGAAAAGGTCGACATGGGTCTAGGTCAACATGGGAAAAGGTCGACATGGTTCTAGGTCGAAAGGTCATTAGTTCGACAGGTCATTAGTTCGACAGTGTCTAGGTCAACAGTCAACATGGAGTTTTTCACAGTTTTTTTTACCTAAATGTCAACACAGTCGACATGGACACAGTTTAAAGTGCACCGCATCCCCTCGCATCGCTCGCTGCGCTCACAATGCGTCGGGCACTATTTTGTTCTCCCACCACGCCCTAGTGGATGGTAGGGCATGATATACCGCCTGTCGACCTTTTGACTGTCCACCTAGACACTGTCGAACTAATGACCTGTCTAACTAACGACCTGTCGAACTAATGACCTTTCGACCTAGAACATGTCGACCTTTACCATGTTGACCTAGACCCATGTCGACATTTTCCCATGTTGACCTAATGGTGTCGACCTAATGACTGTCGACCATCATGCTGTAGACCAAATGACCGCATCCCCACACAATTGTGCTCTTATACTGTTTTCTATTGCGTAATTTGTAATTATGCAGTTTTATCTTTAGAACATGGCCTGACATAGGTCTCCTGTATGAACGCATGCTACTGTCTTAAATTACTTGCCTACTTTTTTTTTTTCCTCTCTGGGAGAAGCCTGGAGAGGAGACCAGATACTGAATATCAGGGCTGCGGGACGAGACTGATGTCACCAAGCCCCGCCCCCATGCCAGTCAAATGCTGCAATTCGCGGGTCCACGGATTGGTTGAGGGGATTAAATGATGCTAAATTACACTAATCCAGTATTTGTTGCAGCGGGGAAGGGAGGTGCGGGGGCGATGTGGGAGACTTGCCCACCTTCCCGGGAGGGTAGGCAAGTGTATTTTACTAGTAAGCTCTCATTACATAATTACTGATGCTAGTACAGGTCTAGTTGTGCAAAACATACACAAAAACCAGCAAATATACTCAGAAAAGAAGACTTCTCAATGATATGATAGCAGAGTCTACTGTGGAGTCTGGCGATAATCTAATTCTAGGTACACACTAGACAATATTTTCAAAGATTTGTCCGATTTTGACAGGTCTTAATATCGTCTAGGAGTGTGTATGCTCTATGTCGATGATAATCCTCCGCATCAGTAGTGGCATCCTACATCATCAAGACCGTACGATGGAAGACATCACAAGCGAGTGCCCCCCCTATATCGCTCCAGCAAGTGTGCATGGTCGCGCTGGTTGCACAATGCCTAGTGTGAACCCAACTATTGAGACAATTAGAAGAATTGCCATTGACATACAACTACTGGAACAAAAATATTTCTCTGGTCCATCATGAAATCCACCTAATTTGGCCCAAATCAGACCACACACAATTTTGAAAAGATTACCAAGGGCACAGCAACCAACTATTAGTGGTAGGACTGTATAACATGATGATATACAAGGAAAAATCCAGATATACTGACAACAAACAGCATGACATCAAAGCAGAGAAAAATACTAGGTATTTGTCACCCTGAGTGAGCGCATACATGCAAGCAGGGCAGAAGAATTCATAATTTGTAGGTTGTACAAGCACATACTGTATCACAGGAAATAAATGGTGGGGGAGCACTGAGGCAGAATACAGTCTGTGCAACATTAAATAGAATCGAAAGCTTACCTGAGCTTGAGATTAGATAAGCACCCTGTTTTTGTATGAAGAATTAGTTAGCTGATAGTTTATTGGTGTTTCAGTCAGGGAAAGCTATTGGGTGTGAGATAGAGCAGACAGCCAGTGATAGCAGAGCAGGGGGAGGAGCTTAGGAGTCTATTTAAGAGCTGGCTGAGGTAAATTATTCCTCTTGCTGAATTTTCGGATTCCTGGAGACTGCTGTTCCCTGGTGTCTGATAAGGCTAAGTGCTTCTTTAATTTATTATTTCTCTATTATTCAACCTTTTATTGCTTTCCTGGTCTCTCTCTAATCTTACAACTTCTTTTTCAAGATTTCCTAAATATTTCTGACAACTTTTTCTGTCAGGGAGCGCTGTCACAGTGCGGCCTGTTTGCGCCTTGCGGCCTCATAGCTGCGCGGGTTTGCGTTGGGTAGTGTAGGGGTGTAATTTTCTGTAGGTAGGGTGATGTCGCGTCCTCGTCGCAGTGCTCCCCCTCCCCGGCGTTTGGCTGAGGCGGCGAGGCCGTTGCTGGCAGCCGCGTCATCGCAGGCGGCTAGGGGAGCGCGCATGGCGGCGGCAGCGGCGGGGGGTTCGCGTCCAGCCCCAACTCCCGCAAGTACTTCAGCGGGGGCTAGAGGGAGGGCGCGTGGGCGCAGTGCATCGGCTGGGCGGGCGGCTGCTCGCTCGGCGGGTATGATGAGGTAATGGCGGCCGCGCCTGCCGCGTCGCTGGGTGCGGCTCCCTCGCCGTCTGGCTTACAGGCCTGGCTGGCTAGGGGGGCGCAGGGCAGCAGGGCGCCCAGCAGGGAGGGGAGCCCGCAATTAAGGGGAGACATATCTGTGAGTGGGGGTACAGAGGTGGCGGTTAGCCCCGCCCCTTTATCCCCGGCGGACATTTTGTCCACTGTGGACTACAATGCAGCAAGGGGCATTCTCACAGCCTCAGGGGCTGGAGATATGCAGCAGCAGGTTCAAGCAGTGAACCTGTCCCCTGTGCGCAGCCAGACAGAGGTCAGAGTATGCGACTGGCAGTCTCCCCATTCGGGGAGGGGAACGTTTTCTCCCATAGTGAGGGTCAGGTCCTCACCATTAGCTGTATTTGCACAGCCACCGGCTACCCCGGTATTAGGGCAGGGACCGTTGCCAGTCGCTCCTCCCACAGGGCCCCAGGGGTTTAGTGAGGTTCTAATTAGTCAGCCGTCATTACAGGCTGTTCAGTTCGGGAGCTGGTCCCCGTATTTTAATGCGGCTACGGTCCAGCAGGGCATGCAGGGTCAGTTGTTGGGTGGCCCTCAGTGGTGCAATCCGCAGCAGACAGTTTACCAGCCCCCGGGTCAGGCATGGAGGGGCGTGGCCCCCGGTATGCAAGGGCAGCAGCTATGGGTAAATTCGGGCTATGCTCAGGTACCTGTGGGTTTTTATGGGGGTAGCGGGCAGCAAGGTGTGCCCATTGGGGGTCAGCAGGGAGTTTATCAATTTCCACCCCCTCCCCCAACCCATTCTATAGGGGCTAGGCCTTCTAGTCAGGCAGCAGCGGCGCAGCAAGTGGTGCAGGGCAATGAGCAGAATGGGGGAGCGGCAGGGAGCGGAGAGGTGCCGGGGTCAAGTGTAGTAAGGGAGAATGTGGTTAACACTGCCTCTGTCAGCATTCCTTTACAGGTTGTTTCGGCAGGACCGGATAGTGTTTCAGAAGCTTTGGAGTCAGCGAGTCAAGTCGCGGTGGGCGCACCGTGCGACGCGGGACCATCAGTCGCTGCAGAAGAGCAGGCGGGGCCTTCGTCAGCGGGAGCAGGTGAGAATGCGCAAGCGGCGCAGCTGCAGGTGGCAGTTTCTCATTCTGACAGCTCTACTGATTCATCCAGCTCGGATGGTAGGCCGCGTAAGCTTATGAAGTATTTTGCGCAGAAGATTAGAGGAAAGAAGAAGGAGACAGGAGGTTCTAGGAGTGTAGCCAGTAGTGCAGCCAGGGTAGGCCCAGATGCTTCAGGCGATGCGGTTCACTGTTCTAATACAGCTATTTTGAGGGGTTTGAGATCAAAAATCAGGGACAAGATTAGGAGGGGAAGATTTGTGGATATGTTTTCCATAACACATGAGGCGAAGAAGGCTTTGGATGCAGCAAAGGCTAAGGGCCCGGCTGCGGAGGATGCCAGGAGATCATACGCTAACTGGTTGGCGGGGGCTTACATATTTGCTGCTTGTTACACGGAGTCTAGACCTGCGGAACATTTAAACATGTTTAAATACTTCCATTTAATCCATAGCATGTATGTGTCGGGTAAGCTGAATGCATGGAGGCAGTATGACGAGCTGTTTAGAAAAAAGCAGGATGGGTTAAAGGTTTATAGTTTTGGTTACAAAGACGTGGAGGTGTGGCTGGAAGTTACCCAGCAGACGAGGGGTGTGTTCGAGTTGGGTGCAGTAAGAAAGCAGACTTTTCTTGGTAGACCCGGGTACAATGTACCCGGGAAAGGAAAGTGCTACGCATTTAACAATACACAGTGCGCCAGAGGAGCAGCCTGCAGATACAGGCATTTATGCTTACTATGCGGAGGCGGTCATCCAGCAAAAGACTGTTCAAGGGGAGGGCAGGCAGCGGGAAGAGGGGAGGCTAGACCCAACGTTAGGCAAAGCGGAATCTCCAATTAGGTTTAAGGAGTTGGGGAAGTGGTTGAGGATCTATCCTCTTAGGGAGGAGGCAGCCTTTTTATTAGATGGTTTTACATTAGGTTTTCGTTTACCAATAGTGGACAGGGTGATGGCATCAGCAGCTAGAAATTTAAAGTCGGCTAGAGATTTCCCAGAGGTGGTTGAGAAAAAGGTGGAGAGCGAAGTGAAGTTGGGTAGGATGGTAGGGCCTTTCGAGGAGCCACCAATAGCGGGCCTATGCATCTCTCCGCTAGGGGTGGTTCCTAAGAGGGAACCGGGGAAGTATAGGTTAATACAACACCTATCTTACCCGGAAGGGGGATCAGTGAACGAAGCGTTAGATCAAAGGGTTTGTAGCGTGAGCTATGAATTATTTGATCAAGCGTTGGTCCTAGTGGGCAGGGAGCCCTTATGGCTAAGATAGATATAGAATCCGCGTTCAGGATTTTGCCATTGCACCCGGATTCTTTTAGGTATATGGGTTTTAAGTTAGGGGGCAAGTATTATATTGATAGATGTTTGCCGATGGGTTGTTCGGTTTCTTGTTCTTTCTTTGAGTGTTTCAGCACCTTCTTGCAGTGGTGCATTAAGGCGGGGTGTAAGCAGCAGGGAGTGACTCATTATCTTGATGACTTTTTGCTAATAGGTCCTGCTGGTACGGAGGTGTGTGCAGAGTTGCTTTTTTCAACAAAGGCCTTAATTAGGGTTTTAGGTGTGCCCATAGCGGAGGAAAAAACAGAAGGCCCAGCTGAAAAGATATCTTATTTAGGTATTGAAATAGATACGCGAAAGGGGATGTGCAGGCTTCCAAGGGACAGGGTGGATAGGTTGAAAGAGCAGTTGGAGTCATTTTTAGGGGTTAAAAGGGTCTCGTTGAGGCAATTGCAGTCATTGTTAGGTTTGATGAATTTTGCCTGTAGGGTTATTCCTATGGGGCGGGTTTTTTGTAGAAGACTGGAAAGGGCTACAGTAGGGGCTAAAAAGCCCCATCATCTAGTCAGAATTTCAGGGGAATTGAAAGAGGATTTGAGGGTGTGGCTTTGCTTTGTGCAGGATTTTAATGGGGTCAGGATTTGGCAGAGGCCGGTGAAGAATGAGGAATTGCAGTTGTTTACAGATGCATCAGGAGCAAAGGGATTCGGAGCATATTTTAAGGGGCATTGGTGTGCAGAATCGTGGCCGGATTCGTGGAGGTTAAAGGGGTTTACGGGCAATTTATTACTTTTGGAATTGTTCCCAATTATTGTAGCTGTGGAATTGTGGGCGGGGCAGATCTCAAATAATAGCATTGTCTTTTGGTGTGACAACTTAGGGGTCGTTCACTCGATCAATAACCAGAGGTCAGTTTGCCCGGAGGTAATGCGCTTGCTTAGACATCTCATTTTGCGTTGTTTGCAGGAAAACATTTCCTTTACTGCTAGGCATGTTCCAGGGGTGAGAAACGAGATTGCAGATGCTTTATCTAGATTTCAATGGGATAGGTTTAGGAGGTTGGCACCAGCAGCAGATGCAGAGGGCGTGATTTGTCCTGATCATTTATGGCAGATCATAGAGCCGGCATTGAGGGTTTAGCTCTGAAGGCATTGGCACCAGGTACGCTGAGAACGTATTCAGCGGCTTGGAACGAATGGTCGTTTTTTTCTGCAAGGTTGGGTGAGGGTAGGTGTCAAGAGGAGGCCATGTTGGATTTTGTTTGGTCATGTCATGAAGAAGGAAGGTCTAGAGCTGCAATGTCAGGTATTTTAGCGGGGATTGCTTAATTTTCAAAACTAAAGGGCCTAAAGGACCCAACTAAATCTTTCCTGTTGTCCAGGGCATTGAAGGGTTGGGCGAAGGAGCAAAAGGGGGTAGGGGATTTGAGAAGGCCAATAGATCCGGGTCTGATTCAGGACTTAGTTAAAGCAGTATCGGGAATAGCGTTAGAGGGTTTCGAGGCAGCCTTGTTCAGTTTGGTTTTTGTTTTAGCCTTTTTCGGGGCATTCAGGGTAGGGGAGTTAGTTGCTAGGAGTAAGACGTGTTTGACATCAGGAATCTTGAAGGAGATTGTTTTAATAAAAGAAGACCTTATTTTAGTCAAGATTCAGAGGTCAAAAACAGACCAGCTGGAAAGAGGGCGGTGGTTTTCTATAAAGGCAGAAGAGAAGAAGGAGATATGCCCAGTAGGAATGGCGAGGAAGTTTGAGTAGGTCAGGCCGATCGGGGGCGCTCAGTGGTTAGTACATAGGGACGGGACGCCGCTGACCAAATTTCAATTCTGTAGTGTGCTTAATAAGTGTTTAGTGGCTTTAGGTTTACCGGAGGAGGAGTATGGGTCGCATTCTTTGAGAATAGGTGCAGCTACTTGCGCGGCAGCAGCAGGCGTTTCAGAAGAGGCGATAAAGCGCTTAGGACGTTGGAAATCCGCTGCTTTTAAGTCTTACATTAGGGAAGATAGGTTATAACGAGTGCGCTCCTGGCGAGTTTGTTTTTTTTAGGTAACCCAGGGCCATAAGCCGCCTGCCTTTTATCAAGGGGGATTGGATGGCGTTTCACTTTTTTCCTCTTAAAATCTGAGGTTTTGTGTTGTTCACATCCATCTGGGTCGCCTAAAAAACTGAGTTTTCCTTACCTTGGCTAGTTGCTTTAGCATAAGTTAATTAAGAATAAGTTCTAATGCTATTTTATATAATTTTGTTATAGGTTCGGCTGATGTGGTGGGTAGGGTGTGGATTGTGGGACATTCATATGTGTATTGGGCAGGAAAGCATGAGACTAGTTCAGGGAATAGTAAGGTGAGATGGATTGGTATTAGGGGTCTTTCCTGGTTCGGGATTTGGGATTTATTGTTGGCCTCAGAGAAAAAATGGGGTGCTCCACATGTGCTAGTTATTCACGCCGGAGGCAATGACTTAGGGTCATGCAAGGGCGTTGAATTGATTATAGCAATAAAAGAGGACCTTCAGGGCATGAGAGAAAGATGGCCCGAGGTGAGATTGTGCTGTTCGGAGATAATTCCGAGGAGGGTATGGAGAGGGACACAAGGAGGAGCTGCTTTGGACAGGGTAAGGAGGAAGATTAATGCAGCCGTGTCCAAGTTTATGTGGAGCATTGGGGGTGTTGTGATCAAGCACCCGGAAATTAAATATGAGGCCGTGGAGCTCTATAGAGCAGATGGAGTACATTTGAATAGGGAAGGGATGAAGCTGTTTGTCACAGCCTTGCTTGGGGGTGCTGGATAGGGGAGGGTGATTAGTTTAAAGTGGCGGACTTCGGCCTTCTTTGGTCGGCCTTGTTTTGGCGGAGAGCATGGCTCCTCGGTTTAAAAGAGATTAGCGTGACAGAAATTGACTAGCATTTCCCTGTGACAGTGGCGAGTCGGTCACTACCTTAGGGGGGGACCAGGTCAACATCTGAGGGATGGGCAAAGGCTAGGCCAATTTAGGGGAAATGGAGCTACTCAGTAATGGTCACGCAGGGCGTGGTCGAGGCCACGCCCATTTATTTAGTTATTGCAGAAGCTATTGCCGAGGGGCCATGCTGCTTGGCCACTTTTGATTAATTAATTCAATCCAGCCATTCGATTTAATAAATTCTGGCTGTAAGCTTAATTTTCCAATTTATACAGTTGTCTGAGTCATTATTTATTGTCTACGAGTCCAGTTATTTGTGTCCGAGTCGTTATTTCAATTGCGTCGTTTTCTGAGTAATAAAACATATGGGTGACTTAATAGAATCGAAAGCTTACCTGAGCTTGAGATTAGATAAGCACCCTGTTTTTGTATGAAGAATTAGTTAGCTGATAGTTTATTGGTGTTTCAGTCAGGGAAAGCTATTGGGTGTGAGATAGAGCAGACAGCCAGTGATAGCAGAGCAGGGGGAGGAGCTTAGGAGTCTATTTAAGAGCTGGCTGAGGTAAATTATTCCTCTTGCTGAATTTTCGGATTCCCACCCACCCACCCGAAGTAAGAAAAAATGTTTTGGTTGTGTAAGTCATGTTGAGGCTTGTAAAGGCTGAGGGCCTGGCAAGTAAGGAGCAAGAGGGTCAAGAGAGATTTGCAAAGGCTTAGGGCCTTGCAAGGAGGGAGAGCAAGGTGAAAAGGAGAAGTGCAAAGGCTTAGGGCCTTGCAGGTAAAGTATTCCCACCCACCCACCCGAAGTAAGAAAAAAATTTTTTGGTGGTGTAAGTTCATGTTGAGGCTTGTAAAGGCTGAGGGCCTGGCAAGTAAGGAGCAAGAGGGTCAAGAGAGATTTGCAAAGGCTTAGGGCCTTGCAAGGAGGGAGAGCAAGGTGAAAAGGAGAAGTGCAAAGGCTTAGGGCCTTGCAGGTAAAGTGTGGAGGGCGGAGAGCATGGCTCCTCGGTTTAAAAGAGATTAGCGTGACAGAAATTGACTAGCATTTCCCTGTGACAGTGGCGAGTCGGTCACTACCTTAGGGGGGGACCAGGTCAACATCTGAGGGATGGGCAAAGGCTAGGCCAATTTAGGGGAAATGGAGCTACTCAGTAATGGTCACGCAGGGCGTGGTCGAGGCCACGCCCATTTATTTAGTTATTGCAGAAGCTATTGCCGAGGGGCCATGCTGCTTGGCCACTTTTGATTAATTAATTCAATCCAGCCATTCGATTTAATAAATTCTGGCTGTGAGCTTAATTTTCCAATTTATACAGTTGTCTGAGTCATTATTTATTGTCTACGAGTCCAGTTATTTGTGTCCGAGTCGTTATTTCAATTGCGTCGTTTTCTGAGTAATAAAACATATGGGTGACTTATATGTTCTTGTGTGAGAGCACGTCAGTGACATGCAGAATGCGAGTGATAATTGTGTTACTGTAGCAGAGTCTGAGAAAGGCTGGCATCAAATATTGATTTCTATTTTTCTTAAGGCTACACAGACAATGGAATTGCATCAGGATTTCTAAACATGTGTCTGTGTTGAATCCTCAAGTTAAACACATGTTGAAACACAGTAAAATAATGCTTCTTAACTACTCCTCATTGGGCCTTATTCAAAGTCGCACGCTATGCCGGTATGAGCGCAGCAGATTTTCTTTGTACAAAGTTGCAGATCCAGGGAATGATTAAGGATTCCAGCTGCCCAAGGCTAATACAGAAGCACCCTCCCCCCCATACATTAATTATAATGTATCTTACCTATATGCTGACTGCTCGCTGTCACAGCTCGAACGGTCAGTATTCAACTGACCCCCTGCACACGCCGTTTCCACGTCGCTGGGTTTTGGCAGCGATGTGGAAAAAGCGAGGTTCGCGGCTAAAGGCAGCGGACTCCCTTCATTAGCCTGCGAGCCTCGCTGTTTGGGGGAATCCTCACCGTCATCTGACTTGGAGGGTTCCCCCGGAACATTGAATAGGGTGAGCATCCACTTCAGGGGTTAAACGGCAAGGGACGCTTGTTTTCAGCGATCCCCACCGTTTAACCCCCTTGCTGGCTGCATTAAATGCGGCCCATAATATTCTTTAAAGGTAATTGGTAACAATGTTACATTTTGCAGTTAGCATTGCTTTCATCATTTGAAATCTTTTCATTTTCCAACCGTCAAGAAGCAGAAGAAACATTACCATGTTTTAAAATAAAATTGTTAAAATGATATAGAATTTGACTATGTGAAATGAATTGAAATAATAGAAATGTTTTACCTAGGTACTGTATGCAGCAAACAGTTATGACTAGACAAAGGCATGGAGCTGTAAGTCTGTGTTTCATAACATCTGATTGGAATTTGCATTATCCTATTTAATGAATTATCAAGTTCAGTTTTGCTCAAGTACTCAGTGATTCCTAGAACAATCCACAAAATATAATGGAATCTGTAGCAACTGCTGGTCTTCCTGGTATTTGTACATGTTTTATCAATTGATAAATGCAGATAAATTAGATCTATGACTTCTGTATAAAGTATAATATGCACCTAAAGTACCCGTCTTACACCAGGAATATATAATATGTATTTTGTTAAGGAACGGGGTTCTAATCCTTTCAGCAAATTGCAGCCTTTGATATTGAAATACAGAGTAGATTGCTGACAGGGGACAATGTCTCTGACTGCAAGGATAACCTTACTTTTACAATGTATCCATCTCTTTAATAATTCATGTATATTATTCAAACTTTATGCATTTTGACAGTCATTGATTTCAGAGAGCCCCTGTCTGCAATTTCATGCATGGAAAACATGCTATTTCAGATAAGAATGAAGAGTGTGTAGGCCAGAGAAGATCTCATGCTGGCATACTACAGGCTACAGCAGGTACACTCAGGCCAACCAATACGTATGTTTTGCTGCCACTGATTGGTGGTGCTCCCAAAATTGTTTTGTAGAGGAGACAAAAACCTTTTCTTGCCAATGAGGAGTAATGAACGGTCTGCAGACAAAACTATGGGGGTTATTCTAGTCCACATGCAACACTGCAAAATTTGAAGCATTGGAGTGGATGAAAGGCTGCCCACTGCTCGCACTGCCCCCTGCCCACACTGGTAGGTGTGACCTGGACGGTGAACTAGCAGAGGTTGTCAACTCTCCCCTTTGGCCACATGCGAGGGGATGTGTTCTCATATACAGTATCCCCTCACATGGTACCGAGGTGATTCGACAGCGAAGGGGGCGACCTGGCGACGGGCATTTGACCAGGCCGCATGCTGCATTAAAAGGCTCGCTAGGCAGTGAATGACCGTTGCCTAGCGAGCCAACCTGAATCACCCCTAATATGTGCAGAGAAAAAAATCATATCGTAGGGTCACAAAACATAGGGCCAGATGTATCAAGCTTCAAAAAGTGATAAAGTGAAGAGTGATAAACAGCCAGCCAATCAGATACTACCTGTTATTTTTCAAACACAGCCTGTAACATGACAGATCGGAGCTGATTGGCTGGTTGTTTATCACTCTCCATTTTATCACTTTTGAAGCTTGATACATCTGGCCCTCTGATTCTTAATCTCATACTAGACATCACAAAGGATGAAAATATGTGACTGATCACTACAGATCAGTAATATATTCAATCATGATCAAGGGGTTATGTGCATTAGATATCATTTGGAAAGAGATGAGGACATGATACCTGCACAGCGAGATTTAATTTTGGATAGTACAGAATTTATATTGAAATACAACCATGTCTGGTTTTTAGAATACAGTCTATGTGCAGATTATCAGGACCGCCATGGGCACGAGTTTTGCCCCTGTGTATGCCAATCTCTTTATGAGTTGGTGAGAGTATCAGTACATTTGATGTAACATGGAGCTAGGGGCAAATCTCCTGCTATGGAGTCCGTACATAGACGATATCTAAAAATTTCTCAACCTCAACATATTTGTAGAAAATAATATAAAAAAACAAATACATTTTTGTAGAACAGTGGATAAAAATGGCATAACAAAATACCTTGAAGCTGAAATACAGTATTTCAAAACTCAAGACCAAATACAGGCAACACAATTTCAGGAGAAGCAATATGACAGCGCCATTGTAAAACAAGCATTAGAAAAAAGCGGAATAAACAGACAGAAAAGATCTATAGGAATATGAGGAAAATATATATAGGGACTTAAATTGTGTTGTTCATCACCCAGTATTCTAAACAATTAAAAAAATTACAATATTTCTAAAGGAATCATTTGCCCACAGTAATGAAAGATGAACAATTAGCAGATTATGGTACTGATTCAGTCCCGTATGTAATTTTACGAAATTGTAGAAAATGATTTTCAGACAACTGCGCTTGGGCATGCACAAATACCTAAACTGCACTCACTTGGTGATAAGATAGGGGCGTCATTGGGGGCAGTGATGTGACAAAGCAACATTGCAGGATGTAGCATTTTATGAGAGCGGCCAAGAAGGCGTATGTGTGTCCAGGCTGCTCCGGAGGACGTCACATGTAGTTGCTGCCACCTGAAACATGGCTGGCCTGTACACCAGATTTCAAACAGAAACCAGTGCACAATCATATTCCCCAAAAACTCAGACTTAGATCATTGCTACAAATGTTTTGAAGAATTAATTGTACATTTGTGGTGATTGTTAAGGATGCACCAATGCAAGAATATACAGTACCAAACCCATCAATCATTTCCAATCCAAATATACAAAGAAGACTTACAACATCAATAGCAGACTATCATGCAATAGCAATATTCATCTACCTGGAATGAGCATTTAACAAATAGTATGTACAGTACAGTAGGTAGGACCATAAGACCTTTCAAAGTGCACATTAGCGAGCATATAAATAAAATTTATCTAAACACTTAAAATAATTTCACAATAAGCACCCAAGGAAATTACAACCAGAAGATTTAAATAAAATAAGTGGACAATCTTTACTAACGAATCAGTGTGGATTATGTTAATTAACATTCCACCTATCAAAAACTACATTATCCTGTATAACCCCATTACAAATATTGTATATTAACATTACAGACTGGCAGAGACGCATTGGAGGCTAACAAATAACACAGGAGAACCCTCCTGCTGAAAGCACGCTTTTGAATTACCAGGACTACCAGATTCTGAAATCTGCCGTCATGTGACATGCAAAACAAGTAGCTTCACTGTGAGTGGCTGGAGATGTACCCTGCCAGGTACAACGGGTCAAGATTAGGGATGGACATTGGTGCAGTCACCATCAATGGCGATACTGCAACCAGCCATCGATAGTAACAAACTATGTGATGGATGACCATTGATGTCTTGATTACCTATCAGTGGTCATTCCATTTTCTTTGACTGGCTGGCCTGTGGGCCAATCAGTATGTGTGTGTGTGTGTGTGTGTGGGGGGGGGGGGGCAGGGCTTAACAGAGGTTTCCTTGCACTTTGAAAAAGACATTGGTTTTGCTGTGCCATTGATGGAGGGAAACCATCTGGTTCTCCACCATCGATGGAAAAAGTATTCAATGTCAACCATAAACCATCAATGATTTTGAATCATGGATTCAATCCATAGGATATCCCACTGGTTACCAGCTCTGTGCAGAGTACAAGCAGTCCAGAGTCCTTTTTGTTTCTTAGGGCCAGATGCACTAAGCTTCAAATGTGATAAAATGGAGAGTGATAAACAGACAGCCAATCAACTCCTGTCTGACATTTTTCAAACTCAGTCTGTGACATGGCAGGTAGGAGACGATTGGCTGGTTGTTTATCACTTTTGAAGCTTAGTGCTTCTGGCCCATACTCTGTTGCCCGGTTGCTGGTAGTATTACTGCCGTCACCTCTATTACATCTATAGCCCTTCCCCCGAGCACACTGTATACTGTACAAGCCTGATGCTGATAAATATCTTTCATTCAATCACCAAATCATGAAGTATACCACTTATAAGAGACTGATTACTAGTATTGTAGACTATATCAAGACTTGCAATCTGTGCATATAAAATAACAGATCCATATTATCCATTAGGATTTTAGTTCATTATATTTTAATGACCATTCTGCGTCAACTAATTACCTTGTATTTTATTGTCTTTTAATCGATGAACCCAGTAAATTGCATTGTTAACAATTGATTTGTTTTGTCCATCATCCAATTATTCTATTTGCATAGGATTACATACACATCGGGAGTTAAGTGCAGTACAGTCTACCTTTAACAATGATTGTCTGATAGTTTGGGTCATGTATTAATATGGCAGCTTGCCAGGATCAATTCGGACATACAGCTCAGTGTGTGGGTTAAATATCCAATCTATTCATTCATTAAATCGCCAGAGATTTTTCTTTTGTGATAACACCAGGATTTTGATCCAACACAGAGTGAATATTACACATTCCATAGACATATTTCACCAATGTCACCAATGCATTCTATAGCCATAGGATCTGAAGACAGTACATTAAGGAAACATTCATACCACGCAGCACAATGGGCCTAATTCAGACCTGATCACAGGACAAATCTGTTATCAAAATGGGCAAACCCATGCTGCACTGCGGAAGGGCAGATGTAACGTGCAGAGAGAGTTAGATTTGGGTGAGTTCTTTTGTTTCTGTGAAGGGTAAATACTGGCTGTTTTATTTGTACACTGTATTTTAGATTTCAGTTTCAACACACCCCACCCAATTCTAATGCTACCCATACACTTGTGAGATATTGCATGCAATCATTCGATTTCGACCACAGCTGTTTGATAAATTGAATAATTGTATGCATATTTTAGGGACCATGCGACACGATGCATGGGCCCGCTGTTGACTGTTGTGTCGATAGATAGTATGGCAGAATTGTTTAAAACACTGGGCAGCACTCTGATTGTCTGAGCTCTCTCAGCCAATTAGAGGACTGCCCAGTGTTTTCAATTTTTTTTTTATTCTGCCACCGCGCTGACCCCCCCCCCTCCACCCACTAGTGTTATTTCATAGCGCTACGCTACTCCCCCGCCTTCTGCCGGCCCTCTTCCAACACACGATGTCCCATCGCAAGAGGGTATGCGACATCGGGTGCTGAAAGGGGGCACTTCTTTCACCAAAAGATGCAATTAGATTCAATGGACATCACACTTTGATGTTGTATCAAACTGTACCCTGCAATCAGGTCTGAATTAGGCCCTATAAGCCTCTAATACGCAACAAAACATAGTAAATATAGTAAATAGTAAATAACTGTTCCGCAAACCTACTTTAGAGAGTCCTCCTACTTCCAAATAGAAACAGATGATGAATACGTTCCAAGCCACCCAGAAAGCTGTCCACACTGTGTACTGGAGCAGGGGTAAAATATATAACAGTTAGTTATTGCTTTACCTATACTATTATTATACTGCTGCAGCAAAAAACAGAGGATTATTTAAAAATGATATACAAGCAATATTATATTTTAAAGCAGTGGTTATCAACCTCGGTCCTCAAGTACCCCCAAAAGTTCACGTTTTGCAGGTCTGCTCACAGAATCACAGGTGAAATAATTAGCTCCAACTGTGATCTTTTAAAATGTTTCAGTGAATAATGACCTGCCAGGTGACCTAGAAAATGTGCACTGTCGGGTGTATTTAAGGACCGAGATTGAGAACCACTGTGAAAAGGTATGTATTTTTGGATTTAGAACAGTAGCAGCAGCAGGGATAGAGATCCAGTCTGCATTTTTTAAGCTGTATTGTAAATCACTGTCTGATAATTAACAGCACTTGCTACTTTCTCTTATATGTTTGTCCAGAGCAGGGGGTCATTGTGCCTAATGCCTAAAAGAGGCTGCGTGCTAGGCGCGAAACGTGGACATTACGTTAGATCAGTGATGGCTAACCTTGACACTCCAGCTGTTGTTGAACTACACATCCCAGCATGCCCTGCATCAGTTTTAGCATGACCAAATAGCATAACTGTAGCAGGGCATGCTGGGATGTGTAGTTCAACAACAGCTGGAGTGTCAAGTTTAGCCATCACTGCATTAGATGTTCTCTGGAGTGTATCCTTACTGTGGAAAACCTGCTTCACTCAGGGCCATCTTAACAGCATTGTGGGCCCTAGGCAAAGCAATGCATGGGGGCCCCATACTTAAGAAAAAAAATCACAACTTCCCGGTGTCTTTCGCCCTGCTATCGGCCATCCAGCAATTAGCAGCTTACAGCCAGTAACAGTTTGGCCGCAGGCGGTAGCGAATGTTTCCCAGCAGCTCTGATTTTGTGTAATATACAACCAAAGCAGCCGGACAGCAATCTCTACTAGCCTCACAGGAAACTCCTAGGACCAACCCCTACTCGAAGGCCCAGAGAATTGTGGGGCCCTAGGGCAGCTGTCCAGTAATCCCATGTGTTAAGATGGCCTTGGCTATGTGGTAACAAAATAATTGCCATGGTGTTACCTTGTATGCTGTCTACCTGCCACAAATAAAGAACAAGACTTCTCCTATCCAGTCTATGGGATTCCTTGTCACAATATCTATCATATACTGTGCTTAAATCTGTAATGATTTAAATAATTCTCTTAAAATATTTAATTAAACTCAGTACATGAAGCTCTTGTACCTTTTAGTATATAAGATAGGATGGATAGTGTGATATTTTTGTTTCCAAGTTTGAACAATGCTTGACATAAAGGCATTAATTTCATTTAGGCAGAGCGCTGACTGCCGCTAACCAATTTATACTAAATATAATAAAACAATGAATACATTAAAAAGGAATGTTCTGCAGCCTGGGAGAATGAGGGACTTCCCAAAACGTCCCATGGGATTCATTTGTGTCTAAATATGATATATATTTTCTTTAGCGAATAAGAAAGTTCTGTAATTACTCAGTCCCTGTAGTTCTGTAATTACTCAGTCCCTGTAGTTCTGTAATTACTCAGTCCCTGTAGTTCTGTAATTACTCAGTCCCTTTCTTTTTTACATTTTAAGATTTCACAACTTTCAAAACTTTCTGAAATTAAATCAGAAAGGTATTTGGTTAAAACAGCAAACAATGATCCCCTTATAAGTCCTATCCCTGTACTCTGTAAGTAAAAGAAAGGGAAGGATTGCACATTATGTGGGTATGGATCATTGGGTAGACAGCAACTAGTTCGACAAGTATTAGGTCGACACCACTAGGTCGACATGATCTGTGGGGCTATTGTTCCGCTCCTGCCTTACCCAAGTTGCCACTGCCGCTGCCTCTAGCCTGGACCGGTCCTGGCTCCTGCTATTATGAAAAATCTCCCTCACAAAATGTCGGCCCCCTTATAGCAGACCGTTTTTTGGGATGCTGGAGGCAGCAGACATTTTGTCTGGGAGATTTTTCATAATAGCAGGAGCTGAGCCAGGAGAAGCGACAGGACTGGTCATCGCTGCGTGTCCTGGTTACAGAGGTGGCGGTGGCAATGGGGGGGGGGAAAGGGGGGGTGTTAACTTTTCTGGGGGGGTGCCAAAAATTCCAGGACGGGGGGCGCTATATTTGTAGTTACGCCACTGATAGTAAAACATGTTTGTTTTATATAAAGCTATACTTACAACAGATGCTAATAAAAGTTTAGCAGATATATTTGCTATCTACAACATATTAGTTTGCCAAAATTCTAAATACCATGCAAATAAAATGATTAAAACTTACCACCACTATGTATCGCGGTCTGTACTGTATCGTACCAAATAGTCCTAAAATGACAACAATTATATGAAGAAAGTTCGCAAGGATCGGTGCCCACTGGTATCCCAGAAAGTCGAATATTTGCCTTTCCAACGCTGCCAACTGCAAAATAAATATAAAGATAATTCATTACTGAAATAAAAGAAAATGTGAAAGATTGCACAGAACATAACTGGACTTATAAAGGAGCGCAGCATGCACCTGTGGCCTGTTACACACAACAGCCAATAAGATGGTTGCTTTTATCTTTTAAACTTCAATCTGATTTTTTATAGGTTATAACTTTTTGGGATATAATGATGTATATTGTATAAGCTCCATTGTGTTTATACATAACACAAATAACACTGAGCATTATTTGATCATGCACTGAATTCTATTTTTTAATTACCTAATTAAGAAAAAATATATATCCTAAAGTTCTAATAGCTTCTTAACCCTTTAAGTGACAAGTGAATTTGTCAGAATTGGCAAGCCAACATTTTTATCCATCATAATGAAATGTAACATTTACCTTATATAGGAAATATAGGGGAAATGTAATACGGTGAGAGAATCAGAAAGTGAGAGATTTGGTAAGAAATCTGTTTTTTAAAGTGGAGTGCAGTGTAAATGATTGCCGCTTTAAGAAAAGTGGAGATTTCTTACCAAATCACTCACTTGCTGATTCTCTCACCCTATTACATTTCACCCATAATATTTTTTTACACATTTTTAATTTGAATTTATATAACAAATGTGAGCGACACTGGCAATTTTTATGGATATTTTGAACATCTTGCACAGAGATGTTGGCACTCAGACTTAATTTAGTAGTGCAATTACTTTGTACATATTTGTACACAATAATTTATGAGGGAGAAGAAACAGATATAGTGATGATAAAAATGATTTTTTACTCTATTTCTCGATCCTCTGAAATCCACCCCTCCCCCACCCTAATAGAGGTTTCGTACGAAAACATTGTTCTATTGTTAAATATGTTCTGTAACTAGCGGAGGAATCTAGCGGGTTTTGTGGCTGCACCCGTTATTGTTTTTTCCACACTCAGTACTTGCATAGAAAGACTACAATAACTTGTTCTTTAATAACATTGCACAGTCTAATTGGTCAAATTATAATCATTTTATCACCCATACAAGCGTTTGCTTCCCCGCTGCGCTATTCATGCTAATAAAAACTGGGGCACTAGAGCAAACACCGGCACATGGCAAGTGTGGGATGCATTCATTAGGTTGACAGTGTCTATTGTAGGTCATCAGTGAAAAGTGCAACCATTATTGGTCGACAGTCAAAAAGTTGATACAAGCAAAAGGTCGACATGAAAAAGGTTGACGTGGGTTTTTCACGTTTATTTTTTTTAAAGGACTTGCTCATAATTTACCTTCCCAATGGATGCGGCTTCCAAGAGCAGCAAAGCACTGTCCCCGAGCCATACAAGGTACACTTATACAGTGTCCATGTCGACATATGTCGCCATAGACAACAAAAATAAAAGCCTTACGTCGACATTTTTCACGTTAACCTTTCGGTTGTGTCGGCAATTTGACCATGTCGATCGAATGCATGTCAACCTTTTTCATGTGTCAACCTTTTGACTGGTTGACATTTTGACTGTCGACCTAGACACTGACAACTTAACAACTCATACATGCAAGCGTAGGATCACGATACAGTATTGCCCAGCATGTAGGTACTTTTCTGTGTTGGATAATGTCCTTCATTGAGTTCAAGAGACTAGAACCACTGAATTGTTTATATGATGTAGAGGTAAAACTGTACTGTACGCCATTGTATTTCTCCCAGATAATGAACAATATAACAGAATTAGACAGATTTAACTTGCATTCTAGCTGTATCTCTCCAAATCATCCTATTCAGCAGAGAGTTCGTAAAATAAAAATATAGCGTTAGTCAGCAGCATGAAAGTCACCAGACGATAATATAGGGACATTGTAAATGTTAATTACGCTCTGTAATGCTAATGTATCATTTGCTAAGTCTCATTGCTTTACTTATAATGAGCTGCTGAATCTGTGGGAATGAAAACTTTGCATCTGATCAATGTTTTGAAAATAGAAACAAAAGTTTTGGTGAAAATCTTTTAATCTCTTTGCAATGTACACAGACTACGTATCATGATTCAGATGTCCATACATAAGAGGAATAAAACAATTAATTATTATTAGTCTATCTATCGCCGACCATCGAATGATGTGGAAGGTGCACACATTTCTAAGTGACTCTCAGGTCACTTATACCCCTTTCACATCGCACTTTTAAACCGGTATATTGCCGTTTTTTTCCCATTTTAAAACGTTTAAGGCTGCAGTGTGAAAGTGCCAGAGTTGATTTACCGGTTAAAGATAACCGGTATTTCAACACGGTTAAAAAGCAGAGTCCTACACGTTTTAAAGCCGTTTTTTAGGCAGTGTGAATGGCTCTATTTCAATGGCTTGAAACGTGTCCCTTGGGGGTTAAACGGGTTGAATTTTGAATGGTATTAAATGATTTTTAAAACGGTTTTCACCTGCAATGTGAAAGGTCTCAAGGCTCAGACCCGTTTTAAAGTCCCATTTAAGAATACCGTGTCATTACCCATTTCTGCAATGTGAAAGCAGTATGAGATGTGTGTGTACCCTCGACAGGAACCGGTCAGACAGCTGACATCCAGTGATGTCAGCTGCCCACACTCCGCACCTGCGTCACCAGGCAATTTCCATGGGAGCGACCCCTCCCAAGAAAGAGAAGAGATAGTGAAAGAAGGTGGCGTTTTCTTTTATTATTACCTGGTGGGTGGTGGACTTTAAACTCTTAAAGGCCATCGCACATCTAGGACATTCACTGCGTCTTGTTCAATGCTCTGCCATCAGAATGCCTCCTCTCTTTTGTGCAGGCTAATATTAGCTGATGCAAGGGCACAGAGTGATGATGCGGCTAGCCATGATTGGCTCGCCGTGGCCATATTTTCTACAATTGGGTGTTGATTGGCTGGTGCATTTTCTCCTTCCACTTTATCTCCACTTTTTCTCCTCTTTCATTTTCACCAGGCTTAATACATCTGCCCCAGTGTCAGCAAGCATGAGCTTGCCTGCAGCTGAGCAATAAGGTACAAATCTGAATAAGGCCCCATGGGGCCAATTCAAACCTGATTGCTGCGATAAGTTAGCTCCAACCCAGCCAGAGCGAAATCTCACCCATGTGTGCTAATGGCTATGCAGCTGTGTACACAGAGCGCTGCACATGGGAAGTAGGGGGAAATCCATTCAATGATGAGTGATTGCGAATGGATTCCCCCCTACTTCCCATGTGCAGCGCTCTGCGTAAGTCTAGGCTCACTCTGTGTCGTGACGTCTGCATGTGTTTATTCATGGCACTCCAAGAAAACAATGGGGTGCCACCTACAAATGCTGGCCAACTGTCAATAGGCCAGTGATGGCCTGCCTTCACAGGCCATCACTGGCTGTGGCCCCACAGAAGGCTCGTTCATGCACACTGCAACCATGTGCAAGCGCAGTTCTCTGATACCCATCGCAGCTGAGAATTTGCAGCCCCGTGTCAGGATCTGAATCGACCCATAATTTAGTGTTCCGTCTAGGAACCAAATGAGGCAGGGTGCAGGAGGGGCGAACCGGGCACGCCGACGTCACTACAGGAGGCGTGCCCGGCACGCCGATGTCACTACAGGAGGCGTGCCCGGGCCGCCGCGTCACTACAGGAGGCGTGCCCGGGCCGCCGCGTCACCACAGGGGGCGTGCCCGGGCCGCCGCGTCACCACAGGGGGCGTGCCCGGGCCGCCGCGTCACCACAGGGGGCGTGCCCGGGCCGCCGCGTCACCACAGGGGGCGTGCCCGGGCCGCCGCATCGCTGACGGAGGCTTGCCCGGCCATGACTACGTCACTGAGCTGCTGGGACGTAGCCATGGCCGGGCAAGCCCCCTTCAGCGATGCGACGGCCCGGGCACTCCGGCGGGACAGACTGCAGGCTGATTTAGTGGGGCGCTGCTAGAGGGGCAGGGCGCATTTTGCCCTTTAAAAATTGGGCAGGGCGCAGCGCCCCGCTAAAACAGCCTAGCGGGAACACTACATATGTACGAGCTATATAAATACATATTAAGAAATAAAATAAACATTAACATAGATCAGTGATTTTCTACCTTTTTACCAAGGCACACCATGAGATCCCCACAGGGCAAAACATATTGGCCCCCACAGGAAAACACAAAACAAAACTAATGGCCCCCATATAAAAAACAATCACACTGATCCCCACAGGTAACAAAAATAAAACACATTGGCCCTTTACATGAAAAGAAGAGACTGTAAACAACAGTTGAACTGGTGGTGGCTGTAAACTGGTTTGGGCATCTCTAGATCTGGGGACACACTTGAGAACAGCTCAAGGCACGTGTGCCACGGCACAGTAGTTGAAAAACAATGACCTAGATACACTGCAAACACTGAATGCTTATTTTAGCTCTTATTACTTTGTCTCATTTGATTGCCATTTAGATCAATAATATTATATGACAGCTGTGTTTCCCGGGCACCGATTAAGCAGTTTGCCTCCAAACATGTCGCAGACCAATGGCTACAAAGATCTTAATGTAAATGAGACCTCAGGCGGCTAAACCACATTAACCTTCTAGAAGCTACAGTAACGGTTAAGGGCTCATTTTATTCAGATGGGAAATCATTAAAGTTTCATTTTAAGACCACAAAATAAACAGTAAATAAAAAAAAGCATTAATCTAGTCAATGTCAACAAATATTAAACACATTTAATTAAGTTTAATTGATATAATTGAGTAATAATAACAGCAATCTGCAAATACTATATATGCTATAGAAATCCATTTTCTTTCAAATCATGTTTCGTTCGCCTTACATTTCATAATCTTTGCCATTTGCATTCAGATAAAAATAAATATTCATTCAATAGCCTCTGAAAACTAAACTTAAAAGTAAACTATTAGAAACATTATAGTTGTCTGTGAGTATCACTATTTCTACTACAATTCACAAAAACATTTAGCAAATTAAAAAGCTTGATAAAAACAAGGGGTGTACAAGAATAGAACAATCAACTCAAATAACAATCAGTATTAGTACATTTAAACAATAAGTAATGGAAGTCATTGTGGGTTCATGTATAAAAACTGGTCATAGCTCCCTTTTTTTTTAGTTTTCAAAGGGAAAAAAAAGGTTATTACCGTTATTCTAAAATTTATTGAAAGGCTGAATGTGGAGATTTCCATGATATCCATGAAAAGTGGTATTGTTGCCGAGCTGGCTTACACTGCCTCCCGGGCCAGGTCATTGTGTAAATATTCTAGGCCTGAGTACCACGTATCCTGTTGTCCCAATGTGGAATGCAAACCAGAAGTTGTCAACCGGGAGCCTTTTCAAGGAGCAGCGGCTGCTACAGGCTACCCCCTCCCCAGTCCCAGAGATACAGTATAAACTCAGGAGAAGGAGACAGGGGACAGGCCACAGTTACAGTAAGGTAGCATTCTGTAGGGTTTATCAGCATCTGACAGTAAAATATCATCCAAGGCCATTCTATGGCACCATTCGCAAATGGATGGGGGAGACAAGAGCGACAAGGAACAGGGAGTACTGGGAGATGCCGCTGAAGAGGATCTCGGAGGCTTCTCACTTTAGAACAAGCAGACCATTTAAAGTGAGAATAAGTGAACACTTGCGGAATATTAAAAAAGGTTTAGATACGCACGCACTATCCTCTCACTTTAAATCGGAACACAATTGCAACACCAATGGTATAAAAAATTTGTACATTTTAAAAAAAGTCAACTTAAATAGCAGAGGCGGTGACATAGCCACCTCTCTAGCTAAAAATGAAATGTCCATGATTTTTAACTTTCATACATTGATACCAGATGGTCTTAACAAAGATTTTGAATTCAAATGGTTTATGTAGAAAAATCTGGTTTTATAATAAATTAGTTTTTTTTTTTATAATTGATCTTTTATCTATGTATTTTAACCTATGTTTTTATAAAAGTATTCCTTTTATGCACCTTATCCCCACTCTACTTCAATATTACGGGACTTTTGATTCATTGGGAAAACAAAATGGAGGATCGGCTCTGTGGACTGCATAACCAACAGGAAGCGGAGTGCCTGGAACGCAAATACAACTTCCAGGATGCGGAAGTGACCGCTCACACCGCGAGCACCACGTGCCATTCTAACACAGCTGCTATCATAAGCCGGGAGGCGCGGGCGGCGCTGAAATCACGTGAGCATCGCGGTAAAACAGGGTCCGGATCTAGCACTCGGCACTTTATGTTTGTATAAGCTTAGAGGCTAGGTAAAATCCATGTCTGGCATTAGGAATATCTTTTCATGTGTATAAATACCGGAACCGGTAGCTTTTACTCCACATGCCTTGAAGAAGAAACACCTTTGTTTCGAAACGCGTTGGATAGTGGAGGAGACAAAGGGACTTGGTGGGTCTGGATCCTTGAAGCTGCAGGGACGCCTGATACTTCAATTGTTTACATCTGCGCTTATGTCTGCAAACTGTTTGTAGACCACGCCATTTGGTGAGAGTCCACGTGTCATACTTTGATCTTTTATGTATATGTATTTTTTACCATTAAAAACTGTGCTATACTATACCCAGTTTTTCTTTTTATGGTAAAATCATCTGATGAATATTGGAAAACCAACGGTGATGTTACCGCCCCCTGGAGAGCTTTTTTGTCTACCATTACAGTAGACAAATTTATAGGGTACGGGTCACTAATATCTTACTTTAAGATTACTATTGTGCAAATTTGAACAAACTGTATTGCACTATTGTGTTTTTCTCCTTTCTTCTTTTTTGGGTAAAATGCTCAGGAAATAAGGAGAAAGAAAAGACAAATCAGCGCTTAAGGGATACACTGGTAACCATTTCTATTGTAGTAAGAGATATGAATATTGATAATATTGATATTAATGTTTTTGTTTAGTTATTTTCATGTATCATTTTGATTATGGTGATCCTGTATCGATCAGAAACATTGATACGGGTCTGCCGGATAGGATTGGCTAATTTTCCAAAATCACTTTTCAAAAGTGTTTAAAGTTCAAGTTCATATATTTTGGGAGAAGATTGCTATTTTTATGGTATACGGTGTTTAAATATATATGAAATCATGTTTGATTTTTTTTTCTCTTGAACTTATACCCTTTTAAGTGGTTAATACCCATTTGTAGAATACTCTAAAACTGGCCTCTGGAAATAAATGCATGATGTTAACAGCTTTTCGTTTACACGCCCATTCATCATCTCGAGGGTAGGAAACATAAATAAATGCAATAAAAAAGACAAATAGTTAAAAACACCTTTCAAATAAAAAGCAGGTACTGTACATAACTATAACGACATAAAATGCTTGCTGTCTCAGCACTTCTGTCTCATGTTTCATTATGGGGTCATTGCAGGCGCAGGTAGCGGAGTGTAGTGATCTGTGACTTGTAAACTTGTAATACAAGCAAATTATGTGTATCTTGACCTATTACTTTTCCTTAAATAGAGTTTGTCCTTAGCCAGAATAACCTCCTGTAAAGCACATTTTATGTGAACCAGCATTTTATTTTCACCACTATACCAGAGGGAAAGACAGGTCCACCACCAGTATAGAAAGGGGTTATTTTTTCTTTGATTAGATTATGCAGTTCTTTATTTCCTTACCTATCCATTGAGCGGTGTTAACAGGGGCATCATTGGTGCCAGTGGCACCTGATTTGCTAATGAGCCCCCCCCCCCCTTCCCCACGGCGTTCCCGTTTGGGTGAAAACTACAACATTTTCCAGGGGCATACCAAGGCTGCACTGCAATCGGTATTTGTGTATTATAGCGGCGCCCATCGCATCGCATACCAAAAGGTATGCGATGGTATGCGATGCGATGCGATTTCGCGCGATATTGTACAATGTCATACAATTTTTAAATTGTATGACATTGTATATGGCATACAATGCCATACAATGCGATGCGATTAAAAATTGTATAATCACCCTAATGGGTGCTTACAATGTGAAATGCACCCCCACGCCAGCCCCCCACTATAAACGTGAACCCGAAGCGTGGCAAGCACAGCGGTACGCGTCCTCCGACCTTTTCATACCCCCACTATCCACGTCGGCGTGGAGTTGAAAATAGAAAGTGTGGCGAGCACAGCGAGCCACCGCGCCCGAAGCGTGGCGAGCGGACGCGGATACCTGTGAAGCCCGCGAAGGGACGCGGATACCTGTGAAGGTTTCCGCGTCCCCTCGCTGCGCTCGCCACACTTCGGGCTCGGTGGCTCGCTGCGCTCGCCACACTTTCTATTCTCATCTCCACGCCGACGTGGATAGTGGGGGTATGAAAAGGTCGGAGGACGCGTACCTCCGCCCCTCGCAGTCTCGCTGCGCTCGCCACGCTTCGGGTTCACGTTTATATTGGGGGGGTGGCGTGGGGGTGCATTTTCCACCATACATCCTTAACTAATAATAATAATTAGCATTTAATAAATAGCCAACAGTTCCAGTTATTTTAGAGTTTAAGGCAAAGTGATCTGCATCCAATGAACACGTCATCCAATAGAAGTTTTATGTCACACATTAGCACCAAGCTCCTATCACTGAAGTAGAGTTGACAGACACTTTAATGTCATCCCTTGGAGGGTGACACCCAGATGACGCCACTGTTAATAAATTCCCTGAATGGGTTTAGCCACTCACAGGGGCATTAGGTCAACACAAGCATTAGGTCTACATGGGCAAGTTCGACAGTCAAAAGGTCGACATGGGGTTTTTTACTTTTTTTATCCCGAATGTCGACATGACACTAAAAAGGTGCACCGCGTCCCCTCGCATGGCTCGATGCACTCGCCATGCTTTTGGAGCAGGGCCTCGCTACGCTTGGCACACTATTTTATTCTCCCACCCTAGTGTATGGTAGGGCTTGAAATACCACCTGTCGTCGCATGTCGGTTAAAAAAAAGTGAAGAAATGTCAACCTATAGTTGTCAACCCAATGCATGTTGACATTAGTGCTGTAACCTAATGACCGTATACCGGAGGAGTAAGGTAAGGGGTGCTTTATAATTGCATATTTCCCCAGCAGCTGTTCATGTCTGCAGCCATGGAGTAGGGGAATGGTGCTGCCATACTGCCCGATCAGTTAGCAAAAACTGCTGAAATATCCTCTTCCTGCAGCCGCACAGTGGGCTTTTTGACTGGTCACATTAGATGTGACCATGTCAGGAAAAGCCCAGCCTTATGTAGTAACGAGT
The DNA here is from genome assembly GCF_055691185.1 of Crinia signifera. NCBI lineage: Eukaryota > Metazoa > Chordata > Amphibia > Anura > Myobatrachidae > Crinia > Crinia signifera. Next base: position 48,889,234 of record NC_139221.1, on the reverse strand, counting down.
GACAGTGCCAGATTAAGGTCTAAATGGGCCTGGAGCTGAAAATGATCAAGGGCCTATTATGCGCAATAATAGGGGTTGTGGCCAGCACCTAATAATGTGGGAGGTGTGACCAGTGTTCTGTTTGGGTGGTCTGCTCATGGGTGTTTCTCTATTTGTGTAAATACTTTCAACTAATTATATAAGTCTGGAAAAGGCAGGGGGCTGGAACTGGAAAAATGCAGGGAGATATATTGGTGGGTGCCCTCCAAAGGTGAACCAGCAGGATGCCGATGTCCTAAGATACTTGCGGGGTGAGGCGGCACTTCAGTCATAAAAAAAATACTGAAAGCCGATAATTGGTAGACAACATTTCAGCACCTTTTTTGTGGTCACCTAAGTTTACCACAACATATACCCCTTATACAAATCATGTAACACAATAGTAACTCCCTTATACTTTACTTGCCTCTTACACATTATGCCACATGGAATGAACCAAAATTCACACGGACTGAGCCAAAATTCACACTATGGCACACAGATTGAGTCAAAATTCACGTTATGCCACACATATTAAGGCAAAATTCACATTTTGCCACATGGATTGAGCCAAAATACACAATATACCAAACAGATTGAGCAATAATGCACAATATGCTTCATAAACAGGGGCATTGCGCGCCGAAGGTGCGCATTAAAAATTTACACCATAATGCCCATTACATGTTAAGCCACACACCATAATGTCCATTACGTATTATGCCAAATACCGTAATGGCTATTAAAAATTATGCTACATAAGTGCTGCTTACCTACATGCTCATTGCAAGGGGTTCCATGCTCATTAACAGAGTTTCCATGCTCATTGCCATGTGGGATTACATGCTCATTGCCAAGGGGGAATACATGCTCACGGTAACTGGGGGACAGCCGCCGCCGGGCAGAAATGACAGCCATTGACAGCTGGGCAGAGAGCAGGGGGCTGCCTGGCTGTATTCAGAGCACTGCAGGTCCCAGCTATTTGAAATAATACCCCTTTCACACCAGAAAATGCAGGGACTTACCCAGGAATATGGTTCCAGGATCATGCAGGGACATTCCTGGGCTGGCTCCTTTTACACTAGCCTAGTCCCTGCATTTTGTGGTGTTAGGGGGAGAGAAAACAACCCCCCCCCCCCCTTTAAACAACCAGCTATATTTTCAGAACCAACTGACCCATTTACATGTGGGCTTCAAATGATTTTGGTCCCGTGAACCTGGGCCGTTTGGTTCCAGAGAAATCTGTCCTCAAACATGAACAGCCATGAAATTACATTTCAGAAATGAAAAAAATCTGTTTACCCACAATATATCTGGAACCATTGAAGCCATATGGACCAGCCTGGTATCAGATTGAAGGCCCAGCAATTTGGGTTCGACTGAGATCTGGCAGTCGTGGAATTAGCAGGTCCCATGTTATCCTATGGGGAAAACGTTCCAGATTTGCCTGGTGGTATCTCCGGTTCCCAGGGAGCTATTGATGCGGGGCTGGGCTCATTGGAAAGCCCTGGCCCTCAGCTACAAATTGGGAGTGGGCCTGTAGCTGTAGCTCCATCAGGCTCATTGTTAATCCAGCCCTGACGACTGATGTGGCCACACCAGGTACAGTAAGTAGTAAAATACAGATCTAAAGATCTAGTGACTGTGTGTGATTAAGCTACAGAATGAATAGAATTGTCATAGATAATCACATGATTGTACAATTGATGTACAGAATTAATAAATTTGACATGACTGATTATGATTGGTGTGATTCATTTAGAGAAATCATGGTGTGGTAAGGAAGTGATTTTCTCCCCCAGTACTCAAAATCACTTTACATACACAAAAAAGGTACAAAGGAATTAGAATTATAGCAAGTTGAAAAGCATTCTGAAACAATAGATTAAACAATTAAACCTAGAGCCCACGTGTTGTATATTACACCCATAAAAGGTACCAAGTGAGGCAGCCATCTTGGGTACACTACGTAGGATTCCATTGGGTGGAATAGGACATGCCCATAAGAGAGGACACAAAATACAGATGGAGCCCCTTTCATGCTTGCGGGGGCTGGCGTTAGAATTGCTAGCCCCCGCCAGCCGCCAGGCCCTGCCAGCTGTCAGAAGGGGGCACGTGCCCCGTTCCGATGGAGCTCACCGTCGGTCCCCGCAGCCTTGCCGTTGGTCCCTGTCGGTCGCCACCGCACCCCCCTGCCTAACCCTGCCCGTCTCATTGAAGAGAAGATGGGCAGTGTCCCGCCGACCAGCTGCTGACTGACTGGAACACGCATATAGTGTGAGAAGCTTGTGCGTCCCAGTCTAATGGAGTCCTTCTGTGCCAGCGCTCCCCAGCAGGGACATTCTGGTAAGCGCTGCCAGTGAATGAGAGGGTAGGTCTGTAGGTGGTTGCAGCATCTCCTAATACATGCTGTAGAGGCCCAACAGACAGATCCATGCATTTTTTATCTCAACCATGAGCATACCAGGTGAGGCAGCCATGCTGGGTGCACTACACATGATATGCTGTGGGAGTCAAACAAGGACCTGAGGCATATATGGGACAACTGACATGTGTATAGTAACAGTCTGATATATTCTGTATGAATAGATCCACTTTATAGAGTCAGAGATCAAACATAACAATGGGAGCCGAGGTGGGGGAGGAGAGAATTAAAAGAAGTTACAGTAAAATAAAACAGAGAAGAATAACCTGCAGCAGCCCTATGGAGAAAGCTGTAGGTCTAACGCTCTTTAATATATCTCTTATGACTGTGGTATGTGGCAATAGAAATTAGATTTTTAATGACCCACTGCCACCAATGGTAAATAGACCTCTTAGCGGTTATGCTCTGTGTGTAGAGGAATTTGGGCTTATGCACACAGGTATTTTTAATCCATCTTTGAAAGGTAAATGCTGGGATTTACAACATTGTATCAACATTTCTTTCAATTTCACATATCCTGCCAGTTCTAATTAAATTTCATTTGTAGTCCTCAAAATGTAGGTTGATTCCACTGAGAAAAGGTAATACAAGTATGCATTTCAAAGATATTGAATATAATACTGATTTAAATGCTAATACTAGTTACATCATAAACAGGCAAGGCTTAGTAGAATTACAAAATCTCATCTATAATTCTGCCCTTGAAATCCTAATATATACAGTGTATATATATATATAGAGAGAGAGAGAGAGAGAAAGACAGAGAGAGAGAGAGAGAGAGAGAGAGAGAAACTCAAATGGAGAGATGGCACTCAAGAGACTTGAAAGTGATTAAATCATGTTGTCATACATCATCAATGTTCCGGTGAGAGTTCCCCTTCATCAGGATTATCAGGAAACGTTGATGATGTTTGACTACACAATTTAATCACTTTCAAATCTCCAAGTGCCGCCTCTTCATTTGAGTTTATATACAGGGGTAAGTAGCCCAGAGGAGGGCACCAGAGCCATTTATCCTCACGAGGGCCACCAGAAAGCCAGTGGGCAATGTGTATTTTATATATAGAGATATATAGCCGCAATATTTGTCATGTTCAGGTCCAGGACACCTTGATAAAAATGCCCAGAAGGCATTGAAACATCGGAAACTTGTCCACAGTTTCTTATATAGCGCAGTGATAAAATAAACTGAGTATCTGTGTAACAACAGACAGACTTGAAGGTAAGAGGGCCCTGCTGCAATCTTACAATCTAAATACATTTGGCCCACTGTGTAGATTGGGAAGGATCAGCATTCACCGTCTTGCAATAGATAATGTGCCAATGACTTCTTTAAGTTTGTAGGTACAGATGCATATACTGTAGATGGCAGCCCTCAGTGACTTCATATGGTTCAAATATAATTATCAAAACATCAGGTGCAAGGATTCCAATGTTGTGGGGTCAAACAGTACCCCTTGTTTCTGCACCTTGACAAAGGGGAAGTTTTTGACCCTGAAACGTTGGAATCCTTGCATCTTATTTTGATAAATATATTTGAACCATATATATATATATATATATATATATATATATATATATATATATATATATATATATATAATTAGAGAGAGAGAGAGCGATATGAATACACAGACATGACAAGACCACCTTGTACAGTCAATGTTTCAGTGTGTTTTCATTGTTTTCATTGAATTATAAAGTAATTGTGTCTCAATTAGGTGGAGGTATAAACAGTATCCAGGCATTAATAAACTGTTAGTTTAAATCTAATACATATCATTGGTTTAAATTTAATATACACAATCTATACATCCCAACATGATCCATTCCAGGAGGGACAAACCTGTGCTGAAACAGTTTACTTATCAATGAAATAACTCAACACAGGTGATAAATTGTGAGGGAATTCTAGGTAGAGAGCATTTTACCCCTCCTGGAATGGGTCATGTTGGGAGATTAACAATTCACAATTCTATTATACACCCCTCCCTTATTTTCATTGGGCCCCCCTTTTTTTAGTGCCCCAGGCACCCCCGAGGCTTAATCCGACCCTTTTCACATTGTGTTATGAATAATAGAGGGTACACACGGTGAGAAATGCAGTTATATAGGCAAAACTGAATAGAAATCGAATGCTTTTTTGAGAACATTTGATGCAGATTCGATTCCAATGCATGTTCACGTATAGTGGAAATTGAAAAGAAAAGAGCAGAATCGAACGGCATATCAAATCGAAAACCAGATCGAAATGAAATGTATATCGCATCGAATGCCAGATCTAACCATGTGTACACACCTTAAAGGTAATTTAATTTCGATTTGGTATGGCGTTCGATTCGATCTGGCTTTCGATGTGCATTTGATTTCGATTCGATTTCTATTCTATATGCAAAATCGAATAGAAAACTAGTGCATATCTCACCGTGTGTACCCTCTATAAGACTCTTTTTGGGGCAAAGAACTTATGTGCCAAGAGGGACTGTGTGGTGTCACTGTAGCACAGATGTATGAAGACATCTTTTACTGGAGAAATCGTTACCTGTTTTACCAGCATTATTAATATGCACGCAATGAAGTCATTCAGCACAAAAAGCACAAACCCACACAGTCTCACGCATAAGATATACAAACGTTGTAAGAGAAACATGATATGTGGGACAAGTGAGTACAATAAAGTAGCGCTCCACAGTGAGGCGTCTGCCGCTGTCTGCACAATCACACTGCAGCAAATCCCTTGCCATCCAGATGTTAATTAAGCAGCCAAAGAATGACAGGAAAACATCTGATGTTCCAATTTAACAGATGGCATTAAAGGGTGTTTAGAACTTCTGCTAGCAACTGTCATTGACAGCAATAGCTGTGGAAAGACGTGTTGACTTCTGGAATTGTGAACAAAGCTTTGGAAGCATATAAAAAATGAATAAGAATTACATATATATTATATTGCTTAAAATTGATCGTTCATAAATGAATCAAAAGCCCAATTTTTACAAAAGGCAGACATTGTTTTTGTGATTACTGTCTATGCAGAGCATATCGTAAGAGGACTTTACAATATGATTTCTCTGTAAACGACATGAGCAAAACTTAAATTCACAAAAAAGTACTTTCATAGTTATAGTGGGTTGGGATCGTTTAGTCGACCATAACTAGGTCAACAAGAATTGGGTCGACACCACTAGGTCGACATGCAGCAAGGTCGAATGGGTTAAGGTTGACATGGGTCAAGGTCGACATGGATCTAGGTCAACATGGGTCTAGGTCGACATGACATTAGGTCGACACTAGCGTTAGGTCGACTTGGGCTAGCTCAACAGTTAAAAGGTTGGGTTTTTCACTCGTGCGCAGTGCCAAAAGGGGTGTGGCCTACGCAAATGGGGGCATGGCCTATGCAAATCAGGGCTCCGCCTGGCCATACCCCATTTTCCGCCATCTATTCCCTTCAGGCTGGGGGACTCCCGAATGCCCCCCGTTGCGGGACGATCCCGCGAAAAATTGAAAAGTTGGGAGGTATGCTATGTAATATGTTGCCATATTATAAATATAATAATAATAATAATAATAATAATAATAATAATAATAATAATAATAATGATGAGGGAACACATGATTTTTGGATAGGGATTATATTTGCACATATAGGGCCTTATTCTGGTTAGGTCGGTGCAACGTACGTACGGTCCGTTTCACCGTACGTTTCCCATACGCGGACGGTGAGCGTAAGTCCGCCCACAGAACAGCCGCATACGGACGGTCACAAACACCGACAATGGGGAGTGGCGTACACTTGAGCGTACGCCACCGTATACGGACGGGTCTCCTCTTAGACACCGTTAACTGGCGTACAACAGAGCGTACGCCACCGTATACGGATGGGTCTCGTCCGTTTTCACACCGACATCTTCCGTATATCTGAGCGTACGCCGCAGTGCATGGACGGGTCTCGCCTTTTTTCAATGGAAAACTCAGCATGTGTCACCGATCGTGAGCGTACGTCCGTGCAGGGTGGCATACCCTTCACATACATGGCACTGCAAATCTTGCCTTTCAACTATAATTAAGAAAATTCATTAATTATTCTAACTGTTATTCAATAATTATTTTCTATTAACTGAATTGTCTACCTTAATAAACACCCTAATAAAACAACATTTTAACCATCATTACATGTATATTTATCATGTTCTAATGTGGCATTTTAATCACTATCTATGTGTCCCCACATTGGTTTTACTTTTAAATAAAGTTATGTTGGTGTTACAGTGAAAAAGTTGACACATGTCGACTTCTGTGAATTGAGTGTCCTGCTTTTTAAAGTACTGTATACAAAAACACTTACTGAATGGGTGTAGATGGTTATAAAATAACCAGGTCTTAGAATGAATCTTACCTAAAATTAAAACAAGCTTTACATGTAGAGAAGTGTAGAAAGATATGCTTCCAATGTGTTTGAGGGCTGTGTGTGGCTTGCAGGTAGTGAAATCATGGTTTTCTCTTAATAGGCTGCAGCATTGCTTATTACATTCAGGTGTAGTAATCAGCGTTAATTAGCAGACCCAGGCGTCCGCTCTCTAGGGGTGGTCTGGAGCTATCTTTGGCATCCGCCTGTTTTTGTCCCAAAATTCACGGTGCGTTCGCCGATCGAGCTGTTGTAGCAGCGTAAATTTTTGGTGCACACCCCCGTGTACGCCCATGTTTACGCCCAGTTTTCCTCATTATTCCGGCCGCTCCCATAAAAACGCCCCAATGCCGCCCACAATGACCATACTCTTGCTGACAGGTTTTTTCGCACGGAGAGACCCGTCCGTGAGCGGTGTGAGGTCGCCGCACCTGCGCATTGCGAAAGCTACGCATGCGCATATGAAAAAAAAAAACAATCCGCCCGTATACGGTCCCACCGTACCGAGCAGAGTAAGGCCCATAATCCCTAAAATATTCCACTGATGCACTTTATTGTATGTATATTATTACAGTGTCATTACATTTGCTGAATGTCATATTGTCTAGTTTAATATTGCATTGACATTATTTATGTCATATTGAATTAAAAACCATTAAAAAAGTATTCTGAGGTAAAATTTCCAGTGACTTTATGCAGTACAGCCATGGGAGAGAAGGGGCACCTGGGACCTACCCATAAGGCTTAGCCAGCCTGTGTCTATCACAGCTTAGTTAGTAATGCTGCCTGTGGCATGTAATAGGCAGAGCCATTTGCTTCACTACACATCTTTGCTAAGAACCTGTCTTGACCAATCAACACATGACAGGCTCCAGAGAGATGGGCTTGTAAAACTGCAATTACTTTAACTGGAATGGACATGGGAGGACTATTGATCCCGGCTTATCTCATAATATGTCAGGATGAGCAACAAGGAAAAGAAAGAATTGCAAATGCCCAAAAAGGCCCTACCAGCTCTCCAAATTGTGACTACTTATTATTAGCAAGTTAACATAACCAGATTGGTTTTCCGCAGTTGCAAAAAGAAGTACCATATATGCTGAAAGAGACAGATATAGTAGAGGACACCGGTTTTACTTGTACCATTATAATACAATAATACAACAAGTGGATATCATCATCTGTCACACTCAGCCATTATCATTTGTTACAAATGGACATTTCTGTAATGTGTTAACAATGATGTGTTGTAAGCTTGCGAGCAGGGCCCTCATACTTTTAACTGTCTGTAAATACCAAGTTTGTTATATCACTGTCTCCTATTGTAAATCGCATATGCTGCGCTATATAAGAAACTGTTCATTAATAAATAAATAATAATGGCCCTTATTCTAGTTCACTCTTTCTGGCAAAATATTTCTGAGATGGACAAAACCATGTGCACTGCAGGTGTAAAACCCCACCCAAATCTAATTATCTCTGCACAAGTAACACCTGCCTCACCTGCAATGCACATGGTTTTGTCCATCTAAGAAATATTTTGTCAGAAAGAGTGAACTAGAATAAGGGCCAATGTGCTATCTTTACAGTAATGCAGAGGGAGTGAGAGCAAAGTTGCCTACCCACCTGCATTCTGCAGGAGACTCCCTGAAATAGCAGCAATCTCCCTCTCTCCCTCATTAGTCTAGCAATCTCCCTCATTTCACCTAGCCCACATTACTGTTACATTTTTTAGGGAAAAAGGAATGGGAGACAGATACATTTACATTGAATCATCAGCACCATTTCCCAGCACTTTACCAAGTATAGTAGCTCTTACTAACTGCTTTAGGGCTCATCTACATTTGGATATAAGTCATTTTAAAAGATTCCTCTCAGATGTAGTCACGATTTATGCCCTTTGGGTGGAGCATGACATGCCCCCTCAGCGGGACGCTGTGCAAAATTATACTACCAACTATAATCTCCCTGAAATTAGTTTCCAAAAGTAGGCAAGTATGAGGGAGAGTTAAAGTGATCAGTATGGAGTAGCAGGTGACAACAGATGGGTGATGAGAGATAAGTGACAAGGATAGCGCTAAATGATAAGTGATAAGAGATGAGTCGTTAGGACTACAAAAGCAGAACGATTAGTAATCTATGTTTATTTAAACACTTTATACATCACACATCTCTTTTTTCATTTTTTTAATTAAGAAGCATATTAATCAGTGCTAATATTTCTAGTTGCTTATATTGAAGCCATTTAGAGAACAGCAATTTACATTTTTCTTTATAGACTACGGCCCTTATTCTGGTTCGCTTGCAAAGGCAAATTCCTTATCAAATGGAGAAAACCATGTTGCACTGCAGGGGGCAGATGTAACATGTGCAGAAATAATTAGATTTGGGTGGGGTTTTACTTAAAATTGACATCTATATTGCAGTGTAAAAATAAAGCAGTCAGTATTTTCACTACACAGAAACAAAATAACCTACCCAAATCAAATTATTTTCGCACACGTTACATCTGCCCCCCCCCCCCCCCCGCAGTACACATGGTTTTGTCCATTTGAGAAGGAATTTACCTTTGCGAGTGAACCAGAATAAGGGCCTATGTATATACACCTAAACATTTTATTGTACAAGCTGTGAGATAATGGGTGAGATTTAATAGGATGAGAGATTCAGAAAGCGAGAGATTTGGTAAGAAATCTCCAGTTTTTTTAAAGGGGCAATCATTTACACTGCAAAACCAGTTTGATTTTGAAGTGTAAATGATTGCCGCTTTAAAAAAATTGGAGATTTCTTACCAAATCTCTCACTTTCTGAATCTCTCATCCTATTAAATCTCACCAAATATATAATGTCCTAAACATGAGCTACTTCTAAGCCCGGGTTGGGTATTTTAGGCCTTATTCAGACTTGATTGCAAAGCTGCTTTTTTAGCAAATGGATAAAACCAAGTGCACTGCAGGTGGGGCAGATGCAACATGTGCAGAGAGAGTAAAATTTGGCTGGGGTGTGTTCAAACTTAAATCTAAGATGCAGTGTAAGAATAGAGCAGCCGGTATTTACCCTGCACAGAAACAAAATAACTCACTGAAATCTAAAGGCCCAAATATATAAAGGGCAATTTGGACCCAATTTACCTTGAGCTCCCCTGGCAGCTCCCCAGTCGGGTTGACATCCAACTTAGCACCTGATGTTCTGGCCATGTCCCCAAAATTGATAAAAAAAATTGGTTTTGTGGCTCTAGGCCACACCCCTCTGCCTGAGACCACACCCACTGAGCATGAAGCCCCTCCCTTTTTTCAACATGCCAAATTTAGGAGGTATGGTTTTGGGTCTAGATGACACCTGTTCATCAAGCTCCTTTTTTTGCAAACTTTGGAGAAAGTTCGTTGCTCCAATACTTGTTTTTTCTGCGAATTTACAATTGCAAGTACTGTATTATACTGTACACGGACAAGCAATAGAATAGAGAGGGGATGTACAGCATGGTATTGCTCCTTGGCATTGTTTTTAGCCAGAAGCAAGGTTTAACTGGAACTTATGCCCTGATGCACATCTTTGACATGAATGATGGATGAATGCGGACCAATACAGGGCTCTGCATTCACACTCTCCGCTCCCTTGCCGGTGCCTGACTATGTTTGTGAAGACACTGCTTCATCGTAAGTGCCATAAATAAAAGCTGATCCATTGGGTAGTGTTACAACGTTTTTTTTTTTTCCTTTTATGAACAATATACTATATTTATGTTGTGTTGTATTTATTATGTTGTATTGTATTGTCCATCTTTTTGATCCGTCTCAAGGATGAGCAGCTCATTTTTTTCAAGTCCATACTTCCAAACTGCTAATGATCAAACATTGGGGGTTATTCAAACCTGATCAGTGGGCTGCTAATTTGCAGAGCCTTGCGGTCAGGTAAACACTGTCCAGCTTGATTGCGGCATCGGGGTAATTCCGAGCATTTTATGGGGTCCCCATGAAAAATGATAGGCGTTTCCCTGGAAGCGTAGGTAGGACGATGCCTGTGAGGAGGGGGGCGGCGGATGTCACATGACATCAGCTCCCGCCCCCTTTTCCGCTGTCTTCGGCTGAAATAAAAGTCAGTTTTTACTGACTTTTATTTTCAAAGTGTGGTGGGTTAAACCATTTTAAATGCCACCTATTATATCAGACCAGAATACCGCTCAGCATCCCTTTGGTTTTGTGTTATAATATTTAGTTTTCGAATGTGATGTTGAAAGATGGTCTTCACTATGGAATATTAATAATTTAACAGGAATCCATCAGATGTCCCCAGGAGTACGATCCTGACAAGTATATTTAGTGCCTCTTATCGCATGTCCCAAAAATGTCCTTCATTGCTCTTATGGAGGGTGGATTAAGCTAGACAGCTTTTAAGTAAACATAAGACTCCGTTTGGCAAAATAAATGAAATGGGCACTTTAAAGCGTCTGAATCAGATAATTTCATTTGAATTTTCTAGCAGATATTTATAACATACTTTGCATAGCCGAAGAGTACAACACTTTAATATATTATGAGACAATTCTCTTATGAAATTTGAGCATTATACTTGAGTGGGACCTAATGCCCCTATCACAAACACAGGCATATGCACAGTACTTACAGCCAGTAAATCTCACTGTCTTATAACAGGTTAGCTGTCTGTTTTCTCAGGTAGTGAGCCAAGCCCTGACTCAGCTTTTATCTGCCTTTCATAGGTGCAGGCAGTTCCACCGCCTGTAATGGTGGTAGTAGTAGTAGTACGTTTATTTATAAGGAACCGCAAAGTGTTCGCAGCGCCGTACATAGCAAACAAAAAACAAATTACAAGGTACCGTACAGGGTGTGTTGAAAAATACAGTTTGAATAGGGGTATAGCTGGTAGAACTAAAATCAGCATCAGTTCAGAAGTAGGTGTCAATATTGTCGAGGAGACTGAAGATGAAGTAGAGGAAGGGAAGAACAGGACAGGAGCACAGGTGAGGTAAAGAGGTAGGGGGAGTACGTGAGGAAGGAGGACCCTACTCATAAGAGTTAACATACTAAAAATAGGTGGGTGGACGAACGAAAAACAATAGGATAAGTAGGAACGGAGGGGAACGGAGGCAGGATAGGAGGATCAAAAGAGGTTAGGAGGAGGGATATGCTAGTTGAAAAAAGTGGGGTAGGGAACTGAGTTCCACCTCCACCGTTGCCCAGGGCAGTAATTCCAACAGAAAAGCCTGTCCCAGCGGCTTCTTTTTCTGTCACCGTTGCTGAAGTGAAGAAGAGCCAATAAGAGGAGCAGGCTTTGTGCATACCGAAGACAGGGTGAGAGAGAGATGGAGGGACACAAATAGGAGGGGAAGCTGCTGCAGGGACACAGGGCATGTAACTGTTGAGGGACATGGACAGTGAGCTGCTGAAGTGACAGATATGTATAACAGTAGCACTACTGTGGAATTAATGTGTATAAGGGGCACTATTTTGTGACTAAGGGGTACCCCTATGTGATGTAATATGACCCAGGGACACTACATGCAGTGTAATGTGTATATGATAGTGCTACTATGTGATATAATGTTAATTGGAGTTACTGTACTATTGTGTGACTACACCCCTTCCTTGTGGGACCAATATCCCTTTATGGGAGGTACAGTAGGGCACAAATGTATAGTTTGAAGGGGATGCAAAACAGTGTCAGGGGAAATTAGTTCCACCACCTTTCCAGGACAACTTTAAGCCCTGGGTGCAGGCACAAATAAGCCTGCTCTCAGGCTGAAAGCATAAAAACCCAAAATGGGCCTTGTGGATGGAGCCTTCCCTTCTCACGGCATCCATACCTCATGTACCCTTATCCGGCTTTTACTAAAAGCCAAAAAGGTCTTTGTATAGCAACCACAAACATCTTGCTGGGGTTTTAAAAAACATAGGGCAGAAACCTAGTACAAACAATGCTTCATATGCAGATACAGTGGCAATTGCACACAGAATAGAAGGATGCTGCATATATTTTTAATCAGCAGAAGATGCTTCAGCATCCAATCACATTCCATTGTGAATGAAACATATTTTGCTCTAAAAAAGTGCAAAAATTGCATACAGTACACAAGCTACAGTATTTTGAGAGAGTATGCTTTGCCTGATTTTAAGATTAGAAATCATTTTAACATGATTATTTTTTTGTAATTGTGCTGTAATTGTGTACATGGCATTGATTTTCAACATTGCCGAACACAACTCACTCAAAAAAAACAGCTCCAATTATCGGCCAAGTTGTATGTTTAACATGGGCAAAGCCTCTGTTTTCAACTTTTTTACCAGCTGCTCTTAAGCAGAGCCGAAAATAGCATCCTTTAATGAACTCGGACTATTACCGAAAAAACAGTAATTTCACAAAATCAGACAAAAATCGTCTCCCATTATATCCTGCCCAGAATTTCATTTTGGAGTCGGTTGGACACCTGTGACTTCGCTTTTTTCACACAATACAACAGCAATTTTAAAACTGTAGAAAACATTATTCATAAACATTGGCACGTACTGAGACTAGACAAAACCTTGTTACCACTATTACCACAAAAACCGAAAGTCATCTTATAGAAAAGCAAAGAACATTAGCAACACCTTGTTACCAGCTTTACAAAATCAGAGACAGATCCAGCAGTGGCGTAACTATATAATTTGCGCCCCCCCCCCGCCAAACTTTTTCTGCGCCCCCCCCCCCTCCCCCCTCCCCATACCCATACCTGACAGAGCCGCATCCAGTCTCCCTCAGCTCCGCTGCGCTGCTCCAATCTCCGCTGCGCTGCTGCCCGGCCGCATCTGTGGTCACTGTCCCGTCACTCGCTCCCGGCGCCGGCTCCTGCTGATAATGAAAAGTGACTCTTAGAAAATGGCTGCCAAAACTGTCTGCAATACGGGGGCAGCCATTTTCTAAGTGTCACTTTTCATTATCAGCAGGAGCCGGCGCCGGGAGCGAGTGACGGGACAGTGACCGAAGATGCGGCCGGGCAGCAGCGCAGCGGGTAACTATAGCACCGCAGCCCCCCCGGCGCCCATAGTTACTCTGCGCCTCCCCGCCATGGCGGGGGCTGCGGAGGCCTAGTTACGCCACTGAGATCCAGATACCACCCAAAGGAAGGGCTTTTTCAGTTGCCTAAATTGCAAGGCATGTAAAAACAACAAAGGATGAACAAAACTAGTGATGGAATTCAAATCAAACCAAACGGGAAGAGAATATAAAATCAAAGAACACCTATCATGCAATTCAGAAGGAGCGATCTATCTGCTAGAATGCCAATGTGGAATGCAGTACATTGGACAGACAAAAAGAAAAGGTAAAATCAGATTTGCAGAACACATCTATAATATAATAAAAGGACTAACAACTCTCAGCGTCTCTAACCACTTTTTACAAAAACACAATAAAAACCCTACCGGTCTAAAATGTACAGCAATACAGAAGATAACAAAAAAACTGGCTTGGAGGTGACCTTGTGAGAGAATGAAAAAAAAAAGCCGAAACAAAATGGATATTTAACATGAAGACCTTAGAACCATCAGGACTCAATATTGACATAGAGTTAAACGCCTTTTTATGAGTGGAACCTTGTTTTCATATTTATTTAAATTTTTATCCTGCTATCAACCAATTCAGAACCTATACTTATTATAAGAATAGGAACATGTGTTTCCCACCCTTTTTTCCCCATTTCCGGAATAGAACTTCCGTTTTATGAATACATTTTTTTCCTTATAAAAACCCACACTGTTGGAATATCAAACCATCCTTGAAAAAGTGCGCAGGACGCACGAAATGCGTTGGACCCACAAGGAGGACAGGGGTACCCACTCCCATACCCGCTCTGAATATTGCCCAGCGGCCGCGGCTAACTTCCGACTTCCGCTAGTCACGGACGTGCACTGTCATGGCCACAATAACAAGCGCCAGGATTGACACTGCACCCTGCACCGAACATCAACGGAGGCGCAACCCATCGGAGCTTAATCAGGGTTAGTACAGGCACAGAGTTACCGGTCACCATCCATTCATTCCATATCTTCCCCAAAAGGGTGTAAACATTAATTACTAACGCATCTTTCTTAAAGGCACCACTCTATTTATCTATATATTTTTATATCACAGATTTTTAATTACCGCTATTTTTATTAAGATCAGTTACTGAATATTTTAGCACTCTTTATGAAACTTCTACACACTTCGTTTTACACACAACTTGCCGGGACTAGGTTGCCTTGAGTCATAGTGGGTCCGTTGTACAATGACACAATCTTTGCTGTGGCGTTGGTGTCCCGATGATACGATTTCAGCACCATGCCCACCCCTACCGGCACATCAAATACAGATGCCCCTCAGGGACTATCCTGGAGGGGGCCAGTAAAAAGACAGCACATATGCTGGTCTCTCCAGGAAAGGAGGATATACAAGTAGCCAAGTACATGACTTATAGCCAATGAAAGTTTTTTTAAATAAGTCATGTGACACAAGTAGGTGCGGTATAAAAAAAATGCTTGCTCTCCACCTGCAAGTAGATTGGCAATACTGTAGCAAAAACAGATTTATTTTTTACATTTTAAATGAATGAATATCACCTGAATATTAGAATTTGGTGTAATTACACACACCCAAGAAACAAATTCCAATATACTTAGCTCCCGTCAGGGCATTTACATGCCACACTAAGAGGACTTGTAAATTAAATCTTACCACATTGCAGGATTGCAGAAGTGATTCTACAATGAACTGTTTTAATGACAAGTGTATTGGGATTGTAAAGTCAGTTGTCAGTTAAACGCCAAATCCTATTATATATAAAAGTACAATAGAAAAACCACACAGATATCAGGCCAAGCGGAATTGTAGAGTTACAGTATAAAAGGACAGAGGTCACAAATCCAGAGTCAGAACTACAAGCAAAGCTATATGTAGCCAACAATTAGATAATCAAATCTCTAACGATCGGACGGGGCCGAATTCGGCCCGGTTACGATGGTTGGGATCTGCACATGCGCGTATTTGCACATGTGCAGACCCAGGCACTGAATGATTTTGGTGAGTTACACACTCGCTGTGCTGTTCATTGTGGGGAGGGAGGACCGGGGGCGGAAATGGAGCTGGACTATGGGAATGCCCAGGGTTTTATAGGTGCTCTGGACATTCCCATGGGAATGCAGGTGGGCCGATGCCCCCTGGGGGCGGGCGGCTGTCGTCACAGGACATCGGTGCCCGCCCCACCCCAGACGCTGACCCCACTACAGTCCCGTGCCCATCCTCCGTCAAACTCCTCCTCCCCCTAGCAACATGATACAGCCGGAGGTTCTTAAGGCTGCAGGGGGCGGGGGGAGGTGCCGGGAACAGCCACTTCCCGGAGGAGAACTTGAAGAGCGGGAGACCAAAGTTATGATGGAGCCCCCCCGCACACCACATCACAGGAATCACGGGGCCCTCTGTCCCCGCATTGCGATGCTAGTCACATATGTTAGTACAGTATCGGCGAGGGGCGGCAATGTATTTTAATACATCCCATCCAGGGTATGGGCTATGAGGTTGTCACAGTTGTACAGGGGAGGAATGGGTGAGTTTGGAGAAGTCAGAAGGGATCTAGAAATGTGTCCTCAGACACTGTATATTACCAAGTCCAAGAGTGAGGAAGAAATACAACATGTATACAGACCAAGGATTCCAGAAGAGGAAATGCTTCATTTAAATGACTGTTCTGTGAGCAACAATTTTTTCCATATTCTAATACTTAGCAGAACATCGATTTATTAGTCAGTTTCTCATGTACAAGCGTTCAATCTTCTGACCATTTTATACCAGAATTGGTACTCCGGCGTTGGCCTAATACGCTAAATAGGAGAAAGTCAGCTTTAATATTCCATCGTCTGATGTGTGGGCTTCCTTTGTAAGTAATAGTGAAGAAATAATTGCAGGTTCCTTGTTCCTGGCTCGCCAGAGATGTAACTTGACATTACGGGAAGCAGAGAAGGTGAAGACGCAAGATAAAGTCCTGTCACTCATATATCATTCTAATGAAAGAACAAATGGATTGTATTAACAAAGCACCATGGAAAACTTCCATAAGAATTTCACAAGAGAATTGTATCTGATGGAAAAACTTTTTTAAAGTATTGACTAAACAACTTCTTCCTAATGTATTTGAAACAGACTTTCGTAATTTTCAGTTATTTACTCTATTGTTAATATAGATATCGATTTGAAGGTGTTGAATCTATGTATATACATACTGAAGTCATTTTAGTTTAGATTTAAATCTCAATTGCAAAGATAAAATCAGCAATCTAAGAGCACAAGATTCTGAAAAATTACAACTGATATTCTACAAACCACCATCAAAGGTAACAAAAAGAAAATAAGAAAAACCCTCCACATCTTCCACCACGCAGCCATGCAAAAACATACTTAGGCAATGCATATATTAGAGTCAGCCCGTAGTGGCCAGGACCCTGACCATTTCTCAGGTAACTTAAACATCACACCAACCACCAGCTATCATCGTCATAGTAACATACATTAGTAACAGAGTAGTTGAGGTTGTAAAATGGCGTACGCCCATTAAGTTCAACTTCTTTACAGGACCTGTTCGAGTGTATGTTCTAGATGTGAAATTCCATTTGAAATGATTAACTTTGTTTTACCTTTTGGTCTAAATCATAGATTTTCCTTTGCAGTACATACAGGCATTACTGTACTCACCAATATGAGTATTCATGCACACCACGAAGAATTGAACCACTTCCTCAATTTGGCACAATGGGTACTGATTTGGGTATCATGGTGCAACAACTTTTTTCTTTAAAAGTGCTCACATTTCGATATTACTTTCCAGAGCTAAAAGTGATAATCGAGAGGTGGTGGAACTCATTTCCTCCACCACCTACACCTCCTCCCATTAGGTGGAGCTAGTGACGGTGCCCAGGGTTTTTGGCGCCCCTTTAGCTAACTATAGATTTGTGCCCTATCTCCCATAATTTATAAGATGATAATGCATGCCAAAGTGGTGTGGTCTCACAAGTGAGGGGTGTGGCCACACACTAGTACCTCTAAGTTAAATTAGGCCACACAATGGCACAATCTCATTCGCATCACACTACACGTTGTGCCCCTGATTCATATTACACCACTTAGTAGTGTCCATTATACACAGTATGTTGAACATTAGTACCCCTTATACCAGG
Organism: Crinia signifera; assembly: GCF_055691185.1. Taxonomy (NCBI): domain Eukaryota; kingdom Metazoa; phylum Chordata; class Amphibia; order Anura; family Myobatrachidae; genus Crinia; species Crinia signifera. The sequence goes on along the minus strand of NC_139221.1, from coordinate 48,871,188 downwards.
CATTCCCAACCACGGTCCTCAAGGCACACCAACAGTGCAGGTTTTAGTGATATCCAGGCTTCAGCACAGATGGTTTAATCAGAATCCCTCAGATACTAACTAAGTCACCTGTGCTCAAGCCTGGATATCTACAAAACCTGCACTGTTGGTGAGCCTTGAGGACCATGGTTGAGAATGCCTGCCTTATACACATAACACCATACAGTAGTGCCCCATATGCACAATGCCCACATTAATAAAGCCACTTATACACATAATGCCCACAGTAGTAGTGCTGCTTATGCACATGATGACCACAGTAGTTGTGCCTCTTGCACAAAATGCCAAAAGTAGTAGGGCCTTTTATACACATAATTTGCAGAGTAGTAGTGTCCTGTACACATAATGCCCACAATAGAAGTTACATTTATACACATAATGCCTATAGCAGTAGTTCTCCTTATACACATATGCCCACATTACAGTAGTCCTGCCTATACACATAATGCCCACAGTAGTAGTGCCCCTTACACATAATTCTCACAGAAATAGTGCCCCTTACACATAATGCCCACATTGGTAGTGCCCTTTACACATAACGCTCACAGTAATAGTGCCCCTTACACATAATGCCCACAATAGTGCCATTTATACACATAATGAACATCTAACTGCAGCAACACCAGCAAAAAAACAAAGCTTAACATAGCTGTCTCAACTACCTTGTTTAAGTTTACAAAACCAGACCTTGAGCAGGCTTAGCCACACGCCTTTGTGGATCAGAGGTTCTCCTTACTGATCGTCCTTTGCTCAGCAGCATGGAGATAGACATTGCCTTGTGTCTCATTCCCGCCAGCTCCATATTAGGAAGTCAGTGACTAGGCCTGGCCAGACTAAGTTACCATAGCGCTGCCCACCTTTAGCAGCACTACAGTGATAGGACAGTGACATTTACCAAGGTAGGCTTCAAATCAATGTTAGCCAACCAAGGCCATGCTAAGTGACACAGCAGGCAGTAGGACTAAAACAAATACCGTGACAGGTGGGTCAGAGGAGGCAGAATGTGTTCCACATGCAAATGCAACTGATGGAACCCGATCCGGCCCACTTTAATCTCTGTTACTTTCACTGAGATGAAACAAGGTATATTATCATTTTAAAATATAGTTATATTTTTCAAGCTATGAAAAGAGTCTTTTGTGGAGGTTTTTCACTCAAAATTCAGATACATGTCTACTTATGAGAAGGAGAAGAAGAAGGAGGAGAAGTAAGAGGAGGAGAAGAAAGAGGAGGAGGAGAAATTAGAGGAGTAAGAGGAGAAGATATAAAGTTATACCACCAAACTGTTGCCTCCTGTCATCGCCTGGTGCCCGTAATGCTTATTAGAATTTATACTTTTATGACTTAATACAGTATAGAATTTTACTATTTGATTATAAAATGTAGAACAGTTTAATTTACATTGTACTGCGGATGGAATCCTACTTAATACTTTTGTAACCGATCATCCTCCTACAACATTTAGGAGGAAGAAAGCCAGACCTTGTATGTTCAGCCGCCTGTCATTTTTTGGGCATAATCACATATCATGCTCCCCATTCCTTGCCATGAGGAAGGCATACCAGCACTTCCTAAACTGCTGGGCTGCCCCCAGCCTTTATTGGTAGCGGATGTGCTGTCAGTGGGAGCTCCCAACCAATCTTTGCAGGATTAACGGTGGGACAGTATCTGTAAAAGTGGGACCAAAATTAGGACAGATGGGAGGAATGCAGTTTTTTTATTCAGTAGCATACTGTATATGGATGCCAATCCCAGGGCATTTTTTTCAATCCCAGGATTCAAAATTGAAAAATGCTCATTCCCAGGATTCCCGGGATACTTGAGTTTGTCAATGTACAAATTAACTCAAAACCTCCACCCCTAACCCTTCCTACTTATGCAGGGCTGTGGTGCTGGTCTGGCTGGCTGGTGCACTGCGTGACCTCATCACCCATGCACACAGCTGCACAGCTGTGGGGGTGGGGGGGGGGGGGGAAGCAGGCAGGACAGTGTCTTAGTCCTATACTAAAGTTGCTCAGCGCTGCCCAGCATTAAAAAACTGTTGAATTGTTGTTCCACCTACAAATCCCACAATCTCTGTACTGGGAGTTCCAATATCTATATTCAAATCCTGGATATTTAATGCTGGAATCCCACCAATACCGGGATTGGCAACCCAAGTAGCAAACTATGAGGGAGATTTGTCAAACATTGTAAACAGGACAAATTAAGAAGTTGCCAGTGGCAATTAATCATATTTTGGCAATCATTTATCCTTCCTATAGTATATTCTATAACATGATACTTGGTTGCTATGTACAACTTCTCCACTTTACAAGTTTTACTTTCACAGGCAGTGGTAGAGGTGGAAATTTTGAAGTGGGGGTATGGAAAAGCTGAGGATGTTGTTCAGCGCGTGCTGAAGGTGCGCACACTCCAGAAGAGGGGGCATGGCCACGTAAAAGGGGGCGTGGTCACACAAAGATAGAGGATTGGCTTCATCAAAATAGGGGTGTGGCCATGAATACCATAATACCCGAAGCACATGTTGCAACACACCGTAATGCCCGTTACACATAATGCAACACACCGTAATGCCCATTACACATTATGCCACACACCAGAATGCCCATTATACATGATGCCAGACACCGTAATGCCCAATACACATGATGTGACACACCATAAGATCATTTACACATGATGCCATACACCTTAATGCCCATAGATTATGGCACACATCGTGATGCCCATTACATATTATGCCACATAAGTGCCACTTAACCACATGCTCATTGCTAGGAGTTTATTTCCCAATGCCAGGGACTTTATGCTTGATGTCAGGGGCTGCATGCCCGATGCCAAGAGAGTTCCATTCTTGTTACCATGGGGGATTACATGCTTCTTGCCAAGGGGGTTTATGCTCACGGTGACAGCTGCCACAATGGAAGCACCGCGGCCGCCTGTCCACCCGGCAGACTGTAGCTTCTGGCACCCGGTGATAGGGATAGGGTGGGGAGATGACAGGCTGGACTGGGGGTCAGGGTGCATAATAGAGTACCGTGACTGATGCCTCTGCAGATGATCCGACTGCCCTGTCCCCTCCCCTGCAGCACCCGGCCTCCGCCTGCCCCATGCTAACAGCAGCTGGAGCCTCTTATCAGGTGTTCCGCAGCCATTCACTGCAGCACACAGAGGACTGTGTAGCTGCTGGCACCCGGCAATAGGGAAAGGTGGGGAAATGACAGGCTGGGCTGAGGGTCAGGGTGCATTGTGCCCCCTGCTGTCATTTATTTATTTAAACTCCGTCGTGGCCGATCACCCGCCCACCCGCCAGCCCACCCACGAGAGAATGGCAGCGAGGTGACAGCCGGCAGAGAGCGGCAAACTACTCATGCCAGCTCAGCTTCAGAGTGGGTCAGGGCTGTTTGAAATCTCGTGCCGGGTTGCGAAACCACTGATTGACTGACGATTCTTCCTGTGCTAGATTTCACTGCTCTGAAGTTGAGCCGGTCAAGGCCACTCTCTGCCGGCTGTCACCTCGCTGCCATTCTCTCGGTGGGTGGGGGTAGGTGCAGGCGACCGCGACAGAGTTTAAATAAATAAATGACAGTTGGGGGCACAATGCACCATGACCAGCCTGTCATCTCCCCACCTTTCCCTATCGCCGGGTGCCAGCAGCTACACAGTCTCCTGTGTGCTGCAGAGAATGGCCTCAGAATCTCCTCCATCTCTGCTGCAGAGAGGGGAGAAAAAAAATAAAGTTCCGTGCTTGAAGTGCCGGTATGTCATACCGTTGTATACCGGCCCACTTTGAGCACTGTTCACAGGTATATATTAACAAACACAATGAAAACAGCATTCATTATCCCCAATACACATCTAGTGCTTCTCCGCTCGCTTCCATTACTAGAACTAGATTTCTTATATAGCGCAGCATATTCCATTGCGCTTTACAAAGGAGACAGTGATACACCAAACAGGGTATTTACAGACAGTCAAAATGTAGGAGGGCCCTGCTCGCAAGCTTACAATCTATAGGGAAATAGGCATTGATACATAAGGATAGATACTGTATTCCTTATTGCATCGATTCCATCAGAATGCAAGGTTCTATGACTGGTTCTGGAATTTGATAAGCTAACAGTGTAGCCTCAGCTCTGGCTATATCGTTGTGTTCAGAAAGTTCTTTGGCATTATACATTTTAAGGTCAATTGCAATATAAATTCTGGCTGAGCACTAAAGACCATTTCCAACTTCCATTGGGAGTTTCTAAGGGGCATTTTGTGCGATACTGATGATTAGTACATCATTGCTAGCAGCATGCTCTGCCTTTTTGTGTACAAGTGTCAGTTGCAGTCATTAGGGTGGAAGAGGTTTTTAAAACTATTAAAAGTGGCATATGGACAGAACAGCATCATTTATTCAAAATGCTATTCTCATTATCCCTCGACACAACAAAATGCCAATCGTCATGTGTAATGGTGTATGAATTTAGCACTTTCCAAGTGTTATTTAATGTGTAATTGATCTCATGCAAACTACAGATGGGAAAGAGAAACAAGTAATCAAACACCATAAGCTCTTTATGGCTTTGGTACTGATGTTAAATAAAGCTGCTATCAAATCAATGACCAGTCAAGGACTTTCAGATTATTTAAAGATGATTGTGTGTATGGTCTTTGATAAATACATTTAAACTGTTACTCGGAGCTAAACTTTCCACCCTAGAAAACTGTTACAAACAACTAAAACATTGGTTCATTTGTGTAATGACAATAATTCCCCAGAAGGGGGAGCAAGTAAAATATATGTGATTTTATAAACACATATATGTCAGGAAGAGAGAGAGAAGTGTAGAGGTGTCATGCCATGGGTATGGCAACCATGAATATCTTAATAGCATTATAGATCTTGGGTGTGGGGCCCCACACACCCATTCACGGCAATAAATAATAATATTACGTTATTAAAAAATAATATTACCCCTCCTGCAGTCCTGTGCTGTCTCTCTACATACTTTCATACAGAGAATGACTGCCAGCACTCTGATTGGTAAATAGCTTGAGTCAGGCACCAATCAGCATGCTGATAGCCATTCACTGTCTGGCTGCAGGCTGGGAAGCAGGTAGAACGCTGCATGGCCATTCTCTTATGTGTAATTTACAATCAGGTTTTCTCGCTCAGCCTGCCCCTATTTTTAAACATGGCAGCCTACCCTCCTTGGAATGACCGGGAGGGTCCCGGAAATCAGGTGCCCCTCCCGGCCCACCGGAAACGTAGGCAAGCCTCCCGGAATTGTTCCTGTCCTCTGCGACCCCTGCGCTGACCGGGGTCAATGGGACCAAATGACGCATAGTGCATCATTGTAGCCCCACCTCCCGCTGTGCAATGCCTGAAATACTGGCATTTCTCGGTGGAGGCCGTGGCTACAAGGACGTAATTGAGCTGGCCACGCCCCCAAATGCGGCATACCTTTTATAGCACCGCCAAAGGTCCAATGTTGAATATTTAGTAAAATATGCTGTATGATGTCTGTATTGTAATACGGCATGGATATATTTCACCTGCCTTTTGTTATGTGCATTTATCCTCTGCTGTATAACCAGAGACAATGCATGCATCTAGAGATTAGTTCACAGACGTTTGTATCCCTGGCAATGTCACTACAGTATTCTGTACATCACTGTGTTTTGTGATTAGCATTATAATCACACAGATTATAATTACAGTACATTGTGTATAGCTGCTCAATTATCATGTTTTCTAATGTCATAAATTAATATAGAATAAACACAGAAATGAGTTATTATAGATTATTCATACGTACCTACCCTCCCGGGATGGCTGAAAATTGGGTCCCCCTTCCAGCCCCCGGGAGGGTAGGCAAGCCTCCCGCATTCCGCATTCCTGCCCATTGCATCAGCTGGGTGCTCTGGCTTCCTCCCACAATCTAAAAATATACTGGTAGACAGTGCTGGTTCACCCCCGGGGAGTAGGTGAGCACAGGACGTGTGTGTCCCCCCTGGGGAGCTCCAGTGCTCACCCGCTCCCCAGGGTGTGTGTGTGTGCTCCGATTCAGCCACTCTAAACGGGGGGGGGGGTGCCGGTAATTGTGGCGGCAGGCCGCCGTGGCGTTCCACGGGGGGTTGCCAGGGGGTGACGGGAGATGCGGCGGCAGACGGCCACTCCATTCCAAGGGGGGGTCGCTAAGTAACCCCAGGGGTGGGGAGGGGGATCAGGTGATGCTGCGGCGGCCACCTAGTCGCTCCAGAGGCGGGGGGGGGGGGGGGCCCAAGGCAAATGCCTAGAGCTGCCTAGTGGAGGCGCCGGCCTTGCTGGTAGGCTGATTTGTCTCCCAACAAATTAACCCTAGAATGTCTGTGTGTGTGTACATGTGTTAGGTAATATAGATTGTAAGCTCCACTGAGGACTGATGTGAATGTTCGTATACTGTATATTCTCTGTATATCGCTGCGGAATATGTGTGCGCTATATAAGAAACTGTTAAGAATAAAGACTGTAAGATAGATACTGTAAGTCACTCCTAGCTACTTATCATTCATTTCCATGCCTAATGCTGCACGTTCTAGTCTAGATGTGCTGCTAATAATCTGCCTTTCAACATTTTTATGGTTCTCACAAAGATACATTTCCAAGCGCAGCAGATTGCTGAGTGTATTAAACATAGTCACATGGAAGCACCTAGTGCCATTTAGCCCGTAGAAATGTTCTTGTTATACTGTAAATTACGTCAAGGGAGATGTTAATGTAATCTTAAAATACCTGAACACAAAATGCAGTAAACCATGGAGGGAAGAGGTTTTTACTCAAACAACCCATAAAAATTATTTAACCTCCTTTCTAATTTTTTTCAGCCTGCAGGAGCTAATGGAACTGCAAATCAATTTACCAGATTTATTGTATTCTAATAAATCTTTATTGTGTAATGCCGGTAATGTTAATGGCCTTATGCTAAAATAAAATCGTGTTACAATTGTAACCCTCTAATGCCTGTGTCTTCCTATCCGGGTTCCTTGAAACAGAAACAGGGTTTCCCCACTGCTAGGTTCTATGAGGACAAGAAGAAGGACTGGGAGATCTAAATGGGGGATGTAAATCAGAGAGCAGTGCCTTAACGCATACTTGCCTACCTGACCCTCTCCATGAGGGAGAAAATGCTCTGTTCCTGGATTTCCCTGGTAATGTATGATTGCCATTACCTGTGGGGAGCTAGGTAATTGATAAGAAAGATGTTTCACCACAGGTGATGGTAATCATACATTACCAGGCAAGTCCAGGAGCAGAGTATTTTCTCCCTGAAGCATACCTCACAACTGTCCCGTTTACCGCGGGAATGTCGCCAAAAACCGGGATGTTTCAGCGGTAAACAGGACAGCTGTCCCACCCAGTGCCAGCAGTGTCCCAAGGCGGCAGGGGGGGGGGGGGGTAGTTGGGAGTTCTTGCTGCCACCCATTTGTCAGTGGGGAATAGATGCATGTGCACAGTGTCTGTTCCGTGCAGGCAGAGGGGCAGCAGCGGCAAAACTTGGGCATGGCCTAGCACGAGTGATGTGATTTAAAGGCCACGCCCCTTGCTGTGAGGCCACGCCACCAAAATTTCAGGTGCGTGGCTGGTCCCGCTGGACCACCAATGAAAGTTGGGAGGTATGCTGAACGAGAGGGTCAGGTAGGCAAGTATGCCTTAAAGTGAGCATATGCTGCCTTCCATTTCACAAATGGATTATTGAATCATAGTTACAGATCAGAGCAAGCGCAGGATTTTATAGGGAAGTTTCGTTATTATACTCTGCAGACTATTAAAAATACAATAAACATTTCATTTGATAGTAAAGGCTCATAATGTAAATTATACTACACCTTTTCTAACTGTATTAGCAAACATTAAGAAAGATTGTTAAATGTGGATGAAGCAATCGTACATGAAAACTCCCCATATACTGTGTGTGTCCGTACAGCCATAGATTTACTGCAGGATGATGTCTGCATGATTCAACGCCTACTGTATGTACAGTATAAATGACTAGTAAAAAGCCTGTCAAAATGATGGGACAACATATCAGTAATGTCAGTGCCGGCGGCTGTGCATGCCCAATTAGAGCAACACTTGAATAGCCATTCACTGGATGCCGCAGTACAACATTCTTGAATCCCCCCCCCCCATAGAGGTGAGGAGCAGCATGAACCTTTATTATATAAGATTACTGTAGAGATACTATAAGCAAGGTCCAGGTCACAACTCTGCATATCAGATACATATACTGATGCATAGGATATACTGATTGTAAATGCATGCTGTGCATCCTGGGAGATGACGTCTTGCTGAGGGGACTTACTTCCTGGTTAGTCACACTCTAGAACTGCTCACTTAACCATCATAAGCTTTCCTATCCAAATTATATCTCCACTGTACAGTCCACACATATCCTCCACATATCTTCTCTTTCTGCACATTTTATTCCTTCTGACCCTGGGTTATCAGCTGTGATTTGATATCAAGCAGCCCACCTAGAACCTGTGCAATCTGGTGGACAACTATGCAACAGATAGCACCTACCCTTATGTATCAATACCTATTTCCCTAAATATTGTAAGCTTGCGAGCAGGGCCTTCCTACCTCTGTTATTTTTTGATCTTGCCCAGACTTGTTTTATCTTTGTGTCCAATTGTAAAGCACAACGGAATTTGCTGCGCTATATAAGAAACTTAATAAATAATTAAAAATGATTCAAAACATTGGCATTGCTATGCTAGACAGTGTGAATCACATCATTGAGCCCCCCTCAGACCATCCACTTGTACTGTGTTGAGGGCGGCCAAGGGAAGGGGAGTACATGGGGCCTCTGTGGCAAGCAGGAGACTTACCCCCATTTGTGGGGGACTGGAAGGGCAATCTACCTTTTTGGGGGAGCCTACTGTACCTGCCATTCCAGGAGGGTTGGGAAACATGTAATAAAATGCTAAGTGAGTGAACAGAAGATAAATCTAAATCGAATGAATATATGGTGTGACCACCCTTTATCTTCATGGGTTTTATATGGAAAAATACAGCTTTACTACATTGAATTACATCCAGTGAGTGTAGTCCCATGCAGTGGTGTAACAAAAAATGGGCAACCCCCGCATAAAAGTTCTGGCCCCAACAGAAAAGTTGAGACCCCAACCCAACCTCCCCCCCTCAGTCTACTATCGCCAGGTCTGGAGCCGGGACCTGCAGATCTACCTGACTGATGTCCCTGCACTCCTCCTACTACCATGAAAAATGTCCCTTGCAAAATGGCTGCCCCTCCCAGCAGACTACCTCCTCTAGCATTTTGAGCGACAACAGACACGCACCCACATTTCAATGGCACATACGGAAATCTTCCTGGGGAGCCAATGCTGGCAACACAGCTCAGCCCGGAAAATTTTCTGTCATGCCGCTGAAGGGGTTCAAATTAATCTTTCTCAAAATGTACTGTTTGCACAACATCTTTTGTCCAGGACTGACGGGGGAAATCAAGGAAATACCTTTATGGGAAATTCTAGCATTCATTGTGTACCAAATAAAAAATTTATAAAACCAACTTAGTTTCCATTTTTAGAGGGATGACATATTGATTTTTGCAACAACACAATTACTGAGAGTAGGAAAGTCAGAAAAGAACTGAGAGCTGTCATGCTCAGAACCAAATCACAGGCCATCAGTTTACAAGAAGTTTACAAGAAGTTGAACCCAGGTAAATTGTAATGTCCACCAGTAGAATTTAAAGAAACCATACAACTAGGGATGCCAATCCCGGGGCATTTTTTCAATTCTGGGATCCGGGATCGAAAAATGCTCAATCCCAGGTTTCCCGGAATTGGCATCCCTAGGTCGCTTGCGTCAGTGACGTGCGGTGAGGTCATTGCCTGGGGAGGCACTGACCTCACCGCACGTCACTGTCAGGGACTGTTCTGCACCTCCCCGCCGGTACATGCACGCCCCACCTGCCCTCCCTCCACCCGGCGAACTCACCTGTCCTCTTCTCGGCGGTGACGGCGG